>NC_053148.1:36705024-37356614 GCF_016808335.1 Panicum virgatum | reverse complement strand
GATGGAGGCAGAAGACCAAGCCGCAATGGAGATGCAAGAATATGAGTGCTCATCTGATGAGGAGCAATACTTATTGCCAAAACAGTGGAAGGAGCATGGTTTTGGCAATCCTGTGGTAGAAGACATACGACATCAGGAGTGGGAGTACAAAAGAAATGAGGTAGTGCAGGGTGCTACATATCCTAACATTGAAGCTGTAAAAGATGCTGTGAAACTATGTACAGTATCTTTGAATAGAGAATTTATAGTCGTGAAGTCAGGCCGTAAAGAATATGAGGTCAAGTGTGTCAACGATGGCTGCCATGGCGAGTACATGCATTCAAGGGTAGATGGAAGCCGAACTGGAAATGTTCTATTGTGACAGAGCATACATGTTTGATGTCAGAAGTTCAGCAATCGCATCGCAACATATCATCCGACTTTGTTACAAAGCAAATTTATGGGCTGATTATAGATGACCTCAATTATGAGCCAAAAATGATTGTTCGACATATTGAGCAAACTTACCAATACACCATTAGTTATTTGAAGGCATGGCGGGCTAAACAAAAGGTGTTCGAGATGAGGTTTGGCACATATGAGGCATCATATGGTAACCTGCCTCGTATGTTATCCCAAGTTGCTGCAAGAAATCCTGGAAGCTTTTATGACACATGCCTATGGCAGATGCTTGATCAGTTGACTGCAGAGCAAGTGAAGGCAAGGGCAGCAGGGACCAGCAGGAGTCAGTCTGCAGAGGAAAGGGCTTCAATTGAGAAGCCATTTTCACACTGGATTCGAGGTGCACCTAAGGAGAAATGTCATTCCTTTATGATACCAACGGAATGTGGTACGGTATTCAGACAACAAACCATGCAGAGTGTTTCAATATGGTTATGCGTTGTTGTCGTGCCTTCCCTCTTGTGGGAATTGTTGAGTTCATCATGTATGGGTGCATAAAGTATTTCAGAGAGCGGTACATGGCTGCTAACTTGAACATGAACAACCCCCAAATTCAGTTTTGCAGAAGAGTGACACAATAGATGGAAGAGAAGATAGCAAAAACCAAACAGCACCGCGCCATATCGACAGATACAATGGAGCATAGATTTGAGGTTCTATGCAAGGATAGAACTGGTCGTGGCATCCGTAGAGATCGGGTGGTTCAAGAGACTTTGATTAGAGCAAATGGTAGTGCATTCTGCTTCTGCATGAAGCCTAAGTTCATGCATTTACCAAGCTCGCACGTCATTGCGGTATGTGCAGAGTCGGAGTTGCAGCCAGGAGTATTTGTTTCACCTTACTTTAGCAAGGAGGCAGATGTAAGCACCTGGGGACACGAGATATATAGGATTGGAATAGTGGGACCTTTCATGGAGGACAATGAGGTTAAGATGTATGTTCCCGATCCAGCCGCTAAGAAAGGGAAAGACCGCCGTCAGACACGTCATATTCGGAATGGTATGGACGAGTTTGAGGCAGGCAAGGCCGAAAAGCGTTGCACCCAATGTGGAGTTTTGGGTCACAACTACAAGAAGTGTCCTCAGAATGCACTTCACGATGCTGCGGAAGCGGGTTCTTCCGGAAATCCCACGGATGGAGCACCTCCTACGTTCAGACCACCATTGCCGAGAGTTGCTCGTGGAAGGCACTCAGTGTCATGATCTAAGGCATTGTAAGTTCATTCTGTCCTCTCTGAGCTATTGCTTGGTGTTGCCTTCGAAATCATCTAAGGCATTATAGTGTTGAATCTGTTTCTATAGAATCATAGGAAAAATAAGGTCTCAGGGCCAAAAGCAGGAAAATGGATCGAAACCTATGTATCAATCGTGCGTCCAGTTTGTATGAAACCTATGTGTTCTCATGTATCGAACCCTTTTTGAATTTTTGAATGTAGGTATGGACATCCTCGAAGTGCTACGTCCTCGTCCACCGGACACCCCAGCCCCCATTGCATCCTGAGCGACACGTGAGGTCTCCGGATCGTCACACCTACTCGTAGGACCATGTCCATGCCCAGCAGAGGGCTAAGAGGGTCCGACAGCGTAGGGGTGGTTAGATATATCCGATATTTGTATCTCTGATATTTCTTTGTAATGAGATCGCTGTCGACCGTTTATTTGTACACTTCAAAGTTCGCATCTCATACCACCACCTATGTTGTCTTTTTATTGTTATTTATTACTTTTCATGCATACACCTATATTCTCTCTCGTATTTTCCATTACGTATGAATTATCGACATTGAAACCTTGAACTAACATTTAGTTATATTAACAAATAATACAACATTAATAAGACTAAATGCAAATACATCTTGGACAATCTTCTAGGGACAATCTAGACCGATGAACATCATATGTTATAGATCATGGCATGAAATCATCTAGGTCGTCATCCCAGTTGATAGATAGTGGTGCTGCAGGTGGTGTACTATGCCTTGACGAACCTCTTAACTTTCCCTTTCTCTCTTTTTGGGTTCTAGGTTCATGTACAGGGGGAGGAACATCATGTGTTGGAGGCCATGGTTTGGGAGGCATGAAGTCATCTAGGTCGTCATCCCAGTTAACAGAAGTAGGTGCTGGAGGTGGTGCAGTATGACTTGACGAAACTCCGGTTCTCTGTGCATGCGGAGGCCAAGTACTATCACCCGAAGATCTTCTCCACCTCCTTCGTCTACTTTGCGGCATAAGTCCACCGAAGATACATATCAATTTACGGAAATTTGGTATTGATTTGTTAATCACCTCCGTATCCTCGGGGTAATCCTTGCATATAATTACACAATAATTTAGAGTTTCCTAAATATGGATTATAGATGACTATAGAGATTAGATCTGAATGAAAGTTACCTTAATGTGCATCTCATACACCTCTGACCGCATCCATATCTTACAAGTACTTTGCATGAATCCAATAACATTAGGATGATTCGCTAGTTCACATACCCTCATGTATATCTTACGGCGTTCTAGCAGGTGTCCCTTTACATCTTGCGTTGTAATACCTCGAAACAATGTCAAATCTTTAAAATCTAGTACTTTGGACACTACCATCTCTATCGTTCCATCCGCTAATGGATCCAACTTCTTATTCATTACAAGATGTGTCATGATCCCAAGTATTATACTAGATTTTTCTTCGGTCCATGAAAATCCTCCAGAATTGAAGGCAGCCATTGGCTTATGCTGCAATATGAATAAGGTAGTGCCATTCAAAATTTACAATTCTATATTTCACTATCCAAAAAATGTACTTACCTGTAAGGCCTCGCCGCTTCACTTCTCCTCACCCCTCTTTTTTTTTCTGGATTTTCGTTGAATTTTTGTGGCACAAATGAAGGGGGAAGGAGGGCTGATGGCTTTTATAGGGTGGGGGGAGCCCGTCGCCGGGGGGGGGGGGGGGGGGCAACAGCCCCCCTGTCGCCCGTTGGGGGCACGCGCCGCTCTCTCCCAGGGATCTATCTGTAGAAAATTTTTACAGATAGGTCCTGTCGCCCGGCCAGGGGGCGATAGGCACCCTGTCGCCTCCCCCGGGCGACAGGCCCCTATTTTTGCAATTTTCCCAAACCGACTTAAAATTTTGTAATTTTTTTATTTTTAAATATAAAAAAGAAAAAAACGCCGCAGCAGCTACCTGTCCAGGCCCACACGCAGGAGCACAACAGCAGGTGACCCAGGTTAGCAAGCCGCTCGCCCTGAATAGCAGCCTAGGCATGCAAGCATTACAAGCCCTTGTTTATTCTTCCTACATGCATGTTCAGATTAATTCTTCCTGCAATATGTTGCATGCTTGTTCGTTAATCTAGCTGCTAATCTGGTTTAGTTTTTATTTATTTAATTAACCTTCATGCTAACCCTTCTTAGCTTTAATTAATCCATGTTGCTAATCACTACATTGCTTAAATTAATTTATTATGCATGCTTAGTTAAATCAGTTAATTAGTTTTTGATCTTGCTAATTGGTTCAAGATTCTTGCATGCTTAGTTAAGAGCACTCTTTTGTAGTGATTAGCTCTAGCTCTTTTGGTGAGGCTTTTGAATCGGCTTGTTGGTTAAGCTTTGCTTTCACTTGGTTTTGAGCTGTGCTAATCTTCATAAAATCGTCGTCTGCTTGGTTAAGTGAAGCTTTTGTTGGTAACTGTGCATGAGTGGATCGCTTTGCTTCCCATCCACTTTGTATCGAGCTTTTGGCATTTTGGTTAATCTTTGCTTCCGCTTTGTTATGTCGCTTTGCACTTGTTTTTGCTTTGCGTCGAGCTTTTCCTAACCGTTTCTACGGTGAGCTCGTCACGAGTTAGCTTGTGTCACATTGACAATTAGAAGAGAGACATGTCGGATTGAATTTGGGACATAAGTCTTAATCTCATCGAGGAAAATTTTTTAAAGGACTCGCATTCACTCCCCACTCTCTGGTCGCCCGTCCCAATCCTTCACACCCATTCCTAGCGGCACGCAGTGGCTAGCCGGACACTCCAAGCTATGGCGAAAATGGCAAGCATGGTACAATTGTCTTCCATGAATGTTTGGTGACCAATTTGAGTAGGAAATATTATTACGTGAGCCAGCAAATTGGCATAGAATTATAGTGTCTTTCAGCGAAGCTATATTTTTTATTACTCCATCCGTCGTGAAATCCAAGGTATTTTATTTTATCTTAAGTCAAAGTAGTCTAAATTTTACCAAATTTATATAGAAGAATATTAACATCTAACATATCAAATAAGTAAATTATGAAAATATATTTCATAATGTACCTAATTATTCTTATTTAATATTCAAAATATTATTAATTTTTTCTATAAATTGGGTCAAACTTAGAACAATTTGACTTAACACAAACTAAAATACGTTATATTTCGGGACAGACGGATCAGAGTAGTCTATAGAAAAAGGCACCTTCTAACGGTACCGTCCATACGATTTTACAAGTCCTAGTCAAATCACGAAAATGTGGCTTGGTCCACAACACATCACACGCATTGAAGACAGAATATTGCCCTTCTCTCTTGTCTCGCGAGCGCTCGGCGACATGGAACTAAGCTTACAAGACATGATATGCTAATATGGATCGGATTAAATCTATTAGGAATGTCTACAAATTGGTGAACTATCTTAGCAAGTTATTAACTAATATAGAAGTTTTCTTTGTTCAACGGTTGACATCAATGAAGAAATTCGAGAACAGTTGGTGTCAACCAATATTCTGCAACATTGTCGCCCTTGTCGTGCTTTCGAGAATGACGTGAATGGAACGCTTTTTCAAAGCGTAAATGAATCGTGCGAATTTTGCAGTGGAAGAACCGGGTGACAAGAGCTACTGTGGACTTTGACTGGTGAGCGGCCGCCATTGCCTTGATGCTGGCCTTCGGAAATTTTACGCGGACCTGGCATTTTACTTTTGTCCTTTGTTGTAAACGGGCATCATATCATTGGAAACGAGTCGAACTTGACCCGGTACGGATGCAGCTTCCTCCGTGTATCCCATTAAAAGCCCAGTCCACACTTTGATCCAAAGCTCCTCTCTATAGGTGAGCTTGTCTATTTTTTTAGATAAAGGAATATTTCAATATTCTGATTTCTACATCACAATGTGAAATATCCGGCTATTATTATAATATAGAAAACCATGTATATGGAGGAAAAAACGATAAATTTAGTAAACAGCTTATTATAAGCAAAGCTTATTACTAAACTGCCACCCATTTTTTACGAAGACCTCCATAGCCATGGCCTCCAAAACTCGACAATTCCCTGATATAGTATTCCTGCCCTTCTCTTTCTGAAGCAAAGCCCAAAATCTTATCCAGTATGTCGTCCTGAAAAGAATCTGCAAACAAGGTTGTGGGTTCACTGTATCAAAAACAATACGTTTCTACTTGGCCACATGGCCCAGCAAACAACACTTACACCTGTAAGTACTAAATTCTTTTCCTTCCACCTAATCCCTTGTAGCCAGGTCCTAAACATATGAATGACAATGTTAGCCAGGTCCATCTTTAGTTAGAATAACCCCTCGGTGAAGGAACCATAGAAAGACTTTTACTTTTAAGGGGAGTTTTAGTTTTCACAAAGATTTATTAATTGGAATGATTCCCCCATTTATGATTTCTCTATACATTGATTGTACAGAGAAGATTCCATTTTTTTCAATGACCATATGAACATGTCTGATTGGTCCACAAGTTGAACACTTGCTACCTTTGTTACCAACTCATGCCAATTCACAAGATTGTTTCCCCTTAGAGTCCTCCTAAAAGAAACATTGAAAGGAGTCGAAGACATAACTTTTCTTACTGTGTCATGCTTCCTAATTACCAGATTGTAAAGTGTTGGGTATTGTTTTTTGAGACTAGTGTTTCCTAGCCATTTATCTTTCCAGAACCTGATTTGTTCCCCATTTTGAAGTTTAAATGTTCTGCAGTTAAGGAAATTGTTTTTGACATTCATTAACCCAGACCAGAAATGTGAATCCCTGGTTTTTTCTGTAGATGTGCAAACATTTTGGAGTCTAGGTATTTCCTTGTAAGGATTTGTTGCCAGATTCTGTCTTCATTAATAAGCTTGAAAAGCCATTTACTTAAGAGACTTTTATTCTGGACTTCTAAATCCAAAATTCCTAGACCTCCTTGATCTCTCGGTCTACACATAATATTCCATTTTGTTAATATGTATTTTCTTTTGTATCCATCCCCTTGCCAAAAGAACCTAGACCTAAAGTAATATAGTTTCTAGAGAACTTCTTTAGGGATTGCAAAAGAGGAGATCATACATGGAAAGATTGCTCAGAACTGAGTTGATTAGGGTTAGCCTGCCTCCATAGGAGAGCATCTTGCTTTTCCATGTAATCAGTTTCCTTTCAAATCTTTCCTCTATTATTTTCCAATCTTTGTTGAGGAGTCTAGTATGGTGCATTGGGATACCAAGGTAACAGAAAGGAACCTCCCAACAGGACACCCAAAAATATTCATGTATTCTTGTTGGGCTTCCTTTGCCTCTCCATAACAGAATAATTCACTCTTATGAAAATTTATCTTGAGACCAGAAAGATGCTCAAAAGCTATAAGCACGAGTTTCATATTCTTAGCCTCTTTGAAGTTGTGTTCCATAAATAGAATTGTATCATCTGCATATTGGAGTATGGAAAGACCATCATCAACAAGATGTGGAATTAAGCCTGAGATTTGCCCATCCTATTTTGCTCTTTCTATCAAAGTTGCCAGCATATCCGCAACTAGTTTAAAGAGTAATGGGGATAGTGGGTCTCCTTGTCTCGAACCTTTCTTTGTTTGGAAGAATCTTCCAACATCATCATTTACCTTAACGCCCACACTACCATTTGAAACGAACGACTCAATCCACTTACACCATTTTTCTGTAAAACCTTTCAATTCTTAAGGTTTGTTGAAGGAAGGGCCAATTAACTTTGTCATATGCTTTCTCAAAATCAAGCTTTAGAATAACCCATTCATTTTCTTCTTATGAAGTTCATGTATGTCCTCATGCAAAATGATCACACCTTCCAAAATGTATCTTCCAGACATGAAAGCCGATTGATTAGGCCGGACTATCTTGTCCGCGATGCCCGTCAATCTATTAGCTATTACCATTGTGAAGATTTTAAAACTAACATTAAGAAAGCATATTGGTCTAAAATTCTGAATTTGAGTTGCATCTATTTTTTTGGGTAGGAGAGTTATGATTCCGAAGTTGAGATAATGGAGGGGCAAAATGCCTTTATGGAAGTCAACAAATAATGCCATTAGATCATCCTCGATGACCTCCCAAAAAGCTTGGTAAAATTCAGCTGGAAAGTCATCTGGACCGGGTGCTTTGTTGTGTTCCATTTGGAAAATAGCCTCTTTAACCTCATTAAAGGAGAACTCAGCTATTAAAATTTCATTTTCATTTTGTGAAACTTGTGTTATATAATCCCTTCGACTTTCGTCTAAAGTTGAAAGACTAGTCTCAGAAGGTCCGAACAACCCATGATAATAATCAGTGATATATTTCTTTAACTCCTCATCGCCTTTAATAATTTTTCCTTCTTCTTCCAACTGGAAAATCCTTATTTTTCTATGTTTTCCATTGGCTACTAGTTGGAAGTATTTTGTATTTCTATCTCCTTGCAAGAGATTTGTGGTCTTTGATCTTTGGTACCATTTTATCTCCTCTTCCCTAAGGAGTTGGATCAACCTTGTTTTGAGCATTTGTTTGAGATCTATTTCCCAAGGTTGTAAAACTTCTTTTTCTGCTTTTTTATCTAACAAATCTAATTTTGTAGTAAGCTGCTTTCTTTTCTTTTTTATAATGACCACTTTTAGTTTTAGCCCAACTTCTTAAGAATTGATGCAATCTTCTGATCTTATTTTGCCATGTTTCCATTGAGGTTTTGCCTTTTCTTTGTTCCATCCATACCTTAGCCACCTCCTCGTAAAAATCATCCCTAGTCAACCAACCTAATTCAAATATGAATATTGGTTGTACTGTATATAGAGAATGATCTCCAAAGGATAAAAGCAATGGCGTATGATCCGATGCAATTTCTCTTGTTACAGCCTGGACCATAACATGAGGAAATTTTAATTCCCAATCCGTAGAAACCAAGACCTGTTAGCTCTATCACTTTTAAATCGAGATTGTTTATAACAGCATTGAAGAGAAAAGGCCATTTATTGTTATAGTGGTCATTATGTTTTTCAGTAGGATTTCTGATAATGTTAAAATCCCCTCCAACCAGAAGGGGAAAGGAATCATATTGACAACATTGGACCAACTCAGTTAAAATGCTCTCTTTTTGCTCAATTTGAGCAGCTCCATAAACTGCAATTAGGTTCCACTGAAAGCCATCAATTTTATTTCTTAAACGAAATTTGATATAGAAATCACCTTGGGAAATGAAACCTATGTCAAAAATTCTTGCATTGATTCCCAAAAGGATTTCACCAGAGTGTCCCTTGGTCCCGTCCAACTCCATAGGAATTATTTTCCCCCACAAATATTATTCAGTTCTGTGCCTGTGTAATCAGATCTACGAGTTCCTAAAAGAGCAATGAAGTCAAGTTGTTGTTCCTTTGTTATATCCGACAAAAATCGAAATTCAGCCAAGTCCCGAAGACCTCTGCTATTCCAGAAAATGCCTTTCATTTTTCACTAATAGGTTTCAAAATTTTCTTCTGTCCCTTTTTTCCTTTTGCTAGCTCAAAAGTTGTTGAGTCAGTCTTCTTATTCGTGTTTTGTATCTTTCTTTCTTTTGCTAACTTGAAAGTTTTTAACTATCTAGCTGCTGGTTTTTGCCTAGACTCGAGTTGATAAATATCACCTTGGTGACTATTATCTTCGGTCAAGCTATCAACCACAACCTTAGTACCGAAATGACATAAAGGAATATGATCTAGGCCATCATCATCCAGCGATTCCAACTCTTCTAAATCTCTAGTAAGGTCTCTTTTAACCTTGTTATTGTTGATTGGTGAGGTGGCTATCCTATGAGTTTCTAAAGTTTTAATCTGCTTAGACACATTTCTAACCTTATCTCCACTAGCACCCATTAAGATGCCTGTGTTTGATATATTAGTCGAAATGCGATCTTCGGATAAACTTGGAAAAGAAATATTTTTTTACGTACCTTCCGGTGGATCTAGGTTATGCTTCGCCGCCATCCTTTGAGCCGTTTCTACAGAATGTTCGTCTAGGGTGCGTTTGGTTCCCTAGCTTAGGCTTGAACAGGCTTGCGTAATGCAGTCTCGTGGCGTTTGGTTGCCTGCCCAAGCACCTAAGCCAGGCTTATCTAATGCAGCAAGCACCCTCTGGTCTGGCTCCGCTAGAATGCCAGAATTGGGCGTACTTGGTAAGCCAGGCTTGTACAAGCCAACGGTGACCCATGTAAGTGAATCGCCTCACCATCTATCTGTTACCCCTGCTGCACCGCCGCCGAGGAGATGCGCAGCCGTTCCAAGCTCCACAGCAGCCGCCGAGCTGCTCGCCGCCGATCTCCGTGGCCGCCGAGCTTCACCGGCCGCACAGAGCTGTCGTGGCACGGCGGCAGCTACTGCGCCCATGACTTGCTCCGCCACGGTGGTGACCATCTCGGCAGCGGCACCTCGCACGGAACTGGATGCCAAGGCAGGGAGGAAGAGCGGAACCACATGCTTGAAAGGACTGTTGTGCACTCGTGCTTGACGATCTGGGAGAGAAGCTGGGTACTACTGCTGGTGTCCATCTGCAAAGGGGGGGGGGCTCGCTTTGCGTCAAATCGATTAGGGAAACACCCGGAGCAGAGCTTGATTCCGCAACAGCGGAGCTTGATTCGCCGTCGAGGAAGGAGCCCAGCAGCTCCGGCCTGCACGGCGACGGAGCTGCACACATGCGGCGGAGCTCCCGCCGAGCTCGCTCGCCCGTGCGGTTCTCACGCGGCGGTGCTCCCCTGGTGACATTTGAGCCCGCGGGGAGTATCGCTGCGGTGTAGCAGAAGCACACTGCGCTGGCTAGAGGAGGTGACAAGACAGAGCTCACCGATTAGAAAGATGAGGTGACGCCACTCACGGATCCAAGCAAACCAAATGCAACTAAATGAAACCAGACTTCGTTTATACATGCAACCAAACACACCCTAAATGTACTATTGGAGACTGGCTTGAGCTGGCCTGATTCCAAATTATAACTAGGCTAGCATAAGCAATGAACCAACAAGACCCCTAGTGAATTAGCTCTTCTTTTACCTGTTCTTATCAGGGTTTACAAAAACCGGTCAAACCGGTCCGGCCCGGTTCCGGTTTGGTCCGGTACCAAACCAGCCCAAATTCAAAATTCAAATTTGAATTCAAAAAAATAAAAAAATTCCTAAAAATACTTTAAGGTGCGACGAATCTAATGGTGTCAAATTTTCTCAAAAATTCGTTCGTTTAACATACTTTTCGGGCATTTAAAGTTAAACCAAAAAAGAAAAGGAAAAAAATGAGATGGCCCATTAAGGCCCACTTGATAAACCGGTCAAACCGGCCAGTAAACCGGTCAAACCGGCCGGTATACCATTCCAAACCGGTTATACATGCGATTTTGAATTTGGATTTGAATTCAAACCGGTCAAACCGGCCGGTATACCGGTCCAAACCGATTACACATGCGATTTTGAATTTGGATTTGAATTTAATCGGTTTCCGATCAAACCGGTCCGGTAAACCGCTACCGGAGGGTGGTGGTTTGACCGGACCGGTCGGAATTATTAACCCTGGTTCTTATTGGTGGCGTCACTCCTGCCTCTCCACCAAAAGGGGCCGCGGAGACCTGCTGTGCAGGACTGTCGACGCCACCCCCTCCTTGGCCTTGCTGCACACCATGTCCACTAGGAGGGATCATAGAGACCTGCTGTACAATACCGTCAATGCCATCGCTTCCTTGTCCTTGATCCTCGGCTCCAGTCTCATGTGACTGACAGCAGCTCTCCACCCTCCTCCTCAGCTATAATTTTGTCAGCTGCTTCCCCTATGAGTTGATTCACCACCACATCTAGGATGTTATTTGCAAGCTTCCGAAGCTTCTCTTCTGAGAACTGTTTCTGATTAAGCTCATCATCAGTAGCTTTATTCTTATCCACATCCATTGGCTTTTCACACGTACTGTTCTGGCCTTATTGCTGCCCGTTCTTCAATTTTTTCCTTGTGCCGTTTCTGCTGTCCTTGTTGCTGTCGTCTCCCAACAGGTCATCATCGTCTCCCTCCGGATCATTGTCTCCCTCTGGATCATCATTGCCTTTTATCTCCTCAACAAATGACTCAACCCCAGGTATAATTGATTCGACCTTGACAGGAAATTCGAACCAACGGTCCCCGATGACAACCAGGGTTCTGGGATTCGACCGAGATGGTCCGAATTTCGCCAAAATTCGTCCATCTCAGGAAGGTCTGAAATGAATTTAGTGCTCCAAATTTCGAATATTCCCCGGAATCTATCCGAAATCCGACCGAAATTGACCGGAATTCGTCCATTTCGGTTGGGACCGAATTTTTTTTCCCAAATTGAATCCCAAAACCTTATTGACAACACATAGCTTCTGAGGAAAAGCCTTCGAATCAATCACCAAGATTAGGACCCTACCATAAGCATTGTTATTTGTTGTCACCATATCCACCAACTGTGGAGCTCCAACCATTGATCCGAGTACCCAGAGTACAGGAAGTTCTTTCAACTTCTTCGGTATGCTGTAAATGTTTATCCATGCCTTTGGAATTAAGAGGCCTTCCTCTTCGTCGGACCACTCCGTGTCGGACCACTCCGTGAGGTTAAGATGCATACAACGTTCCTTCAAAGCCATACCGCCAAAGGAGATTGCACTCTGCAGGTCATCCTTTGTTGGCATAGTAACAATAGAAAAATCCATTCCATCCTCCCGGACATCCCACAGCCAATTATTTGGACTAGGTCTGCGGCTTTGTAGCTCTAAAGTAAGCTGCTCTGCTGTCAACTAACCACCCTCTATAGATATCCTTGCGGTCTTGTATTCTGAGGTATTCTTGATTGGCGCATGTGGAATATGATAGAACCCATCACCATCCGCTGCATAACCAACCCACTGTTTTTGGTGCTTTCATCACTGAGCATTTCTGCCTTACATGCTCAGTGCTTTCACAAACCTCGCAGAACACTAAAGTTTGACAATCTGCAGTTACATGGTCTTTTGTGAAACAACGGAAACAAAACTTTGGTGAGGAATGTGAGTACTCTATCCTGCCTGTGATGAGTGAATTGTCAACCGTGCGGTGTGATTGTGCGCTTGGTCTTTGGATTGCAGGTACACGGGCGTCGAGTGTCGACGGAGAGTTGCTGTGGAGGAGCTCGGGCCGGGCGGCAGCTATGGCGTCCACTCCTGGATCGAGGGCGCAAGCGGCGACGGAAGGCGGGTTTCTTAGTTTGCACCACAAAACCAAGCAGACGGACGGCGGTTGAAGACGCCAAGTCGTGGAGGCACGGGCGTTGGTCTCGGGATTGACGGAGGCGACGGGCGTCGACGGCGTCTAGGGCCTCGCTGCGGGCGAGGAGGTGACGGGCGTCGGGCGGCGTCTAGGGCCTGTTAGAAGGCCGAGGTGGGAACAGCGTCTAGGGCCACGGCGTGGAGGCGGGAATCTTCCCCTGCGTGGAGTTTTGGCGGTTTTCTCAAAACCGGCCATCTACCCGGGTTTCACGGACCTTCTTAAACCGTGGACCAGATCTTCATCAAGATGGCGGCATCGTGGAGAAGACTTCGTTCCGAAGAAAGAACCTCAGTCGTCAGATGAGATCGTGTACAGGGGGATGCTGCAGACCAACCGGTCTGACCGGTCCCTGGCACCGGTCTGACCGGTCTAACCAACCGGTCTGACCGGTCCATGGAACTGGTCCGACCGGTCTCCGCGGGTATAAATACCCCTTCACTTGTATTAGGTTATGGGCGGCTTTTTAACTTGTCCGTGGATTGCTCTTTCTCCCAGGCCGCCGCCCCTGTGTTTCTCTCCCCCCGTTCTTTTCTTTAGGATAGATTTTGTCCATGGATTGTTGAGACCTTGTGTTGGATGTGATTGGGAAAGGAGGCCCTATCATCCTCGTGCCCTCTGGGCTTTTGAATCAATCCAATCCCGTCGTTTTTGTGCCCTTTTGTGATGGATTTTGGTTTCGTCTTTGGTGCACATGATTGCGATGGTTCGTAGAGCTCTTTGTTGTGATTCTCGTGCTTCTAGCGCTGTCCCAAACCCTCTGGAATCGAGAGCTCTTTCGAATTGGATTTGTTGAGTTCTTGAGAAAACCCCATCCCTTTTGATCTCATCCCGAAATTGTCATGTTATGATGATCCTTAGGACGAGATCTCTTGGGGATATGTTCACGAGGTAGGTGTGAAGCTATCCCCCAAGTTTCATCGAATTCCGTGGTCGTTTGGTTGAGATTCACCGTTTGAATCAAAGATTTCGGGGTTTTCTGGACGCCACCAGTCAGACCGGACGGCAAGATCGGTCAGACCGGTCGGCCAGCTTTTGGACAGTCACACCGGTCAGACCGGTCCAGTGCACCGGTCAGACCAGTCTAGGCAGACAGGTCTGCTGTTTTTCCCGATTCGCTTCCGATTCGCTTCGTTATTTCGCTCGCTCATTCTAGGGTCTTGTGTGTTGGCTTAGCTCTTCCATAGCTATTCCAAACTTTGCCTAGAACTCTTGAGGGCGTGTGGTGATTTTGGGATATAGGTCGACGGTTTGAATTTCGGAAGAAATTTCAATCGGCTCCCATTCACCCCCCTCTGGTCGCCAGTTTCGGTCCCTCAATTGGTATCAGAGCTCGGATGAGGTTTTCAGTACCTTAACCGGTTCGAAAACCACTTGGCGACCATGGCGAGTCTTGGGAAGGTCCCGGTGTTTTCCGACGAGAACTATGCCTACTGGAAGGTTCGCATGAGGGCCTTCTTGCAGAGCATGGGAGCCGAGGTCTGGGATATTACCAAGAACCAGGTTTACGAGGTGCTTACCGTTCGGACCACACCTCTTCAGGTGTCCGAGCACGAGGCTAACACCAAGGCTGTCAATGCCTTGTTCGCTGGCGTTTCTCGTGCGAAGTTCTCACGCGTCCAGGGTTTTCAGGAAGCCCACAAAGTTTGGACGTGCCTTGAGAACTACCACGAGGGCACACCTCAGGTGAAGGCCAGACTATTCGAGACTCACCGGCGTGAATATGAGAACTTCGCACAGGGGCTGGGTGAGAGCATTGGCGATATGTTCAGTCGGTTTCAATCGATTGTGAACAAAGTCAATGCGAACAGATCTGCTGGTGTCCTTGAGTACATAGAGCATGGGAAGGCCCTCAAGCTGCTCTATGCACTTGACCGCTCTGTGTGGGATCTCAAGGTAAATACGATCATTGAGTCTGCAGGCTATGAGACTCTGACCGTGAATGAGCTTTTTAGCAAGCTCAAGGCCACGGAGGTGGATAACCAGACACGAGCCAAGCTCAATGGTGCCCTCCTTCCAAGAGCATCGCTCTTATGACTGGCCCTGGTGGATCGAGCTCTAACGCTAACTCTGCTCTTGGCTTTTCTCTTGCCTCTTTGCCTTCTGTTTCAGATGAGCAGCTGGAGACGCTGGGTGGCGATGACTTGTGCCTCCTCATCAGCAAGTTCCAGTGCGTCTACCACAACAGCCAGAGGAAGAAGAACCCCGAGTGCTACAACTGCGGCGATTTGAACCACTTCATCGCCGATTGCCCCAAGAAGTCCGGCGGTGGCCAGAACAACCACTTCAACTACTACCGCCACCGCGACCGCGACGAGGGAGGCTCCAACAAGGAGCATCGGTGCCACAAGCACCGTAGTCGTGAATGGGGAGGACACTTCAACAAGGAGTCGCTCAAGAAGCCCAAGAAGCGGGAGAAGGCCTTCCTGGCGCAGCTCAGCGACCTCGACAAGAGCTCCGACACCGACCGCTCTTCTTCACCAATCTCCGACGACAACAACAAGAAGAAGAAGAAGCGGGACAAGGAAGCCACCGGCTTCATCGGCCTGTGCTTGGCGGCCGGTCGGCGCAAGGGTTTCTGCACCATGGCAGGCGAAGCCGATGGTGCTCGTGCGTCTTCAGGTGGACATGCTACACCGACGCATGACGACTCTTCTCCTAGATCCGAGAGTGATTCAGAGGTAAACTCCATGATCAACCTGCTTGATACAGAGGTTAGCGAGTTGTACGCCGCTCTCGACAACCAGAAGAGACTGCTTAAGGAAGCAGCTAGAGAGCGTAGAAAGCTTAGGGCTGAGCTGGCTTGTGCTAGGGAGATATCTAGTGAGGATGAGTGCGCTGGCTGCATATCTCACATGAATGATCTTGTTGCTCTCCGTGCCAAGCATGATGAGAATGTCGCGAACTTAGATGTTGCTAAGACTTCGCTTTCAGACGTGTCTCATGAGCTCGCTAAGGCCAAGCATGAACTAAAACTGGTTAAGGACACTCCAATTGTTAGCGATGTGCTTGAATGCGATGAGTGTCCTATCTTTAAGTCCGATCTAGCTTTGTTGCAGTCCAAGTTTGCTACTGTTGTGTGTGAACTAGAGGAGCTTAGATCTAGGCCTATTTTGCTTGGTGCTTGTAAGCTTTGTCCCACGCTTAGGTCGGAGCTAGATGAGAAGAACTCTTTGATCATGTCTTTTGGGAAAACTAAGGTCGTAGAGTCTAGCCCACCTATTGACTGCTCTGTTTGCCCTGGTTTGATTGCTAATCTGGATAGTCTTGCGGTAGAGAAAGCCAACTTGGAGAATGAGAATACCTATCTTAGGGCGATTCTGAGTTGTGATTCTAGCAGTGAGCCGCAGTTGGGCATGATGATTAAGCAGTTCAAGCGTGGTGATGGGTTTAGGGTCGGTTACACATACACGAAGTCAGACTTTGACAGGTTGTATGGTAAGAAGGGGGCTGCTCCTCCTCGTCCGCAGGCTAGGCCTCCACCTCCCAAGCGTGAGGTGAGGTACCACTGCGAGTTCTGTGACAGGGAAGGTCACCTGGAGGAGTTTTGCTTCAGGAGGAAGCGGGCTGTGAGGCGAGAGCAGGAGAGACGGAACACGGACATGTACTCTGCTCGGGTGCATGGTCCTTCTCGGCGTGGTGGTAGGCAAGATGCTAGGGCGCGCCGTGTAGGTAGAGCTCAGGGAGATGGTGGTGGTTACCGTGCTCCAATGGGTGTTCGCTTTGCCGGCCGTGTTCCTGGTCGTTTTCAGTACGGTTATGGACCACGGGACCAAGGCTTTGGAGGAGGTTTTGAGGCTCCACGTTTTCCTCACGGTGGTGTTCATCAGTCACGCGGTAGACGGGATGGGGGATACACTTTGCCTGGTTTTGCTAACCCTTCTGTAGAGCAAATGGCTCGACACTGGTTTGCTTCTCACTTTGCTAACCCCAGTGTTGAGACATTTGCTCACCCTTTGTCTCACTACTGATGTGCAGGTTGGAGGCTTGGAGAACAGGTGGATCATGGACTCCGGTTGTTCGCGCCACATGACCGGGAATGACAAATGGTTCTCCAGCCTCACCCCGATGCGCTCAAAGGAGTACATTGTGTTCGGGGATAATGGAAGAGGAAAGGTACGTGGACTTGGCGCTGTTCGAGTTTCTGATTGCTTTACCCTAAGAGAGGTTGTTTTGGTTTCGAACCTTGGGTTCAATTTGCTTTCTGTTTCGCAACTTCTTGATGAGGGGTTTGAGGTTCGCTTTAAGGAGGGCTGTTCGCGTGTTTTGGATTCCAGAGGAGATTTGGTTTGCCGGATTACACCTCGCGATCGGGTTTTCTTGGTTGACTTTTCTGGAACTCCTCTTGGACCTTCTCGTTGCTTGTTGGCTGGTCCTTCTTCTGATCTGTGGAAGTGGCATAGGAGACTTGGACATTTGAGCTTTGATCTGTTGTCGAGAATGAGCTCATTTGGCCTGATCAGAGGATTGCCCAAATTGAAGTTTGAAAAGGACCTTGTTTGCCATCTTTGTCGCCACGGGAAGATGATTGCTACTTCACACCCGCCTGTTAATCAGGTGATGACCGCTCACCCTGGAGAGTTGCTACACATGGACACAATTGGTCCTTCTCGGGTGATGTCTGCTGGTGGGAAGTGGTACGTTCTTGTGGTCGTGGACGATTTTTCTCGCTATTCTTGGGTCTTTTTCATGAGAACCAAGGATGAGGCTTTCGAGTTTGTTCGAGACTTGATCTTGAGGTTGAAAAATGAGCTACCCCAGGCCATGCGAGCGATTCGCAGTGATAATGGCACAGAATTCAAAAACGCTCGTTTTGACGCAAATACTGGGCTGAGGCGGTTAACACCGCTTGTTACATATCCAACCGCATTTTCTTGCGTGCTTTCATGCACAGGACTTCTTATGAGTTGCGATTTGGACGCCAGCCCCGTGTTGACCATCTTAGAGTTTTCGGTTGCCGGTGCTTTGTGCTGAAAGATGGAAATCTTGATAAGTTTGAGTCTCGCTAGTCTGACGGCATTTTTCTCAATTATGCTTCTCACTCTAGAGCGTACCGTGTGCTGATTATTGATACTAACATCGTCAGAGAGACTTGTGAAGTCACTTTCGACGAGACTGCACCGTGCAATTCTTCTGTCTTTGAAGTTGCAGGAGATGATGAGCTCGGCACCTCCATCTTTAAAGATGAGGAGGAAGAAGCTGCGGAGGGCAATGCTGAGGCTACCACGCGTGCTGTGGACCCAGCCGTCTCTGCTACGAGCTCGAACGATGACGACGGCCCTGACCCGACTACGTCTACTTCCCGGGGGCTGATCGAGCAGGTGACTCAGGCTTCACCAGCTGCACCTGATGAGACACCAGATTTGGTTGAGGAGGAGGCGACTTCGACACGGGAAGCACCGCGACACATTCAGCGTCGCCATCCACCTCAACAGATGCTAGGTGATCTCAACGAGCGAGTCACCAGGTCCAAGGTAACAAGTTTCGCTGGCTTTGCTCATTCTGCGTTTGTTGCCTCTTTTGAGCCCAAAGATATTGGACATGCTCTTTCTAATTCTAATTGGGTCAATGCCATGCATGAGGAACTTGAAAATTTTGAAAGAAACCAAGTTTGGGTTTTAGTCGAGCCTCCACCTGCTTGTAATCCCATCGGAACGAAGTGGGTTTTCAAAAACAAGCAGGGTGAGGATGAGTTGGTTGTTCGGAACAAGGCTCGTCTTGTTGTCCAGAGGTTTTGCCAAAAAGAGGGTATTGATTTTGAGGAAACTTTTGCCCCAGTTGCTCGTTTGGAAGCTATTCGAATCTTTCTTGCATTTGCTGCTTCCAAGAGTTTTAAAGTTTTCCAAATGGACGTGAAATCTGCCTTCTTGAATGGTTTTATCGAAGAAGAAGTTTATGTGAAGCAATCCCCTGGTTTTGAAAATCCCAAGTTTCCAAACCGTGTTGATAAACTTCAGAAAGTACTTTATGGTTTGAAACAGGCACCTAGAGCTTGGTATGATAAACTGAAAACATTTTTGTTGGCTCAGGGTTTTAAAATGGGATGTGTGGATAAAACTTTATTCCTCATGCGATCTGGCACTGATTTTCTCTTAGTTCAGACATATGTGGATGATATTATCTTTGGTGGCTCTTCTCACGCTCTTGTGTCCAAGTTTTCTAAGCAGATGTCCAGGGAGTTTGAGATGAGCATGATGGGTGAGCTGCAGTTCTTCCTCGGGCTGCAGATCAAGCAAACTTCCCAGGGCACGTTCATCCATCAAGCCAAGTACACCAGAGACTTACTGCGGAAGTTCGACATGAGTGACTTGTCTCCTCAGCCGACTCCGATCAGCACATCGACGGCGCTTGATGAGGACTTGGACGGCGAAGCGATGGACCAGAAGGAGTACAGGAGCATGATCGGCTCGCTCCTGTACCTGACGGCGACGCGACCGGACATTCAGTTTGGCGTCTGCCTCTGTGCGCGGTACCAGGCTTCTCCGCGCACCTCCCACAGGCAGGTGGTGAAACACATCTTCAGGTATCTGAAATTCACCCCTGAATTTGGTCTTTGGTACTCTGCGGATTCTTCTCTGGTTTTGGTGGGCTTTTCTGATGCTGATTTCGGTGGGTGTCGGTTGGATCGCAAGTCAACATCCGGCACTTGTCAATTTCTCGGTACATCTTTGGTGTCTTGGTCCTCTCGCAAGCAGGCTAGCGTAGCGCTGTCTTCCACAGAAGCTGAGTATGTTGCCGCTGCTAGCTGCTGCTCCCAGATCCTTTGGATGAAGCAAATCTTGCAGGATTATGGATTGAGTTTTGGTAGGGTTCCCATCTTTGTAGATAACATGTCTGCCATTAGCATTGCAAAGAACCTTGTCCTACACTCCAGAACCAAACACATAGATATCCGGTTCCACTTCCTGCGAGATAACCATGAGAGAGGACACATAGACTTGATCCATGTCCCTTCAGAGAAGCAAACCGCAGATATCCTCACCAAACCGCTTGAGCAGGACACTTTTGCTCGCTTGCCAGGGGAGCTTGGGGTCTGTTACCCCTTTTGATCGCTGACTTTTCTTTGGTTAGCTCTTTGTAGGTCTTTGTTTTTGCTTCTCTTCGTTTTCTAGGTTTGGTAGTTGCATTGTGAATATGCATTGTACATGTTTGCATTTTGCATTGCTTCACTTGCACTAGCATTCTTGTATACATTGCTATGATCTTCTAGTGCCTGCTAGTGTGAGTTGATAAATTTGATCATGTATAGCTTGCTTCACTGTGTATATGACATCATTTGAGTTAATCTATCTTGATTTGAAAATCTGAAAACATGATCAACCTGTCTTGGCTACAAGCATGTTAGGGCGTGTTGATATGCTGTGCTATCTTATTCATGCTAGTGTAGCCTTTCGTTCAGCAATTCATACTTAAAATGATCTAAATCTGATAAAATTGCTTGAACTGCTCTTGAAATGGTTGAAAAAATCTAGGTGGGATTACTTGTCGCACTGATCGAGCTTTCGGGACGGCTCACTTTGCACTTGTGAGAACCCAGGCAAGGCTATGCATGACTGAAACGAGTGCTTTAAGCTTCTGATTGTCTTTTGGCATAGGCTTGGCCTCGTTGCTAAGTGAAGCATGACTAGCTTTCAACCCCTGGCATTAAGAATTGCTTGATATAAATTTGATTGAAAAATGAATGTTTGCAACTTGTTTTGGCTAAGTTTGTATCACCTCTATGAGTATGATTAGCACTGCTTTCCATTCCCTACTTGTTAGTGCTAGATCATGGGTGATGCTTTTTTTCTCCTAAACTGAACTTGCCTAGCTCTAGACTGATTTGATATACCCTGTTGAGCTAGATGCAGGTCTTGTTTATGGATACACACGTGCTTGTGACTAGATGTTGCTCATATCTTTGTATCCCTGAATGCTTTCACTTACACCTCCTGCATTGCATTCATTGCATAGCATCTGTTCAGGGGGAGTCTCAGCTTCATGGGGAGCTTTAGGTCTTTTTAGGCTTGATGTGTGCATGTGCCAACAAGGGGTAGAATTTTGGGAGAAGTGATCGGATAAGGGGGAGACTTGTTTGATTTTTGAAAAACTTGTTGCGCTCAGGGTTTTGAGAGTGCATCATTTGAGGAGAGTTGCACTTGTGAGAGGGAAAGGCTTTGCATGAGGAGTATCTGCTTTGTTTTGGCTCCTGATCTTTCCTTGTTTTTCCTCTGCTTCTTGCATGACTGCGTCGAGCGATACCTTTGTCTTTGAGGAGTCATGTTTTGGCTTTTGATCGATTGCGTCGAGCTGTTGCCCTTGTCTTAGGGGATCGATTTCTGCTTGAGTAAGTGACTGTTTCTACCTTTCTGAGTTTTTTGTCACTTGCTTGAGTTCTTTGTTTTTTTTTGCTTCTCTGTTTATCACTTCTTTGGCTCATTTGTGGTGTGTTGACAATGCACTCATCAAGGGGGAGATTGAGGAATGTGAGTACTCTATCCTGCCTGTGATGAGTGAATTGTCAACCGTGCGGTGTGATTGTGCGCTTGGTCTTTGGATTGCAGGTACACGGGCGTCGAGTATCGACGGAGAGGTGCCGTGGAGGAGCTCGGGCCGGGCGGCAGCTGTGGCGTCCACTCCTGGATTGAGGGCGCAAGCGGCGACGGAAGGCGGGTTTCTTGGTTTGCGCCACAAAACCATGCAGGCGGACGGCGGTTAAAGATGCCAAGTCGTGGAGGCACGGGCGTCGGTCTCGGGACTGATGGAGGCGACGGGCGTCGACGGCGTCTAGGGCCTCGCTGCGGGCGAGGAGGTGACGGGCGTCAGGGCGGCGTCTAGGGCCGTCAGAAGGCCGAGGCGGGAACGGCGTCTAGGGCCACAGCGTGGAGGCGGGAATCTTCCCGCACGTGGAGTTTTGGCGGTTTTCTCAAAACCGGCCATCTATCCGGGTTTCACGGACCTTTCAAAACCGTGGACCAGATCTTCATCAAGATGGTGGCATCGTGGAGAAGACTTCGTTCCGAAGAAAGAACCTCAGCCGTCAGATGAGATTGTGTACAGGGGGATGTTGCAGACCAACCGGTCTGACCGGTCCCTAGCACCGGTCTGACCGGTCTAACCAACCGGTCTGACCGGTCCATGGAACCGGTTTGACCGGTCTCCACGGGTATAAATACCCCTTCACTTGTATTAGATTATGGGCGGCTTTTTAACTTGTCCGTGAATTGCTCTTTCTCCCAGGCCGCCGCCCCTGTGTCTCTCTCCCCCCGTTCTTCTCTTTAGGATAGATTTTGTCCATGGATTGTTGAGACCTTGTGTTGGATGTGATTGGGAAAGGAGGCCCTATCCTCCTCGTGCCCTCTGGGCTTTTGAATCAATCCAATCCCGTCGTTTTTGTGACCTTTTGTGATGGATTTTGGTTTCGTCTTTGGTGCACATGATTGCGATGGTTCGTAGAGCTCTTTGTTGTGATTCCCGTGCTTCTAGCTCTATCCCAAACCCTCTGGAATCGAGAGCTCTTTCGAATTGGATTTGTTGAGTTCTTGAGAAAACCCCATCCCTTTTGATCTCATCCCGAAATTGTCATGTTATGATGATCCTTAGGACGAGATCTCTTGGGGATATGTTCACGGGGTAGGTGCAAAGCTATCCCCCAAGTTTCATCGAATTCCGTGGTCGTTTGGTCGAGATTCACCGTTTGAATCAAAGATTTCGGGGTTTTCTGGATGCCACCGGTCAGACCGGACGGCAAGACCGGTCAAACCGGTCGGCCAGCTTTTGGACAGCCACGACCGGTCAGACCGGTCCAGTGCACCGGTCAGACCGGTCCAGTGCACCGGTCAGACCGGTCCAGGCAGACAGGTCTGCTATTTTTCCCGATTCGCTTCCGATTCGCTTCGTGATTTCGCTCGCTCGTTCTAAGGTCTTGTGTGTTGGTTTTGCTCTTCCATAGCTATTCCAAACTTTGCCTAGAACTCTTGAGGGCGTGTGGTGATTTTGAGATATAGACCGACGGTTTGAATTACAGAAGAAATTTCGATCGGCTCCCATTCACCCCCCCTCTGGTCGCCAGTTTCGGTCCCTCATTTGGCTTACCACGTTTGCCTTCATCTGTGTCCACCTGCTGCTGAACCGTGTCCTGTGAACTCCCAGACCTCTTGGACTCTTTCTCTGGTTGAGGTTGACCATTTTGATGTGCACCCCAAGGTACTGTTCGCGATTCTGGGAACCATTGGCCAATATTCACAGCACCCACAGGAGGTGCAGAAAATTGGGCAGAACCCAGCCTGTGACCACTTCCTCCTGATCTCTTGTTCTTTGATTGGTTTCCACGAGCAGTAGCAAGATGATCTTGAGGGCGAGTGCCAAAGTTGAAAGGATTCACTGGAGCGGACTGCATTTGGCCATGCCCAACACTGCCACCAAGCAAAGGAAGGACCAGCCATTGATCCAAAACCAGCAGTTTGCCCACGAGATGTACCAAAACGGGGGTTCTGAGATGCAGCCTCGAAAGCATGCTAAGTGCTTGCTTTGGTTGCTAACTTCTTCCTTCTCCATCTTGCGGAACGGCAGGAATGTCATCAAACACATGCTTTTGCCTGATTCGACTCCTGATTGTCGTCCTAAGCTTATTGGTCCTTGTTAGCAGCTTACTGCAGATAGCCTCTCATGGCCGCCTTGCTGGCGCACCGGTAAGCAGTGGTGGAGCCACCAGTATGGCGAGCCATGGCGGCTGCCATATCTGGTGGCTGACGAATTCCCGGGCGTCAGTTCCTATGAGGTTCACCCACTATAAAAATAGAGGTATGTTCAGTTGGAAACTGGAGGAAGAAGAAGATAAAACTTTAGAGCATCTCCAGCAGATTACTCATCCCTCTTCCCAGCACTAAAAAAATCTATTCTTTTGGTAATGGGAGGTGCTCCAGTATATTACCAATTCCATCGCCAATATCTATTTTTTATCGCCAAAACACACCTCCCTGTTGCTCAAATGTAGGAGGATTCCCCCCTCCAGCCTATCCTTTAAGTAATCTGCTACAACACATACTACTAAAATATAAAAAGTATTATTGGTAATGGAGAGAGAAAATATACACCCTGTTCGGCTGCCCTGTATAGCCGGCTCGGCTGCTGGCAGTAGCCGAACGCAGCCGCGGGCAGCTGGCTGCAGCCAGCAAGCAGCAGCCCACCCGACTGTATAGGGCTGCCGAACAGGCTGATATAGGATATGAGAGATAAGTAATTTTCTAGAGATGCTCTTAGGCTTTAGACTTTTGGGCTGTCAGCCTATGATCGGCCCATTTCCCTGAAGCTGAACCGTAGAAAATTGACGTACGAAGGCGCCGTCACCCTCGACTGCCTCCGCAGTTTCTCGTCCTCCACCATAGGTAGATTTTACTCCTGGTTCCACCACTGCTGGTAAGTACTGAATACTCTTCTGAACCTGTGTTACCTTGAGGCGAGAAAACAAATGATTTATTATCTTAAGATTTTCTTTACGTAACATAAGTTATTGAACAAATTCTTGAAAAATGCGAGTACCCAAACCGTTGGGTACCAGGTTCCCATACAAAAGATCTAACCTGTTGAGCTATCTAGGTTTGCATTTTTTTAAGAAAATGACACTGCAAAATTCCCTAACTTCTTGTTATCCACCTCGCCTTTAACACTATATGAGATGTCACAAATTAGCTCCAGGAGGTAAAATAAAATATTTATTTAAACAAGAAACATGTTTCTTTTACTTCAATCGCATCAATAATTTTCTTGCAGTTAACTACTGCATCGTCATTGGATTTATTGTCTTAAGATTTTCTTTACGTAACATCAATTATTGAACAAAAATTAGCACCGTACCAGCCGTGCATGGCGGCCATGCTCTTTGCACTTTTCAATTTGGCCCCTAAAGACTCTCAAGATCTTCCTCCATTTTTTTTCTTGTGTCTTGACCATCTTACAAATATTCCCCTGTCAAACCTTTGGATAAAGCCATTCCGGGCTAGGGGCTTTACAGAGAGAGAGAAGAAGCCAGGGGTAGCATGGTCCTTCAGCCGCTACGGTATCCTAGAGACAAAGCCACATTTTTTTTTTTTGGAAAGATTCCTAAAGCACTAGTCCGTCATTTAAGAGCATGGTTAATGATTTCGCCGGTAGCCAGCTGCAACGCGTGCATGGATGGTGACGGACCCCACCACTATTTATTGAATGACAGCAGCAACAACCAATAGCAGGGAGCACAGCAGCAGGCTTAGCCAGTAGCAGCAGGCGTGTTGCGTCTCCGCCCGTCCGAAGCCGGCACATCACCAGACTCCGATCTCCTTCTCTTTCTTCATTTCTCACTCTTCTATGTAGATCTCAGTCAGCTTCTAGCCCATTATTATACTTGCTGTAAGAGAGGAGGTGAGGCACCCATGTCCGACCGCATGCTCGAACGCGGGTGGGTTGGCTCCCGCACCTAAGAAGCCAACCAATCAAGCTACGCTTGGTCGTCAAAACCACATTGTCTTAGGTAGCGTTTGGTTGATGAACCATCCTATCCCATTTTTGCTAGTTTTTGGTTCGTGAACAGGTAGGATGGGGAGCCATTCTCGAAGATGATAATGTTAGGTGATGATCTGTTAGTCCAACTGGATCCTTTTTTTTTTGTCTTAGGTAGCGTTTGTAACCTACGCTGAGAGTTAGTCAATAAGTGAATGTACTTTTTGTCCATTCCGTCTGCTTTTCTTTGTCGGCCAATGGTTGGTGGGGAATTCATTTTTTCTCTTGGGAAATACTACTTTACTAGCTAATAAACCACCATCAACCATTAGAGAGGAGAAACTATGGATGCTAGAGTTCCCGCCGGCCACTTCTAGGAAATTCTTGGCAATAGATCTAAACCAGCTAGTTGGTGCAAGTCACCACACCGCTAGTTATCGGTGGGCTTATTGCACTTTTCAATTTGGCCCCTAAAGAGTCTCAAGACATTCCTCCATTTTTTTTTCTTGTGTCTTGACCATCTTACAAATAATCCGCTGCAAATCTTTGGGTAAAGCCATTCCGGGCCAGCGGCTTCAATTCACAGAGAGAAACGAGAAGCCAGGGGTAGTATGGTCCTTCAGCCCCTATTGTGTCTTAGAGACAAAACCATATTATCTTAGGTAGCGTTTGGTTGATGAACCATCCTGTCCCATGTGCTAGTTTTTGGTTCGTGAACAGGTATGATAATGTTAGGTGATGATCTGTTGGCCCAACTGGATCTTTTTTGTTATTGGCATGTGAGGCTAAGGAGTAATATGAATGATGAGATGAAAAAAATAAGGTGATATGGATGATGCATATAGATATATACCAAGTAGAAGGACTAGCAATATAATTCATTAGAAAGGTTTAAACCTCGATGAAACATCTTAGAAAGTTCAGATAATGAAAGTGTAAATTAATTGTTTAGCTGTTGTAAAAAAAATATACCGCCGCCCAGGCACGACTACGCCAATGACCAAAGGCCGCGGTCCATGTCGAGCTTGCCGGAATGACGTGAATGGAATGCTTTTGTAAAGAATGCCATGACTTGCGTGTGTCCAAACAGCTAACAAGAGAACAAAGGAAATAATCAAGTGAAATGATTGTGCAATTAAGGAACAGAGTGATATGAGCTTCGTTCGTCAAGACCTTGAGTGGTGACCGCCATTGCCTTGGTACGACCGGCTGCCGTCGGAAATTTCCGGTCATTCAACCACGCGGACCTGGCGTTACTTAGCTTTGAACTGCATGCCCTTTGCTAAGGGCATCAATTATTTGAGATGACTAAGAAGTCAGAAGTGATGACTCGTACGTGCAAGACACGGTGAGGTGACCGCCCGGAGGCACCTTCCTCCGCATCTCAGTAATTAAAGCCCAGTTCACTCTTTGACCGAAGCTCCTCTATATATATGTGATCGAGCATGCTGCAGGAGAGCGCTGTTATTTGAGCACGCCGAGTCCAGCATCTCCAACTCGTGGTCGTGGAGCACACTGTAGAACGGCTAGAATGTCATCAAACATCTGCCCCTGCCGGATTCGTCTCCTCATTTTCGTCCTCAGTTTATTGGCACTCCTATGTAGAAGCAGCTTTGTTGCAGCTCGCCCACCTTGCACCCCTGGCCGTGGTAAGTACTTAGAAGTACTGAGGACAGAAGGTATTTTGTAAAAGAAACTATTTGTGGAAATACCTCTCTTTTATGGATCAGTCACACCTTAGAACCAGATCTAGAAATGGTGCATATTTTCAAGACTGGTCCTGTTAGATGATAGGCCTTAGAGCAAGTACATTGCAACAAATCATCAGTCTCATAGGTCGTCTCGTACAATTTGACGTAGAATTTTTGATGATTTTGAGGGGAGAGAGAGAGGAGAGAAAATGAAGCGGTTGCTTCACGAAACAACCACCTCATAAGTTATTAAAGACTATAAGAACGATTTCTCACCATGGTACAAGTTGTTGTTATTATATTACTCACAATATTCTTTTTTTCATTCCATAAAATAAGGGATATAGTATACTATGAGACAACAAAAAAGATAATCTAGTGTAGAGGTTGTATGTTAAGTCACCTTAAGGTGACATGTTGCATGAGACCACCTAGCTATTAGACGACTCTGATGTAATTGCCTAAAAGGATAGGAACTATTACCATTTTCAGGACCAGTTGCCTAATCGGTGGACTAAAAATTAACTGGTCTCTTCTACCTTATCAACTCCTCATCTTTTCCTAGCCTCTCACTCCCATCTCTCTCCATTAGGCTGGTATAGAAAAAGCTATGGGCTCTTGGTAGAAAAACTCTAGGGGCTGGCAAAAAATGACACTGCAAAATAAATTCCCTAACTTCTTATCCACCTCGTCTGAAACACTATATGAAATTTCACAAAATAGCTCCTGGTAAAGTAAAATATTTATTTAAACAATGAACATGTTTCTATTACTTCAATCGCATCAATAATTTTCTTGTTGAACTACTAATCATTGGAATATATCAATAATTTCTTTCCTGTTTTTTAAACCCGCGCCATGATTTTTGACCTTTATTGCAGATCCGAATAACCCCTGTCCACCACGGTGCAGTCCGCAGTCACCTTCTTGTCATTAGCACCCGGGAGCTCATCCTGATTCTACACAATGCATAAAATTTGAGAAGACTATCCGGTTGTTTTATTTGATCTGTTAACGCTGGTACATTTGAACGAGATTGCATTTTCCAAGTCAGTAAACTCAAATAAATCTATATGTTTCTTGTAATAGGAATTAGGGTCCTGTTTGATAGAGCTCCATCTGATTTCAATTCTCTATGGGAGCTGATTCTCTGAGAGAGATGATTTTGTGGCTGAAAGTGATTCTTTTTTATTTTCTAGCATATATAATCTCTTAAAATTAGGATGGAGAATCAAGAGAAGCTACTTTTTTCCGCTCCCAGTCTCTTAGTTCATTTCACAAAATTACTTCGCGAAATCAGTAGAGAATCACTTCTCTCTAAAAAAAACTTTTTGATAGAGCTCTTGCTGGATTCAGCAGGGAATCAGCTATACATGGGAGGTCTGCCAAACACAACCTTAATATATCAAGAACTTTTGATCACATTTCATAGTTACGTAAATGTAACAATGCAGTTGTTTGACAGATTAGTCCATCGGGTCGCTTCCGTTCCTCACAATGTCGACCGCTGCTTTTCCAATGGATAGCCTGGATGAATAGAAGAGTTTCTTTTGTCCATGGGACACCCACAAAGACTGAACTTGGGAACTTGTACTACACACTCTCTAATCATTGAATTAGTCCTAGGGAAAAGTTAGCTGACGGATCGGTATGTAGGCCACTAATGAAAAGATGTGGCTGTCAAAAAAACACTGCAATTGTAGTCGATTTATTATAGTAGGACATCATACCTATTTTATATTTGATTCTGATGAGAAGCCACTGGAAATTACTAATCTATCTACCTTCGCCTCTCTTTTACCTGCACACGACTCGACGCCAATCGGGTGTCTCTCACACGCTCTGTCTGCTCCAACACCGACGGACCGCACGCGCACTCCCAGCCCCTTCCCTATGGTCTGTTCCTGCAGACCAGCCGAGCCGCCTTCCAAATCCTCCCTTGCGTTGTCTGTGCTCGCCTTGCGGACAAACCCATTCGTCGCCGTGAGGGGGCGAAGCCAGCTGAGCGCCTGAGCTGACCGTTGGGGACTTGTTCATTAGAAGGCTGGGGTCAAAGCTGCTAGAAATAGGAATTTCCATTGGATTTGCCAGATTTTATCGGGGTTGGCTGATCCGGATAAAGACATGTAGCTCCGCCCCTGTCGCCGTGCTTTGATTCGGGCTGCCCTACACGAGAGCGCCATCCATGGGGAGCACCCCTCCCTTCTCCACTCCCTTGCGTGATGCGGAGGGAGCGCCCTGTCCTCCCTCCCTCGCATGTTTTGCAGGAAAGCTGTCAATGGTGAACCGGCCATGTGGGCCGACCTGTCCGCCGCCTTTCCGGCTCCTGGCCGTGCTTGAGGCTCACTCGAGACGACCACGGCAGACGCTCCTGGCCGCACACAGGGTTTACTTAGACGGATCGAATACGGATGGATACTATTGATATCATATTTGTTTTTATATTTTTATTAAAATACGGAGTCGAATATAGATAGTGTTAGTTTTTGCCGGATAAGATTATAATGGATATCGACATCATAAAAATGTAACATTTTAGTATTTGGATACGGATCGGTTACAAATATTGAATACCCGAAATCGGATATGGACGAATAAAAACTCTTCGAGACCGGATTAAATTCGAATACAGTTGGGAAATATCCGTACCATTTACATCCCTACGCTTACTAAAGGTAGCACACAGAGGCGGATCCAGCAGGGGCTCTCCTATTCTTCCTCCTCCCGCCTCCCCTTCCCTCCTTCTTTCTCCTCAAATTTGTAGAGGGGCTTAGGGGAGGCTTCATGGGATTCTCGGCGGTAGGAGGGGCTCGAGGCCCTTTAGACCCACCGCTGGATCCGCCCCTAACCACCACTCACAATCCCAACGGCAGGCCCCGCTCCCGGCAACACGCAGCGGCCACTCCAGGGGACAAGAAAAGAGCAAGCACTGTATAATTGTCCTCCATGTGTTTGATGATCAATTCAATAAGTAAGAAATATTTTTTAAAAAAGTTCGCTTTACTCCCCTCAAAAAACCCACTTTGTCCACAACAAAATTAAGCTCAATTTTGTCCAAAAAATTTAAGCTCAATTTACTTGCATGAACTATTTTAGTTGGTCCTATCTACCCCTAATAAGTTTTGTTTTTTTTTCCCTTCATGTACAAGTGGAATTTTAATTTCAAATTTTGCAAGGTGACTTATAACATGATGACCTATGCCAAAAATGTATACTAGGAATTTTTTATGATTAATTTTCATACATAATTGAATCTCTAAGATCAATTTCGTATTATTTTTTCTAACCTATGAAAATAACAATGAAAAATTCTTAATTTATTCTTTTAATGTAAGGCATCAGATCTTCTATCCACTAATAAAATTTGAAATTCAAATTGAATTTGTACATGGAAAAATAGAAAAGAAAAATCCCATTAGAGGATAGATTAGACCAATTAAAATTGCTCAGCTGAATAAATTGAACCTAAATTTTGCTTGGAGGTCAACTGGACAAATTAAAGTGGATTCATAAGGGTAGTAAACAAACTTTTCTAAATATTATTATATGAGTCACGTTATCCAACAGAAGATTGTTTTTTTACTGGTGTACAACAGACACTTTCTAACACCTTCTAATGTTGTCGTCCATGCAATTTCAACAAGTCCTAGTTACACCACGAAACACTATGTAAGAAACGCTCTAAGGTGACGTGTTGTTGTTACGCGTCACCTTTGCAATATGGGTGATGCGCGAAGATGATGCACGTCACCTTTGACACCTTGGGGGCTCCTTAAAACATTGCCCATCACCTATCTTATGGCATATATCTTATAACATAGGTGACGTGCAACATCAAAGCATGTCACCTTATTATAGGTGACGAGCCACATTTATAGTCCGTCACCTATAAGTTTCATATAGGTGGCGAGCAATATTAAAACACGTTATCTATAAGGTTAGTATAGGTGACGGGCTATGACAAGTCAAAGGTGACAGGCATTATCAAAGTGCGTCACTTTTGTGATGACATAGGTAACGTGCAACATCAAGGCGCGCCACCTTTTTGACTTTTTATAATATTTGAACACGCGATTTTTGAAAAATTTAAATTGCCTCAGACTAAAAAATGTCTATACAAACGTTGTAGGTCTCAACCAGATCTACAACTTTGTAGTTGAAATTTTTTCAGTTGAGGTTGTTTTGGCACCCAAATACATGGTTTAAATTTTGAATTTTTAAAATTTTCAAATGACCTCAGATGGAAAAAAAAATATATATGAAAGTTGTAGGTCGCGACCAGATCTACAACTTTGTAGTTTAAAATATTTTCATTTGAGATTGTTATAGCTGTGAAATGAGTTATATAAGACATTTGAAAGTGATGATAAAAGGAAAATATTTCATTGTTGGTCACATCTGATAGTGTAGCCCAGTGGTAGGGAAGGGTACGCGCGAGGCTGAGGTTGTGGGTTCGAATCTTGGTAACAGTTGAAAAAATCACGCGGTGGGGAAAAGAAAATATTTTTTTGATTTTTATTCATACTGGAAATATTTATTTTAACACACAAAAGAATGATGCTCATCACCTATATGTTGACATAGGTGACGGATTAAGACTACCATAAGTGACGGGCTAATATCCGTCACCTTAGGGAGATGATGTCCGTCGTCACTATAGGACTTTTTGAAAATGTGGCTTCGTCCACAACATACCACATGCATTGAAGATAGAATATTGCCCTTCTCTCTACGTGCACACTCCGCTACTTATTAGTGCCTGGCCGCCCGTCTTATTGTTCCGGGAGGCGGTGGTAGCGACGTGTCTGGCAGTTGCAAATCCTACAGCTTCACCTTTCCGGGTGAACGTAATGCAATGGTGGCGCATTAGAATGACATAAGCCGATCCGCTCCACAGGCATGACACTATGTGAGAACCAGAGAATTGTAACGGACGCGGATGGCCTTTTGGTAACGGGCAACACACCCATTACTCTTATCGTGTTACTATTGACAGATCAAAGGTAACGGGCACACGCCCGTTACTCATTACACATATTCGTAACGAGCATTTAACTACACCCGTTACCAACAGCAGTAACCAGTAACCTATAATGGCTGTTTTTATGGGCCCATAGAGAGATTTCATAACCGGTACAGACTAGAGACCGTTACAAAAGCATATATTTCGTAACGGGCAAAAACTGACGACCATTACCTATATCTGTTACCAGGTGTCCTTCAGGGCCCACTGGTCAGATATTGTAATGGTCGTTAACTAAAGCCCATTACTTTCATATAATATAGGTAACGGTCATTTCGTTATGCCCGTTACGAATTGGGGTTACCCATGACCAAAGTGTCTCCTTCTGGGCCCACTCGTCAGGCGTTGTAACGGTTGTTATTGAAAGACTGCTACCTTCTTATCTTATAGGTAATGCTCATTTATTTGGGCCTGTTACAGATAGATGTTACCCATGACCCAACTCGTTATAGTTTGTAACCTGCTTTACTTAATGCTCGTTACCTATACTTGAGCCACCCCACAAGCACTAGCCTGCTTTCTGGCTGCATCTTGGAACCAGCCAGGATTTGGCAGCCACCAGGTCATTCATAACACATATATGCACAAGTACACATCACATATTCAGAACATCACATATATACACATCACAGTTTCAGAACATCACATATATACACAAGTATATCAAGTTTGCCAGGCAACAAATTTCAAGTTTATGGCTGCAAGTTTCAACATCACAGAATGAACTGCAAGTTTCAACTTTCAAGTACACAGATTCGGAACATCTACAATGAACTCACGCGGCATCTGCTGCACCATCATAGAAGTTTCCCTTTGGGTCGATGATTTCCTTAAGAATGAACTCGCACAGCATCCCTTGGACCATCCTTAGTGCTCCTTGATCTGCTTGTCTGGTGGAAGGTTTGTAATCCTGCATAATACAATTATTATGAGAATACAAGTAAAATCAGTTTCTAAAATCAAATGGAGCCAAAATGACAAGACTGAGCAGAAACAAGGCTGATCAGTATATAATTACAGAAGCCTTTTTCATAATGCTTATGTCAGCGAGTAGGTCCAATATGTTCAATGCAGCGTAGAATCCACACAACATCGGCTGCTGAGCACACTGCATGAAGGTGCCAAAATGACACAAGTTAAGGCAATACCAAATACGTATGAAGGGACCAAAAAAGAACCCCGCTCTTACCAGGAAATCTGTCTTGTGCGTGAGTTTAGGTTTGCTTTTTTTCTTTGTTTTAATCTTGTTCTCCATGTGCCCTGAATAGGACCTGCATGATCAGTAATATCGATTAGAAACATTAAGAGATGGAATTTTTGTGAACAAAACCTACAATATACTTACTAGTTCACAACAGTTATAGTGTCCTTGAACTTTCGCAATGGAAAACTTTTAGCAGAATCTAAATACCAAACAACATTCCACTTCATAGCAATGATCACTAGTACCCAGTGGCCATCGGTGTTGTAGGCACCCACCACGATGTTGTGCTTCATAGCCTTTCTAATTGCTTGTGTTACATCGTTGGTCTTGAATTGAAGCACTGTGGTCAAAAATACTTGTGGGTCCAAAAACCCAATATTGCAGTGCATCTCCTATGCATGTTTCATCATTCTCCTACAAATAAACAAATTGTTAGCATGAACTTTGTGGTAAAAATTAAAGAATATCTATTTTAGTTTGAAGGGACTTACAATGTCCAGCACCTCAACAAGCCAACGTCTAGATTGTCCATGTTGAAAAGGTCATACAAGTCATTGAATCCAACTGTGATGCTTAATTCACCATCACTTTCAAAGTAGGATGCAGCCACCTTTGCAGGAATGCCAGTAGCACCATTCGCACTTTGTTCCATGAAGTAAGCATGCAAGACTTCACAACTTGGCCCAGCAGCCTTTAAAGCCTCTTCTGACAACATAGGCTCACCAGGCTTGTATTTTGGATTAGCCGTAGTCCAAACAGCGGCAACGTTTGAAATTTTAGGGTTACTTTGGACGAGTTGCCCCTGTTGTGGCTGCTGCTTAGGCGAATGTTGGCTGACCTACTCCTGCTGTTGTGGCTGCTGCTGAGGCAGCGGTTGGCTAAGCTGCTGCTGCTGGTGCGGAGGTTAGCTGAGCTGCTGCTGCTGCTGGGGCAGAGGTTGGCTGAGCTGCTGCTGCTAGGGCAGAGGTTGGCTGAGCTGCTGCTGCTGAGGCTAATGTGGCAACAATTTTATTTTTTTAGGCTGCTGGCTGAGCTGCTGCTTCTACTGAGGCTGCTTTTGCTGACGCTGAGCTAAAGTAGCTGCATCTGAAGCGGTACCAGCTGATGTGGCTGTAGAGGTGGGATCTCTCGACCTAGGTGGTATAACGATTCTCAACCTTGGCCACTGTATCCATTGCAAGAGAGAATCACCTAGGGTTGTGATCTCATCCCCTACTGGGATAGGCAGTGTGATGTGCCTCGCATTGGCCCACACGTAAGTAGGTTGCACCATTGCATACCCATACTGTACTGGTACTGTATGGCAAGTCTCTTGATCTAGATAGACAGTGGCTAATGCGAGCTCCAAGTCACACCTGCCGCCATCCAAAAGACTGCATTTAGTTGGCTCTGTCAGCAGATCTATTGCGTCCGTCTGAGGTGATGGACCCTCATTGTGCTCATCATTGACATGTGCTTCTTCCTCACATCTACGTGCTTGGGTGATACAGAGACCATCCGGTATGGGCACACCTGCAACTCTTAGCAACTCCATAACTCTAGTGATTGTTTCACCAACTATCTCTTCCTTGTCCACATCAGACCTCCTCTTCTTCTTCTTCCTGTGCATTCCAACACACTCTTCGCCAAACCCTTTACCCCAGCCAAGTGAACTAGACACGCCTCGGACCCGACCTTGATGCTCCAGATTCTCAAGTGCCTAGGTAAGATCATCATTCTCCCTAACCCTAGTGAAAGAACCATCATTAGCTTGAGCTGCAATTCTTTTCACCTTATCTGCTACGTCCGCCACCAAAGGGGAACTGAATGTTATGTCCCCCCACTAGTGGTCTTCCCTGAACTTGCCCGCAGATATGGCCTTGAACGTCCAGGATATTGCTCCCAAGGGTTCTCTTTTCCTTCTGAAGCTAGCTTTTCATCCTCCTCCTACCACTCTTTCCTTTTACCATAATAACCTTTTCTTCCCATCTTGTGCGGCTTATTGTGCTTTGCTCTCTTATCTTTCATCTCCTGGCTCACATGCCCAAAAAATGGAGATTTGGTTGTCTCCACAAATAGCTCCCAGTCTTCTGGCTTCAAAAAGGGATGCTTCTCAAAGGGAAGCTCGTCTTGCCTGACAAAATTTGCTCTTAAATGGGCCTTGAATCGTCGTTGCAAACTCTCAATCTCTTTCATAGCTGACTTAATTGCCTTATTACGATCAGCTGTGGACAGATTGGCTGGGTACTCTAGCTTTTCCTCTAAAACAGTGAACATCTCTCTCCTCTCTTCCAGTGTGAGATCCTCCACCTTGTTGTTGATTGACACCCTCTCCCGAGCAATGAGGCCACAGACCAATACGAATCTTTCCCTCGCAGCATCTGGGGTAGGCCAACCTTGGTCATCAAGTCCAGTTGCAGTCACCTTGTCTTCTGGCCATTTGGTTTGTGTCCTTGACTTGCGGGCTCGAGTGCTACTCCCAGCAGTTTGTGATGAGTGAGCCTGTGAAGCAGGTGCATTGTTGCCCTGTGTTGCAGGTGCACTATCACTAGAGGAGCTCGTTGATGAGTGAGACTGCATAGACGATGTATCAGGTTGTCAGTAGAGCAACATAAGCAAGACTGAAAATATAAACAAAATGCTTATTAGATAAATTCTTGTTCCTTGATAGGCAAAAGAGCTGATATACTGGTTTACTTAACAACATTTTATTTATACCAGTTTAAAAGTTCTCAACTCAGTTTGAACCATATGCATCAAGTATTTTTATTTTCTCTGTAGTATGAGCATTCAAAATAAGCATCAGTAATTATATACTGGTTGGGGATAGGTACTAACCATTTTGACAGGGTGAAACAATGCTTATATATCAAAGCAATGAAGTGTACATTCGATGGCCTTTTGGCAAGAAGAGGATAAAGCAATCAGTTAGTATGATTATGACAGCAAAAAACTATACAATGTGAATAAGCTACAAACAATGGTAGGTGCTAAGCTTGTGTGCATCGATGGGGCCACCAAACCGGGTGTTACAGGGTATACACCACAATCCCACAAGCCGCTATGTTGGATTTTTTTGGGCCCAAATAAAGACTTACGCAGCCTAGCACCCACCACATAACTAAAGAAGAACAGCAATGTTTAGCTAATCAAAGTAGGTTCAATAGTGATTGTGACATACCTGGCAATCAGTGAGTAGACCAAATGTTGCTAACCCAAATAGTATGAAATTAATATCATGCAAACTGAACAATAGTATGAAAAGGAGAGCTCTAGTTTCACTTTGACAATCATGCAAACTGATAGCAGAATAATTTTTATTTGCATACAGAGCAGTTTATGTCAGCCTACAAACTTTTTAACTAGTTCCTGTAAGTATCCTACCCAAAATTCCCCCTTCACAACAGCAAAGTAGCATGTCTCCCTAATCCACCGTAACAGGAAGATGATACCCTAGACATCGTCGCAGATTGGTGGAACCGCCGTAGTAGGAGAGGGTGGCCGGGGTTGGAGGAGCACTTACCTCTGTCACAAATGAAGTAATTGTGCTCGTGGAGGCCGGAGGGGCCGGATCCGTGTCGCCTCATTGCCTGAGGTGGCTGGGTCACCGTCGCAGGGCCGGATCTGCGGCTAGGTCATCGTCACCGCTGTCACGCCAGGAGCCGTGTCGCCGTCGTCGGGTCGGGTTAGGGTTTGTTGGTCCAAACCCTAGCCGCAATGGGTAGAGCAGATGCGAGCAGGGCTAGAGAAGAGGCCGCGCGTTGGGGGTTGGAGAAGGTGAGCGGGGAGAGCGGCGAAGGCAGCAGAGAAGGTGGAGCGGCGGCGGCTGTGGCGGTGAGGAAGAGGGGTGCGAGCAAGAGGACAGGCCGAGAGAAGAGGAAGGAAGAGTCCACGTCCGCGATTTGGGAATTTATTTCGCGCGATTCGAAATTTGGTCGGATGGCAATGATGCTGACGTGTGGGCCCACACTATATTTTTGAAATTAAACTTGCTAGCATCAAATGCCTAAGCTACTCAAGTCAAAAAATTCAACAAAAAATGTTTATGGAAAGATAAAAATAGAGGTAACAATCTAAGACATGGATCACCCTCGGAGCTGCTATGGTTTGATCACAACTCAAAAAGAAATACAGCCCAAACTGAATGTTCCACTAATTTTAGAGCCCAGAAAACAGCACCTAAAAATTCATAAAAAATATAAAAAATTAATTATTTTACATCTAGTATTTGAATAAAATAATATCAGTCATAGTTGTGTAATAAAAATGTAACTTACTTTACGAGATGATGAATGTTTTATAAATAAATATGCATGAACTTTCGTTAATAACATCTTAATGTGGTCTAAACATTCTACAAATTGATGTGGCAACATAATTTGGGTCCCTAGGAAGAATATACATTGTGTAAAATGCCTACATCTCTCACATAGTTCCATATAATGTTACTTGAACATTGAAGTTTTCCATACTTTACAAGATGTCCGAACTCATATGCATTTCAAATTTGAACATATTCTTGTTCTTACATTAATATTACAAAATACGACGTTGCATAAGTAATGGTTGTGCAAAACAAATGTTTTTTCTATTTGGTATTTAGAAGGAACAAGATAAGGCATATAAAAAAACCATCAAATTTGGATTAAGTATGATGGAGAAATACTAGTTACAAATTTTAATTCTATATTAAAAGGATAAACACCAACTAAAAATGTGTTCTTCGTTCCAAAGAGCTGAGCCAATCACGCGCTGCCAGGTGGCCCGAAGCGGCAATAGAAATTAACAAGTAAAATGAATTCAGAATAGATGACCAAATGCCGAAGTGGTGCAGTAGTAGTGCATGCACCGGACAAGCTGCTGGTCTCAGGTTCGAATCCCACCCTCCATGCTTTTTTTGTGGCACAAATCTTTTATGGCAAAAAGGGGGTGACACCCCTAGGACTCGAACCATGGCGCATAAGTAATTATTTTTTAACAAATAATATATCATCAAAATCTAAAGAGGAGAAGGGATACCATCTTCATAGAATTATCACCAAGTAGATTACACACAAGATGTTTTGTGGTTTTTGTTTTGGTCAAATTTCTACTATGAAAGAAAGTGTTATAAAGGCTTAAGCAGGAACCTGAAAACATGGATCAATATTACTTACTAGAGATTTGCCTACTAATTAGGATGAGCCAAATTCCATACCTTGATGAGGAAAGGAGGGTGGAGCCGCGCTGCTGCAGTGAGCGACAACGGCGGACGGGTGGCGCTGCTACGGTGATGATGACCACGCGAGCAGAGGGAGCCGCAGTGTAGGCGGAGGGTGGAGCCGCGTGCTCGTGCTTGAGCGTGGAGGGGCGAGCAGAGGCATTGCAGACGAAGGAGGCGGCGGTCGCAGCGGTGAAGGACCAAAGCAAGGGGGAAAGGCGGGGGCGGCGACGGCGGAGGCGGTGGACGCCCGCCGGTAGCAGCCCAGCCGCAGAAGGCGACGACGATGCTGCTACAGTGATAAGCACTCGCTGGCCACTTCAATTATTGCTACAGTGCTAGTACCGGGCGTTAAATGGCCACACATAACGGGCGTTAATTCGCATTACTAGTATGGCTCATCAGTAACGGTCTTTAAAGGACCTTTACGGATAATTGTATTATTCATAACTGTCTTGAAGTGACCGTTATGGATATGAATCTTATTCGTAACAGATGTATTTAACGTCCGTTACGGGCTAACACTAGTAACGGGCCTTCACAACACCTGTTACCATAGTGCCTTATCGGTAACGGGCTTTGTGGTGGTGAGGCTGGGCTCGGGCCTGCCAGGCTTATTGGTAACGCGCTTGTTTCGAGCCCGTTACCAATGTTGTACTGTGTAACGGGCTTCATGCGCCCGTTACCAATGTCGCGATACCTATTTGAGGTTTTCACGTAGTGTGATGTTGACGAAGGTCTGGGAGGTGGCGGAGTTGAGCTGAAGCTCCTGTAGCTCCAACTTCGGAAATGCACAACCATACGATTGGTAGGACTCTGCGGCAGCGGTTTCTCCACTGTCATGTCTAGCTCAGTCGTCAAGCACTGCTGTTAGCTACCCGCCACCGTCACTATAAGATTTGTAATCTATGCTGAGAGTTAGTCAGCAAGTGAATGTATGTTTTGCCCATTCTTTCTCTTTTCATTGTCGGCGAATGGTTGGTGGGAATTCATTTTTACTCTTGGGAAATACTACTTTGCTACTAAATCACTGTCAACCATTAGAGAGGAGAAACTATGGATGCATGAGTTCCCACCAGCCACTCGTAGAAAACACTTGGCGATAGATCCAAATCTAACTAGTTGGTGCGAGTCACCACACCACACCGCTCGTTTCCATGGGCTCCGACTACCACCAAGCACCAGGCATGCATGGTGGTCATGGTTTTTGCACTTTTCAATTTGGCCCCTAAAGACCTTTCTCCATTTATTTCTTGTGTCTTTACCATTGTTGGGGATTGCCCTCTGCGAAGGTGGCAGTGGCCGAAGGTTAGGTCCCTCGGCAAGAAGTTGACCAGAGGTTCACCGAAGGCTAACAGACCACCATAATACGGTGCCTATGCTTTGCAGGGGCATCGATGCGACTGTTCTGACCCTCCGTGCCATAAGGAACCTTCGGGAGCTGATCGGCAGGCTGAAGGCTGAACAGCGAAGGTTCGTCTCGCGCCTGTGCCCGTCGTCAGGAAAGCCACTGCAACAAGATGGTGCTCAAAGACCCAAGGTCGAAGGCCGAAGGTCAAGCTGAAGACTGCGTGAGAAGCATGATCTAGGGAAGGAGTGGACAAATTGAACACTCCGACCTGAGGAAAATTACCAAATACCCATATTGTAATCTTTGGACCTCCGGAAATAATGGAGGGGTATTTAGGGAATGATGTAATAAGGCAGGGGATATAAATAGCTTCCCCCCCCACACACACACAACACTAAAAAGGGTTGAATTTTTTTGGTAATACAGTACTATTATGGTGGTGCCATCACTCCATAGTGTTTTACCTCTGTTGGCTTTCAATTTTTGTTCCCCCTCTTGGAGATCTATAACCCCGATCACAACAGAGGCGCCCACCATGTTCCCAGCTCGAAAACAAACCCTCGATGACCTTCGCAAAGAGAAAAGCCGTAAACCCAGACAACATAGAACCCGAAGGTTCTAATCGTCACAACATTTCAGTTGGGCAAATAATGTCTTCGTCAGAGCCAACCCTTGCTCAATTAGCCGAGCAGGAAAAACACGCCAGAGTCCAACGAGCACAGCTAGAAAAGAAGAAGGCAACAATGACACATAAAAGCTTGGAAGAGTCCGAGGATGAACAACCTCCGCAGGTGCAGCATGATGAGCTCACAGCAACCGCACTCAAGCTCAAAGCCTTCGAAAGGGAGAAAGCAAATCTCAACGCTCAGCTAGCGACAAAGCAAAGAGCAGCTACCTAGGCCAAAAACTAGCCGAAGCCAAGCACAAACTCGCCTCAATGCAGTCTGAGGTCGAAAAACTTCAAAAAGCATGCGAGGACACACAAGAGCTCCACTATCAAATACCACCTCATGTTTCGGCAGAAACCTCCCGCCAAACCGAAGCTCACAACCTTCGCCAATCAAACCATATCCACCCAGAACAAACCCATGACCAATACCAAGCAAACTCCACACTCGACCCAACTTCTCCACTCTTGGTCGCGCTGCAACACACACCTTGGCCGTATGGGTACAAACCCACCCAGCTCCCCAAGTACAATCGATCAGTTGATCCAACCTAGTTCCTCATGACCTATGAAGCCACAATTGCCTCTGCTGGCGGAGATGACCCGATCATGGAAAAATCTTTTGTCATGGCTTGCGAAGGTTCCATCGCAAGTTGTTACTCATACCTTCAGCCGCTGTCAGTTACAAGCTGGTTCCAACTCAAAGAAAAGCTGAAGCAAGATTTCCGGGTCTTCAAGAAGATGGCCATTACCTCCGTGGAGGACTTCCAGTGTATCCAAATGGATAGAGAACCATTGCCTGACTACCTTCGGAGATTTGTCCAGAAAAAACCGCAGACCCCAAATTTTTCTAAGAAAGCAGCAATTGACAAGTGCATTGTTGGCCTTCTCCCGAGTTAACTAGCCCACCACCTAGAACACTAGCAGAGTTGTATGCAGAAGTGGAAAAATATGCAAGATCTAATGCAGATCACAAGAGAAGAGTGGAGCAAAGAAAATTGATGAGACAGCAGCAAAATTGGCAACAAAGCAATCAAAACAGTACAAATTAGAACCTTCAGTACATATTTCCTGTGGAACCTCCGCAGGACCTAGAATCCTAGATAGGCCTCGACCCATACATAACACCACCTATCGCTCAACCTCTGAATGAGCAAGCAAACAACAATTCTCAAGACTTCTACAAAAGGGGCAGATCTAACAAAGGCCGAGGCCGCGGAAGAGGCCGAGGTCGTGGAAGTTCGGATGGTCCCAAAAAACCGTTCTGCCATTTCCATGGAACAGACGCTGGTCATACCACCAACCAATGCCCCAAGAAAAAGAAACACTTGAAAAATTGGAGGCAGAGAAGAAAACCAAAACTGTAGGCCACACCAGCTGGCCTGCAACACCAAATCAACAATTCAACCCTCCTCAACTACCCTTCAACCCAGCATTTCAGCTAGTACCAACTACAACCCCTACCCACCAACTGGCAACCTCCACCACCAAGCAACCCAAGAGCGCCTCCGCAGCCGATAAATCCTACGGCACAAGAAGAATTACCGCCACCTCCTCCAGCCCCCCTGCCCCCCAAAGCAAGAAAACCAAAACTCCCAAGGCAACCAATCTTCGGCATGATCATGCCAATCTCTGGAGGTTCCTCTTTAGATTTCAAGAACAAAAGACAGCGGAAAAGCTTCTTCAGGCAAGTCCACACCATTCTGGTGGATTGCCCAGTAAAGAAGACACAATGGTCCCATGCACTGATAACTTTCTCAGTGGTAGATATGGATCTCCTCAGTTACCCACACACCGATGCACTAGTCATCGAGGCAAGCATCCAAGGTTGGACCATCGGAAAAATCCTGGTGGACACCAAAAGCTCCGCCAACATCATCTTCTCCAACACCTTCAATCGTATGAATATCGACCGCTATCTTCTCCAACCAGCGGATATTCCGCTCATCGGTTTTGGAGGAAAAAGAGTTAATGCACTGGGGAAAATCTCGTTGCCAGTATCCTTCGGAGACACGACCAACCCAAGGATGGAATATGCCACCTTCAGTGTGGTAGAAATAAACCACCCTTATCTCGCAATCTTTGGGCGAGGCCCCATCAACAAATTTGAAGCCATTATCCATCAGCTCTACCTTTGTATAAAGATGTCCGCAGCTAAAGGGTCATCACTGTCCACGACAACCAACAACTAGCCAAAGATATCGAGCAGGGTGTTGCTCCCAGTCAAAGAAATGTCCATGTGGTCGAAGCTGACAAAAAACCCCCGCCATTCAAAGAGCTCAAAAGAGATAAGGAAAATCAGAATTTCTAGCAAGAATGTGAAACCAAAAGAGTACCCCTTGATAAACACTTACCTGACAAGGAGGTTACAATCAGTGCAACCCTTGACCTAGAAGAAGAACATGAGTTGCTGGAATTTCTCAACAAGAATAGAGACGTCTTTGCATGGTCCGCCAATGACCTTCACGGAGTCAGCCGAGACATAATCAAACATTGGCTCGACACAGATCTGAAGGTAAAACCCAAAAAATAGAAACTCCGAAAAATGTCTGACGACAAGGTCGCAACAGTCAAGGCAGAAGTTCAAAGGCTCCTGGACGCCAAGGTCATCAGAGAAGTCAAATACCCAACTTGGCTGGCCAACACTATGCTAGTAAAAAAGAAAAATGGCAAATGGAGAATGTGCATCGATTTCACAGATCTGAACAAAGCATGCCCAAAGGATGATTTCCCCCTGCCGAGAATCGACAAAGTAGTCAACGACGCAACAAACATCCAGCTCATGTCACTCCTAGACTGCTTCTCTGGTTACCATCAGATATGGATGAGAAAAGAAGATGAGGAAAAAACAAGTTTCACGACCCCCTTCGGCACATATTGCTTCGTCAGGATTCCCGAAGGTCTGAAAAATGCAGGTCCATCCTTTTCAAGAATGTCATCCGTGGTCCTCGGGCCACAACTCAGAAGAGATGTGCTAGCTTATGTTGATGACATTGTTGTCATCAGCGCTGACAGAAAGAACCATATACCAGATCTAGCCGAAACCTTCGCCAACCTTCAGAAGGCGAACCTCAGTCTTAGCCCCGAAAAATGTGTTTTTGGTGTTCACAAAGGGAAAGTTCTCGGATGCCTAGTCTCAACCAAAGGCATCAAAGCTAACCCAGACAAGGTCAGAGCTCTCAGAGGAATGGAGGGGCTGCAATCAATCAGGGATATTCAGAAACTAACTGGCAGAATAGCAACACTGAACAGATTCATCCCATGATTAGCAAATCGAAGCTTACCATTTTTCAAAGTACTTTGAAGCTCCAACAAAATTGAGTGGGAAGAAGAACAGAAAAAAGCTTTTCATGACTTGAAAGCATACCTAGAAAACACGGTCAAGATAACCTCGCTAGATCCAAAAGATCCGCTGTTACTATACATCTCAGCATCCCAAACAGCAGTCAGCGCAGCCCTAGTCCTCGAAAGAATAGTCAAAGGTCGCCAGAAACAACTGCCCGTATACTTCATTTCAGAGGCTCTCTCAAGCTTCAAAGTCTTTTATTCAGAACTCGAGAAAATAGCATATGCAGTGGTAATGTTCGCACGTAAACTCAGACATTATTTCGAAGGTCACAGAATTGTAGTGGTGTCCAATCAGCCTCTCCACGACCTGTTCCACAACAGGGAAGCTTCGGCTAGAATAAGTAAATGGGCCTCAGAACTTTTGGAGCATGTTGTGGACCTTAAGAGAAGAACAGCAATCAAATCTCAAGTTCTAGCAGACTTCATAGCGGATTGGACTTCCCCCACCTTCGAGGAGGAAGCCCCAATTGAACCTTGGACAATATACTATGACGGAGCATGGTGCAACGATGGAGTCGGCATCTCAGCAATAATCGAGTCACCTTCGGGTGCAAAACTCAGATACGTTGCACGCCTAGAGTTCAGCGACCCTGACCCAAGCACTAACAACACTGGTGAATATGAGGCACTCCTGCTTGGCCTCAAGAAAATGAAAGCTTTGGGACACCCAAACTTCATCGTCAAATCTGACTCAAAGGTCATCACAGACCACGTTGAAAAAGAATCAGAGGCTAGAAAGCCAGAAATGAAACTCTACCTACAGGCGGTTAGGGCCATGGAGAAGCACTTCAAAGGATTCACTGCTATTCACATCCCCAGAACTCAAAACGACAAGGCAGATAAACTTGCAAAGGCAGCAGCGCGAAAAGAAGCCTTACCTCCAGATGTCTTCTATGAGAAGATCACCAAACCTTCGACCAAATAGAACAAAGAGAAACAAGTAAATGTCATCCTCAGCGAAGATTGGAGATCACCCATCATGGCGTACCTTCGGGGCAATTTTGAACCAGCAGATGAGCTGGATGGAAAAAGAATGGCTCAAAGGGCTAGGGGCTACACCATACATGAAGGTGAATTCTACAAGTCAGGTGTCGTGGCACCATGGCTAAAATGCATCCCCGCACATCAGGGAACATAATTGCTAAAAGAAATACACTCAGGGCTGTGCGGATCTCATATTGGGCTCAGAGCCCTAGTAGCTAAGGCATTCAGATAGAGTTTCTTCTGGCCTTAGGCTCTGAAAGACATGGAACTAATCGTCAAAACTTGCGATGATTGCCAAATGATGGGACCGAAATCTAGCAAACCTTCGAAACCGCTGCAACTGATACCTCCAGCATGGTCGCTGCAAAGATGGGGGATGGATCTCATCGGCCCACTCCCAACAGCACAAGGAAACTACAAATATGCTGTTGTAGTGGTCGAATATTTCACCAAGTGGATCGAAGCAAAACCACTAGTCAACATAACTTCAGAAGCGGTCCGAAAATTTTTCTGGCAAAACATCATCTGTAGATTTGGAGTACCCAAAGAACAAATTGTGGATAACGAGAAACAGTTCGACTCACAGCTTTTTAAAGAATTTTGTCACAGTGTGGGCACGAAGCTCATGTTCGCCTCAGTGTATCACCCCCAGTCCAATGGAGCGGTGGAAAGAGCAAATGGCATCATCTTCTCGGCTATCAAGAAATGCCTTTTTGACCAGAAAAAACGAAAATGGGCAGACGAACTCCCGAAGGTTGTCTGGTCTCACAACACCACAGAATCCAGAGCCACAAAATTCACGCCATTCAGACTCCCCTACGGGGCTGAGGCCATGACCCCAGAAGAGTTAAAGCATCAAAGCCTGAGATCTCAAGACAAAACCAATGAACCTTCGACAGAAATTGATCTCATCGAGTTAGACATCTTACAAGCTTTGAACAACCTCAAAAACTATCAGCAGGAAACCCGCAAATGGAGGGACCAAAAAGTTGTCGACAAACACATCTGTGTGGGAGACTGGGTTCTCAAGAGAAAACCAAATGCCGAAACTATCGGAAAGCTACAATCCAAGTGGGACGGACCATACATAGCGCTCTACTCCAATAGGCCAAGCTCTTATCATTTAGCAGATCTCAAAGGAAATGAGCTGCAGCATTCATGGAATGGTGACAGCCTCAAAAAATATTATGTCTAGAGATACACTGTAAAAGACTGAGTGGCGAAACCATAAGCACACTCGGACCTTCGAGTCGTGTCTATTTCTTATTTTTGTTGAGTGAAAGGACCGTACTCTTTTCCTCACGGAAGGGAACTCTACATTGGAGGTGAGGTTTTTAACGAGGTGGACCTAATGTAAAACTCTAAATATGAATAAAGAGTTTATTCCCTTCATTCAAATGTCACAAGTCGAAGCAACCACAGGGTCGCAAACATCGACCTTCGCATTTCACTTTAGTGGACTCACCATAAGTCAGCAAAATTCTCAATCATAGAAAACTTTGCATACTTATCTAAAAGTGCAAAATGCACTAAAAAGCCAAGGGGCTATCGACCCAGAGAGGATCGAAGCCAAAAGACCTTCGGCAAAATCTGAAAGTGCAAAATGCACTAAAAAGCCAAGGGGATATCGGCCCAGAGAGGATCGAAGCCAAAAGACCTTCGGCAAAATCTAAAAGTGCAAAATGCACTAAAAAGCCAAGGGGCTATCGATCCAGAGAGGATTGAAGCCAAAAGACCTTCGGCAAAATCTAAAAATGCAAAATGCACTAAAAAGCCAAGGGGCTATCGACCCAAAAAGAATTGAAGCCATGGTTCTGGCATACGAGAGTTTGGGAGGAGGGGGGGCGACATTTCGAACCAAACTGAAACTCTCACCTCCCAGAACCCGACTAAAACCTCGGCCCAACAAACCTCCCACCCAAACCGAAAAATGCAATACAGGTTACCTTCAGGCAAAATACACAAGGGATGGGGGGAGACGTTCTAAACTTTTGCATATTCTCCCCGAAGCTGGGCATAAAAGAATCACTCACTAACAAGGGTCCTAGCGAGCAAGAGTTAGGAAGGGGGAGAGATGTCTCGAACTAAATTGAAACCCTCATTCCCCAGAACCAGTCGCAACCTTTGAAGGAAAAACTTCAACAAACACTCGAAAACAATAGATACCACATCTCGAAGGACGTAATAGATACGAGGCTTTTGCATCGCACCACAAAATATCCATTACAAGAATCATACACAGTTTTTCCCAGAATATTGCAAAAACTCGGCCACGCTGTATCGTTCCCAATCCATCCCGCTAACCAGCACACCTTCGCTATGGATTCTCAAAGGGCAAACATCGAGTGCAGGACTCGCAAACACGACCGCCTGCCCAAAAAGTTGGGAATATCTTACATCAAGTTTCCATCTACAAAAGTCCCAAAAACAAAAAGCTAAACCTCCGGGATTACATCTCGATCGCCTCCAGCCGCGCTGTCGCTAGACCCAGCAGCAACATCCTCCATCCGGGAACCTTCTTCAACCATCTCTTTGGTAGCCTCAAGAGCCCTTTTGGCCTGTCAAAAAACACAACCGAAGGTAAACCAAACATCGAAAAGCAAAAAATTAATTAATGAAACAAACCAACGATAGAAAAGGAAAACAAACCTCCTCCAGTTTCCTACGGGCAACTTCTATCACGACCTCCCTGCTATAAACTTTCCAAAGTTTACGTAGGAAAGCTTTCTTTACAACTTGAATACCAGCAATATCCGCTTCAAGCTCTGAGTAATCTGGGAAGACATAATCCCAAGCAGTTGTTCTATCAAGACCTTGGCAACCTTCATGAGCAAGAATTGCCAAGATACTCTCGCAGGTCATGACCGCAGTATTGTCAGAAGTCATCATCAAGATGCCACTTAGCATTTCAAATTCTTTCAGAAGCCAGTCCAGCAGTCCAGACACACCTTCTTCAGTATCCTCAGGAAGAGGCGCAGGTTCCGCCCCGAAGGTCGCCAAAGCCTTCCGGTATTCATGATAAACGGCTTCACTTTTCTCTGCAATTTCGCGAACAGCTCCACCCCATAGTATCCGACCGTGCTTCCTTCTCCAGCTTGGCAATAAGTTCATTTTTCTTCTCTAAATCAACTTTTAGTTGTCGAACCTCCGTCTGAAGGGAGGAAACCCTTAGAGCATCCTGCTCAATGGTAGCCCGAAGGTTCTCCAAAACCCCTTCGTTAAGGTTCATTGACTCCTGCATCTTCTGGATAACATCCTCCTGCTCGCTAACCTTTGCAGATAAAATCTCATTTTGATTTTTCAACGAAACACGAAGACTATCCGGAGCTTCATTTTCTGTCTTCAACCTCCGGTTCTCCTCGATCAACCAAAGGTTGTCCGAAGATCTTTTAAGATGAATATGACCATCCTTTTTGGCACTCTGTACCGCCGCTCGACTAGCCAGCAGCACCTACAAAGGCAAATCCAACCATCAGAGCTAACCCTACCAAGAACAACAAGGATCTCTTGCCCACAAAGCAAAGGACCAAAAGCGACTTACCTTTAAACACAGTGAAGTCGTAATTCGTCCAAGATATTATGTACCATACAACTCTAAATTCTTCTTGAACCCTGTAAAAAAGGAAAAAATGATCTCACCAAATGGACATATACCAACGAGACACAAAATGCCAAAAAGCTAACCTCCGATATCAAAATGCTCAAACTCCTCAAGGAGGCTTGCGGATAATACACCAGCAATGCCATGAGAAGCAGTGGCGTCGCCGAGTAGACCTCCGACAATCAGGTCACCAAGCTCTATCATCAATTCAGCAACATCTACTTCAAGAGCATAGCGTAGAAACGGGTCAACATCCGGACCCTGAAATGCAAGTCGAGAAGGAAACAAATATGTACCTAGTTCAGAGAATCCCCATCAATCCCGCTCGGCCAAAGAACATGAAGCATTTACTTCCACATCATCAACGGCAGCATTGACTGGTGTGCGCGCATCCTTAGAAGAAGTAGCGCAGGCGCAGGCGTCGACGGAGACCGCTACCATCACACTTTCATCGATCGCCTTTGGAGACACCTTCGGCAACGCACTTGACGGCACCTCAGGAGACTTCTCCACAGGCACCTTCGGCGATCCCTCGGGCGACACCTTCGGCGACTCCTCATCGCTATCTTCATCAAGGAGATTCACCATGCGCGGCACATTGCAAGACCTCTTGTGTAGGTCAAGGATCACCAAGCCAACGCTGTCCGGCTCTGCACTCAAAGAGCCAAATTGTGTAAGGATCACCGGGGTGTCCGACCCTAGAGGGGGAGGGGGTGAATAGGGTCGCTAATCGCTTTCTATCCTAGGGTTCAATCTATTTGCATAAGATAAACCTAACACGTTCTACACATGCTAGTTATGACTAAGGTTTATCTATGCTACTCTCTACTTACCCCTAAAAGACTTGCAACCTATAGCCAATCCTAATCAAACTAACTAGGAAAGTAAAGGTACGCAAGATAGAGTAAGTGCGAAAACATAATGCGGTAAGTAAAGAGGTAAGTGCAAGAGGGATGCAAACTCCCGAGTAGACACGGTCATGTAACGTGGTTCAACACAAACGCCTACGTCCACGGGACACCGAGGCTCTTCCGATCATCGTCTTGCACTGGCCACCGAGGCACGCCGGCAAGCAAAGGCGAGTGCCCACAAGACATCGAGTCTCGTGCACCGCCACCGTCTCTCTCGGTCACCCGGCCGAAATCCACTACGGAGCTTCTCCACCAAGGAGGGGGTCTCCTCTTTCCCCGCACAAAGTGTCGTTGCCGCTCCACACCAAGTCGGAGGGTCACACGATGGATCACAAGATGCTTGCCGCAACAAGGCTTTCACTCAAGCTAGTTCTCTCAAGAACTAAGCCTAAACAAGCACTAAGCACTCTCACAAGTGTGCTTAAGCCTATATGATGTACAATGAAGTTCTAAGGTGGTTGGAGATGATCTTTGGCTCTTCTATGCTTCCTTGGTCTCCAGCACTCTCAAATGAGCCGTGGGGTGGCATATATATAGCCCACACACCCCAAACTAGCCGTTGGAAAAAGGCTGACAAAAAGCGCTATCACCGGTTAAATCGATGCTCCCGTTTTGTCATCACCGATTTAACCGGTGAGAGCAATTTCCAACTATCCGTTATACTTCAACGGCTACCTCAATCGACCGACGTAATCAACCGATGCAGCATCGGTATAACCGGTGAGTGTAGTTGCTAAAAAACTACCTCTCTGGACAACTGCACCGACATTCACCAATATCTAGTGTCGGTTCATCCGGTGTATAGATTTTGCCTCAGCTGCTGAGTTCATTCTACCGACGTATTCAATTTTCCTGGCGTCGGTTCAACCGGTGTTACCAAAACTCCCAGACGTGCTCCAAGTCAATGCACCGATGTATGTAATTTTCTTAACGTCTGTTCAACCGGTGATACTAAAATATCTCTGTCTTGATTGTTTTGACTTGGTTTCTTCACGGTCTCTTCAATCTTCGAATCCTTTGGACCGAAGAGGTTTCAGGGCGCTGCCCTGAGACCCGTGAGGGGCGGCTCCCCCTTCGAATCCTAGCGGAACCACCGTAGGGGCGGCCCTTCGGGCCTAGCTACGCCTATCTTCTCTTTGTCATCACTTGAACCTAAAAGCCTGAGAATGGTCATCTTAACACATACATTAGTCCAAGTGTTGTGTGTGTCATCAATCGCCAAAACATTATATTGAAATATGGCATGAGAGGCCATTTTCGCTACAAATTGCTTAATGTCAAGGAAAAGGGGCCTCCCTCGGTCACCTATACTCCAGGGCACACTCCATTCGGTAGCCCGAAGCTCCTTCATAAAAGCATCACTCCCCATATCTTTATCAGCAATGGGAAAAAAATAGCCACTAGGATATATACCTTTCCTTTTGGCCGCCTCCACCTTGGTCACAAAAATTTTAGATCCGGGCATTCCCGGAGGCTTCCCGGAAACAATCTTGCCACCCTGATTTCCGGCTGAGGATGAACCAGCCAAGCGTGAGACCTTCGGACCACCAATCATCTCAGTCTGATCCCCGCTTGGCTCCGAGGTCACCTTCTTACCCCTCTTCGCTGCTGGCTCGTCGCTAACTTTGCCAGCAGACGACGAACCTCCAGACCCTCTCCCCCTCTTTTCACGAGCCGCTTCGTGGGGCATATACTGAACTTTCATCTCAACCAAACAACGGTTGACCCGGACCTGCTCAGGGCAAAACTTAACAAATGACTCTTGCTCCTTCGAGTTATAAGGCCCAACTAGTACCATAGCCTCCTGTTCAACATCCTCTACAATCAGCTCATCAGAAATGCCTTCAGGCTTAGACAAGCCAAAACCAGGGTATGGAAGGGAGTCCTCCAACACATCAATTTTAACCTTCGCAAATGATCCTGGCAGCCAACCAGTGGTAAGAGGCCAAACCTTCGCAGCAATATACTCTTCCACCAAGTCCCGACCGCCGATAACGCGCGCAGCGGCCGCAAAAGCAGCACAACAGTCTTTGTACCCCGGAGCAGTCCTCTTAAAATTTGCCTTGGTCACATGATCAAACGGCAAGACCTTTGAGGCAAGGGGATAACTAACCTCTGAGGAAGAGCCAGATGATGGGAATCCAATCTTGGCATAAAACCAATACTGAACCCAGTCATCTTCCCATTTGTTCTTCTGGCAGTACGAGACCTCAATTCGTTCAATCTTTTGAGTCTTGTTGTTTCTCCTGGGGACGAAGGTACAACAACCACTCTGGGCAGCGTAAACTTGCTGATCATTATCATCAAAGACAATCTTCCTCCCCTGGGGGTGCATTTCGTAAGCCTGCAAAAGGAGTCTACACACACTGGCCCTTCAAAAGTCCTCAGAGCCCACAGAAATTTCGATAATTGAACTATGGCATTGGGGGTCAGATGGTGCATAGCCAACTTAAATCTTCCGAAGATCTCAAGCAAAACGGGATCGATTAGAAACCGCAATCCAGGAACAAAAAAAAAATCACAGAACACCACGCATTCTCCGTCGCAAGGATCGGATGTCTCCTCACCCTCGGGGGCACGACAAACCCCAGTCCCAAAGTAACCCTTCTGAACATAGGACTCAACAAGGGCCTGGGTAACCAATGAGGGCCCAAACCTGAGCGTAGGCAGAGGTTTCTCCCCTCCCATCAGCTCCGAGGGATCTGTGTCAACCTGGGAAATATCCTCTTCCCCCCTCAGCAAGTGGGCTCCGGTTATCCGCCAGTGCAACACCTTCATCACCTTCTGTTAGCTTGGCAGTCAACTTCAAACGAGCCATGCCTAAGCACAAAATCTACAAGTTAGTAATAAAACCTCATCACAGACCAAGAAATAGTGCAAAATAGGTCTAACTCACAAAGAACATGCGAAACTGCCCGAAAGTCTGGGAGGTTGCTTTCACTCCCCGAAGGAGGGGGCGAATTAGCGATCGACACGTGTCAAAAGTAAACTCACGCGCGAAGGTCTGCAGAGGTTGTGAGCATGAAAGCGACCCCCCTGGCTCCTTTTACAGGGGGGTCAAAGCTACAGTTCCCACCAACGGTAAATCGAGGGAAAGCCCAAACGGCGACCAGCCAAATAGCAACACGTGCCGTGCCCAAACCTTCGGCTTGTGTCCAACTCCGACATTTGGGGGGAGACGTTTCCTAAAGATAGGCAAGCAATCTTTCTCTTTTTGAGGGTTCGGCCAGTCAGAGTCGGCCCTCGCTCGCGAGGGGCTACTGTTGGGGATTGCCCTATGCGAAGGTGGCAGTGGCCGAAGGTTAGGTCCCTCGGCAAGAAGTTGACCGGAGGTTCACCGAAGGCTAACAGACCACCATAGTACCATGCCTATGCTTTGCAGGGGCATCGATGAGAGTGGTCTGACCCTCCGCGCCATAAGGAACCTTCGGGGACTAATCGGCAGGCCGAAGGCTGAACAACGAAGGTTCGTCTCGCGCCCGTGCCCGTCGTCAGGAAAGCCACTGCAACGAGATGGTGCTCAAAGACCAAAGGTCGAAGGCCGAAGGTCAAGCTGAAGACTGCGTGAGAAGCATGATCTAGGGAAGGAGTGGACAAATTGAACACTCCGACCTAAGAAAAATTTCCAAATACCCATATTATAATCTCTAGACCTCCGGAAATAATGGAGGGGTATTTAGGGAATGATGTAATAAAGTGGGGGGTATAAATAGATCCCCCACAATACTGAAAAGGGTTGAATTTTTTGGTAATACAATACAATTACGGTGGTGCCATCGCTCCTTAGTTCTTTACCTCTGTTCGCTTTCGATTTTTTCCCCCTCTGTTGGAGATCTATAACCCCGATCACAACAACCATCTTACAAATAATCCCTTGCAAACCTTTGGATCGATAAAGCCATTCCAAGCCAGCGGAGAGAAAGAAGCCAGGGTTAGCATGGTCCTTCAGCCGCTACGGTGTTCTGTAGATAAAATCACATTGTCTTATTATTAGGTAGCGTTTGGTTGATGAACCATCCTATCCCATGTTTGCTAGTGTTTGGTTCGTGAACAGGTAGGATGGGGAGCCATTCCCGGCCGGAGACGATAATGTTAGGTGATGATCTGTTGGCCCAACAGGATTTTTTTTTTGTTATTGGCATGTGAGGCTTAGCAGTAATATGAATGATGAGATAAAAAAACAAGGTGATATATATGGATGATGCTTATAGATACCAAGTAGACTGACTAACAATATAATTAATTTGAAAGGTTTGAACCTCGATGAAACATCCTAGCAAATTAATAAGATGATGAAACTGTAAATTAATTGTTTAGCTATTGTAAAAACATATACCGTCACCTAGCTGCCAATCGGCCACGACTACGCCAATGACTAAAGGCCACGGTCCATGTCGAGCTTGCCCGAATGACGTGAATGGAATGATTTTCTAAAGCATGCTATGACTTGCGTGAGTCCGAACAGCTAACAAGAGAACAAAGGAAATAATCAAGCGAAATGATTGTGCAACTAAAGAACAGAGTGATAAGAGATTCATTTGAGACCTTGCATTGAGTGGTGACCGCCATTTCCTTGGTACCAGCGGCCATCTGTTGACACCCAAAATTGGCACAAGTCAAGGTTTGTTGGGCATCTTGATGAACCGGTCAGACTGGTCGTATAAACTGGTCAGATTGGTCAAGACAAAGTTGTCAAATGATTAATTGGACAGTACCATTGTGTAGATCTCGTCGAGACGATCGAAATGAATATATGAAACGTCCAATTTGGAGTCCGGATGAGGAAGTTATACCTCCAAGAAGACCTGGACCTCGGTCTGACCGGTCAGACTGGTCCAGGGGCGGTCAGACCGGTTCGAAAAGCCCAATCCGAGTTAGGAGTTGTATTTTGACACGGGATTTGTAAGGGTTTTGACTAATGGGTACAAACCACCCCACCCTATAAATATAAAGGGTTATCGCCGATTAAGACACACCCAATCGAACAAATCAACTTTGCATCTAGTATTTTACACTAATTTTCTATTTCAACCTCTCCTTGCTATTCATCTGTGATCTCCACCATCATTGATGGCGTCCAAGGCTTGCTGGTCAATGTAGAGCATGGCCGACGACGTTCACACCCTGACGGGTCCCTCCCGGGTGAGAGCTTCAATGGCTTTTGCTAGTTTGCTCATAAATTAGTCATTCTTCGATACATAAGCGTGTTAGTTATTCTTTGCTGGCTTGCTCGTAAACCTTGCCGTCCTTCACCATGTAAGTGTGATATTTATCTCTCGAGACACCGATTCCGGCGAAACCCTAGAAACCGGTCTGACCGGTCTGCGCAGCCTCGCTGCCCTTCAGTCTATTTACGACCGGCACGCTCGAGTGCTCTCGTGTATTGACTGAAACTTGCGTCAACACCGTCAGAAATTTCCGGTTCATTCAGCCATGCGGACTGGCACGTAACTTAGACTTGAACTGTTCTTTTCTACGACGGTCATTACATCATTGGAGATGACTCAGAAGTCAGAAGTGATGACCCGTGGAAGACACGGCGAGCTGATAGCCCGGAGGCACCTTCCTCCGCATCCCAGTAAAAGCCCGTCAGTTCACACTTTGACCGAAGCTCGTGTCTAGGCTCTATATTTGAGCATGCTGCAGCCTCCAGGCGAGCGCTGTAATTTGAGCACGCCGACCATCTGGCCACGTACTGTAGAACAGCAAGAATGTCATCAAACATCTGCCCTTGTCGGATCCGTCTCCTCATTTTCGTTCTCAGTTTATGGGCACTCCTCAGTAGAAGCAGCTTTGTTGCATCTGGTTTCCGCACACCTTGCCCTCCTGGTAAGTACTGAGAACAAAAGGTATTTTGTAAAGTCTAATACGCCATAAACTATGTATTGCGACACCTCTCTTTCTTTTTAGGATCGGTTACACTTTATGGTGCATATTTTCAGGACTAGTTCTTTTAGAGGATTGACCCTAAAAATACCCATTTGCAAGCCGGTTGCCTAAGAGAATCAGACCTATAACCATTTTCAGAACCGGTTCCCTAAATCGACGGTGGCTAGAAATAGTTTGAATGTGAGGGATGCAAAAAAAAAATGACTGGTCTCTCTCTTCTCCCTTATGCACTTCTTGTCTCTTCATGGCCTCTCACTCCCTTGATCCCATCTCTCTCCCTTGTCCTCTCTTAGGGCCGGCAAAAAAGGCCAGAGGCCTCGTGCGTCAGCTCAGCTTGCTCATAGTTTTGGCTTTGTTCAGCCCGAAGCGAGCCTTAATTAATTTTAGCTTGTTTTCTTAACGAGCCATCTTGTGAGCTGTTCGATTGGCTCATTAGACTCGATAAATATGCTAATATTAAATTTATTTTTATTAATATATTTGTATTGTTATTTGGCTAAAATAAACTTGCCATTCAACTTGTAAATCAAATTTGATATTAATTAAGTCTATTTTGAGTCTCCAAACATCTATGGTATCCTAATTTATTGATTTATGTTATTATTTTCATATTGGTAACTATCACATTTCATCTTAAACTTTAATTTTGAGCAATACTCGCCTCGTGAGCCAAACGAGACCGCTCGAGGTGTTGAACGAACCTAGCCAAAGTCGATTTTCACTGTGTTATCGTTACGAACCAATCGGAGCTAGCTGTGCAACAGAGCGGTAGGCGGCCGCGTGCAAGGCGGCTGCACCGAAGTGGTTATGCTCATAGCCTTACCTGGGTACGGAATCAGCTAGCTCCTCTGCAGTTAACTGCAGAGTGACACTGTCACTACATGCGGACGACCTACGCGTCGGTCTACCCCACTACCGGAAACACACAGTTTGTTGTGTGGCCTACAGTTTGCCATGTGCAATTTCTCAGGCACATGGTAAAATATCATTTTGCCAAGTGTCGCGAACAAAACGCATGGTAAAAAATAGGCACATGGCAAAAAAGTATTTACCGTGTGCCACAATAAAAAACATATAGCAAAAAGTAGTTTATGGCAAAATTGAGATGTTTGCCGTGTGTCTAATCTCAAGCACATGGCAAAACCGCCACCCAGTAATGGCTCGGTCGTCAGCTTTTACCATGAAAATAATACATATAATTTTTTTTACCGTGGGTCAAAATAGCATACGACAAAGGCTTTGCCGTGTACCCGAAAATGACCACAGCAAACGTGGCTTTGCCGGCCGGCATTTGCCGTGAGCACTTCGCCATATACTGCACATGACAAAATCATTACCGTATGCATTAGGGGCTTTGACGTATGCCTGTGGCACACGACAAATAAGCCGAATGCCGTAGTGCCCCTAGGTACAGGGACTGGCAGACCTCTGTAGAGGCCAAACGGGGTACTGACCCCTTTCAAGCGAATTTCTTTAAGATACGGTATATTAGCACAACTGTACATCGGTAAATTAGCTAAGTGAGCACTAATTGGTTCCTGCTTCCACCATATATGGCTCAGCTCACGTTCCGCCACTTGGCACAGGGCCATGATGCGGGGTCGACCGGGCGGCGGCCGGCCTTAGCGCGGCTACGCGGAGCTCTCCCATGCGTTGCCCCTGCAGCCCTGCTCGCGTTGACGAGCACCCTTCCCCGTCGCCCCTCCCCGCTCAGGCGAGCTTCCTCCTAGTGGAGCACCCCGATTAGCGGCGGGGGGGGGGGGGGGGGGGGGGGGGGGGGGCGCACTGGGTAGTGGGCCCTTGCTCGTCGTGGCGAAGTCGTCCTGTGATGCCATTGCCGCAGCTCTCGAAAAAAAAGCCAGTTGCCATGAGATCGAGTACTGAAGACTTCTCCAAGCACCCCAGCGTCTATATTATTTGCCCGTGGTTGAAAATAGGATTTGCAAGGCCGGGTGTACGTCGTCCTGTGATGCCATTGCCGCAGCTCGCCAGTTGCCATGAGATCGAGTGAAGACTTCTCCAAGCACCCCAGCGTCTATATTATTTGCCCGTGGTTGAAAATAGGATTTGCAAGGCCGGTTGTACGACCGCCCTTAAAAATATCTTACTTGTAGAAATTAGAATTGTTTGCATATAGTGTCGGTTGCAGTAACCTAACCTATTAACGAGATTTGACCATGCTTAGAAGAAAAGCATCGGTAGCGTAGTGCTCGTCACTAATCCCGTGCTAAGCCGGGGGGGGGGGGGGTGGGGATTTATTTTTTAGATATGATTTCACATTGTAATTTTTCCTAGTTTCATATAAATCTGCATGTTTCTTACAGACGCAGACACTCATAAATGCACGCACACTCAACCCTATAAATACACGCACATAACCTTATCCCTATGAGCCCCTCCGAGAGACTGAGCCAACAGATCCTCGAAATTGCTGAAGTCACCACTGGTGCCTTGCTATCGACCGGCAAGTCGTTTACCACTTAAAGAATAACTCCGGTTAAATTCTGGAATAAATCTAGGAAGATGTGAGCATCAGTGCCGAGTCGAGGGCTCGAGCCCTGGTGGACAGGTTCCACCACAAGGAACCTTTGCTAAACCTGCATGTCTCTGTGACTCCAATCGCATAAACTTTTTTTACCGTTCATAACTATATCATATAAATATCTTATTAATTTCTCTTACAATCTTTCTTTTGTTTTTTTCCCGCGGTGTGGTGATTTGCAGGCGACCAATGTCCACCAATCTGCAATCCGCAGTCACCATCATGTGATTAGCACATGAGAGAAAGCTCATTCTACTGATTCTACGTCATACTGTACGAAATCTGGTTTCCTATAATCTGTCAATGCTTGGCACGTACGCTTGATTGATAATGCATTCTCTTGTATGCATACTTGAATGAAAATCATGTAGGCTAGGTTGTTACTATATAGACCTCTTTACAAGGAACGTATGGTGAAGCAATAAAAGATTTTGTTTATGATTCACTACTACAAAATATGCCTTTGTTCCTGGCCATTTGTCCCGGCAGCCTTTGGGCCCGGGACAATAGGTGGCTTTTGTCCCGGGTCCAACGGCTAGCCGGGCCAGCGGGGGGACGGGGCCTTTTGTCCCGGTTGGAGACACCAACCGGGACAAAATGGGAGCCTTTTGTCCCGGTTGGTGGTTCCAACCGGGACAAAAGGCCCGCGTAGCCTTTTGTCCCGGTTGGAGGCACCAACCGGGACAAAAGTCCCCCCTTTTGTCCCGGTTCGTGCCTCCAACCGGGACAAAAGGCCTTGCGCCCCTTATCCCCTTCCCTCTCCCCCCGCCCGAGTCATTCAGCTCACTTGTTTTCTTGCTGTTCTTGGCTCGGGATAGAGGAGTTCTTGCTCATTTCTTTACCACAATTGTGAAGATCTTTGATTCCCCGTCCATCCATCTGCTCTAAAGGTTTGGGGCTTGTTTTTCTCTTCTTCCTTGGCTTGTATAGCTCATTTCATACTTTAGAAATAGAGAAAATGTGTAGCTAGCTCATTTCTTGGACATTTAGCTAGCTAGATTGCATATGTAGGTGTAATTTTCTTTTAGATTTAGATGAGTATATGGATAGTAGAAATTTTTAGAATGAGTGTAGATACTTCATGTGATGTACTTGTATATATGACCATATTGTGGATAGTTGATTTTTTTATTCGTGAATGAATTAATGAAATGAGTATATTATAGAATTTTTTGTATTATGAATGGATTATTTTGACACTCTAGTGATGTATTTAATCAGGCTCACATTGAAACCATCTAGAAGCTAAAAAAATCTTTATTTCGAAACAAGTATACGTCGTTAATCTCCATCCAACGGTGATGGCACTACCTTTCAGGGATACACGATGCGCTATAAGGACGTCGCAAATCGGTTGGTCGCATCACCAGCACTTCCGATTGATAAGAAGACAGCATTTGACGCAGTCAGCATGCCGTTGTTGTACTGAGAGCATATGAACGAGCATGCTGCCTGTGCCAAGTGCTGTGCCTATTAATTGTAAATGTTGGTGCTGCGACTAGCCGATTGGTGACATCCTTGTACCGCACCGTGTCCCCCCGAAAGGCAGTGTCATCACCGCAGGGTTGAGGTTACTGACATATACATTTTCAGAAATAAAGGTTTATTTTTCTTCTAGAGGGTTTCTGGATATTGAAAAGAGTGTACTCCTGGAACTGAAGGGTGTCAAAGTAATTAGAAGTTATAGAGATTTCTTTCAATTAATTAGAGATTTCTTGAGGATTAATGATACATTTCATCTTTTTTTATATAATTTCATTGTTATTTGCAAGAGTTATTAATCTGATCATTGTAATTGTAATAGTAAATAATTTTTGCTTTGTAATGGTAAGAATTTATAATTTTGTGGAAAATAAAGGTATTTTTCAGTAAAATATGGCTTCAGCAGCTGGAGGGAGTGGCGCTGGTGGGGGTGATCGTTGTCCTTCTGGAGAGAAGGGCACAACTCGAGTAGGTCGTCGGTCCAAAAAACCTAGTGCTTTTCATAGGGCAGCGCTCCGTTATTTGGAAAAAGAATATAGAGAATGCATGGCAAGGGGCGAGGAACCTCCGTTTGATCTTGAGGATTTATTGCGGCGTTACGGTTCGTCACCACCAAACTCGGAGGTTTCAGCTCCGCCATCTTATTCTGCGCCCGCAAGAAATCTGTTAGAACATTCTGCGTTCCAACGCAAGGACGGTTGAAAACATATGTGTTGTTGACCGAATTTTTAAATTTCATGTATAGTACTCCTTTGTTAAGTTCTGTAATGGATTAAGTACCCCTTTTAATTAATCAAGATGTATGATAGATATTGCATATCTTTTAATTATTCATGTTATGTTACATTTAGTTTAATTTAGGTTTGATATATTTTATTTATTCGATACGTGTAAAGAATTCAAATCGATTTATTTAAAATGCAGATGGACCGGCAATGGATGTACAATGCTGACCGACGTTCGAAAGAATTCATTGATGGCCTGCATTATTTTTTGTCTGTGGCTGAGGCAAACAAGCAGAATGGTTTTATGTGCTGCCCGTGTGTTCATTGCAACAATAACAAGGATTACTCATCTTCAAGAATCCTACACAGCCACATTTTCGCAAATGGTTTCATGAAAAAGTATGTTTGTTGGACGAAGCACGGAGAACAGGGGGTTACCATGGAAGACAATGAAGAAGAAGATTTTGACGACCACTTTCCCGGGAATGCTGGAATCGGTGCATTCGATGACGATATTCCCATGGAAGAGCCCGAAGTAGATGTAGCAGAAAATGATCCCAGCGACGATCTGGGGCAAGCATTGCACAATGTGCAGGCAGACTGTGAGAGTGAAACGGAGAGGTTGAAGTTCCAGAAGTTGTTAGAGGACCACCATAAGTTGTTGTACCCAGATTGTCAAAATGGATTTAAGAAACTTGGCACCACCTTGGAGTTGCTGCAATGGAAGGCGACAAATGGTGTATCCGACAAGGGATTTGGTGAATTACTCAAACTTGTTAAAAAAATGCTTTCTAAGGACAATGAATTGCCTGCCACAACGTATGAAGCCAAACAACTTGTTTGCCCTTTGGGACTGGAAGTGCAAAAGATACATGCATGCCCCAACGACTGCATCCTCTACCGAGGCGAGTACGAGAATTTGGATGCATGTCCCGTATGCAGTGCATTGCGTTACAAGATTAGAAAAGATGATCCTGGAGATGTCGAGGGGGAGCCTCCCCGGAAGAGAGTTCCTGCGAAGGTTATGTGGTATTTGCCTATAATACCACGTTTGAAGCGTCTGTTTAGAAATAAAGATAATGCTAAGTTGATGCGATGGCACAAAGAGGAACGCAAGAAAGACTCGATGTTGAGACACCCCGCTGATGGGTCGCAGTGGAGAAAAATAGATAGAACGTACCCTAAATTTGATTTGGATGCGAGAAACATAAGGTTCGGTTTGAGTACGGATGGCATGAATCCTTTTGGTGAGATGAGCAGTGGTCATAGCACTTGGCCTGTGACTCTTTGTCTGTACAATCTTCCACCATGGCTCTGCATGAAACGAAAGTTCATCATGATGCCAGTGCTTATCCCGGGTGCAAAGCAGCCCGGAAATGACATTGATGTGTACCTAAGACCATTGGTCGAAGAACTCTTATTGCTCTGGGGCGATGAAGGTGTACGGATGTGGGATGAATACAAACAGGAAAACTTCAACCTACGAGCATTGCTGTTCGTAACAATCAATGACTGGCCTGCTCTTAGTAACTTGTCAGGACATTCGAACAAGGGATACAAAGCATGCACACACTGTTTAGATGATACCGATAATATATGGTTGACTCACTGTAAGAAGATTGTATACATGGGTCATCGTCGGTTTCTTCCCATCAGGCATGCGGTACGAAAGAAGGGCAAGCATTTCAAAGGCCAAGCGGACCACCGAACAAAACCGATGCACCGTAGTGGTAAAGACGTCTTCAACATGGTAAAAGATCTAGAAGTTGTTTTTGGAAAGGGATCTGGTAGCCAACCTGTTCCGAACGAAAACGGAATGGCGCCCATGTGGAAGAAGAAATCTATATTTTGGGAGCTACCATATTGGGAAGTCTTAGATGTTCGTCATGCAATTGATGTGATGCACCTCACGAAGAATTTTTGCGTCAACCTGATAGCATTCTTGGGAGTGTACGGAAAGACAAAAGATACAGTAGAAGCACGTCAAGAATTGCAACGTATGGAAGAACGAGATGCCTTACATCCACAACAGCGAGATAATGGACGACAATACTTAAGTCCTGCCAGCTATACTCTTAGCAAGGAAGAGAAAGAAACCATGTTTGACTGCTTGAGCAGTATAAAGGTTCCATCTGGATACTCATCCAATATAAAAGGAATCTTAAATTTGGCAGAGAAGAAATTTACAAATCTCAAGTCCCATGACTGCCATGTGCTTATGACCGAACTTCTTCCGGTTGTGCTGCGGGGGATTCTGCCTGATAACGTCCGGTTAACCATCGTGAAGATATGTGCCTTCCTCAACGCAGTTTCTCAGAAGATAATTGACCCAGAGAATTTGATAAAGCTGCAAAACGATGTGGTGCAATGTCTTGTTGGCTTTGAGCTGATATTTCCACCATCTTTCTTCAACATCATGACACATCTTCTAGTGCACCTTGTCAAAGAGATTGATATTCTCGGACCAGTATTTCTACACAACATGTTCCCATTCGAAAGGTTCATGGGGGTACTCAAGAAATGTGTTCGTAATAGAGCTCGTCCAGAAGGAAGCATCGCCAGTGCCTACGGAACTGAGGAGGTCATTGACTTTTGTGTTGACTTTATTGATGACCTTAAACTGATTGGAGTCCCTGAATCGCGATATGAGGGGAGACTAACTGGAAAGGGTACATTAGGAAAGAAATCTTATGTCTGCACAGATGATTTCTCATTCAAGAAAGCGCATTATACGGTTCTTCAACAATCATCCTTGGTTGACCCATATATCGAGGAACACAAGAAAATTCTGCTCTCCAATTTCCCGGAAAAGTCTGAGGCATGGATTACACGTGAGCACATGAACACTTTCTGTAGCTGGTTGCGGAAGCATCTAATGCATAACATGGATATAAGTGAACAACTGTTCTTATTGGCTAGGGACCATCTTGGAATATCTTAACATACCAAGGGTACGAGATAAATGGAAACACATTTTATACGATAGCCCAAGATAAAAAGAGTACCAACCAAAACAGCGGTGTTCGTATGGATGCCACGGACAATAATGGAAAAAAAGACACATATTACGGCTACATTGAAGAGATATGTGTCACACCTTGAAATTTTTGGATTTCATGATGTGATTAAAATTAAAAATAAAACAACCATTTTCTCATAATTTTAAAATTTTCGCAATATTTAATTTTCTTTACAGGGAATTTAGTAAGAATAAATAAAATTGGTTGTTTTTCTAAATCTAAATGAGGTTGTTTGTTTGCATTCATGCAGCTTTGTATTGTTTTATTGCTTGTGGTTTGATTTGAATTTGAATTTCAAATCAAATTTGTTGAATTTTTTTGCAAAAAAAGAAAATAGAAAAAAATCTTTTCAGCCCAAACCAGCAGCCCGGCCCATTTCTTTTCTTGACGCGCAAGCCAAAAACTCTCGACCATGCCTATATAAGCATCGCCCTCCCCCTTAATTCCCCTACGCGTGCGCTGCCTGCCAAGATTCGCCCCCCTGCCGCCGGCCCTAGGCCTGCCGTGCGCACGCCCCCCTGCGCCGATCTGCTCTGCCCAGGAGCAGAGCGCCGCCCAGCCTGCCGCCCTCCTCCTCCCTCCGTTGTTGCCTCCAGGCCGCTGGCCCCCATGCGCTTCTCCTCTGTGCCGAGCCAGGTCTGCTCTGCCCTGCTTGCTTTTCCCTGTGTTTGCACTGCTGCCCCCTGCAGACATGCCTTCCTTCTTGATGCACGAGCCCAAGGGACCAGCCCAGTGCTGCATGCGCCCCTTGCATGCTCTGCCGCTGGACAGGAGCACTGCTGCTCAGTGCTGCGTGGCCGCTGCTGTTCCTTCCGGTTTCCATTCCCACCGCTACGATTCATCCTGCCATGGGTAAGCGGTAAAATAGTTTCCCTCGATCTCACCGTTTTAGATCCGTTTTGACTCGTTCTTGTTGCGTTAATTTTGTTTTAGAATAATTTATTGTTTAGTAGTGCTTTTATATCGTAGTTCTTGTTTTAAAAAAAAATATAGAATTAATTTGATTAATTTTCTCTTATCTTGTGTTTTCAATTAAAATTCAATTAAGTTTTTACTCCAATTTTTATAATTGGTGTTAACTTGACTAATATCAACTCAAATGTGTTTATAATATAATTTGTTAGTTCCACACGAATGAAATAAAGTTGTGCGTTTAGATGCTCTCACATGTCTGTTATCTAATTAATTGTTCAATTAGTGTAATTTCTACATAGACAATTAAATATAAAATTTGACTAAGTTTTTCTTATTTTTATAATTGCAAATATAATGTGAGTTAATTTAATCAAGGATATTTCTTTCAAATGTCCTTCACATGTGGTTTCTAAATTAAAATAAATAAAGTTTATAGTTCTTTTATTTCTTTATAACACAAATCTTTCGATAGTTGTATCTCTTCAACTGTAGCTCCGTTTTCCGTGTTTCTTGCGCCTCCGTAACCATAGCAACGAGCCCTATCCTTTAGTGCGCCCTTTTAAAGTCTTTCTTTTGTTTTGGTGTATTGTTCTTAGATGTATCTTCTTGTTTGCTTTGTATGTTTGCCCGAAGATTGTTCCGAGTAGAAGAATTGCTGTTTGAAAATTGAAGATCAAGAATTGCAAGTGAGCAAAAGCTGAAGAGCAGTGAAGAGCAGTAAGCGTAGCTTTTCGTTGGTGAAAGGCAAGTGACCCTAACCATACTTCTATCTATGCTTTATTTACAAGAGTACTATGATGATTTAATTGGAACATGGAGAACCACCCAAGAAAACAGTACAACCACAATACTATATGGCTCTGGTCTTGGCTGATTAATTAGAGACTCTAGCTTGTGACAGTCTTACCGAAAGGGCAAGAGGGGATGCATCGACGGGGTATAGCTCGGTCCTTTTGGGGCAATTGGTATTGTTTAATGGTCCTTTGGCAAGGTACCACCTCATTAGGACAGTGTTATGACCGCTTTGACTTGAAACCTTAGCGGATTGTCATAGATTAGGGAATCTTTGTAAAGGCCTCGTAGCGTCCCTATGCAATCACACCTCGGAAGTGTGGTATTGTGCCTAGCTAGCACATTGCGTGGTTGGGTTCAAAGTTCTTCGGAACTTTTACGCGAATTGTGGTGAAAGTGTACAACCTCTGCAGAGTTAAAACTAACCGGTTAGCCGTGCTCACGGTCAAGAGCGGCTTGGACCCTCACATGATTAATAAACTTAAAGATGGATATAAATCACATTCTGGTTATTTCTTGTGGCCTTGCTGAGTACCAACCATAAGTGTACTCACCCTTGCTTACTGCTGCTCAGAAGGAGAAGGTGTGAGAAGTATTTTGAAGATGATGCTGAGTTCTAGGCGTACGCAACCCCCAGTCGATTGCCTGTGAAGTTTGAAGCATTCGTTTCCAGGATAAGCTGTATAACTCTGATAGTGTTTTAATTGTTTTAGTTTCTCTTTTTCGTGATACTGTTACTGATTATTCACTTATGATGTCTCTATATGTATGAAACTTGATCCTGGCATACATATAGATATGCATTCGGTTTTCTCCTTAAAACCGGGTGTGACAGAAGTGGTATCAGAGCTGTATCGACTGTAGGACGTAAGCCTAGATAGCAATGGTCGTGTTCTAAGGTTTCCTTTGATATATAATCTATTTCCGTTTATTCCTTGACCCCCTCCATTGAATATTCTCTCTTAACTATTTTCCTTTCTCAATAAGCCTTGATAGCTAATCTTTGTCACCTGGCTATATTACCATTTGCACTTTCCTATTTTGCAAATGTAAAATCTTAAACCTTTGTACATTGGCCTACTCTTCCCTTAAAAAAATAATATTTGACCCTTGGTCAATTACACTTTGCTGTTTCTCAATACTCTCAACCTTTCTACCTATTCTTTTATCTCCTGATGAATCATTCCTTGATTTTCTGAAGAACTTATCCTTGTGGATATATCTCTCCTTTCTTTATTTTATCTAGCTGTCTCTGTTGAGCCTCTCCTCTTTATTCTCAAATAAATATCGCTTTGGATTCATCTGTTGACTTGAATTCCAAAGTATCTCTTCTGTTTCAAAATTATTTAGATTTGTGCCACGTATCCTAATGCCCGTCCAAGTCATCTGAAGGTTTGAGCTGCCAGTTCATCATGAGGAGTCAAGTCGAAGCGATTGGAAATTGTACCACTTACCCACATTCTTGCTCATGTTGGATGAAGGATTCAGAGCTCCACCAAAGAATCAAGCCTGAGTGAGATTATGACACTCCCACTACAATCACGAAGGTGGAGTCAACGCTGGACAAATTGAAGGAGGCATGTGTCATCAACGACGAAGCTGGAAGATATAATCAAGCTTAGGAGTACCCCTTCTAACTCTATTAACAACGTTTAGCATCGTCTTTGATTGTGTTGACTGGTGGAATTCAGTGTTTGCATGATGATGTTTGACTTTATGATCTTGTCTGATTCGTTTCTTTGTAATGATTGTTAGTGTATTGTGGGTCTTCTACCTACAATGACATCAGTTGCCTAGATGGGTTCTTCTTTTATACCTCCCCCTCCTTGTTATCCTCCCTCTTTCTACCTAATCCTTTGGATGTCAAGAAAAAAGTTCATGGCAACCCTGACAGCATTAGTATAAACCTCCAATCGTCTACAATTATCGACAAATGAAAGAAGTTGAAGACAAAAATGCTCTCGTCTCCTTTTTGCTACCCCCGTGTCTTTCTCCCCTCCACCTTGATTTATTTAAGTTGCGACCACCAAGAGTTGGTGAAGAGGATATCATGAACTTTACCTTGTTATTCAATCTTTCTTCTCTCTACTGACCTTATCCCTCCCACCCAAATAGATGGTGAGTCTCAATAGAAATCCAAAAGATAGAGCCAATAAAAGTGACCTCAACGTTCTAGCACAAACTCAGAGGCCACAAGTAATGGCTCCAATCATGGTAGATATCCGACAACTTGTTACAAAGCAAGCGTCATCCCCTGGGAACAACAACTCTGTTAGCAGTGATAACCATCAGATCACAACATTTTGGCTGTCATTTGATACAGAGAAGCTATTAGCTATGCAGGCTCAAGTCTTACAAGGAAGGATGCAGTCCAATATAGTATCACCTCATAGCATGGAGTTGGCCAAAGTAGAAGTCCCCACCAGACCAGTGAAGAGGCAAGTTGCTGAAGCATGGAACCGTCAAGGAAATAAGAGAAGTCGTGGAACACCAGAGCTAGAAAAGGAAAGACAACATAAAGATATTAAGACTCCAGGAATATGTCAATGTTGTGAGCATTATGGTCGTCCATGTCTCCAGAAAGAAGATAACTTAATGACAGTAGAAGCAAGGCAACATTACCATTCGGATATCAATAGGAAGTTGTCTATGCAAGATCTAGACTTAGAAGGAATTGCTCAAAATCTGACTATAAACCTCGAGGATTGGACTATCAGTTTCAAAGAATTTCAGCTTAAAAGAAGCAAGCAGTCCAAGAAACCAGTTAGTAAAGCAAGCTAAGAGAAGATGGAGTTTCCACAACAATTGGCAGATAGCAATACTCGGCTCAGTTTCAACCAACCACAGCCTAAAGTTGTTCAACCTCCATGTGACCACTCTATCAAGAAGGATCCTGATATACAAGCCATTCCACCAATAGCTAGGGAGGAGCAGAAAAGTAGTCGAGATGGACATATTAACAGAGTGTTGTGCTATAATGTGGTAAAGAAGGGCACTATGCCAATAGCTGTCCAACAAAGCATAAGAAGACCAGGTCCCATGATCTTGGATTATATTGCCTCAAGTGTGGAGAAGACGGACATCTTGCTAGTTGGCGTCCCAATAGCCCCGCACTCGGTCAGACATCATTAGATGGCCCCCTTGCCAGGACGGATGATCAAGATACTTCAGCCAGATAAGGATGCCATCAATCCCCAATGCTCAATTCTCATGCCACCTCGAGTCGCCAAGATACTAAAGCAAGACAAGCATGTTTCTACAAAACAGCGGATGCCTAAGGATATTTGGGAAGATCGGAATTTTATGGGTGGCTTAATTTCGTCACTTTACTTGAAGGTTAAGTGATGTTTATGAGGACCTCGGAGATGATACAAGACACCCAAGCCAGAAAGAAGCAATCCAGCTCTACTCAAATCACTTTATCAAGGAATGAAGGAACTTCTCCAAAAGATGGGTTAGAAGAGCCGAGGAAAGAGTTGACTATTAAGGGTGGAATTATACTGAGTATACGTGAAGTGTTTTGTGAGTTACCAAGAATCAAGAAGTATGCCTGAGGAGATATTGTAAGAAATTATGTGTTGGATACTACCTACCTAAACCTTTATCCCTTGCTAGCCTTGTGAATCTCGGGACGAGATTCCTTTTAAGGGGGTAGTTCTGTCACACCTTGAAATTTTTGGATTTCATGATGTGATTAAAATTAAAAATAAAACAACCATTTTCTCATAATTTTAAAATTTTCGCAATATTTAATTTTCTTTACAGGGAATTTAGTAAGAATAAATAAAATTGGTTGTTTTTCTAAATCTAAATGAGGTTGTTTGTTTGCATTCATGCAGCTTTGTATTGTTTTATTGCTTGTGGTTTGATTTGAATTTGAATTTCAAATCAAATTTGTTGAATCTTTTTGCAAAAAAAGAAAATAGAAAAAAATCTTTTCAGCCCAAACCAGCAGCCCAGCCCATTTCTTTTCTTGACGCGCAAGCCAAAAACTCTCGACCATGCCTATATAAGCATCGCCCTCCCCCTTAATTCCCCTACGCGTGCGCTGCCTGCCAAGATTCGCCCCCCTGCCGCCGGCCCTAGGCCTGCCGTGCGCACGCCCCCCTGCGCCGATCTGCTCTGCCCAGGAGCAGAGCGCCGCCCAGCCTGCCGCCCTCCTCCTCCCTCCGTTGTTGCCTCCAGGCCGCTGGCCCCCATGCGCTTCTCCTCTGTGCCGAGCCAGGTCTGCTCTGCCCTGCTTGCTTTTCCCTGTGTTTGCACTGCTGCCCGCTGCAGACATGCCTTCCTTCTTGATGCACGAGCCCAAGGGACGAGCCCAGTGCTGCATGCGCCCCTTGCCTGCTCTGCCGCTGGACAGGAGCACTGCTGCTCAGTGCTGCGTGGCCGCTGCTGTTCCTTCCGGTTTCCATTCCCACCGCTACGATTCATCCTGCCATGGGTAAGCGGTAAAATAGTTTCCCTCGATCTCACCGTTTTAGATCCGTTTTGACTCGTTCTTGTTGCGTTAATTTTGTTTTAGAATAATTTATTGTTTAGTAGTGCTTTTATATCGTAGTTCTTGTTTTAAAAATAAATATAGAATTAATTTGATTAATTTTCTCTTATCTTGTGTTTTCAATTAAAATTCAATTAAGTTTTTACTCCAATTTTTATAATTGGTGTTAACTTGACTAATATCAACTCAAATGTGTTTATAATATAATTTGTTAGTTCCACACGAATGAAATAAAGTTGTGCGTTTAGATGCTCTCACATGTCTGTTATCTAATTAATTGTTCAATTAGTGTAATTTCTACATAGACAATTAAATATAAAATTTGACTAAGTTTTTCTTATTTTTATAATTGCAAATATAATGTGAGTTAATTTAATCAAGGATATTTCTTTCAAATGTCCTTCACATGTGGTTTCTAAATTAAAATAAATAAAGTTTATAGTTCTTTTATTTCTTTATAACACAAATCTTTCGATAGTTGTATCTCTTCAACTGTAGCTCCGTTTTCCGTGTTTCTTGCGCCTCCGTAACCATAGCAACGAGCCCTATCCTTTAGTGCGCCCTTTTAAAGTCTTTCTTTTGTTTTGGTGTATTGTTCTTAGATGTATCTTCTTGTTTGCTTTGTATGTTTGCCCGAAGATTGTTCCGAGTAGAAGAATTGCTATTTGAAAATTGAAGATCAAGAATTGCAAGTGAGCAAAAGCTGAAGAGCAGTGAAGAGCAGTAAGCGTAGCTTTTCGTTGGTGAAAGGCAAGTGACCCTAACCATACTTCTATCTATCCTTTATTTACAAGAGTACTATGATGATTTAATTGGAACATGGAGAACCACCCAAGAAAACAGTACAACCACAATACTATATGGCTCTGGTCTTGGCTGATTAATTAGAGACTCTAGCTTGTGACAGTCTTACCGAAAGGGCAAGAGGGGATGCATCGACGGGGTATAGCTCGGTCCTTTTGGGGCAATTGGTATTGTTTAATGGTCCTTTGGCAAGGTACCACCTCGTTAGGACAGTGTTATGACCGCTTTGACTTGAAACCTTAGCGGATTGTTATAGATTAGGGAATCTTTGTAAAGGCCTCGTAGCGTCCCTATGCAATCACACCTCGGAAGTGTGGTATTGTGCCTAGCTAGCACATTGCGTGGTTGGGTTCAAAGTTCTTCGGAACTTTTACGCGAATTGTGGTGAAAGTGTACAACCTCTGCAGAGTTAAAACTAACCGGTTAGCCGTGCTCACGGTCAAGAGCGGCTTGGACCCTCACATGATTAATAAACTTAAAGATGGATATAAATCACATTCTGGTTATTTCTTGTGGCCTTGCTGAGTACCAACCATAAGTGTACTCACCCTTGCTTACTGCTGCTCAGAAGGAGAAGGTGTGAGAAGTATTTTGAAGATGATGCTGAGTTCTAGGCGTACGCAACCCCCAGTCGATTGCCTGTGAAGTTTGAAGCATTCGTTTCCAGGATAAGCTGTATAACTCTGATAGTGTTTTAATTGTTTTAGTTTCTCTTTTTCGTGATACTGTTACTGATTATTCACTTATGATGTCTCTATATGTATGAAACTTGATCCTGGCATACATATAGATATGCATTCGGTTTTCTCCTTAAAACCGGGTGTGACAATATGGGAGCTGGATTACGGTCCCAATTTCAAGGTGCCTCTATTTCGTTGCCAATGGGTTAAGCTATCTGGAGGAGGGGTAACAAAAGATGAGTATGGGATGACAATAGTTGATCTCAACAATCTTGGGTATAGAGACGAGCCATTTGTCCTAGCCCAGGATGTCGCTCAGGTTTTCTACATTAAGGACATGTCCAGCAAGCCAAAGAAGGGGATCAACAAGCAAAAGGATGAGCCTGAGCGACACATAGTTCTATCAGGAAAGAGAAACATCGTTGGAGTGGAGGACAAGACAGACTTTTCAGAAGAATATAATAATTTTGTTGCCATTCCACCTTTCGAAGTAAATGCTGATCCATGCATCCTGCTAGCCAATGATGATGCTCCATACTTGCGCCGTGATCATAATCAAGGGACATTTGTGAAGAGAAAGTCTGTTACCGCTAATCCTTCATGTACTTGAATCATTTTATATTATTGTATAAAAACATAATCGCAATTCGAATACTTTTATTATATATACTGTACAATTATATTTTATGTGTTATTTATATTATTTTATATATTTTTCACTTAATTACTAGACTCAATTATAATTTTCATTCAATAATGGATTACTCAACTAATTTTATTTATTTCATGAAATTACATTCACATTAACACACTATACTCTCACTAACACACACAATCTCACTAACACACACTATCTCTCAAACTCACACACTACTCATTAATATCATGAAATTGCTTAATTTTATCTAAAATTCACTTTTTAAATGTTAATATCGTGATAGAATCCACTTTCTATCGAAAAGCAACAGTTTGAAAAAAAATTTCACCTAATATATTTTTGCATGGTCAAAATAACAAATATGATTTCAAAAAAGTTAGATATTTCATTGACCCAATCACTTGAATGAAAATTAATTATTTCTGTTGCGTGTATCAAGTTTATATAGAGATAAGAAATTTTGTTCCATAATTTTTGGAATCATAATTTTATTAACTGAATTAACAAATGAAAGCCAATTTTAAAAGAGAAGTTAAAAGAAACAAAAACAAACATAACATTAGGCGGGAACGAGGGAAAACGGGCCCCTTTTGTCCCGGGTGGTAGATCCACCCGGGACAAAAGGTGGGCCGCGGGCTGGGAATTTTCCCGGCCCGCCCAAAAACCCCTTTTGTCCCGGGTGAATCCACCACCCGGGACAAAAGGTCCTTTTGTCCCGGGTGGTGGTTTCACCCGGGACAAAAGGGGGGGCCTTTTGTCCCGGGTGAAGCCACCACCCGGGACAAAAGGTCCTTTTGTCCCGGGTGGTGGATTCACCCGGGACAAAAGGTCCTTTTGTCCCAGGTGGTGGATTCACCCGGGACAAAAGGCCCCCCCCATATATTTCCTAGCTTCCTCCCTCCTTCGCCCTTCCTCCCTCCCGCCGTCCGTTACCCTGCTCCCCCCACCGCTCGAGCTCCCCGAGCACCGCCGCCGTCGACGTCGTCGCCCAGAGCCCCGCCGCACGAGCCCACGTCACCGAGCGCCATCATCCCTGCGAGCGCCGCCGCCGTTGACGTCCGCCGCCCTCGTCTTCGCCGCCCCCGGCCTCCACTCCGCGCGCGCATTGGGTATACTAGCAAGCTGTTGTAAAAAAATCCGTCTTTCATCGTATTATTGGTATTGCGCACCGCATTGGACATGGAGGATCTGATAGTGTTAGAATCGATTGATGAATGACTATATATGATCAGGAGCTAATTATTGTTTTCAGCGTCTTGAGCTTTGAAGTAATTTATTTAAAGGTTGAGAAGTAACATGCTACCAGAAGAAATTAAGGTACTACTAATAGATGGATCACTAATCTAGCATTGTGGAACAATAACTATGTAGATAATTTTTACCAGAATTCTGGCAATTGTCGAATGTAGTAAATGTTAGCAAGGCATTAGGTATTGTTAGAAACAGAACTACCGGAAATAGGTAGCATCATATACCTGTGAATTGTAAGTAAACCCCATCATGAGTTATTAATTCTTATTAGTCCATATTTGTACATATCCCGCTGATGAATTTTTTTATGAAAGGCACAGTTTTGAAAGCAGAAAAAGTAAAACACTACTCTGCTTTTCTATGTGCATGAATAGTATGCTCATCTTTTGATGGATCACGTCAAATATTGTACATGAATCTGTATTTGCAACGACCTTCTTTTTTTGATAGTTATTTGCAACCTTCTTGGTTAACTAGACAAAGGTGCTTTTATGTAGTCTGGGTCTGGCTGGCATGCTGTTAGCTGCAGAGGTTCAGCGAAGTTCAGGGTCAATGTCCGAAAACCAGAAGAGGGTAGTGCAGGATGTTACGGGATCCCATTGTTGACAATGAACCATTGTGGCTTCAAACCGATGCTTTTGTGTACAATGGTCCTTCCTAGTATTAAGAAAATTTGGCATGATGTGACTGAAAAAGTTTATTTCCACTACGCAGCATGTCGTGAAGGAGCAAATAGTTGATCAAATTCAGTTGAGGGATAATTATTTTAGCATATCTAATACTTCTTGGTATAATTAGTATTGCTTTAATTAGATGAATCTCATTACAAGCTAAAACTACATTCTTTGTGGGACAAAATTTGGATGCAAAAAACTATACTTATTTTGACATGGAGAGAGTATCATATACAACTTATGGACCCAATTCAATAAAGCCTAGCAAGGAAGCCCCAAATGCAAAAGAATCATTCTCTCCGTCTCTGCTCATAGCTCGCCCTGAGCCCACGTCCCCCCCCCGGCTCCGCGTTCGCCCCAGTGCGCCTCCGGCCCTCGGCTTTGAGCCCTTCGCCTTCGGCCCTCGGCCCTCCGCCTATCCCTAGCCGCAAATTTCTGGAGTGGATTATTTAGATAATTTTTAAGGGTTTTATTTGTATTCATATTTTAGTTACGATGGACCCGCGACACACAGACGCGGAAGACGAACAGTTCCTGTTGAATATGATTGGCAAAGGTCAAGGAGATGTCGCTGAACAAGCTGATGATGGCAGCAATACCGACATATATTTGAATATGTCCGGTGATGGAATTGAGGCACCATCTATTCAGGATGACGCTGCTGCTGAACAAAGTGCTAATGTACATATCAAAACTATACTTATTTGTAGTGACAATCATATTTTCATCTGAATCTATATGAATACTATGAATGTTTTTTATAGCCGTCTGGATCATCGTCGCAGCAGAAAAAGACGAAGCGAGGCCCAACAAAAAAACTGGAAGGGCGGTTCATTATAACAGAAGTTGGTCCAGATGGCGAACCGATCGCTCCAGAAGCTGCCGCCAAAAAATTCATAAGACAATCCGGATGTATTGTCAGGGACCACATCCCGATCAGCTTTAGGCTCTGGAAAGCTTCCAATCCAAGCGAGGAACGGGATGCGGTACCCGAAAGAGAAAAAGAATGGTGCTGGCGGGAGCTTAAGAAAAACTTCACGGTTCCAGCTAAATCCGAAGAGATATGCAAGCGCTGGACCCTGAGTAAGATGGCCGAACAACTGCGATCATTCAAGAAAATTTTGACGAAGAAATATATCAAGACCGGGACCACACCCGTATTTACCGGCGAGCTCGAAAAGCTCAGGGGTCACTGGGATGCATTTGTGGAATACAAGTCTTCAGAGCTTGGGCTTCAGAAGGTGCAGAAGGCCAAAGACAACGCCTCGAAGAAAGTGTACCATCACACTCTAGGCCAAGGAGGCTACAAGCTTGCAGTACCCAAATGGGAGAAGATGGAGCAGGATCTGCTTGACAGAGGCATCCGACCTGCGACCATGAACTGGCCTGAAAGGTCAAGGACCTGGTTTTATGGTCACGGGGGAAGCTTGGACCCATTGACTGGTGACTGCATCTATGGGCCAAACATCCAGCGAGCAGCCCAGAGACTACAGGAGGCCATACAAGCAGCGGCCGAGGGAACATTCCAGCCGGATAGAGAGAGGGACGAGCTGACTTACGCCCTTGGGAATCCAGAGCATCCGGGCCGCACAAGAGGCAAAGGCGTGGTTCCGTGGAAGTATGGGTTCAGGGATTACATTGATTCATATAGAAGCCGGCAAAGAAGAAAGAATGATGAGCGGGAGCACCTGCGAAGGCTAGAGGAACGGCTCATGTCACACGATCAAAGACTGGAGGAAGAGGTTCAACGCCAAGTGGCCGTAGCAATGAGCCAGCAACAGCAAGCGCAAACATTGCCTCCAGAGCCTAGTGTCGCAGCCGATCACCTGTCTCAGCGGAAAAGTAGATGCGCTTCCACAGACGTCGCCGCTGCCGAGCCCACGGGGATCCAGGCCGCAGTTGAAGCGTCGGCCCCGCAGCGATTTCCAGTGGATGAGATCACCCACCGGACACCTTGTGACCTGCAGACTGCCATTAAGAACTTAATGTTCACTGTTGCGTACGGTACCGCCATGCCAACCGAACCAGGCGACGTGTACCACGGGCAGCAAATTCCGCCTAGATACACAAGAGTTGGCGTGGAGCAGGTGTGCCAGGGTTGGGAGACGCTCGAGCTTGATATTCCTGGAGGCGATGGGGAGAGGACACTAGCAGAAGCCATTCATGGCTACATCCTATGGGATAAGCGCTACATTGTCCTAAAGTCGGATGATCAAACACCAAGACCGGCATCTCAGCATGCCTCTCCAAGACCGGCATCTCCGCAAAACTCCCCAAGGGCAGCACTGTCTCGGCAAGGTTCACCGGCACATTCTCCATCACCATCATCTCATGCGCCGATGAACACTCAAGCGTCACCGTCGCGTCCATGGTCACCCCCTCCGCCGCCGGCAAAGAAGCAGAAACGGCCGCCGGCAAAGAAGGTAGCTGCACCGGCTAGGGAGCCTCCAAAGAAGAAGGAAAAGAAGAAGAAAACCAAGGAGGCTCCTATTAAACCCTGGGACATGAGCCTTGAAGAATGCGATCGGATAACTCAAGAAAGAGTTAAAGAGCACTTCAAGCCGAAGCCGGAGCCCGAGAAAGTGATAAATCCGATAGATTTGAAATTTTTTAAGGGAATGTGCGAAGCAAATAAGAAAAATTCATTCCGAGAGACCCCCCTTTAGACTACGAACGCACAATTATCAAAACTACTGAGAAAAAGAAGAGACAATCAAAGTCGTCGTCGTCCGACGTTCCACAGCTCGGAGCCCAAAAGAAACAATCAATAGAGCCTCTCGTAGTGGGACAGACGACGCAAGAACAAGACTTTGTTACATTTCTGAAAGAATCAAACCTGACGGCCGCTCAGATTGTAGGGGGAGAAGATATTCCAAAGGCCGATGTGGTCGTCAAATGGACGTTTGAGATCGGCAAAACTCTTGTACCCCCCGAAGTAGTGTCTGTGCTTCCAACGCAAATGTATAAGCTGCACCAGCACTACATGCGTGCGATGGCCGATTGCATCTTCATGCAGGGCGCAAAGATTAAAGATGACGATTTCTTACGGGGGGAGGCCATTATATGGATAAACTGGGAAGAAATTTACCAACTATTCCATCAGGAGGCCCTCGACATCTCTATGGTCGGCTTGTGGGTTCTGTAAGTATTTTACTCTCCTTACGTATTGTTTTGCATGATCTCAACATACTGATCTCTTGATTTATTCGGTATCATGTAGAATGGAGATACATACTTGCAGAAGAAAGGGATACTCTCACCTCGGCTTCATCGACCCAATTACTTGTAATTGGAGGCTTCTACGGGACAATCCCGATGACATATTCCAAAACTTGTTCAAGTACATAAGCGTTCATCACAACAAGCAAATGATATTGTTTCCTTACAACTTTGCGTGAGTGATTCCTTCCGTCTAACTCTTTCTATTCTATAATCGAATTGTTTAAACCTTAACTACCAAGAACTGCCTCCGTATAATCTTGCAGTGAACACTTTGTCCTAATTGTCATAATTCCCGAGAAGAGCCTACTCGTGGTTATGGACTCATTGAGGAGACCTCCAGAACAATACGAAAATCTTCTTAACATGATGAAAAAGTAATTCTACCACTACTCCGTCCATGACCGATAATTTGAATCACTTTGTTACTTGACTATAATTGTTCTAATCATGCACAGGGTTTGGAAAGAATTCGCTAAAAATCATCCAGGCAAATTTGACAAGGAATTGAAGATCAAGACAGATTTTCCGGTACGCGCTTGGATGATTCGTTGCACGATTCATTAGTTTTATTATATATTCATGTAAATACCTGATAATTTCTTCTCTCTTAAAGTGTATGAGGCAGAAACCAGGCACTGTATTGTGCGCATACTATGTATGCGAGAACATCCATGGTCTGGTAGGTCCTCCAAAGGGCTGGACAGATTGGGAGGAGGAAGTAAGTAAAAAAACTTGTTAATATTTGAACTCGTATTTTAATTAGTCGAAATTAATTATCCCCTTTTTCCATAGGTCGGGGAGATGCGCGATAAACTCATACCGGAGGAAAAGGTTATGGCGATTCAAGAACAATTCTCCGGATTTATTGTTGAGCAAGTCCTCGATCCAAAAGGCGAATTCTACTATGATGGAATATCTAATATTGACAATCACAGTAAATATGACAATATACGCGTATATATGTAATTAAGAACGAATATAACTATGTAAATATATATGTGTGTCTATGTATTAAATTTCTATTTATGAGTATGTATGTATGTATTAAATTTCCAAAAGGCGAATTCTACTATGTAATTAAGAACGAATATACCTATGCAAATATGATGGAGTATGTATGTATTATATATATAAGCACTCCAATAATATATATGTGTATATATATATATATTTATATAATATTGGTCCTAGACATTTTCATATGTAAAGGAATTCACATGTATAGATATGTGTATACATATATATATATATAAGTGAATTAATTTATATATGAAAACTATCTAGGACAAATATTATATAAGTAACTATATATATATATGTATATATTAGTGGAGATCATACACACTGAATTCCAATACATAAGTTTAATTGAAATGCAAAAGTATAATTGAAATAGAAAAAGAATTGAGAAAAGAAAAACATGAAAAAAAAGAGACCTTTTGTCCCGGTTGCCACACCCGGGACAAAAGGGCACCCCCTTTTGTCCCGGACAGGCGTTCCCGGTTGGGAAACCGGGACAACAGCGGTTTCCCAACCGGAACAAATCAACGTTTTTGTAGTAGTGATTATTTTCTTCTTTAGCTTGTGTTCGCCATTTCTCTATTTTTCAGCTGAGTAGCTGAAAGAACATTGTCGCTTATTCGCTTCTCCCGCGGGTGGCACACACTAACTGAACTAACATAATCGTCGAAGTTTAAGCTAAACACTCTCGAGCAATACCGATCGAAAGCATCACGTGTGATGTCACATTATTCCCCTACATCAGTGCAAATGAGCCTTGGTAGTGCTCATCATGAATGTAAATGAGCCAATGAGCTTAGTCTACGTCGCAGGACACAATAATGATTAATTAAACTGGAACTTGAAATAATCAATCTTATTTATGTTTCTATAACCCAAGTCCCATTAGCAATCTACTACTCTATGCTATTTGGACGACAGCTAGCACGGTTGCCATGGCCAGCAAGCAAGTGCCTCTAAGGACCAATGGTGATCATCTTTGGATGATGAATGATTGACAATGTTATGTTGGGTTGATATATCTCTTGGCTCGTGATATGCAGGTGCAGAATACGACGTGACGGTCGATGAATACGGTAAAGGTCGAGCGAAAGGTTCATGCCAATGGACCAAGTGCAGCGCAAAATGAACGTGAGTAGGCTTGGACCGAGGGACCCGAAGAGTCCGGGCGGAGTCACGGGTGATCCACGTGGGGCACTAAAGAGCGAGAGTACATGGACGAATGAACGGCGTCGGTCGAGTCAAGCAGGACGGAGGCGTCAAAGGCTTGGCAGAGGCCAGACCCCTGTCGAAATCGAGAAGGTCATGTGGCGACCAAGCGGAAATGGACGGTTTGGGTGGTTTGGGCCGCAAAACCACCATGCAGATAGGTTTCCCGATTTGAGCTTCAAAACTGGGGACGCGTTTGGTGCGGCCGGATAGCGGAGATGGAGGGCACGTGGCGCCATCACGATGCTTGCATCGAGGCAAAGCAAAGTCGTGAAGGCGGTCTGCTCATCCGATGCATTGATAAAAAGTTGGACAGTTTTGCCCCTAGAGGGTATTTGAGTTGTATGCTTAATGGAAGGACATTTTAGTCATTTGCCACATATATATATATATAGAGAGAGAGAGAGAGAGTGGGCTGTTTGGAGAAGCCAAGCCATAGGAGTAGCTCTTTTATTTGAGCTTTTTGTCACTCTAGCTTGGATCGTGCTTAAAGATGGCTTGTAACCGGACATCTTGACGTATTCCATAGATCAATTTCGTGACAATTTGTTCCCTCCTCTGAGTTTGAAATTTATCTATTTTAGGATTTTTGGGATTTTTCGTTCGTTGCATTTAGCTGCAATTTGATTCGAAATTCTTGAGGGATTTTGTTGCTAGGATCTTTGTAAGTAACTTTGGTTGAAATCCCCTTCAAATCCCTCATTAAAAATTGACCCAGATTTTGAGTTTTTTCTCAAGAACGAGCTCTTTGTATGGTATTCGGTTTTTTCCCTTGATTCATGATGCATACTTGATCTTTTCGCAATCTTTTTTCCAAATCTGTTACAACTTGTGGTTGTGCATCTATGGCTCAAGTTTCGTTTGCATCCATGGAGTTTTGAAGTAGTAATTTTGAGCCTTAAACTCGTTGGGTTCACTAAGGTCCTTACCATCAGGCTGAACCCTTTTGCTGAGAAGCTGATTACCCCTACCCAAACTGCCTTCATACTTGGCAGATATATTCTAGAGGGGATTGTGGTGCTGCATAAACCGAGGGTTAAAAAAAATGGAAGGCATAATTTTGAAACTGGACTTCGAGAAGGCATATGATAAAATGAATTGGGACTTTATGATGGAGGTACTGTCCAGGAAGAAATTCCCATAAAAATGGTTGCATTGGACGAAACAAATTGTAGAGGGAGGAAGAGTTGGGATCAACATCAATGGAGTGCATGGGAACTACTTCATAACTTTTAAAGGCATTAGACAAGGGCACCCCCTGTCTCCCCTTTTTTCAGTCTTGTGAGTGATGCATTAACTACAATTAGGTCTGTATAAAAAGCTCGTAGCTGTTACTAAGGATGAAAACAGATATAAAAATTCCGGTCCCGTCCCGTCCGTATTTCTATATTTATCCCGCTCGTTTCCGTATTTACGGAAAAATACGAAAATGGGACGGGAAGCGGGAAGGGGTGTATCCCGCCCGTATTTTCGGGATCCCATTTTTATCCAGGATGATCCCGTATTAATCCCGCATTTATAAAATATGGAAAATATTTATTAGGCACACCATATATCATCTCTTGTTCATCAATATCAGTTGGTTCACTTCACGGTTTAAACATAGTAAATATGAAGCCTTGATCATATCTTTTTAACAATAGCTTGCGTAAAGGAGTGTGTAGTATTATATTTATGAAAGGTGAATAGTGATTAAACAATAATGCATTCCGGTAAACTTTCCGGTTTCTGCCTGTTTCCGTAACCTGTATATCCTATTTCCCCCGCTCCCGTTTCCCGTAATAAAATACGGCAATATAAATGGTTGAGGAGTTTTCCTTCCGTTTTTATCCCTACTTGTTACCTCATTCGGTTCATGGTTGGCTCGGCTTGGCTCGATATGTTTTCTTAACGAGCCGAGCACATGTTTTTGCTCGTTTGAAATAACAGCCAGCTCTCGCGAGCTGAACGAGCCCAAGATCAGTAGGCCAGCAGCCCAATAGCCAGTCGCCAAGGCCGGCCCAACATACCTCTACATGTCTACAGCTAACCCTAACAACACAACCCCCGTCCGGCCGCTCGCCCGGAAAAAAATTCCGTGGGGACGGCCCCAAAACTCCTCCCATGAGAACCCGTTCCTGATTGGTGCCATGTGTCCACATGAGCAGATCAACCCTCGCGACGAAAGGCCCTCGCTCAGCTCTGCGGCTCGGAGGACAGGACGATATCTGCGTTCGGCTCAGCGTTACGAGGAGGGCAGGACGGAGCGAGAGCAATCGCTCGCATAGTCGTTCAGTTTGGGAAGCCCGTGCTTCGAGCCGCCACCGCCACCTCCATCCCTCCAATCCGCTGCCGCACCTCGTGTGACCGGAGCCCCCATCGTCTACCTCAGATCCATCACACGTCAATCGGCACCACGGAAGCTCGTCCGCTAGTGCCCCCTCATCTGCCTGTGCAATCGCCTCGACATGCGCCTCACGTGATTGGATCGTTACGATTAGAAAAATCACGAGCCTGAGCCGTCGTTCCTGCATCACTTGAGCTGTCGTTCCTGCATTGCCTAAGCTGTGAGCTCGTGGGAGCCGAGCCGAGCGAGATGAAGGAGCATGGTCCATGCGCTTGCAGACGTTCGTTAGATGCGTTGGGTCGCCACGCGGCAGAAAACGGGGGCGGATCCTCATGGATTGGAGTTTAGGGGCCGTCCCCATCAAATTTTCTTCCGCTCGCCCACCCCCTGCCTTCCACTACAATAGAATAGCCATTTGTTCCAGGCCATTTGTCCCGGCAGCCTTTGGGTCCGAGACAATAGGTGGCTTTTGTCCCGGGTCCAATGGCTAGTTGGGCCAGCGGGGGGGACAGGGGCCTTTTGTCCCGGTTGGAGCCATCAACCAGGATAAAAGACCCCCCTTTTGTCCCGGTTGGTGCCTCCAACCGGGACAAAACTCCTTGGCCCCCTTATCCCCTTCCCTCTTCCCCCGCCCGAGCCATTCAGCTCACTTGTTCTTGCTGTTCTTGGCTCGAGAGAGAGGAGTTCTTGCTCATTTCTTCACCACATTTGTGAAGATCTTTGATTCCCCGTCCATCCTTCGGCGCTAAAGGTTTGGGGCTTGTTTTTCTCTTCTTTCTTGGCTTGTATAGCTCATTTCATGCTTTATTGTGGATAGTAGATTACATATGTAGGTGTGATTTTCTTTTAGATTTAGATGAGTATGTGGATAGTAGAAATTTTTAGAATGAGTGTAGACACTTCATGTGATGTACTTGTATATATGACCATATTGTGGATAGTTGATTTTTGTATTCATAAATGAATTAATGAAATGAGTATATTAGAATTTTTTGTATTATGAATGGATTATTTTGACACTCTAGTGATGTATTTATTCAGGCTCACATTGAAACCATCTAGAAGCTAAAAAATCTTTATTTCGAAATAAGTATACGTCGTTAATCTCCATCCAACGGTGATGGCACTACCTTTCGGGGATACACAATGCGCTATAAGGACGTCGCGAATTGGCTGGTCTCATCACCAGCACTTCCGATTGATAAGAAGATAGCATTTGACGCAGTCAGCATGGCTGTTGTTGTACTGAGAGCATATCAACGAGCACGCTGCCTGTGCCAAGTGTTGTGCCTATTAATCGTAAATGTTGGTACTGCGACTGGTCGATTGGTGACATCCTTGTACCGCACCGTGTCCCCCCGAAAGGCAGTGCCATCACCGCAGGGTTGAGGTTACTGACATATACATTTTCAGAAATAAAGGTTTTTTTTTCTTCTAGAGGGTTTCTGTATATTAAAAAGAGTATACTCCTGGAACTGAAGGGTGTCAAAGTAATTAGAAGTTATAGAGATTTCTTTCAATTAATTAGAGATTTCTTTCAATTAATGATGCATTTCGTCTTTTTTATATGATTTCATTGTTATTTGCAAGAGTTATTAATCTGATCATTGTAATTATAATAGTAAATAATATTTGCATTGTAATGGTAAGAATTTATAATTTTGTGGAAAATAAAGGTATTTTTCAGTAAAATATGGCTTCAGCAGCTGGAGGGAGTGGCGCCGGTGGGGGTGATCGTTGTCCTTTTGGAGAGAAGGGCACAACTCGAGTAGGTCATCGGTCCAAAAAACCTAGTGCTTTTCATAAGGCAGCGCTCCGTTATTTGGAAAAAGAATATAGAGAATGCATGGCAAGGGGCGAGGAACCTCCGTTTGATCTTGAGGATTTATCGCGGCGTTACGGTTCGTCACCACCAAACTCGGAGGTTTCAACTTTGCCATTTTTTTCTGCGCCAGCAAAAAATCCGTTAGAGCATTCTGCGTTCCAATGCAAGGACGGTTGAAAACCTATGTGTTGTCCGAATTTTTAAGTTTCATGTTGAGTACTCCTTTGTTAAGTTCTGTAATGGATTAAGTACTCCTTTTAATTAATCAAGATGTATGATGGATATTGCAGATCTTTTAATTATTCATGTTATGTTACATTTAGTTTAATTTAGGTTTGATATATTTTATTTATTCGATACGTGTAAAGAATTCATATCGATTTCTTTAAAATGCAGATGAACCGGCAATGGATGTACAATGCTGACCGACGTTCAAAAGAATTCATTGATGGCCTGCATTATTTTTTGTCTGTGGCTGAGGCAAACAAGCAGAATGGTTTTATGCGCTGCCCGTGTGTTCATTGCAACAATAACAAGGATTACTCATCTTCAAGAATCCTACACAGCCACATTTTCGCAAATGGTTTCATGGAGAAGTATGTTTGTTGGACGAAGCACGGAGAACAGTGGGTTACCATAGAAGACAATAAAGAAGAAGATTTTGACGACCACTTTCCCGGGAATACTGGAATCGGTGCATTCGATGACGATATTCCCATGGAAAAGCCCGAAGTAGATGTAGCAGAAAATGATCCCAGCAACGATCTGGGGCAGGCATTGCACAATGTGCAGGCAGACTGTGAGAGTGAAACGGAGAGGTTTAAGTTCCAGAAGTTGTTAGAGGACCACCGTAAGTTGTTGTACCCAGATTGTCAAAATGGACTGAAGAAACTTGGCACGACCTTGGAGTTACTGCAATGGAAGGCGACAAATGGTGTATCCGACAAGGGATTTGGTGAATTACTCAAACTTGTTAAAAAAATGCTTCCTAAGGACAATGAATTGCCTACCACAACGTATGAAGCCAAACAACTTGTTTGCCCTTTAGGATTGGAAGTGCAAAAGATACATGCATGCCCCAACGACTGCATCCTCTACCGAGGCGAGTACGAGAATTTGGATGCATGTCCCGTATGCAGTGCATTGCGTTACAAGATTAGAAAAGATGATTTTGGAGATGTCGAGGGGGAGCCTCCCGGGAAGAGAGTTTCTGCGAAGGTCATGTGGTATTCGCCTATAATACCACGTTTGAAGCGTCTGTTTAGAAATAAAGATAATGCTAAGTTGATGCGATGGCACAAAGAGGAACGCAAGAAAGACTCGATGTTGAGACACCCCGCTGATGGGTCGCAGTGGAGAAAAATAGATAGAACGTACCCTGAATTTGATTTGGATGCGAGAAACATAAGGTTCGGTTTGAGTACGGATGACATGAATCCTTTTGGTGAGATAAGCAGTGGTCATAGCACTTGTCATGTGACTCTTTGTATGTACAATCTTCCACCATGGCTCTGCATGAAACAAAAATTCATCATGATGCCAGTGCTCATCCCGGGTCCAAAGCAGCCTAGAAATGACATTGATGTGTACCTAGGACTATTGGTCGAAGAACTCTTATTGCTCTGGGGCGATGAAGGTGTACGGATGTGGGATGAATACAAACAGGAAAACTTCAAACTACGAGCATTGCTGTTCGTAACGATCAATGACTAGCCTGCTCTTAGTAACTTGTCAGGACATTCGAACAAGGGATACAAAGCATGCACACACTGTTTAGATGATACCGATATTATATGGTTGGCTCACTATAAGAAGGTTGTATACATGGGTCATCGTCGGTTTCTTCCCATCAGGCATGCGGTACGAAAGAAGGGCAAGCATTTCAAAGGCCAAGCGGACCACCGAACAAAACCGATGCACTGTAGTGGTAAAGACATCTAAAACATGGTAAAAGATCTAGAAGTTATTTTTGGAAAGGGATCTGGTAGCCAACCTGTTCCGAACGAAAACAGAATAACGCCCATGTGGAAGAAGAAATCTATATTTTGGGAGCTACCATATTGGGAAGTCTTAGATGTTCGTCATGCAATTGATGTGATGCACCTCACGAAGAATTTTTGCGTCAACCTGATAGCATTCTTGGGAGTGTACGGAAAGACAAAAGATACAGTAGAAGCACGTCAAGAATTGCAACATATGGAAGAACGAGATGCCTTACATCCACAACAGCGAGATAATGGACGACAATACTTAAGTCCTGCCAGCTATACTCTTAGCAAGGAAGAGAAAGAAACCATGTTTGACTGCTTGAGCAGTATAAAGGTTCCATCTGGATACTCATCCAATATAAAAGGAATCTTAAATTTGGCAGAGAAGAAATTTACAAATCTCAAGTCCCATGACTGCCATGTGCTTATGACCGAACTTCTTCCGGTTGTGCTGCGGGGGATTCTGCCTGATAACGTCCGGTTAACCATCGTGAAGCTATGTGTCTTCCTCAACACAGTTTTTCAGAAGATAATTGACCCGGAGAATTTGATAAAGCTGCAAAACGATGTGGTGCAATGTCTTGTTGGCTTTGAGCTGATATTTCCACCATCTTTCTTCAACATCATGACACATCTTCTAGTGCACCTTGTGAAAGAGATTGATATCCTTGGACCAGTATTTCTACACAACATGTTCCCATTCGAAAGGTTCATGGGGGTACTCAAGAAATGTGTTCGTAATCGAGCTCATCCAAAAGGAAGCATCGCCAGTGCTTACGGAACTGAGGAGGTCATTGACTTTTGTGTTGACTTCATTGATGACCTTAAACCGATTGGAGTCCCTGAATCGCGATATGAGGGGAGACTAACTGGAAAGGGTACATTAGGAAAGAAATCTTATGTCTGCACAGATAATTTCTCAATCAAGAAAGTGCATTATACGGTTCTTCAACAATCATCCTTGGTTGACCCATATATCGAGGAACACAAGAAAATTCTGCTCTCAAAATTCCCGAGAAAGTCTGAGGCATGGATTACACGTGAGCACATGAACACTTTCTGTAGCTGGTTGCGGAAGCATCTAATGCATAACATGGATATAAGTGAACAACTGTTCTTATTGGCTAGGGACCATCTTGGAATATCTTAACATATCAAGGGTACGAGATAAATGGAAACACATTTTATATGATAGCCCAAGATAAAAAGAGTACCAACCAAAACAGCGGTGTTCGTATGGATGCCATAGACAATAATGGAAAAAATGACACATATTACGGCTACATTGAAGAGATATGAGAGCTGGATTACGGTCCCAATTTCAAGGTGTCTCTATTTCGTTGCTAATGGGTTAAGCTATCTGGAGGAGGGGTAACAAAAGATGAGTATGGGATGACAATAGTTGATCTCAACAATCTTGGGTATAGAGACGAGCCATTTGTCCTAGCCCAGGATGTCGCTCAGGTTTTCTACATTAAGGACATGTCCAACAAGCCAAAGAAGGGGATAAACAAGCAGAAGGACGAGCCTAAGCGACACATAGTTCTATTAGAAAAGAGAAACATCATTGGAGTGGAGGACAAGAAAAACTTATCAGAAGAATATAATAATTTTGTTGTCATTCCACCTTTCGAAGTAAATGCTGATCCACGCATCCTGCTAGCCAATGATGATGCTCCATACTTGCGCCGTGATCATAATCAAGGGACATTTGTGAAGAAAAAGTCTCTTACCACTAATCCTTCATGTACTTGAATCATTTTATATTATTGTATAAAAAAGTAATCTCAATTCAAATACTTTTATTATATATGTACTGTACAATTATACTTTATGTGTTATATATATCATTTTTATATTTTTCACTTAATTACCCGACTCAATTATAATTTTCATTCAATAATGGATTACTCAACTAATTTTATTTATTTCATGAAATTACATTCACATTAACACACTATACTCTCTCACTAACACACACAATGTCACTAACACACACACTATCTCTCAAACTCACACACTACTCATTAATATCATTAAATTCCTTAATTTTATGTAAAATTCACTTTTTAAACGTTAATATCGTGATAGAATCCACTTTCTGTCGAAAAGCAACAGTTTGAAAAAATTTGTTCACGTAATATATTTTTGCACGGTCAAAATAACAAATATGATTTCAAAAAAGTTAGATATTTCGTTGACCCAATCACTTGAATGAAAATTAATTATTTTTGTTGCGTGTATCAAGTTTATATAGAGATAAAAAATTTTGTCCCATAATTTTTGGAATCAAAATTTATTAACTGAATTAACAAATGAAAGCCTATTTTAAAAGAGAGGTAAAAAGAAACAAAAACAAACATAAGATTTGACGGGAATGAGGGAAAACGGGCCCCTTTTGTCCCGGGTGGTAGATCCACCCAGGACTAAAGGTGGGCCGCAGGCTGGGAATTTTCCCGGCCCGACCAAAAACACCTTTTGTCGCGGGTGGAGCCACGACCCGGGACAAAAGGCCCTTCTGTGCCGTCGATCCTCCTCGCCGCCGTCGTCCCGAGCTCCGTGCCGCCCCCACCGAGAGCACCGCACCGCCGCCCCGAGAGCTCCGCGCCGCCGCCCCGCGACCCCGCGGCGCCCCGCCAAGACCCCGAGACCGCCACCGCGTCGTGGCCCCGACCACCGCCCGGAGGACGTCCCCGCCCAATGCGCCGCCCGGAGGATTTCCCCGCTCAGAGGACCGCCTCCCCGAGCGCCGCGCCCAGAGGATCGACGCGCTGCGCGGCCTCGTCATCCCCGACCTCCGCCTCGCCCGTGCGCCGACGTCGAGCCTAGCCGTCGCCGCGCCTGTGCGCCGCCGCGATCTCGCCGCCGTACGTGAGCACGCTGGCTGTGGGCCGCCGCCACCCCGCCCGCAAACCCTATATTTTTTGTGAATTAGGCTCAAATTTTAGTGATTTATGACCAAATTTTAGTGAATTTTGTGCAAATTAAAACCATAATTTGATGTAAATTAGGTGTTAATTTGTTTAATGTGTTTAATGTGTTAATTTACAAATTTGAGGATATGAAATTTGTTTAATGAGTTAATTTGTAAATGGTTAATTAGGGTATTTAATTTGATGTAGTATGAAATTAGTTGATAATGAATTTTAGTAAATTTACTTTGTTTAATGTGTTAATTTTTTGTGTGAATTTCTTAAATTGTAAATTATGGTATTTAATTTGATGTAAATTTGGTGTTAATTTGTTTAATGAGTTAATGTATAGTGAAATTATATTTAATTTGTAAATATATGAATGTGTATGTATATGTGTGTATGTGTGTACGTATGCCGATCCAATCCTCGTCTAGCTAAACGTACGCCGATTTGATCCTCGTCCATCTAAACATACGCTGATTTGATCCTCGTCCATCTAAACGTACGCTGATCCAATCCTCATCCATGTAAACGTTGTCGTCCCATCCAATACTCGTCTATCTAAACGTACGACGATCCAAAGAAACGTCCAGCTAAACGAAGTCCGATCCAAACATAGTCTCCTTCTCGATTGGGGCAAATAAGGACTTTTTGGAATCCTTGTGACTAGATCTATTCAGTATAGTCATAATATGGGAATTACTTAGTGAATATTTTATTGAATTACTTAGTGGCATACTTGGAATTACTTAGTCAATATTGATGTGAATTATTTAGAGAATTTTTTTAAAGGGTTTTATTTTTATTCATATTTTTAGTTACGATGGACCCGCGACACACAGACGCGGAAGATGAACAGTTCCTGTTGAATATGATTGTCGAAGGTCAAGGAGATGTCCCTGAACAAGCTGATGATGGCAGCAATACCGACATATATTTGATTATGTCCGGTGATGGAATTGAGCCACCATCTATTCAGGATCACGCTGCTGGTGAACAAAGTGCTAATGTATATATCACAACTATACTTATTTGTAGTGAAAATCATATTTTTCATCTAAATCTATATGAATACTATGAATGTTTTTTTATAGCCGTCTGGATCATCGTCGCAGCAGAAAAAGACGAAGCGAGGCCCGACAAAAAAACTGCAAGGGCGGTTCATTATAACGGAAGTTGGTCCAGATGGCGTACCGATCGCTCCAGAAGCTGCCGCCAAAAAATTCATAAGACAATCCGGATGTATTGTCAGGGACCACATCCCGATCAGCTTCAGGCTCTGGAAAGCTTCCAATCCAAGCGAGGAACGGGATGCGGTACCCGAAAGAGAAAAAGAATGGTGCTGCGGGAGCTTAAGAAAAACTTCATGGTTCCAGCTGAATCCGAAGAGATATGCAAGCGCTGGACCCTAAGTAAGATGGCCGAACAGCTGCAATCATTCAAGAAAAATTTGACAAAGAAATATATCAAGACCGGGACCACACCCGTATTTACCGGCGAGCTCGAAAAGCTCAAGGGTCACTGGGATGCAATTGTGGAATACAAGTCTTCAGAGCTTGGGCTTCAGAAGGTGCAGAAGGCTAAAGAAACGCCTCGAAGAAAGTATACCATCACACACTAGGCCAAGGAGACTACAAGCTTGCAATACCCAAATGGGAGAAGATGGAGCAGGATCTGCTTGACAGAGGCATCCAACCTGCGACCATGAACTGGCCTGAAAGGTCAAGGACCTGGTTTTATGGTCACGGGGGAAGCTTGGACCCATTGACTGGGGACTGCATCTATGGGCCAAAGATCCAGCTAGCAGTCCAGAGACTACAGGAGGCCATACAAGCAGCGGACGAGGGAACATTCCAGCCGGATAGAGAGAGGGATCCTAATTGAACTGCCTCCGTATAATCTTGCAGTGAACACTGGATCCTAATTGTCATAATTCCCGAGAAGAGCCTACTCGTGGTTATGGACTCATTGAGGAGAAATCCAGAACAATACGAAAATCTTCTTAACATGATGAAAAAGTAATTCTACCACTACTCCGTCGATGACCGATAATTTGAATCACATTATTACTTGACTATAATTGTTCTAATTATGCACAGGATTTGGAAACAATTCGCTAAATATCATGCAGGCAAATTTGACAAGGAATTGAAGATCAAGACAGATTTTGCGGTACACACTTGGATGATTTGTTACACGATTCATTAGTTTTATTATATATTCATGTAAATACCTGATAATTTCTTCTCTCTTAAAGTGTATGAAGCAGAAACAAGGTACTAATTTATGCGCATACTATGTATGTGAGAACATCCATGGTCTGGTAGGTGCTCCAAGGGCCTGGACAGATTGGGAGGAGGAAGTAAGTAAAAAATTTGATAATATTTGAACTCGTATTTTAATTAGTCGAAATTAATTATCCCCTTTTTCCATAGGTCGAGGAGATGCGCGATAAACTCATACCGGAGGAAAAGATTATAGCGATTCAAGAACAATTGTCCGGATTTATTGTTGAACATATCCTCGATCCAAAAGGCGAATTCTACTATGATGGACTGTCTAATATTGACAATCGCAGCAAATATAATAATATACGTGTATATTTATAATTAAGAATGAATATACCTATGTAAATATATATGTGTGTATGTATTTTATTTCTATTTATGAGTATGTATGTATTATATATTTAAGCCCTCCAATAATATATATGTATATATATATATTTATATAATATTGGTCCTAGACATTTTCATATATAAAGGAATTCACATGTATAGATATGTGTATACATATATATATATAAGTGAATTAATTTATATATATAAACTATCTAGGACAAATATTATATAAGTAACTATATATATGTATATATTAATGGAGATCATACACACTGAATTTCAATACATAAATTTAATTGAAATACAAAAGTATAATTGAAATAGAAAAAGAATTGAGAAAAGTAAAACAGGAAAGAAAAAAAAGGACATTTTGTCCCGGTTGGTGTTACCAACCGGCACAAAAGGTAGTCTTTTGTCCCGGTTGCCAGACCCGGGACAAAAGAGCCCCCGGCCTGGTGTTCCCGATTGGGAAATCGGGACAACAAGAGTTTCCCAATCGGGACAAATTAGCGTTTCTGTAGTAGTGGTCTTTATTTCTGGTAGCACACAAGCGGTGGCAGCGCAGTGAAGGTCTTGCCCCTTTCCTGAAAAGCGCCTCCATGTCATCCTCGCTCCTTCAGTTGAGCTCTTCGATCCGTCGTCCTCCGCTGTCGAGCGCGCTGCTGGCTCCGTCTGGACTTGCCCACGCTCTTCACATGGCCCGTTGTGAGATTCTGCTCTATAGCTCACTCCTAGAAGTCAACTAGGACTTGCCCTTTTGTCTGCATGCTCGGCAACAGCTTCAAGCGTTATGTGTTGCAGGCAATTTGTATGGCGGCATTTATTTGGCAACTGGATCTTCTCTTGCTTGCTTGTTCCGAACTTCTAATCCTTCACTAGTATTTGTGACTGATTGTTGCCGATTTGCATGTTGGTTCGTTCTGTCTCAAATTTGATTGCTTCACGTCTTAATTCGTGGAAATCTAAGTTTCTTCCTCTCTCACAAGATTCTTTGTTTGATTCTTGTACTATGCGGTTGCAACACAGAGATGAAATTATAGCTTTTTTAAACAGAGATCTTCCTTCCTAGCTTACGGCTCTGCGAGCTGAAGCGAGCTGGCTAGAGATGCTAACGAGCCGAACCGAGCTGCTATTTCCGCTCGTTTCACTATCGAGCCGAGCAAAGCGAGCTCGTTAATGTAATGAGCCGGACTAAGCCGAGCTGGGGCTCGATATCCAGCCCTAGCTACAATGCTAAACAATGCAAAAGCAGCTAGATAAATTATAGAGAAAATTTCTTATTTGACACTGGCACAGCTACTAATTTCTTCTTTGGCTCTTGAAGTTTGAATCTTCCTTATTTGACACTAGATTCAAATTTGGTTTTCAATTTGACATTGCCTGTCTATTTTGACCACTAACGGTGTTAAATCGAGGGTGAAAGACTATTTTGCGCCTTTTGAATTTCACCGGACCTTCCCAACCAGGCGCTCTATCTCCTTCATCCTCGTATGCCTATCTCTCCCTCACGTTTCTACTCCCCCCAAACTCGAGATCGAATTCCCAAGGACCGGTGCGTCGAAGGTCAAGGCTGCAGGCGCGGTGGCGCTGCACGGCCACGCATGGTGAGGGACGCGCGCACCGAACGGCCGTCACGACTCACGTGCTCGAGTCTTACCAGTTTCTTTGAGTCTTTAATAGTTTACTTTTTGTTCTTTTCATCTTTTGTGCCATAAAGATCGATGGAAGTCATATCTTCTGCGAATCAATCTAGAAAATATAATTCCGGCAAAGTACACTTAATGATTCGGTCATGATAGCACTTGGGAGTGACATATTGGAGAAGATTAATAATGTATCATTAAAAATTTTATTTCAAGAAACATAACAAAAATAAAATTGTTTAACTAAATATTATACAACCAAGATTAAATAGATACTATTATTCTTGATATGTTTTGTTCATATATAATATATTATATTATATCTAATATTTGATTTATTTCACTAGTCTATTAGGGGGCCGTTTGGAAGGGCTCCGTGGGAGGGTGGAGCCGCAGCTGGAGCAGGCGGAGCCACGTTTTCTGGCTCTGCCGGCTTCACCTATCCGCCCACAAAAAGAAATCCAGCTTTGCCAAAATCAACTGCAGGTCTCACTTTAATGTTTTGCACAGATCTAGGGATGAAAGCAGGATGGGAAATTCCCGTACCGACCGACACCGTATTCCATATATGATACCGTTCCGGACCGTTCATGTTTTTTAAAAAATATAAAAGCTATCATTTATAATTAATTTTATAGCCGTTTTTTACCGTATTTGATTTTATTAGTTTCATAAATACGGGAAATTCCCGACCCGACCGCTTTTGTTTTCTATATTATAATACCGCTACCGACCGTTCCCCATCATTTTCATCCCTACACAGATCCCCGGCTTATGCCGGCACGACCCTGGGCGGTGACCCTACGTGACATGGACGCCGGCGCGGTTGGGCCGCGACACAGGCACGTGCCACGCCCCCACGCGGCGCGCCCCGACGCGCCCCCACGCGCGCAGGTGCGGGGGGAGGGCGTCGACGGGGCTGGGCCGCGCTGCCCATGACGCATTGTGGGCAGCCCCGACGCAGAATGGGCAGCTACCTTATTCTATCTTTTTTTTATAATACTACGTTGTTCCGTCGATGTGAATATGTAATGAATTGGATGTTTGAATATGATACGTGGTCGTTAATTTATGCCACAATATTATTGATTTTATTTGCATGCGGTCATTAAGCATTATCAGTGGAAAAAATTATGCCGACATTATCATATGCTTAATATAACAACAGTCCAAATAAGGTACATATACCTTAGAAAACATAAACTAGACTACAAGCTGACTCTTGCTTAAATTATAGGAATATAGGATGTCACACTGTACTAGCTTGTAAGGGGTAAGATGGTCTTTTCACCCTCAACTTAACACCATAACTTGTTAAAATAGATGGCAGTGTGAAATTGGGAACCAAATTTGAATCTAGTGTCAAATAAGGAAGCTTTAAATTTTGAGGGCCAAGAAAGGAATAAGTAACTTTGCCCGTGTCAAATAAGGAATTTTCTCTAAATTATAGGGCTTGTGCCACATTTGGCAGAAAGAGGTCTAACACATCTGCAGTACGCTGATGATACTATTATTTTTCTTGGGAAAGATGAGAGAAGTCCATTGAAAATACAAAATTCCTGTTACACTACTTCGAGAACATGTCGGGGCTGAGGATAAATTATCAAAAGAGCGAGATCTTTGTTTTTGGTGTTAGTGAGGGGAAGAGGAATAGAGTGGCAAACATTTTCAACTGCAATGTGGGGGAGCAGCCAATGAAATAAACACATGAGTGTGTCTGATCTGGCTTACATCCACCAAAAAATAGAGAAGAAACTACCCACCTGGCAGAGTGCAAGTTTATCATCAGGAGGGAAAATGGTTTAGTTTGAGTCAAGTTTGAGTTCTGTTCCTACATACTCCATGGGTATCTACCTTCTGCAAGGTGAGATCCATCAAAATAATGGACACAGCAGTGGCATTTTTCTGGCATGGGCCAAACTGTAGGAAGAATTGAGATGCATATAATGGATTGGTTGTATTAGCCTGAGCCCGTGGGTTGAATATATAGGAGTACATGATTTGGAGGGCAAGAAGCCTCTCTTACAGACATTACTACAAAAAATGATTTACCGCAACCTTTAAAAAAGCCCTCGGAGGCGGGCAGGAAAAATAACTGTCTCGGTTAATGGCCAATGTTAACCGAGGTGGTCACATTTTATTAACCGAGGCGGTTATAGAAAACTGCCTCGTAAAATCAATTAACCGAGACGGACAACCTTAAAATGACCGCCTCCAAAAATGCACCCATTTACGCAGGCGGACCTCTTATTCCAACCCGCCTTGGTTAATATTTCTGAGGCCCACCAAAAGGCCATTTCTCAGCCCACTACCGGATTCGTATATATAGCAGAGGGAGTTAGGGTTTCACTCACTTCTCCCCCTCCCTCGGTCCCTTTCTTCTCCCCGACAGCGCACCCTCCCCAGCCCTAAGTCTCACGGCCTCCCCTACCCCTCTCACTCCTGGTCAGTGGCGGTGTCCCGAGGTCCTCCACGCAGAAGGTCCAGAGACCGGCCCCCGACGCTGCCCCCGACGCCGGCCCCCAACATGCACGGTACGACCGAGGCCACAGCGGCGAGGCGGGCGCGGCTGAGGCCAAGGCGGTGGGCATGCGGGGGCGAGCCAGAGCACCACAGCGGGTCTCCTCCCTTCCCCTCGCGGCGCTGGCGGCCTCCACGCACAGTCACGCATGCGGCCACGCTGCCCAAGGCCGGATCCACGCTGCCCGAGGCCAGATCCGGCGGCGGCGCAGCCGAGGAGGCCGAATCCGGCGGCGGCAGGAGGCTGGCGCGGCCGGGGAGGCGGGATCCAGCGGCGTGGCGGCTGCGGGGGGCTCGGCGGTGCGGGCTCGGCGGATGGGCTCGGCGGGCTTTTTTATTTTTTATTTGATTAACCGAGTCGGGCAGAAAAACTGCCTCGGAAAATTGGTCATTTACCTTGACCTTCGCTCCGAGGCGGTTGGGTTTGCCCGCCTCGGTTAATAGTTTTTGACCGCCTCCGTTAATAGTTATTGTAGTAGTGAGATATGGTAGGATATAGACACAATCCTAATCTACCTAATATAGAGATATCCCTTATACTCTAACATCCCCCCGCAGTCACAGTGGGAGCGCCGCAGATGGTGAGACTGGAGAGAAGTCGGTGAGCTGACATCCCCCCGCAGTCACAATGGTCAGTGCACCACACATGCTGTGGCTGGAGTGGAAACCCACAAGGTTGCTCAAGAAGATGGTAGCCCTTTATGTCGATGTCAAGGTAGCCGAGCTGGAGGGCGAGTAGCCATGGTCGAGGATGCGTGCGTAGAGAAGCCGTGGTCGACATACGTAGCTATTGAGGTTGCCAATGACGAGGAAGCTGCACATGAAGCCGTGGGCGCACGAGGAGGTGCCATGATGGTGGCGTGACGGAGAAGACACCGAAGATGAAGATGGCGATGCGTCGAGGCAATCATAGAGGGGGTCAATGCCGAAGTCGATGCAATCAGGCCATCGGGCGAGGCATACCCGGGTTTGCCACACCCACGAATGCGTCGGAGATGATGGGAACGCATTGGTGTTGCCAGTACCAGGCATGCAAAGGAGGATGCACAACCAGATGCCATCGTCTGAGGGACCAGCAAAGAAGGCCTCCATGGCGGTCACAGGCGCAGAAGAAGCCGGGGTAGAAGATGCCAACGTCTGCTGTTGCTGGAGTAGACGAAGTAGTCGGGGACGAGATGGCGATGCTGGCGACGTGGTTGTGCTAGACGAAGCCAGGAGGGGAACCCAGACTTTCCATCACAAGGCCAAAAGATCCAGATGACACGGTGGAAGTGCTCGAAAGAGACGGCAAAGAACTCGTATAGCTTGATGAAAACCATGCGCAAAGCGCGCAGCGACGAGTCGACGATGAGGTCGTTGACGTGGTCGACTACGGTGAGGAAGCAACGGCGGAGAAGACCACGGGGTGACGCCACTGCTGCCCAAAGAGGTGATGCAGTGTCAGCCCTCCATGCTCGGTGAAGGGGCGTGCTCGACGAGGACGGACATCACTGGAGCCGGGTGGATCACGCGCGTCGGCTGATCAGGCTGAGTAGCATGAGGAGAGACGATGGCGAGCGAAGTCGGTGAAGGCATCCTGATCGGTGAAGACGAAGATGAGCCGGCGAGGGTCGACGTGCGGACGAAGCGGCAAGTAGGGCGGTGCAGACAGTGTCCCCTAGGGCGCCGTCCATGTTGCCGTGCCGCACAGTCAAAGGCAAGGAAGAAGCCAGTGAAGTCGATGCCGATGTCGAGGTAGAGGCGCATGGTCGACGGGCGGTGGACGATGCAATCCCGATCTCTGATCGGGCAAAAGAAAAGAGACATAGTAGCAAATCTCCGCGTAGAACCCCGGGGTGCACGTAGCCGGTGGGGTGCCCTCACTCTTATCCTCTTTCCTCTGCCACCAGAGTGCGCGCGAGAGACAGAACAAGAGGGGCGGGTGTGGTCCGATGGGTGGTGGCGACCGCCGGATTCGGGCTGCGGAGCTGCACCAAGCGGATGGAGTCAGGACGCCATTGCACGGGTCCGCCACTCCACCGGAGTCAGCGGGGAAGCGACGGCGCGGCATGAGGCAGGGGCGCTGGCCAGCATAGGTGCGAGCAGCCGGTGGGGATGCCGCGCGGGGTGCTGGCAGGAGGTGCGAGCCCACCCCGAGCAGGTCAGCTCCCTGCAAGGATCCGCCGACTCCGGGCACGGCGTGGGGCGGGGGCATGGCCCCGCGCGCAGCGCGGAGCGGCGAACCCCGCCTCGGAGGAGGGAGGTGACGGGGTGCTGTGGTGACACCACCAGGGAATCTACCGGCGACGAGGTTGATGCACCGAGGCCACTGCTACCACCACGGCAGCATGGGGTAGAGCGCGGGCAGCGGACGGAGACCGCGGCTGCCACCACGGCAGCACGGGACAGGTCGTCATTGACGGCTTCCTTCGCAGATGGCGAGGCACACGTCGATCTGCTGCTGCTTGACACTGGACTGCTGTGGATTAACTAGATCCGCCGCAGAGAGGGGCGCTGCCCCCGGCGGAGATCATGAGCGACCTCCCCGGGGGCGCGCTAGGAGGCCATCAAGGGGGCGCGCTGGAGGCGCACCGTGGAGGGCGACCGTCGACGCGATGAAGGCTGGGGCTTGGGTGGCGGCAACAGAAGGTTTAGCCTAGGATCCCAAACTCTAATCTCGTGATCCATCAAAATACCATATGGTTAAGGAGAGTTGTTACGGTGCTTGAGAGACTTTGGCAACACCAAAATAGGTTGGTGGTTTGGGTTTCACTGATACTTGGATAATGAATAAATGCCTATTGTCCAAATGGATCTTTAAAATAGAGAGAGGGGATGGCAACATATGCTGTAACCTGCTGAGGAAGAAGTACCTGGGCACCAAAAGTTTCTTCAGTTGTATAGCCAGGAATTGCTTTCAATTCTGGAGTGGGCTGCAGGGCAGTCAAGATTGCTGTGAGAGAGGGCTGCAGGACATTCAAGATTCCTGTGAGAGAGGGCTGCATGGTAATCAAGATTGCTGTGAGAGAGGGCTGAGATACGTTATTGTTAATGGCAAAAAAGTAAGATTCTGGCATGATGTGTGGATTGGGGAGTGCCCCTTGAGGCAAACACATTTATATCAGATAAATAATCAGCAAGAGGGATGTGTTCACGAGGTGCTTGGGAGTGGTGAGGTTGAACTGACCTTTAGGAGAAATTTTGGGGAGAGGGAGATATTAGAGTGGGAAGCCTTGTTGGATATGGTGGGTGATACACTGCTAACCCAAGAGAGTGATGCGGTTAAATGGATATTTGAAAAATTAGGTGTTTTCTCTACAACATCATTGTATAAGGAAGTAACCTTCCCTGGGATGACAAACAAATGGATGTTATTAGTCTGGGAAGCCAAACTTCTTATGGCAAGTCTGCAACGATAGAATTCAGTTAGATGTGCAATTAAAAAGGAAGAACTGACCGGGTGATGTAGGCTGTAAGCTTTGTGGTACAGCGGAAACTAGGATCATAGATGCATGATTGCGCAGTGTATTTGGTGCATTTGCAGAGACTCCTTTGGTTGAAATCAGATACCTGAGTGTGTGGATGGCTTTCGAGAGGGAGTTCTAGAATGCGCAGAGAGAAATGATAGGAAGTTTTTCATATTTCTTTTTGGGTGTATATAGCATGGAGCCTCTGGCTAATTAGAAATAAATTTGTCTTTAATAATGTAATCGCTAGCTCTCCTGATGTTGGTATGTGCCGAACCATATCTTTCATGCAGAAGTGGGCCATTCTGAGCATGGGCGAGGAGCACCGGTGGACTCGGAGGCAAAACGGTTGCTGCATCGGCTGCGATCCCTGCAATCTGATGGCTGATGTGCTCGCGAGCTTGATCTTTTGTTTAGTCTCTTTTCTGTTGGCTTAGAGGGAGATTGAGAGTGAGCGGTTCTTCTGCTTAGAACTCTGTAGTTGCTAAGTTGAAAACCTGGTTAGTGCCATGGATTGCAAGCGGGTAACCTCAGCCTGAACAACTATTATGCTTTTAGTAAAGTAGGGCCAAAGTGATTGATCTTCGGTCTACTTGTTCTTTCCCTCTTTTTCTTCGGTTTTTGCAGGGACGATGAACTGTGCACGCTCGCGGCGGCCAGCGGGCGCACGCGCAGCACCTCGCAGCTAGAGCTGGGCCTGCTGGACTTTGAGCCATGCTATTATTGGGCGAGCTACGGCCCAATGTTTTGGCACAAGCTAAAGCAGTGCATAACATGTAAAATTTTGGATCGTGCCGGCACAACACGGACACGAGGTCCGTGCCATGCCTAGGATTTTAGCAAGATGGGCGGTGTGGCACAGCCCGCATTTTAGCCCATACTTAGGTCAGCACGACATGAAAATAGCCCATCAGCCCGGGCGTAGTCCGCTGGTCTACCATAACAGTTAATATTGCTTCCTAATTAACAACCACACCATGAAAGTAGTAGAGAATATCTTTGTAACAGGATATTATACTCTTACTTTTACTGTGGAGCCTTATTACCGGGTGTAAGGTTTTTAACGAGTCAATGTACAATTGTAAAATTAATTAATAAAGCATATTTTTCTTAATTTTATCTCTTATCAATTTTTCCATATTTATTTGAACTTTTTCTCATCGTTGGTAGTATAGCAATGTATATGTATGGTTAGTCATGATCATCTCTTCTTATAACAACTACTGCAATTATCTGGAAGGCTATACTTGGACCAGCACGACCCGAAGACATGTCAGCGTACTATGGGCCGACACGATGTGCTAATCGTGTCTAGAAGTCTAGGTCCGACACAGCACAAGGCACCGAGAGGACTAGGCCAGACACGACACAACCCAAGTCCCACCTCTGCTCGCAGCTGCATGCGGCGCGCAGAGGCACGCCCCGAGGGGGGTGTTTGGGGTATCGCGTGTTACCCCATGTCAATATGTCACACAAGGCATTGTGGGTCTGCTTTATCATTAGTTGGGCCAAAAGTAAGAAGCCATATTGGTCTAATATATCAGTTTGCGGTAAATATTAAAGATTGTTTTTGAAATATTTTTTGAACGAGGAAAAAAAATATTGGTGGAACAATAGTTCCAGCAACAAAAAAATTTGTTCTAGCAACAAAAAAAATTATTCCGCTCTGTGTAATGGTTTGACTACGAGTCACACGTGTGACTCCTAACATTTGCCGCCGCGACAGCCAGCGTGAGCCCAGGAGGCCGTGATTGGTAGAAATTTGCACTATTGACACTGTGACACTTGAAACAATGGGCTTCGCAGTTTTGACACTGCAAACATTGGCTTCGCAGTTTGACACTGCAAATGTATGGTTGCTTGACTCCCAGGACATTTCTAATCTATTTATCATTCTTTTTCACCTATGCAGCATGTGAAATGACTGTTATGCCCTTGCCCTATCTGCAGCACAGCATCATTCTCTAGGCAACTTGCAATGATTCGGGGAGAGAGCAGCACTTCACAAGCTACCATGGCCAGCTCACCCCAGACTAAGAAGGCAACTCCAAAAAAGCTGACACCAAAGAAGAGTAAGAGAAATTGACTTGCATGTCTGTTGAGAGAACTTATTTTGGTCTGTTTAAATGAATTGCTCAGATTTATTTATGAACTATGTGTTTGAACTATTGAACCTAGCTGGTTGAGATATATGTCAACTGTGTGTGTCAGTACGATAGACTTGTGCTTGCAAGAATCCGAATGGCTTATGTGTGAATCGTGTTTCGTTTATGAACTCATGTTGCTATAATGTAGATGCTCTAGCATAGAAATATTTTTGTGAAAATAAATACTTTTGAAAATAAACACGACCCTGCTGCTCATAGGACAAGGGCATAACAGTCATTTTGCATGCCAGATTGGTGAAAAAGAATGATAAATAGATTAGAAAGGTAGAAATGTTATGGAAGTCAAACAACCACACGTTTGCAGTGTTAAAACTGCGAAGCCAACGTTTGCAGTGTCAAAACTGTGAATCCTATTGTTTCAAGTGTCAACCGTACTAATTTCTCTACCAAGAGCCCGCTGCCGTGCCATGTCTATAATTTCAGCATGATGGCCAGCATCACAGTAGCAGGCAGGCGGGTTGCTCGCGGCCCACGCGCAAGGAGCCAGCACTTGTTACCCGGTGAGCCTTTTGATCTGTCTTTTATTTTCTGCACACATAATTTAATCCATGCTCTCATGTTTAGACTAGTTAATTTATTCTTACTAATCATTGCCAGTTTTGCATGCTTAGTCAAATACTTGTTCTTGCTAATATATGTTGGTCTTTGCAATCTTGATCAAGTGAAGTAGCTTTGCACGAGTAGCTAGATTGCTTTACGTTTGCTTCCAATTTGTGTCGAGCTTTCGGCGTTTTGGTTAATCTTCGCTTCCGCTTTGCGCCAAACTTTACTGAACCGTTCCTAGGGTGAGCTTCACCAGTTGACTTGCACCATCTTAGTGGTGTGGAATTGAGGTGGCAATTGTGATATAGACCTTGTTCTCTCGGTTCGGAGAGAACTTTTTAAAAGCTCCCACTCACCCCTCTCATGTCCCCATTTACCTTCAGCCTCGAACAGTACCAACTAGACAAGGTGAGAACTACATGCGAGCAGGGTTTATGTGTTAGCTGCTAATGGTTTGTGTGGAAACCGGTTGCAATAGTTTGGATTTTGCATTGGTCCTACTTCAATTTGGTAGAAAATAGTTTTTCTAGGAATCAATCCGGTTTGGTCTGGTTTCATAAGAGAAATGGTTTAGTTTGGTTTGGAATAGAGCCGAGCGGCTGCTGTGCACATCCTCTTACTTGCTTGACTAGTCATGCTTATCATCTTAGCCGTCAATAGCGCGTAGCAATTAAAAGTACCACCACCATGAGCACACTCCTGCATTACTTGTGGGTTTCCACCTTCCTCTCTACCTTTGATGGATGGTATGGTTTGGTTTTCACATGCTCTGGGTTGTCGGGGTGTTTAATAAAAATAGTTTGCTTTGGGTTTAATCTGGATCTCAGACCATTGGCAGCTTTACGTGTGTACCATTCAAAGTGGAGTCAAATCATGTCCCTAGTTAAAAAATTTTACAAGCTCCGTCAGCGCGTCAAATTACTCGTCGCACATTTTTACTACTAGCATTTCATTGGTCTGAACAATCATGTGGTAGTATTTTACTACTAGCAAGGCGCTGCCTCGAAGTTAGTAGCATGGTCTGAACCAATACCGACACGCACCGTCGTTTCAGAGGAGCTCCTCTACAGCAGGATGGGGATTGGGAAGCTGCCCCAGCTATATAGATATATAGATATACATATATATATATATACATATATATATATACATATATATATATACATATATATATATACATATATATATATATATACATATATATATATATATGTATATATGTATATATATGCGCTATTGGGAGCCTTGGGCTCACTAGGGAGCCCTAGCCACGCCCGTGAGCTGGTCTAACCGAAGCAGCTCCGCTCCTCTCCCAGCCATTGGACCCGGCCCAGTCTATTGCCAGCCCACCAGTCCACTCTAAAAAACCGGGCAGCCCACCCCAAACCCTAGCCTCCCACACCCGACCCCCTGCCCTGGCCGCCTCCCCCACCTCCCCGGTACCCCTCCCCGCGGCGCGGCGCGGCGCCTGGGAGCGCGGCGGGGCCCCAGCCCTGCTCCCGCACCAGCCGCTACCACCGCCTCGTCGCGCGCCAAGGAGCTGCGGCACATAGGCCAGCGAGACTGCGGTGGCGCGCAGGCCGGCTCACAGCAGGCGGGCGGCGCAGCAGACAGGCGGCTGTCCCCCACCCCCGGAAGCACGTGGCGGCCCCCCTACCTCGGTGACCTGGCGGTGCCCCTCCCCCAACGGAGAGGGTATCCGTGCAGGCGTGCGCGCCTGCTGCCTGCTCGGTGCATCGGCCGCCATCCATCGCTGCTAGCAGGCGCGCACGGTTGCGCACGGCTGCACGGCGGAGATCGAGCTCAAGCTGCCTTCCCATCCCTGTCTGGTCCGCCATTGGAGCCTCACGAACTGTCGCGAGGAGGTGCCTTAGACTCGATTTGTTACTTTGTATACTCGATCTATGACTATGTACTTTAACTCACTCTTAGATCTGTGTTCTCATACATTGCATTTTGGTTGATCTGATCCTCTGATCTGCTAGCTGTTTGCTGTGTGGTATCCCGGGGCAAGTTTTTTTCCTGATCGGAGTTTCGGGGCTGGGGGATCAAGATCGGGGCGTGAACGGGGGACGTCCCCCATCACGCCCCGCCCCGTTGCCATCCTAAGTTAGATGCCAATGTTCATGCATATATATGCCACCTTGGTGCCTTCTATGACATGTCTTATATAACCTGTATTGCTGTCATCGCTGCCATTTATGATCTATATCGCTGCCTTCTATGACATGTCTTGTAGAGTATAAACTGCCTTCTAGTACCTTCTATGACCTGTCTTTTATGACCTTTATCGCTGCTGCCTTCAATGACTCATAGAACCTTCTATGACCCATATCGTTATATGACTTGTATATCGTACAAACATGCTACTGTGATTCTATGACCTGTATCGCTGTATTCTATGACCTATATGATAGTGTGATTTCTATGGGTCAAGAAGATTCAAGGTCAAATTCTACAATATGCTACTGCGATTTCTATGAGCCAATTAGATTCAAAATTCAAATTTCTCCATCCCCTAGCTGTTATATGCAGTTCTATGGGTGTATCCCTCTATGACATATATTGTTGCCTTCTATGATATGTATCTCTGCCTTCTATGATACTGTATAGAGTATAAAATGATGTGTATCGCCGCCTTCTATGACTTGCTGTTCATGACATGTATGGCTACCTCCTATGACTCTATATAGCTTCAATGTATATATTTTTTTTACCAGTTTGATTCAAATTCAAACCTTAAAAGCTATTGGATGTAAAGTCTATGACATGCTACCAGGATTTCTATGGCTGCCTTCTCAAACCTGTATGACAGTGTGATTTCTACGAGTCAAGAAGATTCGAAGTTCAAATTCCAGAGGGAATTTTTGTGCCTCTGCATATATGTTCTATGACTGCATGCATATGTTTCTATGCGATATTTACAGGACAGATGCATCTATGAATATAACTATGGCTATCTATGATGCCAAGATTTAAATTTCAATTTTTTTCAAAAAATATTCAAAATGGATCTTATATGATGCAAAAAGCGCTAGTAATCTAGTGGTGAAAACCGTTCATGAATTGGATGTCCGAGTGAAAAGTTATCGCTAAAAAACAGTGTGAAAACCCACTTTTATTTTTTTCCCTCACCCTCTCTCACCCAACTGGTGACGCATGCAGCAGCGTGGGGACCTGATGCAGGGCGTGCGCGGCGGTCTGGCGGTTGGCGGGGGCGCGTGGGGGCTGGCTAGGGCTACTGGGAGAGCCCAGGGCTTCCTTTAGCGTGGGGATATATATATATATATATATATATATATATATATATATATATATATATATATATATATATATATATATATATATATATATATATATATATATATATATATATATATATATACACACACACACACACTTGCGGCAGCGGTTGAACGTCAGCCTCTTGTTGTAGATTGGAGAAGATGTTGATGTACCTTGGATCTGTGAATAATAATTCATTAGACATTGGGTGGCGTGCATGATGATACGCATCACAGAAGTGCAGGCTTACTTGTAGCATTCAGATGTGGCACGAGCAAGGCGTCTCAAGAGCACGAGCTTGTTACGTTCTAGGCTGCTAGCCCCTAGGAGACTACTGACTTTTTAGTTTAGTCCTTTTAAATCTAATATTTTAATAATAATCTCAGTGATCTAAATTTCTAAGAATTAGCTCTTTTGGTTACACCAAACATCCTGTCACGACTTCTTGAAAGATCGTGTCACATGCTTTGATATGACTACCGACCTGCAATTTTGGCGAGACAGACTTGCAATGTTGGTATGAGCTGCTGATCTGGCAAGAGGTTGAGTCGCACAACGGCACATGACGCGACTCAATCTTATATAGGGCCACCCGACCAACCCTTTCTTTCTCCTCCTTTCTTTCTTTCTTACTCCAATCCCCACCGGACCCGAGATCCATAGTGCCTCCCCTCCTCCCCCTCTAGATCCACTCCTTTCTCCACCCAATTCAAAGGGGAAATAAAAGGAAAACAATCTTTGAATGTAACTCCTCCATTCTAAACGATTGATTTTCCTCCATTTCTAGTTTTAGTTGCATTTGAGTTAGCTAGAGTTTAGGTAAGATTTGAGTTGAAGTGAGGCACTTTACTGCGAATATATGGCATAGACACAAGAATAAGAAAGTTATAAAGCAGCTAAAATTGTTGTGCACAGCAATGGCGGAGAAGACATTTGACATTAGGATTACAAATGCGGAGGCTGCAAGCACCCACGTTAGGAACCAGTCGTTGTGTCATTGTGGAGTTCCTTGCTTGCAAGGTACAAAGATATAATCATGAACTACAGGTTAGGTTTAAACCATTCTTCCATTGCAAACTAACAACACATGTAAGCAGTACTACAAAAAATGATTTAATGCGACCTTTTTTTTAACACCTCCGAGGCGGGCAGGAATTCCAACCACCTCAGTTAATAGCAGTCATTAACTGAGGCGGTCAACTCTTATTAATCGAGGCGGTTATGGTACCCACCTTGCAAAATATATTAACCGAGGCGGGCACTCTTAAAATGCCCGCCACAGTTAATATATATTAACCAAGGTGTTCATTTTAACGTAACCGCCTTGGTTAATATTTAACCGAGGCGTGCGTTGTAACTCAACCGCCTCGGTAAATTAGGCCTAGCCCGCTAGCCTAAAAGGCCCAGTTGCGAGCACACATATATATTCAAGACTTTAGAGTTCCTCACTCTCATTCCTCTCCTCTCCCTCTCCCTCAGCCCATCAGTAAGTGACTGCACGTGATGGAGGGCTCCCTCCTCCCACGGTGCTCGGGCGGCCGGCGCACTGGGCCGGCGGGAGCAGTGCCGTGCGGCTGCATCCCCTTTGCGGCCGCGGCGCTCTGGTAGCCGGCACATAGGGCCGACAAGAGCGGCGGCGGTGGCTCGCGAGGAAGTCCGGCAGCCCCGAGTCCAGCCCCGTCATGAGGTGCGGCTCCCCTCCCCTCTCCTTCCCACGTTCCACCGGCTGCCCTAAGCTCGCCTCCCCTCTCTTCCCCCGCAGCCATGGACGCCGGCCGTCATGGCGCCGCAGGGTAGCAGATCTGGGGGAGCGGCGGCGGTGGCTCGTGGGAAAGCCAGCTCACGCGACCAGGCACGGGGAGCGGTGGCGGTGGCACGCGAACAGGCACGGGGAGTAGATCTGGGGTACCGGCGGTGGTGGCTCGCGGGGAAGCCGGCGCCGGCGAGCAGGCATGGGGTGCAGCTCTCCACCAGCAAGCGGTGGTGGAGCTGGATCCGGCGGCAGCACGGGGCGGCGGCCCGTGGATGGGTTCACTGGGCTTATCCACGGGTTTCTTTTTTTTTTTGTCTTTTTATCTGATTAACCGAGCCGGGCAGCAAACCGCGTAGGAAAATAGGTCATTTACCATGACCTTCCATCCGGGTTGCAAAAAATATCTCGGTTAAGCTTTTTTACCCGTCTCGGTTAAGATTTTTGTAGTAGTGAAGATTGGTTCACTGAATGTTTCATTACCATGTCCAACACTCTGTCCATCCTTTTGGATCACTACATTTATCCCTCTATAAGACGGATGGCCACTTTTATGATTTTCAAGAGTCACCAAGTGTTGGCAAGAACTAGATTGTTAGCAAGCAACTTTAGGCTCAACATGTCGCGCCAAACGCTTTGGCACGAAACTTTGAGGAATCAGGCCAAGCGTCCTCGCGCGATAGTTTGAGGCTGAAATTGCCTGAAAACAATGGCAACTCTTGGCGTGACACGTGACTCCAGGAGTCATGCCAGAGAGTTTGGCGTAACTTCCAAAGGAGTCACGCCTAGTATTGCCAAGGATCAGATTGCTCTCAGGCAACTTCAGCCTCAACGTGTCGCGCCCGACCCTTTGGCACGACTTAACTTAGCCTCATTCAAATTAGCTTGCTCTAACCAAAGAATGCAGGCTAAAATAATAACGAATGTACATGTGCAACCACATTTCAATAATCTGCTAAAACAACAAAAGTAGGGTATCCATACTAAGGATTCGCATGGAGTCCATTAAAAATGCACTATATATGCGTCCATGACAAATCTACTATAGCACATTAGAAGTCCACTACGAGTCCATTACAAGTACAAAGGAGGTGGAATGTGTGTGTCTCAAGCCTCCACCAGTCTAATGTAGTCAAAGCTGCATTATCATATCCATCTTGAAAGCCCTTTCTTGACCAATCGCACCATTGGAGGGAGCCCGCCCATTTAAGGAATGTTATGTACCTATCATACCACATGAGAGGCTTATGAATACGGGGACATAGATGCTTCAAAACCTATAAATATATCATTGATCTGCATGATCAACTAAAACCTAATTAATGTTCCTACACATATACAAAGATTCATTTACAATTTCACACACCCGTATGCTCCTGTGTATCTTGCTACAGTGATGCTGGTCATAAAACATATCCAGGAGGAGGTAGCACGAGTGGTGTGTCATCTACATAGAATAAATAATATAATGTTAGTTGAAAAAGCTTAAAGTAGCCATATAAATGATTTATATTGTTACAAACAAAGTATGAAAATATAAATGAATGTAAACAAAGTACGAAAAAGTAGCAATATAAACGACTGCAAAAAAAGTGCAGTTAAAGTAATCCTACATAAACCGCTTTCATATATAGTTTCCTTTTCACTTTTCACGGATTAATTATATGGACACTGGAATATCGTATATCGACGAGTTCTACAAAAAAAATATCTTCCATACTTTTAAACAACGAAACTAACACATATCCCATTAAGCAAGTGCATCTAAGGAAACATTAAGAATGGGCATTCCCAGTAAATATTTCATGAGAAGAACAACACTTCCAATTCCATATAACCGTTTCACAATAACAACTATAAGCAACAATTACCTATAACCTCAACTTTTCCAAATAAATATCAACATTTTACTTAACTAATAATATGCCAGTAATAACCTTACCTACAAAATCAATATTTTCAAATACAATGCACCAACAAATACTATATCAACATTTCCAAATACTAATCATATCATTTTATTTCTAAAGTTTTGTACATATGCCATACCCATATCTACATATACTCTTGCCATCCAAAACCATACATGCAACAATTTGTACACATTGACAAGTGTTACCTTGAAGGATCAATTTCTTATTAATTGATTGAAGAATCGATCAATTGCACGATACCACAAAACTAATTATACCGATTCGTAAGCAGTTCACCATTTCAACTCAAACACTACCTAAACCCTAACCAATTCAAATGCAAGGGAAATATGAGTTATGCATGATGTATTTGACACCATGATCAATATTTGGCCATAAAGTTTATTTTGAAAATTGTAACACCCTACGTCCAGACCTACTTCCGGCTCAGATTGTCACGTGAGCAAGCCCGCTCTTCCCATGCATTTTGCCAATACACTTTGCACCGATCCAATAAGGACTAGTATCCACTCATTGCATGGGTACAAATATGTACACATGTGGTCATTGTAATCTTTCTTGACCAATACAACTTTTGGCGTATCGCCACCCTTTTTTTCGAGGTATTTTATTTATCACCGGTGGAACTTTGGCACCTAACGCGGGGCTGCATCGCAGGTAAGCCCTAAGTTCCGGAGCAGTTGATGTATTTACCTACTAGTTATCCATTCCTATTATATCTGAAAGGTTGTATCGTTCGACCTCTGGCTAGATACGATAGAATTGCAGTTATCTTGCAAGATATATTTACCTACCATGCTAGCAGGTGCTGCTGACCTGGTAAGGTTGAGTCACGCCATAAGGTTTGGTGTGTGACCGAAATGGTTAGTTCTTAGAAATTTAGATCCCACACGGGTTATTATTAAATTAAAATAAACAAAAAAAACTACTATAGGACTCTAGTGCATCATCCTAATCGTTGGATCCATATCCGCAATATGGACTGGCACATGCATGCTGTTAATAATTTGCATTCACTACTACAGAAACGCTAATTTGTCCCGGTTGGGAAACCCTTGTTGTCCCGGTTTCCCAACCGGGAACGCCAGGCCGGGACAAAAGGGGGTCCTTTTGTCTCGGGTCCGGCAACCGGGACAAAAAGTGCTGCCAGCGCCACGTGGCTGGCGCACCCTTTTGCCCCGGTTGGTGTTACCAACCGGGACAAAAGGTCTATTTTTTCTGTTTTACTTTTCTCAATTCTTTTTCTATTTCAATTATACTTTTGCATTTCAATTAAACTTATGTATTGGAATTCAGTGTGTATGATCTCCACTAATATATACATATATATATATAGTTACTTATATAATATTTGTCCTAGATAGTTCTCATATATAAATTATTGGAGTGCTTATATATATAATACATACATACTCATAAATAGAAATTTAAAACATACACACACACATATATATACATAGGTATATTCGTTCTTAATTACATATATACGCGTATATTATCATATTTGCTGTGATTGTCAATATTAGATAGTCCATCATAGTAGAATTCGCCTTTTGAATCGATGACTTGCTCAACAATAAATCCGGACAATTGTTCTTGAATCGCCATAATCTTTTCCTCCGGTATGAGTTTATCGCACATCTCCTCGACCTATAGAAAAAGGGGATAACTAATTTCGACTAATTAAAATACGAGTTCAAATATTAACAAGTTTTTTACTTACTTCCTCCTCCCAATCTGTCCAGGCCCTTGGAGGACCTACCAGACCATGGATGTTCTCGCATACATAGTATGCGCATAAATTAGTGCCTTGTTTCTGCCTCATACACTTTAAGAGAGAAGAAATTATCAGGTATTTACATGAATATATAATAAAACTAATGAATCGTGCAACGAATCATCCAAGTGCGTACCGCAAAATCTGTCTTGATCTTCAATTCCTTGTCAAATTTGCATGAATGATTTTTAGCGAATTGTTTCCAAATCCTGTGTATGATTAGAACAATTATAGTCAAGTAACAAAGTGATTCAAATTATCGGTCATCGACAGAGTAGTGGTAAAATTACTTTTTCATCATGTTAAGAAGATTTTTGTATTGTTCTGGATTTCTCCTCAATGAGTCCATAACCACGAGTAGGCTCTTCTCGGTAATTATGACAATTAGGACCCAGTGTCCACTGCAAGATTATACGGAGGCAGTTCTTGGTAGTTAAGGTTTAAACAATTCGATTACAGAATATAAAGAGTTAGACGGAAGGAATCACTCACGCAAAGTTGTAAGGAAACAATATCATTTGCTTGTTGTGATGAACACTTATGTACTTGAACAAGTTTTGGAATAGCTCATCGGAAGTGTCGCGTAGAATCCTCCAATTACAAGTAATTGGGTCGATGAAGCCGAGGTGAGAGTATCCCTTTCTCCTGCAAGTTTGTATCTCCATTCTACATGATACTGAATAAATCAAGGGATCAGTATGTTGAGATCATGCAAAACAATATGTAAGGAGAGTAAAATACTTACAGAACCCACAAGCCGACCATAGAGATGTCGAGGTCCTCCTAATGGAATAGTTGGTAAATTTCTTCCCAGTTTATCCATATAATGGCCTCCCCCGTAAGAAATCGTAATCTTTAATCTTTGCGCCCTGCATGAAGATGCAATCAACCATCGCACGCATGTAGTGCTGGTGCAGCTTATACATTTGCGTTGGAAGCACGGACACTACTTCGGGGGGTACAAGAGATTTGCCCAGCTCATACGTCCATTTGATGACCACATCGGCCTTTGGAATATCTTCTCCCCCTGCAATCTGAGCCGTCGTCAGGTTTGATTCTTTCAAAAATGTAACAAAGTCTTGTTGTTGCGTCGTCTGTCCCACTACGAGAGGCTCTATTGATTGTTTCTTTTGGGCTTCAAGCTGTGAAACGTCGGACGATGACGACTTTGATTGTCTCTTCTTTTTCTCAGTAGTTTTGATAATTGTGCGTTCGTAGTCTGAAGGGGGATCTCTCGGAATGAATTTTCTCTTATTTGCTTCGCACATTCCCTTAAAAAATTTCAAATCTACCGGATTTATCACTTTCTCGGGCTCCGGCTTCGACTTCGGCTTGAAGTGCTCTTTAACTCTTTCTTGAGTTATCCGATCGCATTCTTCAAGGCTCATGTCCCAGGGTTTAATAGGAGCCTCCTTGGTTTTCTTCTTCTTTTCCTTCTTCTTTGGAGGCTCCTTAGTCGTTGCAACTACCTTCTTTGCCGGTGGCTGTTTCTGCTTCTTTGCCGGCGGCGGAGGGGGTGACCATGGAGGCGACTGGGATGCTTAAGTATTCATCGGCGCATGAGATGATGGTGATGGAGAATGTGCCGGTAAACCTTGCTGAGACAGTGCTGCCCTTGGGGGGTTTTGGGGAGATGATGGCCTTGGAGAGGCATGCTGAGATGCCGGTCTTGGTGTTCGATCATCCGACTTTAGGACAATGTAGCGCTTATCTCATAGGATGTAGCCATGAATGGCTTCTGCTAGTATCCTCTCCCCATCGCCTCCAGGAATATCAAGCTCGAGTGTCTCCCAACCCTGGCACACCTGCTCCACGCCAACTCTTGTATATCTTGCCAGAATTTGCTGCCCGTGGTACACGTCGCCTGGTTGGGTTGGCATGGCGGTACCGTACGCAACAGTGAACATTAAGTTTTTAATGGCAGTCTACAGGTCACAAGGTGTCCGCTGGGTGATCAGCGAGGAATGCGTGATTCACCTGAGCACTCTGGACGAGGAATCGGTGCTCGGTCGCGGCTTGCCATGGTGAGGGGCGGCTCTGGGTCGACGGCGAGCAGCGTTCACGCGGTACTGGCCCCGGTATGGCTCGGGTTTTGGTGCTGGAAGCATCTACACAGCGTGGCTAAACCACACAGAGTCCTAGCGCGGGGTTATGGTGCAGCAGGATGGGTTCGGCCATGGCGCGGCGGCGGCGGAGCGTCGGCGTGCGGCATCCTGGAACCTAGGGTGTGCCACGGGCTACGCTAGCTAGCGCAAACGAAACAGGGCATCGGGTGGTGCTCACCGGGGGCTCGGGTCGGCCGGAGATGCAGCGCAGCGGCGTGCAGCAGGGTCGATGGCAATGGCGAGCGGCGGCGAACGGGCGAAGCTCATGGAGGAGGCGCTGCAGGGGTCCTCCGGGCTCCTGGATCCCGTGATTCAAATCGTGAGGGACCTGCGAAGGTGCAGCGGGCCGGGGGTCAGGGCGGCATGGAGTCCACCGGCGGCGAGGAATCATGGCGGCAGACGGAAATACCTGCGGTGGCGTTCCGCACAAATTCCGGCCACTGCAGGGGCTGTGGTCGAGGTTGGGCGGCTCCGCGAGGTTCCTGGGTTCACGGCGGAGGAGAAGCAGCGGATCGGAGATGGCGGACGCGGCAACGGAGAAGCAGCGGAGATCAAGAAACCAAGTGTTGGGAGAAGAGGAACAAGGCGCACACATATATAGGATGGGGGCCTTTTGTCCCGGGTCGTGGCTCCACCCGAGACAAAAGGTGTTTTTGGGCGGGCCGGGAAAATTCCCAGCCCGTGGCCCACCTTTAGTCCCGGGTGGATCTACCACCGGAGACAAAAGGGGCCCGTTTTCCCTCATTCCCGCCAAATCTTATGTTTGTTTTTGTTTCTTTTTACTTCTCTTTTAAAATAGGCTTTCATTTGTTAATTCAGTTAATAAATTTTGATTCCAAAAATTATGGAACAAAATTTCTTATATCTATATAAACTTGATACATGCAACAAAAATAATTAATTTTCATTCAAGTGATTGGATCAACGAAATATCTAACTTTTTTGAAATCATATTTGTTATTTTGACCATGCAAAAATATATTATGTGAACAATTTTTTTCAAACTGTTGCTTTTCAACAGAAAGTGGATTCTATCACGATATTAACGTTTAAAAAGTGAATTTTACATAAAATTAAGCAATTTCATGATATTAATGAGTAGTGTGTGAGTTTGAGAGATAGTGTGTGTTAGTGAGAGAGTATAGTGTGTTACTGTGAATGTAATTTCATGAAATAAATAAAATTAGTTGAGTAATCCATTATTGAATGAAAATTATAATTGAGTTTGGTAATTAAGTGAAAAATATAAAAAATGATATATATAACACATAAAGTATAATTGTACAGTACATATATAATAAAAGTATTCGAATTGCGATTACGTTTTTATACAATAATATAAAATGATTCGAGTACATGAAAGATTAGCGGTAACAGACTTTCTCTTCACAAATGTCCCTTGATTATGATCAAGGCGAAAGTATGGAGCATCATCATTGGCTAGCAGGATGCATGGATCAGCATTTACTTCGAAAGGTGGAATGACAACAAAATTATTATATTCTTCTGACAAGTCTGTCTTGTCCTCCACTCTAACGATGTTTCTCTTTCCTGATAGAACTATGTGTCGCTTAGGCTTATACTTTTGCTTGTTTATCGCCTTCTTCGAGTTGTGCCCTTCTCTCCAGAAGGACAACGAACACCCCCACCGGCGTCACTCCCTCCAGCTGCTGAAGCCATATTTTACTGAAAAATATCTTTATTTTCCACAAAATTATAAATTATTACCATTACAATGCAAATATTATTTACTATTACAATTACAATGATCAGATTAATAACTCTTGCAAATAACAATGAAATCATATGAAAAAGATGAAATGTATCATTAATTGAAAGAAATCTCTATAACTTCTAATTACTTTGACACCCTTCAGTTCCAGGAGTACACTCTTTTCAATATCCAGAAACCCTCTAAAAGAAAAAAAATCTTTATTTCTAAAAATGTATATGTCAGTAACCTCAACCCTGCGGTGATGACACTGTCTTTCGGGGGGACACAGTGCGGTACAAGGATGTCACCAATTGGCCAGTCGCAGCACCAACATTTACGATTAATAGGCACAGCACTTGGCACAGGCAGCGTGCTCGTTGATATGCTCTCAGTACAACAACGGTCATGCTGACTGCGTCAAATGCTGTCTTCTTATCAATCGGAAGTGCTGGTGATGCGACCAGCCGATTCGCGACGTCCTTATAGCGCATCGTGTATCCCCGAAAGGTACTACTATCACCGTTGGATGGAGATTAACGACATATACTTGTTTCGAAATAAAGATTTTTTTAGCTTCTAGATGGTTTCAAGGTGAGCCTGAATAAATACATTACTAGAGTGTCAAAATAATCCATTCATAATACAAAAAATTCTAATATACTCATTTCATTAATTCATTCATGAATACAAAAATCAACTATCCACAATATGGTCATATATACAAATACATCACATGAAGTGTCTACACTCATTCTAAAAATTTTTACTATCCACATACTCATCTAAATCTAAAAGAAAATCACACCTACGTATGCAATCTAAATGTCCAAGAAATGAGCTAGCTACACATTTTCTCTATTTCTAAAGCATGAAATGAGCTATACAAGCCAAGGAAGAAGAGAAAAACAAGCCCCAAACCTTTAGCGCCGATGGATGGACGGGGAATCAAAGATCTTCACAAATGTGGTGAAGAAATGAGCAAGAACTCCTCTCTCCCGAGCCAAGAACAGTAAGAACAAGTGAGCTGAATGGCTCGGGCGGGAGAAGAGGGAAGTGGATAAGGGGTCCAATGAGTTTTGTCCCGGTTAGAGGCACCAACCGGGACAAAAGGCCCCTGTCCCCCGCTGGCCCGGCTAGCCGTTGGACCCGGGACAAAAGCCACCTATTATCCCGGGCCCAAAAGCTGCCGCGACAAATGGTCTGGAACAAAAGCCAATTCTGTAGTAGTGATTGGTCTATCAGCATCACCCATGACATATATTGCGGGCCGGGTTAATTTGTGCTGTTCGGCTGGCCGCCATTGCATTGCCCGCGCGTGGTCGTGGATCTCAAAGGTGCGTACGTCATCATCATCAACTAACTATAGTACTAACTTCCGAATCTACAGCTATAATAGCATCATTATATTTTACGGAGTATACTAACGTACAGGTGCTCATGGGCATCGACGGTTGGTTATTCTGATTCGCAGCGGATACATACACGCGCGATAGGTGTTTTCTAAGGCCAGGCAAAGATGCGTGCTTTTCCCAGTGCGGTGTAGCATTATTGGTCTGAACAAGATTGACAGCCATGTGCTAGGCGCTAGCCGTCGTCGTTGCTCGGCGTCGTCGCGTCCCTTCGCCCGCGCGCATGGACGCCATGTTAAGCTAGCTAGCCAGTAGCCACCCATCTGCTGCCACGTGCCACACCATCTCCACGGCGATTGCGTCCTCACTCGCCCACGGACGCGCCGGCCGGTACCCGAAGAAGCCGGCGATCTAGCTATCGATGCGCGCATCGACCCCTCCATCACGCACATTCCAATTCAACTTGTTTAATCCCACACAAATAAAGCGCCATCGATCTAGCTAGCTCTCCTCCCCTATAAAGCAGACCCTGCGTCCTCGCACTCCCCACGGCATCCAGTCCATCCACCAACGCACGCCGAGAAAGAGACAGAAAGCTGCTAGCTAGCCGATCCAGCCGCTGGCAGCAATAATGGCGGAGGAGAAGAACAAGGGCCTGGTGCTGCTGGACTTCTGGATGTGCCCGTTCGGGCAGCGCTGCCGCATCGCGCCGGCGGAGAAGGGCATCCCCTACGAGTACTCCGAGCAGGAGCTCCTCGGCGCCAGGAGCGACCTCCTCCGCTCCAACCCCGTCCACAAGAAGATCCCCGTGCTGCTCCACGACGGCTGCCCCGTCTGCGAGTCGCTCATCATGAAATATATTTTTATAAAAAGTGTAATAATAATTTAAATTTATATAAAAGTGTAATAATAATTCAAATATTAAATAAGAATAATTAAATCCATTATGAAATATATTTTTATAATTTACTTATTTGATGTGCTAGATGTGAATATTATTCTCAATAAATTTGATCAAACTTAGACTACTTTAACTTAGGATAAAGCAAAATGCCTTACATTTCAGGATGAAGGGAGAACATAAATATATGTTGACACATATCGTGGGTAGTATTTTATAAAACTAGTAACATAAATAATATTAGGTTTTATATAAATAATAACATAAATAATATTATTGTATATAAATAATAATATAAATAATTATAGAAATAGTAATTTATAATTTTATATTAGTGCACTTTAATATTTTATTATAACTATACAATTTAGATTCAGATTTAGGGTTACTTAAACTTTTATTAATAACATAATTGGATAATTTATATGCAAATTTAGGGGTTATATGCATTATTTTTATAATGGCATAGGTGGGTAATTTACATGAAGATTAGGGTTTAGTTTAGATTTTTTTATAATGGCAGAGATTGGTAACTTAGATACATACTTGGGGTTATTTTAGTCTATTTTCATAATGGCAGAGGTGTGTAATTATTATTAGGAAAGATAACAGATCCAATAGCTATTATAATTAGAGTTGTCGGATTCATGGCCAGATGTTTCTGATTTTTATGAGAATTTTTATAATTTCTCTATTTTTGTAGAGTGTCCACTTGTGATCCTAGCTGACTTCACGTGAAGATTTGAAAAAGTCTCCAATTAATAATAGTAAGATATTAACCTCCAAATCTACAGGTATAACAGCATCATTATACTAACGTACAGGTGCTCATGGGCATCGATGGTTGGTTATTCTGATTCGCAGCGGATACATACACGCGCTTTAGATGTTTTCTAAGACCACGCCAACAAAGATGCTTTCCTCGTACTAGTGCGGTGGAGCATTATTACTGCTCTGAATGAACAAGATCGACAAACCATGTGCTAGGCTGCTAGCAGCTAGTACTATATATACTAGTTCTTGCTATCCGCCGGATCGGATGAGCTGCGGAGCGTCGTCGTTGCTTGGCGTCGTCGCGTCCCTTCGAGCACGCGCATGGACGCCATGTCAGCTAGCTCGCCACCCACCTTCTACCACGTGGCACACCATCTCCATGGCGCTTGCCTCCTCGCTCGATCGCTCACGGACACGCCGCTACCCGACGAGGCCGGCGATCTAGCTATCAATAATGCAATGCGCATCGACCCCTCCATCACATTCCAATCCAACTTGTTTAATCGCACGCAAATAAAGCGCCATCGATCTACCTAGCTTTCTCCTCCCCTAGCCTATATAATAAAGCAGACCCTGCGTCCTCGCACTCTGCACAGCATCCAATCCATCATCCATCGACGCGCGCCGAGAAAGAAACAGAGACAGAGAGCTGCTAGCGGGCCAATCCAGCCGCTGGCAGCAATGGAGGAGGCGAAGAACAAGGGCCTGGTGCTGCTGGACTTCTGGGTGAGCCCGTTCGGGCAGCGCTGCCGCATCGCGCTGGCGGAGATGGGCATCCCCTACGAGTACTCCGAGCAGGAGCTCCTGGGCGCCAAGAGCGACCTCCTCCTCCGCTCCAACCCCGTCCACAAGAAGATCCCCGTCCTCCTCCACGACGGCCGCCCCGTCTGCGAGTCCCTCGTCATCCTCAACTACCTCTGATGCGTGCGACGTGGCTGCAAATAACTAAAGCTGCTGTATTGTTGGGTCGGTGTCACCAACTGTTCGTATACTCCCTCCCTATAAGTTGTTCACGACATCGACACCATCTTGGAAAATAACTTTGACCACTAATTTTTTACTATAAAAAAATTATAAAATATAGTTAATATATATTTTTACAAAACTATATTTTAAAATAAATGTACTTATATCATTTTTATATTTTCAAACTCAATCTAAAAAAAATTAGAGAAATTTTTAAGGAGCACACTCTGAAAGTGTGGCTTTATGTGGAGCACACCATGAAATTAGATTTTGTCTCTAACACATCATGAAATTACGATTTTATCTACAACACATCATATTAAGTATAATAATCATTTTTAGCTAAGCAAAAGTGTAAAAGACCATTATGCCCTCAGACCCACTTATCATCTTCTTCCTTCCCCCCTCCGGCAAGCCACTCTTGTTGCTTGAGACTAGAGATCCCTTCGCCGCTGGCAGGCCACCGGTCGCTACCGCCGCCGCCGTCACCGCCGAATCTTCTCCCGCGCTCACCCGCGCTTGCTCCCGCGCGCCGATCGGCGCCGCTTCCCTGCGCCGGCTTCCCTGCACGCTGGTCACCGTAGGATTGGAGCAGGGGAGGAGCGGCGGAGGTGGCAACGGGGAGGGTTCGAGGGAAGAGTGGCACTGGAAGAGGGAAGGGAGGTGGCGGTCCTCGGCAGTGGGGCTCATCATCGCAGGGGGCCACCGGCGATGGGGCTCATCGCAGGGGGGCCACCGGTGGTCTTGTTGTGGAGCTCGCCGCAGGAGGACGAGGAGCTCCAAATAGGGGACTAGGAGGACGAGGAGCCGGAGCTCAAACGCAGCAAGTCGCCACCCAGAGCGGATGGACCGGTGAACGGGCGACGCGGTCGTGGCCCCCTCGGACAGGCGGGGGGGGGGGGGGGTAGTTGCGGCCTCGCAGGCTCCGCCCGGCAGGGCGGCGCGCTCAGAGGAGCAGACACGCGCGCGACAGGGCGGCGCGGTTGGGGGTGCGGACCCGCGCGCGACGGGTGGCGCGGTCGGAGGCGCGGTGGGGCGGGCTCCGTGCGACGGCGGCGCAGTCACCACCTCGCAGACGTGCGCACGGGGGCGGCGGATGTACAGTCGCTGGCCCTCCACCCGCCCGAATGGATAAGGTCCAAGGGTATTTTTAGTCTTTCCACCTCACGTTCTCTCACCTCCTAGGCTGCAAAAGAGTTGTTTAATGGGAACAATGTGCTACACACAAAATGATCCATTCAGGGTGTGCTGGGGACTAAATCAAAGAGTGGAGTGTGCAGCGTACAAAACCACGTTTTGAGAGTGTGCCACGGACAAAAAACCCAAAAATTTATTTATAATCAAAATTTAAAATATTTGACTTAAAACAAACTCAAAACGACTTTCTTATAATATAGAGGGAGTATATGGTTTGTTGGTAATAATTCGTTCGGTTGAGTTATTACCAAGTTGCTCACTCCACAATCCATGCCTCTGAGCTGAAAAGAAGAACCTTCCCCTGTATTTCTCAGTTAATTATTTAGGAAATTAAATATAAAATGCAATCGAGTGTCTCTCTCCGTCTCAACATTGATTTTGCTGCTCCTCTCTTCTCACCCTTTTCCCCTCTCCGTCGACGATCGTTTCCGGCAAGGTTAGGGAGAGGTGTGTTCTGTAGCGAGCTTATAGCTAGGGGATGTCCAGGAGGCTAGCTAGGACAATACGGTAGCGGGTTAACTTTATCGATAAGGGAAAAACGGAGGTTGCTAATAAATATTTTTATCGGATTTCTTGAAAATTTATCGGGAAAAAATTCCTCAAAATGTACACAAAATAATCTAGATTATCTTTAAATAATCTAATATGAAATATAAGACATTGGAATGCATAGAAATGAGAAGATATATAGACTAGAAGGGAAGGGTAGATACGGATTTAGAATTACCGAGAACTTTTGACAAAACGGTCACCATCACCGATAAATTCGATTATCGGTTTTCTCGTTTTTTCGCTGAGAAATTTTTCCCTATTGGTAGCCACAAAGGACATCCTTTGTGACAAGAGGGTGCCACAAAAGCTAAAAGGCAAATTCTATAGGACAGCAATTCGTCCGGCGATGTTATACGGTGCTGAATGTTGGCCTACAAAAAGGCGACATGTGCAGCAACTGAGTGTAGCAGAGATGCGGATGTTGCGGTGGTTTTGCGGGCACACAAGGAGAGATAGAGTCCGGAACGAAGTTATTCGGGATAGGGTCGGGGTGGCACCAATTGAGGAGAAACTTACTCAGCATCGGCTGAGATGGTTTGGACATGTCCAACGAAGGCCTCCTGAGGCGCCGGTGCGTAATGGGGGTTCTTGAGCGGGTCGATAATGTAAAGAGGGGTAGTAGGTAGACCTAAACTGACGTGGGATGAGTTGGTTAAAAGAGACCTTAAGGATTGGAATATCTCTAAAGAGATAGCTTTGGATAGAAGCGCTTGGAGACTAGCTATCAATGTGCCTGAACCTTGAACTTATTTCTTTCGGGTTTCATCTCTAGCCTACCCCAACTTACTTGGAAAAAAAAGGCTATGTTGTTGTTGTATTGGTAGCCACAAGGGACGGAGAGAAAGTGACAGGCGTGGCTGAGCACATCGGAGATTCTGGAACAAATGTTAGCAGTAGAGGAATTCTTGCGGCGACCATGGTGGGGATCGGATTGGGTTCGGCGAGAAAAATAGCGAAGTCGTGTTCACTCCCCAAGTGGCTGACTTCACTGTCTGTCGAAGTGTCGATCACACTCTCTGCTCCTGCAGCGGTGGATCCAGAAGTTGGGTACGCTGCAGCCCAGCAGCCCCGCCAGCTGCCCTTGCAAAGCTTGTGAGCAGCGAAGCACGCCGGGCGCTGCGAAGCTGCGTAACAACGTGAGGTAAACCAATCCCAAATCCCAATTGAACGGTTGATATATGTTTGGGTTGTTACAATACTATAATTTTTCTTCTTTTATTTTGTTGTTCCAACAATCGAACTGGATTGTGCCGTAGAACTTCAATATGCTAAGTTATATTTTTTATTGTTGTAAGGTCAGGCCAGCCGCGCGTTAGCGCATTGGAACGGCCTCTTCATGTGCGGAGTTCAGAAGATCTATCCGCCGAAACCATAGGATGTGTGATCTGCCAATTCATTTCGATGGTCGCCCACTCTCTCTCCCTCTCCCACTCGCTGGAGACCACCGGCAGCCTGAGCTCCTCGCACCGCCACCTCAGGGAAGCCCAACCTCCTTGCGCACGCGGATCCCCCGTGCTACTCCCACTGCAGCCGGGGGATGGGGGTTGGGAGAAGGCGGCGGCAACGCAACCCTAGAGCAAATGACCATGGAACACGCGAGCGGTCCTAGCGAGGCCAGCAGCGGCGGATCGAGGCAACCGGCGTGGAGGAGCTCGACATGGGTAGAGTTTGACCTTAGTCCACGCCACACCGGCATTCGCGGGGGCATATGCATACGCGCAGGTTAACACGAGATCTAATCCCCACTGCGTCGCGCTAGTGGACGGAGCATGGCTAGTGCCGATCTTTCAAATGCATCAGATGTGCGAGTAATTTCATCCCATTCCTCTCTACTTCCCTCGCAACACACTTCTTATTCGTTCTAATTCCCTCTCTGTTTTTTTTTTATAAACGGCGGCGGCGGCAATGGCTTGCAGATGAGAGGTAGCTAGCTTCATTCTATTATGATCCCAACCTCCTCGGTGATGACAAATAAATGGAATGCGGCTCTTAAGCGCAGATTCTATTATGGCTCGGGTGAATTTCAGATCAGGCAAATTTCTGTTCTCAACTATGCAGCCCCTTTTAAATATTTTTAGCTAATCAGAATGTTGCTTCTCTGATTAGACATTATACCCTTTTCAATTACCTTTTCAGTTAGGCAAAGGTGCATGAATTTTTAATTAAGAAAGTTACTCCTTTCTCAAATTTGTCTCTTTTTTTATACTTTTCTCAAGTTTGGCAAAATTATTGTTTCATTCTAGAATAATCTACATTACAATAGGAAGTTTGCTTACTTAAAGAGCAGAGTTTCTAGAGAGAAAATGCAGGGAACAGAGATGCATACTTAAAAAATGAGGACACATATGTATCATCGTGTATGTCTCAGGCTGATGTTTTTTTAGTCATGTCGTATGTTCAGTCAAATAACAGACTGTGGGCCATCATCCAATGCAGTAATTATCAGTGTAGTGTATGCATATTGTTTTAGCACTACGTTTTTCAGTTATGATCAAATAATATATTGTATTTTTACAATGATAGCTTGATACTAGCAAGTTTCTAGTTACATCTAAGCAGTTTACTTGTTGTGTTTTAGCAATATTTTAGTCTAGAACATTTTATTTTTGCAATTATATTTTGACATTCCAGCATTTCCAGTAATGTTTTAGCATCACTAGCGATCAGTTATTTTGTGTGGTCTATTAATTTCTTTTCATTTTAGCATCTTGTATTTCTGGAATTATAGCCTGACACTATCATTTTTCCAGTTACATCCAAACAATTTACTTATTGTGTTTTATCATTATTTTAGTCTAATATATTCCATTTTTACCATTATATTTTGATACTGAAATATTTCTTATAGTGTTTTTAGCATCACTGGGGATCTATTGTTTTGTGTCCTCAAATAATTTCTCGTCATTCTAGTATGTCGTATTTTTGCAATTATAGCCTGGCACTCTAGTATTTTTCCTATTATGTTTAAGAAGTTTACTTAATTGTATTTTAGCAACTTTAATTTACTATATTTCATATTTTGAATTATACCTGGGCACTCTAGCTAGCATTTTCAGTGATGTTTTAGTAACTTTCTCCATGTCTCTCTCCCTCTCTCTCATAGATCGCCGTGTTCATACCCTCTTTCTTGCTTTGCCACTCCTGCTGCCTTTTCCTTGAATTTCTTCTCTAGATCATCAGGTTCAGAATATTTATGCAGTTCCATGACATTTGCATTTTTGTAAATAATTTTATATCCAATTTAGAAGCAATTTATATGAGCTATTACTTGGTTATGGTTATGCAATTAGGACAGTCTAGTGAAGAATTTAGGCAATTTAGTTTATGCATGACAAGCTTTCCATATTGAAACTAGGAGCAATTCTATTTTGGTCACTATGTGGTTTATTTGTGCAATAATGGTGGTATATTTTTTGACGCACTAAAGTTTTGCTGCTTGTGCCCTTATACTAGACCTTAGTTTGCTTTCATGTTAGTGAATAAAATTGGCATATTTGTATATCTCTGAGCAAAGTATTTCAATTGGGTAGTAGTATTTTCCCATGTTTTGATGGATTAGCTATCGGTTCTACTGGAATTCATTTCTAGGCAACTCAAATGAACAAGCAATTTATTCTTTTTAGTTTACTATTTTTGTGTTCTGGTTTTGGCATTTTCTCATATTGTAACAATTTGTGAAGCAAGTGTTCATTTTTAGTTTAGCATTTGTATTCTAATTTAGCCTTTTTTGTGTTCTGATTACCAGCCATCTTCAATTTTATTTCTACTAATTCAAATTCTTCCTTATTTCTAGGATTTTGAGGAGGTGTGAAGACTTGTTTTCTATATGTTTATATGACAGTCCATTCATAGTTCAAAATGCATTATGATGCCTGACATTACGTGTTCTTTTCAATAGGGTGGAGTGAAACTAAAAACACTGACGTATTGAATGATGGTACTATGTTCTAAGGTGCCTCATCATGTATGTGTTTTGCTTGATATTTGTCTTCTAAGATACCTAATGATGCTTGACGTCTCTCTTAGCCTAAAATCACACACCCTAATGCCGTATGGACCTGATAAATATTTTTGTGTTTGATTCTGAATTGCTTAGTTAAAACTTTCTAGCTAGCAGAGCATTGAAATTGAATGTTGTTTATGCAGTTTTGAGTAGCACCAACGAATTAGGTGGTCGATGGCACGAAAATGTGGTCGGCCTGAGTGGGACATGGGAGCGGAAGGAGGTGGAGTGTTGGCACTACCGAGAAATGAGCACGGGAAGAAAAAACGTGAAAAGAAGAATTTTCTGGAGCAAGAAAAGTGTGCTACTAGTATGGATTAACTTTTCCAATTAGGAGCGGCCATACGGCTGGCCTAATTTATGACTGGTCCTAGGTTAGCTGGGTCCTTGTTGTAATGGTGAAATATTATTATTCCATTAGTATAACTCGTTCATTAATCTAAAATTTCAACTGTTCCATGCTATATTTTTCATATTTTGTCTCCTTTTGATATTAATCAAATCAATCTATTTTCAAATACTAAGGAATGGGCTAGGTATTCATATAATTTTTCCCCAAAATTCACGTGTTTGTTGAAATTTCGTTGGGTGAAGTGGTTCCTCGCATGATATTATTATTATTCTTGCTGCCAGTTTTGTTTGAGAGGAGCAATAAAAAGAAAAGGAAATATAAGAAAAGCGAATCATCGTTTCATGCAAGTGGCCCACCATCATTTCTACGGCCCACCGACAGACACACCGACAGACACACAACGCGGCCCAGTGAAGAATTTAGTGGGCCACCATCATTTCTACGGCGAACTCGTTATTTTCGTTCAACGCGCTGCCCAAATGCCCAAGCAATCTTTAAGTCAGGCTATAGTTAGCTACCAAACCTAAAGTATCGGAGTATATTTTCTGCTAAGTTATGCTATTTTTGGTTCATCTCCATGCGAATTTTAATCTACGTAGGAGTATGTAGGCGGCAGCTCCAATGCCTGTCTGCGGGATCGGGATCGATACTAGGGCGAATCACCAAGAGACCCATATTGGATGGTTTGCGTTCGTGATGCCGTTTCAATATGTGAATGCTTAGTTTGGAGCCTAGTCGGGGACAAAGAAAAAAATTGACCTGTCAATAAAAAAGAGAAGGGTTCCTGATCCGGACAGCGACGAAATGTGGAGATGAATCAGAGCAGAAGAAGAAATTTGATGGCCCAGTCACATCTCTTGGGCCATACACTACTATCCCTACCTCTACTTGCATTTTGTGTAGGTTCTTCTCCGTCCTCCTTACATATAGCTATTTTTAAGCTATTTTTAGATTTATTATAAATTAAACTCATATTTGATCAAATTTATATGGAAATATATACCAAGATCTATGACATGAGAGTACGCTCCATTACCCGAATGCTCGGTGACACGACGAGAATAATCGGGCACAATCATACGCTCGACGAACTGGCCTCTCGACGGTTCCTGCACTTCCAACTGGATGACTCTGGAACAAGGTTGAGCTGTGAACACGAAAGCAATGCTACGAATTATTTGGCGCCAAGTGAGCTCGTGTGGACGACGCCGCACCGCACGTCAAGAGATGATAATGGAAGATGATGCACAGCACTCGCACTGCACAAATCATGTTGCGCTACGAATTAGACGGCGAAACGGTAGCGATTGGTCGGCATGTAGCTGGCCGACCTTAGCTTCGTTCCACGGATGTTTAATTTGGATCGATCTATCCAGTCGATCAGATTGCTCCATTAGCAAGTAGCATCCATCTCCATCCGTTTCCTCGTCATCAGCATTATATTTCAGCGTTGGCGCGCTGCGCAATTGCCGTGAAAGCTCGCAGCGCATCTAGTCCGGGGAAGTCCACGTCCACGCGTTCGGCGTGAGCACCGGAGCAACGTACGCGAGCTGAGTCTATCGACTGTACTATAGAATGTTCATGATGACCTCTGATTTGATTTGGAGGGTCAATGACGTTGCCTTGCAGGCTTGCACCCATGGCTACGCAATCAATTGAACGCGGACCGGAAAACGTCCAATGCCGTATGTCTGGCGGCGTGGCGTATCTGCAGACAATAGCGTCGACCAGAGCTGAGAAGAGCCGGCGAAATTGTGCAGTTCCTTGTCCATTGGACGTTAGGCCCCGTTTGGATCACCTAGAACTAAAGTCAATGTTGTAAATAGCGAGCTATGAAGTTTAGCGTCAGCCTTCTCTAAAAACTATAAAAAGCTATAGCAGCCTATAACAAAAACTAAATAATTTAGTCGAATGATAAAATAATCATTAATCATATATAAAATTATAAGCACTATTGGTCTAACGCCAAAAAATAAACTTTAACATGTCTCTTAACTGCTCAATGGTGTCCATGCTACGTTGTCCAGGGTCCACGCTACGTTGTCCAGGGTCCACACTACGTTCATTATTTAGTCATATAGGTTCTTTTGACTGCGTCTTTAAGTGAACCACACCACTAAAATCTACTAGCAACTTGACATTCAGCGCTGCTCAATCTCGCAAAAGCCATATTAGCAGATATTTAGCACTGCTAAATCTCGTAAAACTCCTTTAGCGGACATAGCAAACAAAGGTTGCATAGAGTAGTGGGTGATGGCGCTTTTAGGGGTGAGTTATACCGGAAATTTGTTTAATTCAAAACAATAGCAGAACATATAAAAAAAGTAAAATTTGTACCACAAGTCTATTGTGTTCCATGGAACTAGAAAAATATCATAAACATATTTTAATGTATATAGTGATTATGACTGTGTAAACCACCAAGTGAGCCTTGAGTTGTATGAGATAGTAGTGTGGGTGAGCTATACATTATGGTTTCATACTCTTAACCATTATATACACTAAATATAGTTTTAATATTTTTTTTAAGTTCTAAGAATAAGATTATGGTACAAATTTCACTTTTTTATATGCTTTGCTATTTTTTATATTTAATAAATTTTTAGATTAAAAAATGCATTTGTAGGGGCGGGTGGGGGCGTCACCCACCACTGAAAATGCATTTGTAGGGCGGGTGGGGGCATCACCCGCCCCCCTGATCCAACATAGATTCGAGAGGCGGCCCGGGACTTAGCAAAATTTCAGCTCCTCATGCACGACGCTACCTCCTCTCGAGCTCCGGCCCCTCCCACGCGGCCGCGGCACCTCCTCCTTCCGGTGCCGCATATCCACCCTCCGTGCCGTGCCGTGCCCCGCGCCACAGCTCCACCTCCTCGCCCCGCGCCGCCGCTCCTCCTCCCTGCACTACTAGACAATCGGCTTAAGGCACTGGTTGCAAGGAGCCTTTGGTACCGGTTTTTTGAACTGGTACCCCCAAAGTGGTACCGGGTAAAACAACCGGTGCCTAAACCTTTAAAATTCACGCAAAATATTCTCTTTTGGTTGGGACTTGAACTCGCGACCTCTAGCCTCGCACGTTGCTCCTTTACCATCTCAGCTACACAGTTGTTCTGATCGAGAAGGAGATATTTTCCTTTCAAAGTAACCAATGGATGAGCCTAAGGTACCGGTTGGCGGTACCACCCGGTACTAATATAAAAGTTACCACCCGGCTCATTCATAAATTCCATCCACCCCAAAAGTACCGGTATGGAGATGAACCGGTACCTATGCTAGCATAGGTACCGGTTCATCTCCATACTGGTACTTTTGGGGTGGACCTAAGGCTTGTTTTCTAGTAGTGCTGCCCACCCAGTGGCGCCCCTCCCTCACCACGATGACGTCTCTCCCCGCACAGCGCCCCTCCCCCCGGCTCCCTCCCTCCGGCGCCTTCTTCATCCCCACGGCTCCCTTCCTCCAGCATCTCCTCCCTCCGACGCCTCCTCCCTCCCCGTGGCGCCTCCTCCCTCTACACCGTGCCACCGCTCCTCCTCCCCCGCCCCATGCTGCCGCTCCACCTCCCTCCGCGCCACGCTGCCGCTCCTCCTCCCTACTCCGCGCCGCCACTTTGCCTCCCCACCATGGCTACGCCACCTCAGGAACTCGGCCGCGCGCCCTGATCTGCTCCGCCCCAATCTCCACCAGCCTGATCTTCTCCGCTCCGAGCTCCACCACCCAATCTGCTCCGCTTGAAGCCGTCCGGCCGTGTACAACTCCGACCGTGCTACGTGGTCATCCTCCCCATTGGCTCTGGCCAAGGTATTATTTGTTGTTCTCATTTTTTTTGCCAAACATTCTCATGTTATATGCAAAATGGGTTGCAAATGATTATGTGAAGAATTGGCAAGTAAACAAAATATTAGCTGACAAGGTCAAGGATGATCAGTAATTTGAAAAGTGAAAATTGTTCCATGTAATTCCATATGCAATTGCAATATGATATTCTGATTACTTATAATGCATGATTTTCCGTGGTGGTGGCGGTCATCGTGGTGGTGGTGGCTGTGGACGCATGTTCGAGGATACGTTGCCTCAGCATCCAGGACTATACTTACTTTTATGGAGCCATTGCTTTATCGTTGGGCGATCGAACATGCGGATCAATTTCTAACGTTGTAATATTCATTCCTTCTTTTCATATATTTTTTACTACACATGAATAATTTCGAATCATGGGTACTTTTTTCCCAACTTTTCATATTTTTGAATTAAGCAGCTCGAGATGGGAGAAAGCGATGTTATTCTAACTGCTGAGAGGCTATGTCAGCAGCTTAATCAACAAAACAGAGTATGAGATATTCTTTTTATCATTGTTAACTTTAGTTATGTTACATCTTTCAACTTTCATTACGTTATTATCACATTTTAGGATCTCCTCTATGGTATTACTACCATTGCGGCAGTGAGCTTTCGGGCTATTCCGGATCAAATCTTAGAAAAGTTGGATTTAATTTACATGGGTGGAGAGCCACTCTTCACCAGAGGTTTGAAGTTCCAAGTAAAACTCACTTAGGGCAAATCAGCTTAACACTGCATTGTTCGATATTCATAGGAAGCGGAGGAGAGTGCACTCATCCGTGCTCTAGCTTATTTTGATGAAGTTCTAGGCTGGACGATTGGAGACCTTAACTATCTTCCATATCTACAGAAGCGGGACGGCATAGCATGAAATTTGTAATATGCATGGATGTACCCCTACCCTTTTTCTTGTAGATTTGAATAGCTTGTACAAACATACGTATTGATCGATGTACGAACTTAAGAACTAAAGTATTGATGTACAAAACTAGTTATATAATGTGATTGCATATACATTGTTATTTGAGTGTTGGATCTGAATGAATTAATTCAGAACCCCATTTTAAAAAATTGGCATAAAAATGGTATAATGTTTTGGCAGGATCTCACCCCTAACCCGCTGCTAGAAATAGATTTGTAGGAAATGAGTTTCCAGGGACGGGCGCGTTACCCCGCCCCTAAAAACAGCATTTGTAGCTGTGAGAACTAGGAGCGGGTATCACACCCGTCCCTAAAAATACGTTTTTACTTGCCTCTAAAAATTATTTTCGTTGTAGTGAAATTCACTATTACAAAAAAGATTTGTAGCAACGCCCCAAATTTTTTTAGGGGCGGACCCAAAAGTCACCCGTTCCTACAAATGGGGCGTGGGTACTGTAGCAACTGAGCCGCTCCTACAAATGTTTTTCAAATTTATTCTGAAAATTCATTTAATTCAAATTAAATGGCAAAACGCTTCAAAAAAAACTTGAATTTTTTTACCATAAGCATGTAATGACCTGGAGAACTAGTGAAAAATACGAAAAATACAATTCAACATGTTTAGTCTTTAATAGTGTGGAGCACAAAAAGTTAGCCTTGAGTACTATGAGATAGTAGTATGACTTAGGTCTAGCACTTTTATTCATTATATACATTGCAATGGGATTTTGATATTTTTCTTATGTTCCACATATCACAATATGCTTAAGGTAAAAATTTTAAATTTTTTTGATATGTTTTGCTATTTTTTATAAATTAAATGATTTTTCTGCGAATTTTAGAAAAGGATTTTTAGGGGTGGGTGGGGCCTTATCCACCCCTACAAATTGATTTTTAGGGGCGGGTGGAAATTGACCAAGGGCCTCCATTATATAGACCAAGGGCCGGGGACTTAGAATTATTTTGGAGATGAAGCTTGCAGGACGCTATTAGGCTGCCAAATTTTTTCATGCCTCCTGCCCGCGCGCCGCCGCCGCCCTTGCCGGCACCAGCACCGGTGCTTCCACCCCACCCGCGCCCTCTCCCTCTCCGGTCCGCCCCCGCTCCGCCCGCACCCCGCTGCCACCCTTCGACTGCCCCGCTCCCCGCCGTCACCGTCACCACCTTGTCCTCCCCGTCCTCTAGCGTCTCCTTCTGGGCGCGCCCTCGCCGGATCCACGCGCGGACGCCGGATCCGCGTGCCGTTGCCCTTCCTCGCCGAGCTCGAGCTCGGCGCCGACCTTGGCTGCCCCTCCTCCTTGACTCACGGCTGCGCCGCCGCAGTGGCACATCCTCCTGCTCCAGCCCGAGCTCAGCTCGGACCCAATGCCCCGGGCCCACGGTGGCTTGTGAGATCCCTCCCCTTCCTCCCCCTCCCTTTCCCCATCCCATACCGCTGGCCGACCGGCCATGCCGCGGCCGTCGCGGGTCGCCCCTTGCCGCGCCCATCACGGGTTGCCCCTGTGCGCGCAGCCCCGTCGGGCTGCCCAGGCCACAGGCAAGCCCCGCCGCCCCGCCGCCAACCTGGCTAGGGCGCCCCGATTGGCCAAGCCGGGTGGCCTCCCACTAACATATGGGGCCCAGCTGTCAGCCCCTTATTACGGTTAGGGTTAGAATTATTTTCTGGTTTTTGTTAAACCGCCTGAAATCTTATAAAAGGTGTACTAAATAAAGAGAAAATGGAAAAAATGCCAAACTAATTTTATTAGATTAGTTAGATCCATATCTACAAAGTAAAAATGTTTGTGCTTGTGAAATGTAGTTAGTGAATTTTTTTGAATTGTTATTGTAATGTAAATGTGAAATTGTCCATGTGTATTTCCAGCGTGTCTTATTCAAAATAGTTGTAATTTGCATATGTCCTCGATTTGATTATGAGAAAGAGTCCGCAATACCTCCATTCTTGCTCTTTCTTATTTGTGAGACACATAGAGAGATATAGAGAGAGACACATATAGAGAGAGAGACATAGAGACAGTGATAATATCGGCATTGCTGATTCTTTTTTATATCAAAGCACGAGGTCCATATTGGATAGAAAATATGCATGTGAATGTGAGTATATGAATGAGATAGTCAATTTGTTAGCTTCCTTGTAACGAGATCTACTACTTTTGTAAAGGATGTTGACTAGTTATAGGAATGTTATTTTCATTAAAGTAGTTATTTATTTTTTCCATTTGAAGTTGAGAATGTTAGAAAGTTTTATATACTTTTGGAGCCACTATAGTGATGTATATATTGAATGTATATTTATAGCATTTATAAAGTGTGTATTTCTAGCATTTCTATTCAAAATAATTGTAATTTAAATGTGCAATTTGTATAAGTGTTCACTGCAGATTCTTTTTTTTACCAAAGTATGAGGTCTGCATTGTGGACTAAATGTGAAATTGCTTAATGTGCATTTGCAGCATTTCTATTCAAAATAACTGTAATTTAAATGTGAAATATTCATGATATTAAATGTGAAATGTTCATGAAGTAGTGTAGAAGTCGTAGATGGATCTTCGTCGTCATCTTCCCCACGAAGGGATGACGCCGCACCACAAGACGAGCTTGAACAAATTGCATCCCAGATGGAGGGGGACAACCAGGCCGATGTCGATGCCCAATCTGCGGAGGACGAGTCTGACGTCGATGGACCTAGGGATGGACAAGGGACTTGGGTAGACGGCAGGTGGCACGATCCGTGTCACACTCCAAATATTTAATTTTGGATTGTGAATATCTTTTGCAAAGTGTTTATCCATCATAAGGTTTTCCGAGATTGTTCCAGATTTTTCTAGCAATTATTCTTATTTTCATTTGTATAAGTGTTCACTGCAGATTCTTTTTTTTACCAAAGTATGAGGTCTGCATTGTGGACTAAATGTGAAATTGCTTAATGCATTTGCAGCATTTCTATTCAAAATAACTGTAATTTAAATGTGAAATATTCATGATATTAAATGTGAAATGTTCATGAATTTCTTAATTGTAAGAAATTTCTCTCTCATTTCATTGTGAATTGAAATATTTATTCAAATATATCTTCGATGGCTATGTAGTGTAGAAGTCGTAGATGGATCTTCCGTCGTCATCTTCCCCACGAAGGGATGACGCCGCACCACAAGACGAGCTTGAACAAATTGCATCCCAGATGGAGGGGGACAACCAGGCCGATGTCGATGCCCAATCTGCGGAGGACGAGTCTGACGTCGATGGACCTAGGGATGGACAAGGGACTTGGGTAGACGGCAGGTGGCACGATCCGTGTCACACTCCAAAATATTTAATTTTGGATTGTGAATATCTTTTGCAAAGTGTTTATCCATCATAAGGGTTTTCCGAGATTGTTCCAGATTTTTCTAGCAATTATTCTTATTTTCCCTAGAGCTAAATCTATTTATAGGAAGGCTCTAAAATCTTTTCATGAATTCCAGGTAATTTATTTGGTCTCCTTATGTCCCAAACTATCTTCTGGAATTTTCCTCAGAATTTTTGGATCTCGAGAATATATTTTTCGTGGTTTAAATGATTCATCTAGACTTTTCTAGATTTATTTTAAGCTTAAAAATATATTCTGGATAAATGAAATCCTTCCTTTTCTCTTCTTGGACTGGATTCAACCCGTGTTTGATCCAGTCCACCCTAAGCCCTAGAATCGTGCCACGGGCAAAGCTTGAGCTTGGCCATCGCTTTGATCTTGTTGTTTGTCGTGTATTCATCGACAAAACGTATTTGAGGTACCCAATCAAACCTCCTTGTTTCCACCTTTTCCCTTTCTTCCCGAGGTCCGTGCTTATCGGACCTAGCCGACTGCCACTCGTCGCCGATCACCTTTCTTCGCCGAAGTTGGAGTTATCCAGAAGTTTCCTCTTTAGGTGTGGAAACTGTAGAGCCTGTTTCCTTTTTCTCTATCTCATTCGTTTGTTCCCAGTTTCTCATCGAAGTCACACCGATTCGTTACATCACCATCCACCCTTTTGCATCTATCCTCTCCGACACCGTAAGATGCCATGGACTTCCCCGCTCTCTAAACCTTTCTCTGTGACCAAATCATGCTCGAATTGGTGCCCTGTGGCTCATCTTCGGGTTTTCCGCCGATGCTTTGTTGCAGCCACCGCTACTTCCAGCAACTAGCATCGTAGCTACAGACACCTCTCTCTCTCTCTCTCTCTCTCTCTCTCTCTCTCTCTCTCTTTCTCTCTCTCTCTCTCTCTCGTGATCTCGAACGGACCATCTTCGCTAATGAGCCGAACCTACCTCGACCTAAACCTGATTCGACCCAGTTCGGCCATCACCGCCCCTATCCTCTCTTTTCCTTCCTCGATACGTCAGCCATGCCATGCGAAAATTGGCTTTCCGGTGCACGCGAGGACTCACTGATCGAGTCCGATTTGGCCACGCATGCCCGGCTTCATCGTACGCCTCTACGCCACACGCAGGCCGAGCTAGCAGTTCACCCCGTGTTGTCTGAGATTTCATCACCGAGATCGGATGACTCTCGTAGCAGTCCTTGGCGTGTGTGTGTGTTATGTGAGTCCTGCAATCTACACTGTAAAAGAAGTTTCAGCATGCTTGATCCATCTTTCTTTCTTGTGTTCTTGCTATTGAACGACCCGTTCGGCTTCGGCCAGCTCGTTTCTCTTTTCAGCCTCACCATCCTGAACTTCTCATCTGCTCCTTCCCTCGACACCAATCGGCCTAGCCTTTCCCTGTCATTCTTTTCCTTCAGACCATTTTCCCATTCGGCCCATGATCGAAGTTACCTTAGCCCACACGAACTTGTTGTTTCCGGTCTATCCCGATTCCCTCTCCTCTCCTCACATGCAACTCATTGTTTCTGGGCCAAGCTCGTGCACCTGGCCGGCCCAGCCCGAGCTGAAACCCAGGCCGAGATGCAATCTGGCACGCCGCCATTGTGGGGCATGTGTGCATGCCAGGCGAGTTACCCGATAAAGGGCAAGCACTCGAGACCCTCCAACGGCCCTAGCCTCCGCGGCCCCCTGCTCCATCGCGCCTCTTCCTTCTCGCCCCGCAGCACCCATGCCCCCTCTTGCTCGCGAGGGCCTAGGAGCGCCGCCACCCCTCGCCTCCACCATCACCCCTATCCAGCGCCGCCCCGGCGTCTTCCCCTGCACACGACTCCCCGTGCCTCCTTACCGCTCGTGCCGAGGGAGCGAGTGCCCAGCCCTGCGCCCCTACCCCCACGTGCACTGGTGCCTGCGCCCTCATCATGCGTCACCGCACAGGGCTGCGCCAAGCCAGCACTACCGCCGCCCCTACATGTGCTGCTGCCGTCAGCTCTTCTCCTAAAAAAATTAGTTCATCTCCGGCCAATTCCCGCTGCCACGATGCCTCCCGCCATGGGTAAGCGGTCAAACGGATTCTCCTCGACCTCCTCTCTCTATTCCCCATCTTCCCGCACTCTCCCGTGCCCTAGAAGGGCAGGAATTCGTGCTACAGTGCCCGCTCCAAGCTTTTTGCAATTTGGCCCCCTATCAAACCTTGTAATTTTCACTGTTTTTCTTATGTCTATGAAAATCTGCCTATCAATTTGGCCCCTATCAAACCTAGTAAGATTAGATCTTTTCAGCCTAGCCCCAACCCTGATCTTTTATTGATCTAACCCTAGCTTTTGATTTATTTGTGAGCTCAGTTTTCTGAGTCTTGTAAAAATCAGCAGCTAGCCCTTCACGTCTATGTTTAATCGCGACTAGGTCCCTACAACCTTGTTTCTACCGTAGTTTCCATGTTTTAGATCCGTTTCAGTTCGTTTTTGTTGCGTTAGTCTTCTACTATGTTAAGCTATCGTTTAGTAGTTCCTGTTCTAAATTAAATATAGATTTAATTTGATTAACAATCTCTCATCTAGTTTTCCTATTTAAAAGCTAATTAGATGTTTACTCCAGTTTTCATAATTAATGTTAACTTGATTAATATCAACTCAAATGTGTTTATAATTTAATTTGTTAGTCCACACGGATCATATAAAGTTGTGCATTTAGATGCTTTCACAAGTTTCTTTCTAACTAATTGTTTAATTAGTGTAATTTGTACATAGATAATTTTAAATAAAATTGGACTAAGTTCTACTTCGCTTTTGCAAATATGAATATAATATGAGCTAATTATAAACATGGATATTTACTTCTAAATATCCTTTACATGTGTTTTTGAAATAAAATAAATAAAGAATATAGTTCTTTTGTTCCTTTTATAATATACAAATCTTCCGATAGCTGTTTCTTTTCAACCGTAGCTTCGTTTTTCACGTTTCTTGCCCATAGCAACGAGCCCTATCCTTCCGTGTGCTCTTTTAAAGTTTTCTTTTGTTTGGTCTATCTGTTCTTAGTTTCTCTTGTTTGTTTGTTTTGTTTGTATGCTTTGGCTCGATGCTTATGTGATGTTAGAAGGAGCGCGATGAAAAGCATTGAAGATCAAAGGAGTCAAGAACAAAAATTGAAGACTCTGAGTAGCTATTCTTTGGATGAAAGGCAAGTGTTCCTTGATCATAATTTTGGTCCTAATAATCTTTAAATATATATACACCTTTACTTTATATGCATGCATGTGTCTTAAACTTGATGGGTCCCAAATTAAGGATATGCCTAGTCTTTATGATCATTCCTTGTCGACCTGGGTTTTACCTTTCTGTTGGGTAGCTACTGCTTAGTTGCTATAACTGGTTCTGGTATGGAATAATTACAACCATGATGACAACAATGATGATGCTACACCTATTTTACTTCATGTTCTCAGTTAATTACTGTTGTTAAACAAGATCATATGTTCTAATCGAAACATGGAGAGCCACCCAAGACAACAGTGCAACTACAATACTACATGGCTCTGGTCTTGGCTAATTAATTAGAAACTCTAGCTTGTGATGATCTTACCGAAAGGGCAAGAGGGGTTGCATCGTCGGGGTATAGCTCGGTCCTCTTGAGGCGTTGATATGTTCCTGGTTAAGGCGTCATCCTCATTAGGGGGAGTTATGAACTCTTTGACTTGAAACTTCAGCGGATTGTCATAAGTTAGGGAATCTTTGTAAAGGCCTCGTAGTGAATCCCTAGCCACTCACCTTGGAAGTGTTTAAGAGGCTAGCTACCTCGGGCGACATGGGAGACACGAATTGTGAGTAAAGTGTGCAACCTCTACAGAGTGTAAAACTGATATATCAGTCGTGCTCACGGTTATGAGTGGCTTGTACCCTCACATGATTAATGAACTTGAAGATGAATTAAATCATGGACCATGTTTATGGTTGTGGATATGCTTTTGTTATATCTATTCTATTTCTTACTAATGTGGGCTTTGGTATGAACTTATACCTTAATAATCAGGTGCTAATAAAACTTAACGACCTGAAATTGCTTATCGCAGTAAGCCAGTCAGCCTTTCCTTGATTAAGCCTTCATGTCATATAGTTCCCAACACTTGCTGAGTACCAACCATAGGTGTATTCGCGCTTATTTTAATTGCTGCTCAGAAGAGAAAGTTGCTGTGAAGTCTTTCAAAGATAGCTAAGTTCTAGGCGTACGCAACCCCCGGTCGATTGCCTGTAAAGTTTGAAGCCTTCATTTCCAGGATAAGCTGTATAACTCTGATAGTCTTTTTAACCATTGTAATTCTCTTTTCGTGATACTGTTACTGATTATTCACTTATAAAGTCACTATATGTATGGAACTTGATCCTGGCATACATATAGTTATGTATTCGGTTTTGTCCTTAAAACCGGGTGTGACAATCTGCTTGATCCACACCTTGTAGAGCAAAGAGAAAGCCGTTCAAGGGAGGCGCTTGATCCAGATAATGAACCGGAACAACGACAGGTAATGAATACACGATTAATTACAACAAAGCGTACCATACGTTTTCATAGACTACGCGTAATGACTTGCCCAATTGTATGATTCGAGTAGGCGCCGACAGGAAGGAGTAAGCGCCGACGCCAACCCCCTAGCCCCACAGAGGAAGTCAATGAAAGTTCGGGTCCCGATCCTCCAAGTACAACCTCTGACGGACAAAACAAAAGGAAACGGGGTGAGCGAGGAAGAAACCAATACCCCGAAGGGCAATTGTCTGTTAATGCAATTAGCACAGCAGGAGAGCCCATAGATCCTCCGCAGATTGTAGCAAAGTTTCAGAATGCTATCGGTGCTATAATCAGAACAAAGATAGTTTTGGATCCAACGATCCCCAGTTGGCCCCTGATTCCTGAGGGGAGGAAAGAAGCGATGTGGCAATTGTTGAGCAGAACTTTTATTCTGCCCAAAGGAACTAGAGAACAAGTAAAGCTTTATGCTCTGAAGATGCTGGGTGAAACTTTCCACCGGTGGAAGAGCGAACTGAATACTCGGTATGTCAAAAAAGGTCGAACACCATTTGCAGATTATGGGGACATCACATCAGCATAATGGGAAGAGTTTGTTCGATAAAAGACCACTGAAGAAGCTCTAGCCCTAAGCCAGAAACAAAATGAACTAGCAAAGAGCAACATACATAGAGTCCACCTTGGGCCAGGTGGGTACCAAAGGAAGGTCGATCAGTGGCGGCGTGAAAGAGAGGCGGCAATAGCTGACGGGCAGCCCAACCCTTATGAAGGCTTGGACGAACGTGGATGGCGGTGGCTTGAAACAAGGAAGCCAAAGATAGTTGAAGGGAAACCAAAGTTTGATCGACCCAAAACCGAAGAGGTGGCAGAAAAAATGTTACAACTTGTCAGGCTTCAGAACAAAGGTCCATTTAAACCCCATAGGGAGAAGGATGTGCTTAGTACTGCCGTTGGGTCCAAAGAGCATGGAGGCCATGTTAGAGGCTTGTCCTCTAAGTTGAGCATCAAGGATGGGTTCGAGAAGGACCAGGCTAGGTACAGGAGCCATGACCGATATAAAGAAGAAATTGTGGCAGCAGTAGAGAATGCAATGCAAGCAAAGTTCAAGGATTTGTTTATGTCAACACTTGCAGAGCAGTAGCAGTCGGGGCTAGTTATGTTCAACACGTCGCAAGAGGTGGGGCAGCAACAGATGGTGGTCATGCCCCCTCCAGTACTTGGCAAAGCGAGTCCGGCATGTGCACAGAGTAGTGCCGTCTCGACCACAGCTCAGCAATACCCGGTGGATACCATAACAAGTATTACTCCCTGCTTGTTGCTCTATCCGGTCGGCAAAGCTGGAAAGACAAAGAAAGTTGCCAAGGCCCAGGTGCATCTGGCTAGAGGTTTATTTGAGGGAAAACCGATCCTGGCCCTATATGCATGCATACAAGTGGAGCAACTCTTGAAATCAAGCTATGAAGATAACGAGATAGACATCTCCACTGTAGATGGAAAGAGTTGCCTTGGAGAATGTGTCGGCAGCACTATTTTATGGCATAAACGAGATATCTTACTGGTTGATCAAGTACCTTTGGCTACTCCGAACTATATCTCACCAGCATCACAACAACAAGAGCAAGGGGCAGCACCAGAGCATTCACCAGCGGCTCCAGTATCACGAGAGCCATCACCTCAGGCTCCACCATAACCAGTGGCTCCAGTATCACGAGAGCCATCACCTTAGGCTCCGCCATCACCAGCGGCTCCCGTATCACAAGAGCCATCACCAACGGCCTCGTGATCACCACCACCACGAGAGCCATCCCCACAGGCCCCGATATCACCATTGGCTCCGCCACCATCCCGATCACGAGAGCATACTCCACTGGCCCCGGCTCCGCTTGCCCGATCACTGATGCCTCGAGTGTTGCGGTCTTACGAAAAGGACAAGGAAGGGTCAGAAATTGTGAATAGATGGCACGCCGCAAACAAGAAGTCTGATGAAAAGGCTAAGAAGACTAAGTCCAAGGATAATCCAGCAAATTCTAGTGCCAGCAGACGGTCAGACTTTTCTACGCCTCGCACTAACACAGAGCACAAAAAGGACATTGGGGTTGATAACATTCAAGACTTAGACGATGCTCCCTTAATGTTTCGGTACGGAAAAGACTTGCTACCGAACTGGGCACTAAGGGATTGTCCACCTTTTATGCAGAGGTTTCATAATTAGTACAAGAGGGCATGTAGACTTGGGCTCAAAACCATATATGCTCCACACCATCGGGATGTATTCGGACTTAAGGGACAACAAATCTTTGATATCACGTTCGATTTTGAAGACATCCAGTACATGTTCCGCCTCTACAACTTGGTATTGAAATGGTTTGACTCTGGTGCATGTAAGTGCCTCATGATACTAATTTGTTTTATATTACGGCCTAAAATACTGTATTATATGCATAAATATTTAATTATCATATATTATATTCTATAGGATGCAAACAATGGATGCTATTACTTTAAAGAGAAAGGTCTGGTACCTTGACCCTGCAGCGATTTGCGAGACCAGGCACGCATCGCCAAAATGGATGAAGGACGACGATAACTATCTAAAGCCATTTCAAACAAATAAGGAAAAACAAAAGGAACGAAAAAAATTTCACCAAGAGACCTTCAAGATGGTTGCGGCCTACATATCACATATGATGACATGATGGGGAGATATGGATGTCATATTTGCGCCATACCACATCCAGTAAGTCCAATATCAACCATATCATATAATAAACCATTGCTCCGATCCATGCCTATAAATCGTACATAATATTTTTTTGCAAAAATCACTGGATTGCTTTCCATCTACAGCCAAAGCTTGGAAGAATCCTCGTATTGGACTTCTTGGATTAGTCAACCAAGAGATACCAAGAATTCATAGATATTCTACAATTGTGAGTGAATTTCTTAGCTTCCCTATGCACATCATGCTTATTTCTCTACAGAAGTATACATATATAAATTAGTTTTCCATTTCTTTCATTTTAAAATAGGGCTTACAAGTTCTATGTTCATAGAGGAGGAGCTCATCCTGCCGACAAACCAGATGAAATGACTATACGCACAAGGTTCCCATGCCACAAGCAACCCGCAGGTTCCGTGTACTGTGGGTACTACCTGTGCGAGCATCTGAGGGGGCAAGGGAGATATACTACTGATCCCGAACGTGTAAGACGCTACTCTTTATTAGGGAAAGATGCATATGTGTACATTATTTTTTTTACTGTAACTAGTACTTGGTTGATTAATGTTATTATTGATTAAATAATTGCATATTCATCCAGAAAAACACGGTGGCCGGCTCCATGAGAAACAACTTCTAGATGTAGTCAACGATTTGTGCCGTTTCATTATGCATGAAGTGGTCAACATGAGGGGTAAATATTTTCACGAAGCACAAGATTTGGCAACGGAAAATAAATACATTGGACTTCGTGAGTGGCACAATCAAGGGTACCGTGACGCCTCTAGTAGCTTTCCTAGGGAGGAATAGAGGAAACACAATGTGCATTTTAATGATGTACTCTAATGATGTTTGATTTTCATATAATTTAATTTTGTATGCATAAATATTTTTAGTTACTGAACATATTCCACATCTCGATCTCGAACTAGATTGAGAGATCAAAATTGGCGGGAATGCAAATCGCAAAAAATAGCAGAAAACATAATTAAAATTTTTAAATTCAAATCGGTAGCGGGAAACATAATTAATACTTTCAAATTCAAATCGGTGAATTTTATTGGTGGGCGGGAGCTCATTTCCAGGGGCGGGTCACCCACTCACCTGCCCCTAGAAATGCCTTTGTATGGGCGGCTCACCCCCCCCCCTCCCCCGCCGCCCCTACAAATCCATTTGTAGGGGCGGCTGGGGGTGGCCCGCCCCTACAGATGCATTCCCTGCAAATAGCTATTTTTAGCAGCGAAAACTAGCAACGGGTGCACTATCTGCTCCTAAAAATACATTTTTACCCGCCCCTACAAATGCTTTTTGTAGTAGTGATCGGCTCCAAGGATGAGAAAAATAAGTTTGGTCAGAAATGACAGTTCTCATCTCAGCACGCGTGGTCTCTGACGAGATCACTACTAGCTCCTGGCTATAGTCAAGGTACTATCGGCAGCTTTCTTCTTTCTTCGTTCTACCGTTGCTCTATCTCCTTCCAAGCTGAAGCCATCAACGCCCTATGTTGTCTACATCGACGACGTACGAGTGCAAGGAATGGCGCATGGTGGCGTGACGTTACCTCACGCCAACCCTCTATGGTCATGGCATTTGATCGTGTCAGCAAACACCCAGATCCGTATGGCGGCCGGGTCTCTTCGGACCTAGTTCACGGTAGGCTGGTAGAGACATGCGGAGAACCGAGAGAATATCGAGTTGTTGCAGGCAGAAAGAAATTTGGCATCGATATCATAGGTAGTAGAAACGGTTACAAAAAACATAGAGGCAGTACTACGCACACTACACTTATTCTTACAGCATTTCCCAACGGCCTGTAAGCAGGCGCCACCGTGCACGGCGGCAACATTCACAGGTTCCCCGCCTCCTCCAGCTGGGCGGTCTTGTCCAGGTGGATGAAGAAGGCGTAGAAGCCTCCGCCGATGGTGGCGAAGGCCATGGCCCAGACCACGAGCGCCACCAGCGGCGGCATGATGGCGGCGACCTTGTGCGAGAACATGACGGTGAGCAGCGTGGTGAGCCCCCACACGCAGGCCTTGAGCACACCCCGGCGAGGCGACTCCCGCGGCGTCCTCTCGAAGATGCGGAGGCACGCGAAGAGCAGCACCAGGTCCAGGTACGACGCCACCACGAACGCCACAGCGCCGCGGTCGCCGTCCGACCGGTATATCGCCATGCCCGAGTTGAACGTCAGGAACGCGAAACCCAACGCCGTCAGCCATGAGAACCCGCCGCCACCGCTGTCTTCGAGGCCTTGGTTCATGCCTCGGTTCCTCGATTCCTCCTTGTCCAAAAGTGGCGTCTTTTTTGGGGAGACCGAAGACATAACCGTGCCAACAACAGCGCCAGAATGCCAGACAAGATCTGCAATGCGACCTCACATGTCAAACAACCGCGTTCATGTGTTCAGTGGCGGCACACAGAGGAACATGCATGGTAGTGATTGACAAAATCAGAAATGACGTTGCCATGAACTTCTGCAACTGGACTGTATACAATCCCTACTAAGTCGTTTGAAGAGGTCAGATGCACTCAAGACTACAGAAATGTAACACGGGTTACAGGCAGAAAATTGGCGAACAACAACAAGATAAGCCCTATGGTTGCTACCGTTTCAGCCTGCCCGTTTAACGCCACTGCAGGTTAAGGATGGTGGCGCTATCCACCTCGACACGGCCACGGTGACGGCGGCGGAGGCTGATCGATGGCCTTGGCCCCATGACCATGAGCTCTTGTTTTGGCGTGTGAGCCCGCGAGCTAGTGAATCCGATGTCGGTTGAGCCTTGGGCCTCACGAGCTCGAGCCGTGAACAGTACGGGCTAATCCTAATATTTCCCAGCTAAAATTGTACTACCTCTTGTTCCAAATTATAGATCTTTTTAACTTAATTGATATATATTTACTACGCACCTAAATAAATATACGTACAGATATATTATTATATTTAAAAAAGTCGAAACAATCTACTAATAATTCGGAATGGAGCGAGTACTATACCAAGCCGCGCTTCAACCGAACTCGTGTACAAAATTATTGTTGGGAGCTCGGCTCTGCCTTTCACACCAAGAGTACCTTCCCCCCTAGGAGTTAGGGCCGTTGAGCTGCCTGTTTGAGCCCGTTTGAGGTCGCCGGCAGCGGGAGGTCGTCGTTGGCAGAAGGCGATTAACTTTGCTGCTATTGCTGAACACTCGCTCCTTCACTCGTCCGTCGGTTGTCTGTTTGGTTGCCTTTTGAGCATGCAAATCCCGCGATTGGCCTCTGCCTCGCCTGATCTGAATGAACTCGAATTACTTCCCTCCGATCCGGCCATGTGTACGAGCACAAGGGCGCCATGCCGCCATTGCTATAGTTGGTCGGGCTGTGCTCTTCAGCAGGATTGCTGCAGGGATGTGCTACCTGTTCGCCGTCGTGGAGGCGGTGGTCGGGGCCGAACCGCAGGAAGCAATTGCGACGCGGTTCCGCTGGCGCTTGGCTTCAATCGTGAGCTTAACTGAACTTTCTTTCAGACACCAAAAGCTTTTTGAATCCTGCAACTAGAACTCCATACCAAAAGCTTCTCTCGGTACCTCACACGAGCTCTGCCTCAGAGAAGAAGGTCCTCGCTTACACTCATGGACCCTCCATGGATATGACATGATAATATGATACTATTATACCAAGCTAATTTCAGATGTCTTTGAACATATCTCCTATATTCAGCACCCATATCGAAACCCAGATGTTCTATATATCACCGTACAATTTCCTACACCATTTACCATTAGATGCACAAACGGAGCCGGCTATGGCTCGGATGTGGTACTAGAAATTTAAGGTAGAGAGAGTAGAGAAGAAATGGAACAGCATAACTTAGAGAAACAAACAAGAACTAAAGTAGATCGTGAGTAGATTAGAGAGCCGAAAAGCATGCGTCATCGTCGACACTGGAGAAGGACGAAGATATATAAATATACGAAAGAAACATACCTACTGTTCCACTAAATCTTGAAGAAGGCTTCCTCGATGCAGCCTGAGGGTGCGCTTCGGATTCTTACAAGTTTGCTCTCTTATAGACAACCAAGAGAGGAACGGCGTTAGACCTAGCCGTTTGGTCTCTATCCACCAGTAACTGCTTCAACTTTTTTTTTTTAAAGGGTAAGGATGGTTCCATTTTATGACCTGGAACTTCGCAGCTACAGCCAGACACCGGGCGGTGACGAGACCCATCAACCTCGTTTTCAGTATTGCAACAGGGATGTGCTAGCAAACGAGACGACCGCGTAGCGTGATGGCTCTCTCGTAACTAAAGAAGCAATACATCGTGGGTTCGCCTCCTGACATCGTCCTCACCCTAAGATAATGCTGATGTTTATATAACTGCCCTAGTGCCCAGTCATTTAATGCACTCAAATTTTACATATTCCAAATCTGAAGAAGAGAAGTGCGCTCCACAACTAGCATCTTATATCAGAGGCTGCAGGCTGCCATGTGTTGCATTTAAAAGGCCGGCTCCATTATATTTCATGATTCATATGTCTCAATCCGTTGAAAATGCAGTGGCAATAAACCGATGGCGTCGTTGTTTACAAAGTTGATTTCTCTTTTTTTAACATTTGATATTTTCTTATTCAAACTCAAATTTTATGATGGTACATGATTGCATAAAAAAGAATAGGAGGGAGTACCACTACTAGACAAAAGATCATTGGTACTAGGTGCTTTCCTTTTGAAGGAATCTGTGAAGGATCCTTTAATATCAGGTGGTAACACCAGTCGGTGCTGTGTGTGGACTTTTTATACCAGCTATTAAAGATTTTCATAAACTTCCATCCACCCTAAAAATACCGGTAGTATTAGTACTATATCCAATTTATACCAGTATTTTTTGGTGGCCGATAGCTTGTTTTTTAAAAAATACCTAACAGTCTGGCGAGCAACTGAAAACCGGGAAGCAGTACTCCTTTGTCCAAATTAAGTCCATCTCTAGCCAAAAAGTTTATTCCAAATTAAATCAACTTCTACAGGTAGCCCCTCTTTGACTCGCGTTTACCTGAGCCTGTTAATATGCATTGTTAAGGTGCAACCGTATTCCCACAGTGAAAAAAGGTGCAACCGTATTTGGCGCTGTTTGGTTCACCCTAGCACACCTAGTGCTAGAAGGGAATCTTGCATGTATGGAGTACTAAACGAAGTTTATTTGTAAAATCTTTTCACAGATGGATGTAACTTTGCTTGACAAATCTAATGAGCCTAATTAATCCATGGTTTGCTACAGTAATGCTACGGTAACCATTCTCTAATTATGCGGTCAAATGTCTTATTAGATTCGTCTCGCGAAATAGCGCAGGGGTTGTGAAGTTAGTTTTGTAAACTGTCTTTATTTAATACCCTAATTAATGGTCAAAGTTTACTACAGTAACCTAGCGCTACTAAACCAAACAGGGCCTTTAATTTGCTCTCGAGTCGACCAATGGTCACTCTAGTTATTAGATAGGATAATTAAAGATAAATGTTTAATGAACAGCAATTATATTTTTTTCTCCTTCTCATTAAGCTGTTTGAGATTCGCTACGGACTAATTTAATTTGGGGCGAAGGGAATAGTAATTAAGATCCCGATGAAAATAGAGATGTCTCCAATTTTACCTATAAATATCATAGTCCTTTGATTTGAATATTACGTGAATAACATATGTATTATTGTTGTATGCTATATCTAATATATGTTTGAACCATATATTGTATTTAATTTGGTGTATCTATAAATAGAATATATATAAATAATTGTTCGAAAACTATGTTATGGTGTCTGTCTTACAGAGTAGTGGGTACAAACATTGTTTCTATGATAACGTCAAATCTCCTGACATCTTTGTGCAAAAAAAACTTAATTTCTACTATGGAAAAATAAAATTTAGATAAAGATTCTGAGAACATTTGATTAATTGCATATTTGTATTGCAATTTAGTGGGATGTCTTATGATACGTAGAAACAATCATCATTTCAACCTTCAAAAAAAAAACAATCATCATTTCTGACAACTAATTGGACCTTAATGTTGCTTGATTTATGATTCACCAGTGAGATTTTTTTTTCAAAAACACAATTTAACCAAACTAGGATATGCAACCAAGTTTTTCCGGTCTGGCCCTGCTGGCCCCATCCGCATCCCAGCAGGCAGGATGGAGCAAAATAGGCTTTGATTGGGCAGCTAAGAGGTGTGAAGAAACAGACAAGTCAAGAAGGAAAATTGCATGCTATTGATCACTACGAGACACAAATCAATCTAGGGGCAGCAGATGTTTTTGATACATTGTCACGGTACAACGGATTAGTTGAGGGGAAAACACATTAAAGTATCGCGAGGGTAGCTGAGATAGGATGAAAAAAAGAGGCGGAAGTGGAACCGGTGTATTTGCCGATCTGCGGTCCAACGGGCCAAGGTTGCAGACCGCACATGCTAATTATGGGAAGTGGAACCGGTGTATTTACTCTCATTTTCTGTACTTCCTCCGTACTCGTAAAAGAAGTCGTTTAGGAAAAGATTTAAATCAAACCTTAAAAATATAAATTATGAATAACTCTCAAGTTGTTGAGTTTGAAAATATGAAAATTATATGAATAGATTTGTCCTAAAAAATACTTTTCGATAAATATTTTTTATAGAAACAAGAAGTTAAAGTTGTGTTTTGGAGACCGTGTCGCTGTCCAAAACGACTTTCTTTACGAGTACGGAGGGAGTACTCCCTAAGGCAAGGTAAGATATCTTGCTTTATCCTAAGTTAAAGTAGTCTAAATTTGACCAAATTCATAGACAAAAATATTAGCATCTAACACATCAAATAAATAAATTATAGAAATATATTTCATAATGGATCTAACTATTCTTATTTGACATTCAAATATTATCACTCTTTTCTATAAACTTGGTCAAATTTTGAATAGTTTGACTTAGGACAAACCAAAATATCCTACATTTCAGGATTGAGGGAGTATATTAGTGAGCCAGGCAGCCGGGCAAAGTGGATATACTCTCATTTTCTGTATATATATATGGCTTGTGTGTAAGGATGCAGGTGGCTACCAATAGTGTATTTTGTGTCATCTAATTAATTACGATGGTGTGCCACTCTAGTTCATTTCTCCTACCAAATTATTTATGTAGAATGTCATTCTAGTTCATTTTATCAACTTTTTGGCTCAACCCAATAATCTAAAATATATATAACTTGCATCCCTACTTCTGCGACCACTGACAACAAGCCAACAAGAACTTAAGTCAGCGAAGCCGAAACCTCTCAACTATGTCGACCTGCCACTACTACAGCACCCCTCATCCCCACCGGTTCAAAATGGACATCACCGCCGGTTCAACCACCCGTTGGATTTAATTTGACAGTGGTAGCCCGAGCCATCACCGCTAGGTCTAGAACCGGCGGTGATGCCCGGCCCTTCCAAAAAAAAAAAAATTGATGCCGGCTACCCCGCTCCGCCCGCTCGTGCCACGCCACCCGCTCAGCTCCGTTCGCGCACTCCGCTTGGACTGCGCCGTGCGCTCCCTTGCGCCAGCCCTTCGTGCCCTGCCGTGTCGGCCGCTCGTGCCGTCTCGCCGGCCGCCCGTGCCGTCTCGCCTGCTCGCGCTGCTCACACCGCTTGCCCTGCTACGCTCGGTGGCGCCCTACTGCGCGCCGGCCGCCGCCAACTGATGCTGCGGCCGCGCCACACCACGCCTCCTCTGCCCTGGCTCGAAGCAGTGGGGGCTCGACGTGGTAGGGCCAGGGCAGGGTCCTGGAACTCCCGGGGCTCGACATGGTGGGGGCGGAGGTGGGGTCGCGGCGGCGGTTCCCCCTGCACGCGACCTGCAGATCCCTTGAATTTGGAGGTGGCAGTGAGGGCGAGATTGAGAGCAGGAGGGAGCACATCAGCATCGGAGAGCAGCGAAGGGCGGCTAAGCAAGCGAGCTGAGCAAGCAGTGGTGGGGAAGAAGGAAGGACAGGGGGCAGTGTAGGAAGAAGAGAGGGGAGGGGAGGTGCCAGCGGGAAGGGGCGGCTGGCAAGAGGGGAGGGGGGGAGCTCGGGAAGAGGGGAGGGGAGGGGAGGTGGAGAGAGGGAAGGAGAGGAATGAGAGGAAGAGAGAAGGATAGGAGATAAAATGAAGGAAAAAATGGGTGATGAACATCATCGTCGGGTTCTAACCTATCACCGCCGGTTCATATTATGATCCGACAGTGATAGCTTTTGAACCTATCACCGCCGGGTCGTAATACAAACCGGCGGTGATACTTACTATCACCGCTGGTTAATTTCAAGGAGAACTATTGGTGATAGACTATCACTGCTGGTTTGGTTTGAACCGGCGTTGACGAGGACAGGGTGTGTTTGGGATGAGGCGTAACTTGAGCTTGAAGATCAAGCACACATTATAATCAAATAGAGAATTTATATTGCATGGACCACGTTTCTCCCGTTGTCTGAGTCTTGAGTCAGGTAGAGCCATGACTATTTTTGCAATTGGCTAAACTTTTTTCACAAGGCTAATTTTTTGTCTAATTAGATTGTTATATATGATATTGTCCACCAAAGATAAAGCTCCCTCCATTCATATTTCAAGTCGACCATGTATTTGAAGATTAAAATGTAATTATTTTTACAAAAAAGTAGATAACCATGTATGAGCACGCACACACAATCACCGTTTATGAGCACATCGAAAAGATTATACTGACAAATCTTAATATTGATGAATGAGCACGTGACTTACTACAAAATGTTAGCGCAGTTAAGTCTTGAAACAAAAACTGTATGTAAATTACAGATGCAAAAATGACACCGCTAGATGTGTGTGTGTATGTGTGTGTCTATATGTACATTCATGTATGTAACACTAATTTTTTCCTAATTAGTAAAACTATATAGATAATATTATGGTGACAAGTTCAGTCTAGGGTTCTTGTCGTTTTGTGTCCGTGAAAAAACGGAGAAGGGCAGCAGTACGCAGAACATCCCTTTCGGACAATCATTTTCACCTTTTCTGTCAGGTGCCAATCTCTTTGATGCCTCCGCAGGGGTGTAAAAGGTCGTCCACAACAGCGCCAGAAACATGGAGCTCTCTTCTTCTATATTAATGAAATAGGCAATGTTGTGCCCGTTCGATAAAAAAGAACATGGAGCTGAGAGAAAATAAAATTGTTGCAAATCATTTTATTAGTGATCAATTACTTTATTTAGTTAATGATGTCATTAATCACCCAAGGGGCCAACTCCAAGGGGCCTCTCCAAGGGGCCAACTCCAAAGGACATCATGCCCTTTGGGCTTGGATAGGATAAACAACTCTTGTCACTCTTACGAGAGTTCTTCAATGAGAATCACTCTTACAACTCTTGTCACTTTCCATTCTCTCTCACCTTTTTCACTACAACACGTGATATATGAAAAAAAGGAACTAGGCCACGAGGCTTAAAATTCAACAAGAATGGACTCTGTTCATCTTCGTTTCTTTGCAACTCAAAGAGGAACGCACCAGCGTTCTTCAACGACAACGGCGCATCCGTGCCTGTACAGCCGCCATCGGCGGTGGCGGACATTCGCCCCACCCAGCCTGCCATCAGCGGCCGTTCTTCCTCACTTGCGGAAATGCTCGCGGTAGCCGCTCCTTCCGTGCCCTCAGCGGTTCCCGCACGATGCCGTCGCTGCAGTGATGCCTTCGGCGTCTTCCTCCACGGCCGCACCTCCAGCGGCCACCGCAATAGCGGCCCCGAAGGCATCTGCGATGGCTTCGCCGGTGCCTGCATCCTTGCCATCAGCGGCCGCCGGCACCTCCTCAACCATGGCCCCTTCACCCGCCCGCATCCTCGGCCGTGTGGCGGCCACGGACCGCCGGCCGGGAATCCAGCGTGGCACCTGGAACTCCGCCGCCTTGGGGCTCTCCGCCAAGCCAAGAACTGCCGGTGGAGGCTGGCAGCCAGCCCGAGCCAGCAAATGAGGGGCGGCAGACCGAGGCGAGCAAAGGGGAGAGGAGGAGGAGCGCACGACAGCGCATGGCACAGTAGCATCGGCAAGCGGTGCAGCAGTGAGCCAAGGTCGAGGTACGATAGCATCAGCATGGCGGCGCTCTCCGGCGACGGCAGCAGCGGCGCGCGACGCTGGCAGTGGCGGCAGCTTGGATGAGGGCGGACGGTTAGGGTTTCCCTAACCAAGCCGCCCCCCCCCCCTCTGGCCATTTTATACGGGCCAGCCGATGTGGGCCGCCATCGGGCCAAGCCGCCACAGCAGGCCAGCTCGCCCGCAGGCTGAGCCAAGCCGAGCCAATGCAGCAGGCCGGCTCGCTCGCAGGGTGAGCCAGGCCGAGCCGAGCTGGGCCTTCAGTGGCAAGCCAAGCCGAGCTGTGTGCCCCCTCCAGTTTTCTCCCGTGCAATCTTGCATTTAGGCCCTAAATTTCTATCTATTTACATGTTTTAAACTATCCGGTTATGCATGTTTATATTTGAGGCCCTAGATTATTCTGTTTTAGTCCTCAGACTATTCTAGATTTGCATAAATATTGTAAATAGCTATCTGGACCATTAGGTTTGGAAGTTAGCACCAATATAATATGGATGCTATGATTACCGCAGTAATTGTACATTATGTGATCCGCATATCTCACATTGATTATGCAAATGTTATTTTAGAACAATCTTTTCATGTGCTATTTATTTTATTTATATTATTACAAATATGGCACTTGATTTATATTCTACATCATGTAGTAATATGCAAAATTAAAATTAAGGTATATAAATCTAAGTTTTTAAAAAAAACACAAGGTAATGGATACCTAGGCATCGGCTGCAATAAATTCTTTAAGAATTTATTTGCCTTGAAATCAAGCTTTTAGGCAGGCAGCAAATCACTTGCCCATTACTAAGAGGTCTACACACTATGTAAGAAACGTCCTAAGGTGACGGGCATTATCGCGCTAATGTGACGGACATTATGTCCGTCACCTTTATCACGTCACTAATGACTACTTAAAAGTGACGGGCTGAAACGCGTCACCTATATCCCACAAAGGTGACGGGCATCAGTACTAACCCGTCACCTATGGTAGTCTTAGCCCGTCACCTATGTCAACACATAGGTGACGGGCATCATTCTTTTACGTGTTAAAATAAATATTTTCTATGCGAATAAAAATCAAAAAAATATTTACTTTTTCCCACCGCACTCGCGTCCCAAGTCGCAAGTCGCGCGATTTTTTGCGTGAATATGCGCACGTGCGATTTTTCTCATCGTTACCAGGATTCGTACCCACAACCTTAGCCTCGCGCGTACCCTCCCCTACCACTAGGCTACACATGTGATCAACAATGAGATATTTTCCTTTTATCATCACTTTCAAATGTCACAAAGGTGACATGCCTTGATGTTGCACATCACTTATGTCATCACAAAGGTGGCGCGCTTTGATGTTGCCCGTCACCTTTGACTTGTTAAAGCCCGTCACCAATACTAACCTTGACATGCTTTAGATGGCGGACCGTCCGCTCCCACTGGGTGGACCGTCTGCCGGTCAAGACGTTCGGTCATCCAAAAAATCTGCATGTAAACCCCAATGGCGGACGGTCTGGCATGTGGGGGCAGACGGTCCGCCACCTATTACGCCAGATGTCCGAACGTGCTTTAATGTTGCCTGTCACCTATATAAAACTTATAGGTGACGGACCATAAATGTGACCCATCACCTATAACAAGCCGCCAGATGTCTGAACGTGCTTTAATGTTAACCGTCACATATATGAAACTTATAGATGACAGGCCATAAATGTGGCCCGCCATCTATAATAAAGGTGACGTGCTTTGATGTTGCACGTCACCTATTTCATAATAAAGGTGACCGGCAATGTTTTAGGGAGGCCCCGAAGGGGTCAAAGGTGACGTGCATCATCTTCGCGCGTCACCCATATAACAAAAGTGACGCGCGACAACAACGCGTCACCTTAGGACGTTTCTTATATAGTGACATCTTATGATGATTACCTACAAAATGTATATTCAAAATATTCTATCGAATGAAATATGTATAAAATATGACTATTAAGTCATTCATTCCCGCAGGAATGCAAACAAATAGTTGCATTATTTAAATCAATATTCCTTAAATTATGATTCAAGCATCATCTTGATTCCATTATTTTTTATAAATTTACACACATATAAATTTTAATTTACCACAATCCTATACATGATCTTAATGTAGGAAAATGTCTCATTTAGTCAACAAAGATTTTGCTGAACTTGTAGCAGATGGTAGTAACTATCTGACTTGGGCTATGGATGTTAAAATCATGCTAACAGCAAAAGGCTACATCAATACAATTGAAGAGCCAAACCACAAGCCCCTGTTTCAGATGAAACCAAATATACCACATTATATTTCTTGAGACAGCATCTTCACCCTGATCTCAAGAATGAATATATGATGGAAGAGAATCCTAAAGCACTTTGGGTTGCACTCAAAGAACACTATGATCAACAAAAGGCAATCATTTTGCCCGAAGCAAGACGAGAGTGGTCTCTACTTCGTCTTATGGATTTCAAATCTATTGTAGAATATAACTCTGCCATTCACAAGATTTGTTTCAAGTTTCATTTTTGTGATCAACCAGTTAATGATGCAGAACAAATTGAAAAGACATTGTCCACATTTTTCCCTGCAAATAGGTTATTGCAACAGCAATACTGCCGCCACAACTATGCTAAATATTCTAACTTGATATATGACTTACTCCAAGAAGAAAAACATGATGAGCTCTTAATAAAGAATCATCAAATGCGCCCGTGGGTGCATCACCTCTGCTTGAAGTTCACTACAATAGTCAAAACTCTCAAAAGAAGTTTGGTGGCAAAAAATTTAAAATGAATTTCAAGGGAAAGTGGAACAACAAAAATAACCATCATTATCAGAAAAACAAGGATTCTCACAAAGGCACTTCCAAGAAAAATTTCCGCCATGACAACTCTCAAGTTTGTCAAAGGTGTGGTTGTCACAACCACATCACTAAGAAGTGACATGCTGCCAAACATTTGGTTGAACTCTACCAGAAATCTATTGGCAAACAAGTTCAAGGGGACAAGTATGATGCACACTTCACCACTCAACCGACTGACACCAGTTGCTCCAAGGATACTCCTCTGGAAAATAATGATGAGAAGACTCCTTCATAGATGGATGACTTATTAAGCACTGACGATATGCTCATCGAATTCCAACCCAAATGACATATATGGAGACAACAACTAGTCTCTATCACCCCCAAAAACTTGATTATCTAGCCATATTCATGTAATAATTATATTGTGTTGTAAATATTTGTTGTCATAAGTATTGTAAGACATATGATACTTATTCAATAAAGTATGTATTATGTAATCTTTGAGTTGATCTTAATATATTTGACTCAATCATTATAGATCTTAATATATTTGACTCAATTATTATAGATCTTAATATATTTGACTCAATCATTATAGATTATCTTACGGGGACAATCCAAATGGAGGAAGAACTTTGTTTAGTGGATAGTGCTACCACTAACACTATACTCAGGGAAATTAAATACTTCCAAACTCTTAACAAGAGTAAAGGAAATATCACGACTATCGCAGGCCGCGATGCCGTGATTGTTGGTTCAGGACGTGCCATAATAATTCTCCCTATGGGTACACAATTAATAATCGAGGATGCACTCTTGTATCCCAATTCAACTCGTACCCTATTGAGTTACAAAGATATCCGTCGTCGTAATGGTTTTCATATCAAAACACATAATGACAACAAAGATGAATATATATTCATCACCAAAATTAACAGATATAACAAGCGACTTCTTGAAAAAATTCCTTCACTATCAACAGGATTGTATTTCACATACATAAAACCCATACAACATGTTGCATATAAGATAATTTTCAAAATTTTGATGTCTTCAAGACTTGGCATGATCGCCTAGGTCATCCTGGAATTGGGTTGATGAGAAAAATTATCAGCAATTCAATTGGTCATCACATGAATACTTCAAAATTTCCCAAACCTTCAGATTTTGTGTGCATTGCATGTGTTGCAGGTAAATTAATCTTAAGACCCTCTTATCTTAAGATAAAGGCTAAACCACTAACATTTCTTGAATGCATTCAAGGAGATATTTGTGGTCCTATTCATCCATTAACCAGGCTATTTAGGTACTTCATAGTACTTATTGATGCATCAATAAGATGGTCCCATGTATGTTTATTATGCACAAGAAACCATGCTTTCACATGGTTCATTGCTCAAATTATTAAATTAAGAGCAAATTATCTGGATAATCCAATAAAATCCATCAGGATGGATAATGCCACTGAGTTTTCCTCAAAATCCTTCAATGACTATTGTATGGCTCTAGGCATTAGTGTGGAACATTCTGTATCATAAGTACATACAAAATGGATTAGCCGAATCTCTTATCAAGAGAGTAAAATTAATTGTAAGATCATTACTACAGACTTGTAAATTACCAACATCATGTTGGGGTCATGCGGTCTTACACACCGCTAACTTGATTCAAATAAGACCTACTGCATATCGTACGGCCTTCCCATTGTAGTTAGTACGTGGAAATCAACCAAATATTTCCCATCTGCGAAAATATAGTTGCACTATATACGTACTGATTTCACCACCGCGGCGTACATCAATGGGCCCGCATAGAAAATTGGGGATATATGTGGGGTATAAATCACCGTCAATCATAAAATACCTTGAGCCTCTTATAGGGGACAATTTCCCGGCATTTGGGGGAGATAATATGTACCATAACAAATGCCAGAAAATAAATTGGAATACCTCAAGTATTCAGTCCTATGATCCACTTACTATAGAATCTGAACGTGAAGTTCAAAAGATTATCAATTTACAAAATATTGCAAATAACCTACCAGAAGCATTTACCGATTACAAAGGTGTCACAAAATCACACAATCCTGCTGTAAATGTACCAAAAAGAGTAGTGGTATCTACTCAAAATCTCCCAGATCAAAATAAGATAGGGGAGAAGTACGGGAACAAAGGATAAGCCTCCGTGGAAACCAAGGAAGACTACTTTCAAAACGGTAAATGCAAATCAACATCAAGTTGATAGATACCAATTAGATATTGAAAATCAAAATAATATGGATGTTCAACAGATACACCATATACCTAGCACAAATGTGCGTACAAATATAAGTGCTAGGACATCAGAAGACTTTAACTCCAATACTTTGGGAAATATAGAAGAGTCACAAAGGGTAAATGAAATTTTCACCAACTATATTGATTTTGGAGAATCATTCAATAATTCAATAGAAAGACTACATGTTGACATTAATTTCTCCTCCAAGATTGCAAGTGACCTTCAACCTGATCCAGAACCTAAGACCATGGCAGAGTGCATCAAGCGCTCCGACTGGGTCAAATGGAAGGAAGCAATCGAGGCAGAATCACACTTGCTCAAGAAACGAGAGGTATTCTCATTGGCTATACCTACTCCCCGAAACACTTTTCTTGTGGGATCAAAATGGGTTTTCGTCTATAAAAGGAATGAAAACAATGAGGTGGTGAGATATAAAGGGAGGCTTGTAGCACAAGGGTTTACGCAGAGATCCGACATCGATTTTGATGAAACATATTTTGCAGTTATGAGTGGTATTATATTCCGATACTTAATATCATTGGCAGCTCAGAAAGGTCTATCCATGCATCTCATGGACGTAGTGACAACATATCTTTATGGGTCTATTTATATGATAGTTCCTGAAGGGCTTAATATTCCAAATAAGAATCATTCTCGCAACATGTATTGTGTAAAACTTCAAAAGTCATTATATGCCTTGAAGCAGTCGGGAAGAATGTGGTACAAACGACTAAAGGAATTCCTTCTTCAGAAGGGATTTTCCAATAATGATTGCCCATGTGTGTTTATCAAGAAATCCTTAAGTGGATTCTGCATCATATCTGTATATGTGGATGATATCAATATCATTGGGAGTACATGAGATAGAGATGAAGCACACAACCATCTAAAGATGGAATTTGAAATGAAAAATTTGGGTAAAATCAAATTTTGTTTAGGCTTTCAACTTGAATATCTCCCATTAGGGATATTAGTACATCAGTCTGCATATATCCAGAAAATTCTTCAAAGATTCAACATGGTAAGTCATATCCATCAAAAACACCTATGGTCGTCAGATCCCTTGATATGAATAAGGATCAATTCAGACCAAAGGATGAAGATAAAGAATTATTAGGACCTAAAGTTCCATATCTAAGTGTCATTGGAGTGCTAAAGTATGTCGCAAATTGCACCAGATCTGACATTGCATTTGTGGTGAACTTGCTAGCTAGACATAGCGCAGCTCCAACAAAACCTCATTGGACGGGAGTTAAGAATATCTTCAGATATCTCCAAGGTACAACATATTTTGGTTTATTCTATCAGTTTGACCAAGATAAATCAATAATTGGATATACAGATGTTGGCTATCTATCTGATCCTCATAATTCCAGATCTCAGATAGGCTTTGTATTTTTACATGGTGGAACAACTATATCATGGAAATCATCCAAACAAACCTTAGTAGCCACAACCACTAACCATTCTGAAATAATTACATTATACGAAGCTACACGTGAATGTGTATGGCTTCGCAGAATGATCAATCACATACAACAGTCATGTGATATTGGCTCGATCATGGAACCAACAATTATCTATGAAGACAATTTAGCTTGCATTGCACATGAATGCAAATTATATAAAGAACAATATCACAAAATACATTGCTCCTAAATTATTCTATCCTCATGAATTACAAAAAAATGGAGAGATAGAAATCTTGCAAATAAAGTCATGTGATAATCTTAAAGATTTATTCACAAAATATTTACCTACATCATTATTCCAAAAATATGTTTTCGGAATTGGTATGAGGCGACTTAAAGATTTGCAATTATCAGGGGGAGTAAACCCTTGATGTAACATGATTATAATCTCCTGATTATAAAATTGCACTATTTTCTTAATGAGTTTTTCCTATCAAGGTTTTCCAATACATAGGTTTTTAATGAGGCAATATGGTATCAAGCAATCATATATGCCATATCAACATTTTTTCCTATTTTCCCAAAAGGATTTTAAAGGAGGTTTTCCTATGACATATCCATACTTCTCCTTATATTTTTTCTACTAGGTTTTTGAAGGAGATATAAACAAATTGTTTACAGGACCACAAGAAGAAATTTATCAAGGGGGAGTTTTGCAAATCATTTCATTAGTGATCAATTACTTTATTTAGTTAATGATATCATTAATCACCCAAGGGGCCAACTCCAAGGGGCCAACTCCAAGGGACATCATGCCCTTTGGGCATGTATATATGTAAACAACCCCATCAATGGGAATCACTTGAGACTCTTACAACTCTTGTCACTTTCCATTCTCTCTCACTTTTCACTACAACAAAAATAACAAGGAAAATCTTGAGCTGTGCATATAGAAGGATGTTGGTTAGAGTAAATGAGATGGTGGTTTATTGGGGACTGTGTGAGGTTAGTGCTTGTTCGCTTCTTTTCCTCAATCTCTCTCCTCCACGTATGATGAAAATAACACACCAGCCAACGACATCGATAGCCATTGGAGGAGGCCTAATGTGCGCCTGCATGCACGTGCCGATTTGAGATTTGATTTGTATGAATAGAGTTCCTCATTTTCAATACACACTAGGCAGCTATATGAGTTAAGAAACATGTTCTTTCTCTTTAACGGATTTGGTTTAGAAGCCAGATGAGGAACTTGTGCTTAGGCAGCATAGAGGATTTCTAAATCCATTTGAACAAAGATGAGACAGGGAAACTACCAGACAGGGATTCCTACGCCTTCTTGGTAGTAAAAAATAATGAATCCTAAATGTAAGACCATTCAACAAAGAGATAATGGGTCTGTTGGTGTTTTACTGCCAAACCCACCAAGTGATATCCTGAGGTGGTTGATTTGTAGGTAGGGTGACACCAAGATCAAGAAGTCGAAGGTGCAAGCAACACAAAGTTTAGATAGGTTCGGGACGCGAACTGTGTAATACCCTACATCATGTTTGGTGGTTTGTATTGCCTGAGGTTGATGATTTGGAGAGGGTCCCTATCCGACCTTATATACTCTGTGAGGGGGGGGGGGAGGAGGGATAGGGTTACAAGGAAATCTAGCCCAATATATACCTACTATAGGGTTATAGGGTTTTCTTCTGTACCGACTAGTCCTACTCGTATCCGAGTACATTACAACATATTAGGGTATGGGACATGCCTCATCCCTTATTCCGTACAAATCTGTCCCACGTAGACTATCCCGTGGCCATGGGTCTGACAAGGTCTGTTTGGTTTGGCTTTCTAAGGTGCTTTTGCTATTTGAAAAAGCCAACAGACAACCAAACGAACAAACTATAGCTAGGTTCTAAAGGAAAAGGTAGCTTTTCATCAATGGAATTCTCACAGCCACCCACTCCATACTTTTATCTACTATGAAGTGTAGTTTTCACGAAAATTACCCACCTACTACCATTTATGAGCATACCGTTTCGTTTATTATTCCCATCACCTCCTTCCTTCCACGCCAGCGCAGATGCTCCTCCCGAGTCCCGACATCTCGCACGCGCTAGCGCTAGGGTTCCACCCTGCCCCGGCGGCGGTGCATCCTGACTCCCCAACCCTCTCATCTCCTCCTGCGGCGCAAGGGCCCGATCCTGCTCCTTCCTTCCCCGCGCGGCGGTGCAAGAGCGACAGGCGGTCCCCCTCTAATTGTTCATTATTCATTTTTCACTTATATGTGGTGACTTGCTAACTTTTCCATTTAATTTTAGAGATGAAAACAACCCTAGTAAAGGTATCAAATGCAACCATGTGAGGTTTAGGACACAAGGGCCGAAGCACCTTGATGATCTGCACATATTGTTTGATAAGACACATGTTAGCGGGGCTACTGCATCGTATCCTGATGATATTTTCTCCGATGAGTCAAGTGATGAGGATATGGATGATGCACAAAAAGCACTAGATAATGATGATGTCAAGTTGTTGGCTGCATTGAAGAAATCAAAATAAGGGGGAAAAAAAGAAACGCAAGGATAGCTCTACTGCTACTCAAAAGAAGGATGAGAAGAGCCCATTTTTTTACTCTACAAGAACACATGTTTGAAGATAGAAACAACAGCAGGAAAGATCTCCACAAGTGTTGAAGCATCATCAGCTCCTCCAACCAACCAAGTCCCTACCATTAAAGAGGCCATGCAGATGGTCAAAGACTATGGGGTGCAAATGCTCACAGCCACCTTCCTGATTCTCAAGCCTGAATTTAGGGTGATCTTTAGCTCGTTTGAGACAAATGAAAGAAGGTTCAATCTGCTTGAGAGGGAGCACAAGAAGGAGTTTGTTGTAAGTAGAAAGTGAGAGAGGCAAAAGAATTGAGTGAATGATTGTTGTTTCCATTGATGGAGATTTCTGTTTATATACAAGACCAAGAGATGGGGCTGAAGGGACATCGCGGATGGCCCATTCATGATTAGTAACTGCCTAGTGATGTAATTAATCACTAATTAACTAATTACAATAAATTGATCACTAATCTAATTTTCTTCACAACACTCCCCCTTGATCAATTTGTTCTTGTGGTCTTGGAAACAATGCAATAACTGCTTGTGTATATGTCATGGGAAAAACTCCTTAAAAACTCTTTTGGGAAAATAGGAGAAAATGTTGATATGACATATATGTATTGGTATTCCATTAAAGCTCCTTTAAAATCTAGTGGGAAAATATAAGGAGAAAATGATATGGAATATCATTGATTGCAAACTTATATGAGAAAAACCTTGAAAGGAAAACTCACAAATAAGTTTGAATGTATTATGATCTATGGATCATGTTTGTAATAATTCTCCCCAATACCCAATGGGAAAATATGAGGAGAAATAATATCTTGAATATCTTCTTAAAAACTCTGGTGAGAAAAATAGAAGATATGATATATGTAATATGTCTCGAATACCCCTTTAAAAAATCCCGGTGGGGAAAATTAGAGATATGACATAAAATATTGCCTCATTAAAAACCTATATGAGAAAAAACTTGATAGGAAAAACTCATTAGGAAAAGAGTACAATTATATAATTTGATGATTATGGTTGGTTGTATTGGTTATTATTCAAAGAGATTCTCCCCCTGAGCCTTGCTTATCTTCATAGATAATTATTGGTTTCATGATCAAACCAATGCCACATGACTGTTGTATGTGGTTGACTATTCTGTGAATCCATATGCATTCACGTAAATCTTCATATAATGTAATTATTTTAGAATGATTCGTGGATATAGCTATAAGTGTCAGCTTCGATGACTTCCAAGATGTAGTTGCTCCACGATGTAAAATTATAAAACCTATTTAAGGTCTAGCATTGTGGGGATCAGACATGTAGTCAGTATCAGTGTAACCAACAATGGTCTTGTCTTGGCTAAAGCCAAGATCATTTGTGCCTTGGAAATATCTGAAGATATTCTTAATTCACGTCCAATGGTATTTTTTGGAGCTGTGCTATGTCTTAGCAAGTAAATTCACAAGCTCAATTATCATTTATAGATAATGTTCAATGACTCGATGGAATCATAATTTAATCATTCAGAGAAGTCATATATTAATATGATGCTTCAGAATGATAAACCAAAGTTTTTCATTAGAATCTATTTTGTTGATTCATATGAAACTTTAGTACTTTGGTATAAGTTTATATTATGGCCAAATAGGGGTTAGTTAGCCAGTATCTTGATATCCCACTTGTGTCGTGTTCTGATTTGATAATAACAAATCAAGATCTTTTGTGCCATCTAGATATCTGTGGATATCTGATTTGACTTCGACCAGTATGGCATTGTTGGAGTTGCGCTAATTTGGGCTAGCAAGGTATCTACAAAAGCAATATCAGGCCTATTGTAATTTGTATGATACAAAAGCACTTTTGTCACTTAGTTTCTTATCCTAGGGTCTAAATGGGTATTGATCCATTTTTAGGGATTGAATGAATACAAGTGTTGATGGATACGATTGTCCAATATTAATTGAATATTGGCAAACTGATATATGTGCTTAAGTTGAAGACTTAAACATCCTTTGGTTTTACCCAATTTTCATCTCGAATTCCATCATAAATGAATGCTTGTTGTTTGTATGTTGAGATGATGAAAATTCCATCTGGAATTTATTTATGAACGCACATGTGCAATCATAGTTATTAGAGTAATTGTTTTGTGAGAGATACTCATCTAGTCAGTTGTACCACAATCAACTTGACTATCCCAAGTCATAGAGTGACTTGTACACAATTATAGGTTGTGATTTTTTATTTTTGGATTTAGCATACAAAGTCCTCCGGGGACATATAAATCCAAATTTATCAAATTCAATTGATCTGCCAATAATTGAATATGGGAACGTAATTCTCACGCATACCTTGAGGGGTATATTGCTCGGTCTCTGTGTAAAACCATGTGCTACAAGCTCTCGCTATCTTACCACCATGCTTTCTTGAAGAAAAGCATTATGAGAAATGGATAACACCTTTTCATTTGAAAATGAGAGCACTTCTCCCTAATTGCCACCTTTTGATTTGACCCAATTTGAGTGTTTGTTAACACTCTGCCTAGGACATTTGGTCTGGATCTCGTTAAAGGTGTATAGAAATTTTTAATAGGAGTATATGTCGACAAATTTGTAGTCTTAATATGATTAATTGATCATAATCAATATATCTTGTGAGAAATTAACCCTTTCGAATCCTATTTCATTTCACACGATAATAGAATTAGGGCGTTCTACGACCCAGTGCCTAATTTACGTGCACATATACTGAACTTTTGAATGCTAAACATTCATAGGCTTTGGATTTGAATAAGTTCATAAAGTGTCTAACAACATTTATGATGTTGATTTATATTTACTATCTTGGAGGATGTCTCCCCCATCTCCGTGGATGCTTGTAATAAGTTGTATTTCTAGCTTGTGGCCATACTTCTCCCCCTCTTATTTTGACAAGGGAGTTGAGTGATATTTCACTTTTTCTGGCACATTAATTGTTAGAATTTTGTTTGATGACACTTTAGATGAGTAAATGCATTTGGCAGGTTATTTGCAATGTTTTGCAAATAAAAGATGTTCTGAACTATTGGTTCAGACATTATTTTTTCATATGTGGATATGAGGATCGAATGTGATAATATTCTTTTATAATCTATAATTCCTGGCATTCTATATATGTGGTATTAATCTCCCTCTATTGCCTGGAATTTTTCTCAAAATGTAGTCAGCATACGGGCTTGTGAATGAATCCCTTATGAGTGATCTAAGATATTTTATGAATGACGGATACATATCTTGTATGGATCCTCAATGCCCATGGATGTATGCTATGGTGGTGATATCGGTATGTGTGAAATATAACCAACACACATATGGGAAATATTTGGCTGAGGTCAAGATTCCACGTACTTACTGCAATGGGGGGTGCCGTTATGATTGCAGTTAGATGAAATTGAATTAAGTATACGGTGTGTAAGACCGCACGATGCCAACATTATGTTGGTAATTTGCAATTCTGTGATAATGGTCTGTCAATTAAGTTACTCTCTTGATAAAAGATTTGGCTAATCCATTTTCTGTATGTACATAATATACAAAAATATTCCACATTAATGCCTAGAGTCATACAATAGTAATTGAAGGCTTTTGAGGAGAATTTAGCAGCATTGTCAATATGTTGGATTTTATTGGGTGTTACGGATAATGTTCTCCTAATTTGATAATTTGAGAAATGAATCACGGGACCATCTAGTTGATGCATCAATAAGTACCATGAAGTACCAATATGGTCCAGCTAATGGATGAATGGACCACAAATTTCACCTTGAATGCATTCAAGGAACTGTAGTGGTTCAGCTCTGGTCTTAAGATAAGAGATTCTTAATATTGATTTTCCCATGGCACATGCGGTGCACATAAAATCTGAAGATTTGGGAAATTTTGAATTATTTATGGGGTGACCATTTGAATTGCTGATAATTTTTACGTCATCCATATCCCATGATGACTCAGGTGATGATGCCATGTCTTGAGGATATCAAGATTCTGAAAATTATCTTATACGCAACATTTCTACAGGTTTAATGTATGTGTAATACAATCTCATTGATACTGAACGAATTCTTTCAAGCATTTGCTTGATATATCTATCATTTTTATGATGAATTGATATTCATTATTGTTGTCATTATGTGTTTCCACATGGAAACTTTTGTGATAGATATCTCTGTAACTCAATAGGGTACGAGTTGAATTAGAATATAGGAATGCATCCTCAATTGCTGATTGGGTACACATAGGGAGAAATAATGTGGCTCGATCAAAACCAATGATCACAACATCACATCATGCGATTTGTGTGAAATTTCCTTTACTCTTTGTGAGAGTTTGGAAGTATTTAATTTCCTTGAGTATAGTGTTAGTGGTACCATGTCCACTAAATAGATTCCTTCCTTCATTTGGATTGTCCCTGTGGGATAATCCTTGACTGTAAATATTTACAACACAATATAAATATGGCTAGGTAATCAAGTTGCTGGGAATTATGGAGATTAGGTTGTGTCTCCAAACATGTCGTTGGATTGGAACTCCATGACCATGTCGTCAGTGCTCAATAGATTGTTCCACGTGGTGGGATCTCCTCATTTTCATGTTCCGTGGGAACATCTTGGAGCAACTGATGTTAGTAGGTCGAGGGTTGAAGTGTGCTTCAAACTTATTCCCTTGAATTTGTTTGCCAACGGATTTCAAGTATAAGTCAACCAAATGTTTGGCAGTGTTGCACTTTTAGTGATGTGATTGTGACAATCACACTTTTGACAAACTTGAAAGTTGTCATGTTGAGTATTTCCTGAAAAGTGCCTTTGCCTTTGTTAGGACCCTTGTTTTTGTAATGATTCTTGGTTTTCCCTTGAAATTCATTTTGAATTTCATGCCACCAAATTTCTTATTTGTATTCTGATCATTGTAGTGATTTTCTGGTAGTGGTGCCGAACCCTGCTGGGCGTAGGTGTGCCGACGGTATTGCTATTGCAATAATCTATTTGAAAGGGAAAATATAAATAATGTCTCTTTGATCATTTCTGCATCGTGTATAGAATGATCACAAAACTGAAGCTTGCAACAAATCTTGGGCACTGCAGAATTGTATAGGTGAAGTGGTTACTACTCATGCCATGCTCCTGGCAAAATAATTGCCCTATGTTTGCCTTAGTATTCAATGAGTGCAACCCAAAATTTGCGTGGATCCTTTTCCAATATCTTGAGATCTAGGTGAAGATGGTGTGTCATTAAGTGTGATGTTGTATAATTGGTTGTGTCTGAAACATGGGCTGGTGGTATTATTTTGACATCCGTAGCCCAAGTCAGATAGTTGTGGTCATCTGCTGTAGTTTCAGTGAAATCTTTATTGACTAGATGAGCCAATTTTTTACATGAAAGATCATGTATAGGATTAATTTACTATGGTAAACTAAAATTTATGTGTGTGTAAATTTATGCAAAATAATAATGATTCTTGAATCATAATTTAAGGTATATTTATTCAATAGTGCAACTATTGTTGATTGTTTTCAAAATGATTTTATAGTCTTAATGTATACAAATTTAATTGTATAGAATATTTTGGATATACACTTTATAGGTAATCATCATAAGATGTAGACCTCTTAGTAATGGGCAAGTAACTTGCTGCCTAAAAGCATGACCTCAGGGCAAATAAATTCTTAAAGAATTTATTGCAGCCGATGCCTAGGTCTCCATTACTTTGTATTTTTCCAAAAAAATCAGATTTATATACATTAGTTTTTATTTAGCATATTACTGCATGATGTAGAATATAAATCAAGTGTCATATTTGCAATGATACAAATAAAATAAATAGCACATGAAAAGATTATTCTAAAATAATATTTGCATAACCAATGTGAGATCTGCGGATCACATATGTACAATTACTACGGTAATCATAGCTTCCATATTACATTGGTGCTTAGCATCCAAACCTGATGGTCTAGATAGCTATTTACAACAATTATGCAAATCCAGAATAGTCTGAGGACTAAAACAGAACAATCTAGGGCCTTAAATATAAACATGCAGCACTAAATATACTTAAGCATGTAAATAGATAGAAATTTGGGGGCCTTATCAGAAAATTGAATGAGAGAGAGGGGGGCTCGGCCTACTTGTGGATGGCCTGCCTGCGGCTCAGCCCGACATCGAGCTCGGCCTGCGGGCGTTGTTGTAGCAGATCCGTCCAAATTAAACCGGCTTAAGTGCGCTAACTATCATCTTGATGAATAATCAAGTTTCTGCGCACTTAAAATGGTATAATCCGGCAGTCCGTCGGGTAATTCCCGATTAAACTACTATACTCCAGGATCACATTTGTACTGAAGTCTCGCATGAAGATGAGCACAGGTGACACAAGCATACAGAAAACCTTAAATTAATTTACAACACGACTTTTACCTAAAAGGTTTGAAAACAAACGACAGAGTTCAAATACACAGCGGAAGTTTAAAAACCGAGTTCGAAATACAATACGGTAACCACAACAATGATACAAGGTGAGCTCCACATCCTGCCCACCGATGTGATGCCAACCTGCCCGATCTTCACGGGGAAGACGGGGCCCACTCGACGGTCCACCCAGGAGGAAGCGGTTGTCCAATCCAGAACGCACAGACCTCCTCGAAGTCAGCGGGGACACAACCTGCTCAGGAGGGTTACAACAACAACCCTGAGTATACTAATACTCAGCAAGGCTTACCCGACTATGGGTATACTTAGCCCACTAACTAGACATGCAAGTTTTTTTGGCTCTGGAGTTCTTTTGCTGAAAGGCTGCTAGCAGTGAATCCTTACTTTCAATATTTTAGCCCCATTTAGTATATCAAGTATTAACTAAATTCGCCTAAGTAACTAGAGCACACATGGTGGATCAGGTTATCCTTCAGTAAATACTATCAACTATTTCATTTCATTCTCACTTCCATCCTTTACTATGATGGGACAGAGATATCAAGGTTCTCTTATACGAGAGAGATGGCGAATCGATCCGTTTTAACCTTGCAAGGTGGACCTAACTCACACGACACGTGAAAACCCCATCGGGCCACACACGTCAATTGTTCCCTTCGTCACCCCGACGTCTGAATCATGCCTACCAAAACCCGGGTGAAGGGCCCCTCACAGCGAACTCCCGGAGAACCTGGAGGCGACATACATTTCAACACCCGCCATCATCCCACTCCCAAAATAGCAGGTCGCGATTCAAAGTATCATTGCAATTCAGGTAATTAGCTTACCAATTTCGACTACCTCCTACTCCTGGCATGTGGTCAGTACTGTTCAAACCTCGATCAATGTGCCAACAACGGTACGGTCCTCAACCGACACAGACGAAGACTTAATTTCTATTCATACCAAATCCTTACTTCAACTTGTCTCCGTCCAGTCTCCACTTTTCTTTCTTTCCGGTTTTATACTCGAGAACTTTAACAAGTAGCATAGCCCTATCTCTCGCGAGTAACCAGATATCACTCGACTGCTATCGCGTTCCTACTTAGCAAAGCATTTCTAACGCCACCTACAAGCTAGTAGAAACTCACAGGTACCTATAGAAATATGCAAACTAGGGTTTCATACAATTCCTATAGACGTAAATGCACAATTACATAGATAAACATGGAATACTAAAAGTAAAGGTTATGCTCCGGGGCTTGCCTTGAAGATCAGCGGGGTTAGCGACTTCTTCGGAAACAGGCACATAGGCTATGCACCTGAAAACTTTTCAGTGGACTACACATACCAAGAGTAATCTACTAAATAAATTTCATAAGCATGAGTATTTTTCCTCTGAAGATCTTGGTCTAAGCAACCCAACAAAATTTAGTTTGCATTTTTCGCATTTTTCTATATTTTTTCTACACATTTTCAAAGTTTTCAGTCGAAAATAAATAATTGAAAATGGAAACTAAAACCTAAAAGAGGGGGCTGACGACTGGGCCCCACACATCAGTGGGAGGAGCCCAGCCTAGCTCCCCTGCTTGGTCTGCTCTGCCCCGCCAGCCATGGCCGGCGCGTGGCCAGGCGGGCTCGCCGCGGCGCGGCGCTGCCCAACCCACCGGCGGTGGCTGGCCGGCGGCGCGGCTTGGCCGGAGCAAGGCTAGGGCGCCAGCGAGCAGAGGCGCGTGCGGGGCATGGCACAGGGGCGCACGCAGGGCATGGCGGTGGCGCGCACGGGGCAGGGGTGGCAGCGCCGCGTTCCCCGACGGCGGTGAGGCCGGACGGCGGGGGGGGGGGGCAGGCAGGCCGCGGTCATGGCAAGCCGAGGGAGCGGGGGCGCTCGGCCGCAGCGCGGGGCCCCATGCAGAGGCAGCCCGCGGCGTGCGCGCGGTGGCGTTTGGGCGGCCGCGGCGGCGCAGCGCTTTCCCGGCGGCGGCGGCGCGGGAATCGAATGGGGAAAGGGCCAGGGAGGTAGAGTGGACCACGGGGAAGCTCACCACGTCATCCAATCGAGCGGAGAAGGGCTGGAGGTGGTTCGTCGATGGAAGGGTGGAGCTTCGGTGGAGAACGTCAATGGCGGCCGGCGGTCTGGAGCTCGATCCGGCCGAGTTTGGGCTCAATCGAGCTCGTGGAAGTGCGGGGCGAAGCTAGGGAGCTCAGGGCGCAAAGGATTCGAGCGGGGCGGTGAGGAACAGCCGGAGGGGCGAGCGACGGTGCTCTGCTCGTGCTCTGCTCGCGCGAACTCGAGGAAGGGGATGAAGGGAAGGGAAGGGAAGGGAGGAGAAGCTTCCAGGGCATGCGCGAGGATAAGGGCGGCGCACGGAGGGCGAGATTTGCCGGGATGCTCGATGTGTGGAGAGCTCGCCTGCGGCCACAGCGCTGGTATGGGCGTCGGGGCTAACACAGTGGTGCACAGGAGAAGAACTGTGTTCGATTTTGACTGAAGTTTTGACTCAATTTGACCATCCAAAACTCATAATTTCACATAGCAACTTGAAATTTGGCCAAAATAAAAGTTGTAGAGGAAAATAAGATCTACAACTTTTGTTTTGGGCGAAAGTTGATTTGAGGCTCGGATCAAGGAGAAAAACGTAGTCGAACATGGCTAAAACGATGTTTAACATGCGAACTTGGTTAACGTAATGACGCGCTTAAGCCATGATTAGCGATTAAACACGTGATTAGTGAGCACGATTAATACAGGGGTGTTATAGCCCTTCCCCCTTAGAAGAATCTCGTCCCGAGATTCATGCACGATAGAATGCATAAGGTGAGAAGGTTAAAAGGTGAAGTACCTGGATGAGCGTTTAAAAAGTCCGGATATTTGGACCTCCGAAATTCCTCTTTCTCCCAAGTAGCTTCATCTTCGGAGTGATTGCTCCATTGCACTTTGTAGAATCGGTTGGTTGTGCAACGAGTAACTCGATCCTTGCGATCAATAATCTTGATAGGATGCTCAAGATAAGTGAGATCAGACTCTAATTGAATCGAGTCACTTTCAACAACTTCAGTCGGAACTCTAAGGCTGCGTTTGGAAGTACGAATTGAAGGCCGGAACCGTGAATTGGAATCGTACACGCCGCAATTCACGTGTTTGGACGGCTTCCGCATTGACAGCTGGAAACCTGCCTCCAAAGCCGCGAAATATTGGGTTAGTGCGCGGGCGCCCGCCCACAATTCAGAGACCTCCTGCCCCGCATTGCTCGGCATCTTGATTCCCCCCACTCCCCGCGTACCGGTTCGCGACAAAAAAAAAAGAAAACGCCGACGCCGCCCCCTCCGCAGCTTCCTCTGGCGGGCGTCAACAGGCGCTGGGCGGACGGCCACCTTGGGAGGGCGCCACCGCCACCGCCGTCCCCTCTGCTGCAGGTACCTCCTCCAGCAAACCTCCGTCCTTTCCCCTTCTTCTTGGTAGACCATCTCTCTCCCAATCTCCCCTGTGTTTCCCGGATCGATTTTTGTGCAGCCAGTTCAGATCGATCCATGGCGCCTTCCTTCCCCTTGGAAGTTTGCCTTCCACTCCTAGCCGCCACCCCAGCACCCCGAGATCCCAATCCCCCACCCAGCGCTTAAGCCACCACCCCAATCCCCCATCGTCCTCGAGCCCCTGCGGCACCGGCGGCCGCTCCCATGCCAGACGTCGCTCCCCGCCGGCCGGCGCTCCCTCGCCGAACGCTGCTTCCTCGCTGGCCACCGCTCCCCTCCGCCTCTGGCCTCCAGCAAGCCATAGCTCCGCCCAGGCGCTAGGCCCTCGAAGCAACGAGCCAGCAGCCAGTGCGGAGTCCCAAGCCCCAGGCCCCCGAAGCACCCAGGCTGCAGGCCACCAAAGCAGTGACGCCAGCGCCCTCCTATTTGCTTGGTTGAAAAACATTTTATATTTAATAATGGTGCTGAACAGTCTTGTAATGGTTGTATGTTTTAAAACTCAGATTTCTTTGAAATTTCAGGTTAATTCAGCGTTGGGTTGCTGGTCTAGACGATTGAAGGTATGTGATGTCTAATTGTTGTGTCTTTGTTGTATGTCATAATGTTTATGAACAGTGTGTGTGCATTGTAGCTATACTATGTCAGATCTCGAGTTGCTTTCTTATATAACTGAAGAAAATGAAAGAAGAAAGAAGAGAAGGATTGTGTTGACAAAACTATACTTTGAGTCAGTGGTTCTTGGGCTTGCATATCTTAGTTCACAGAGGGCACCAAGGGGTGTAGGGTGCTTTAGCAGTGATGAGCAGTTGCACAATTATAGGAAGTATTTGCTTAAGGAGATGTATGATCGGTCTGATGTTACATGCTACGATAAGTTGCGTTTGACTAAAAGAAACTTCCATGATTTGTGTGCCATATTGCGGGAAAGGTGTGGTCTGCGTGACAGTGTATATGTTAGTGTGGAAGAAAAGGTTGCTATGTTCTTGCTAGTAGTTGGACATGGTCTAAAATTGAGGTTGCTTCGTTCAGATTACAAGCGTTCTTTAGAGACTATCAGTAGGCACTTTTCTGATGTGTTGACTACTATTCTATCTCTAAGTGCGGAGTTCATTAAGCTTCCTGATCCTTCTATTCAACCACCTGATGATTACAAATGGAAGTGGTTTGGCAATGCACTTGGAGCACTGGATGGGTGTCATGTTGATGTGTGTGTGCCTGTGGCTGACCAAGGGAGGTATAGGAACAGAAAGCAACAGATCAGCACTAACATGCTAGGTGTGGTTGATTGGAACATGAAATTCTTGTATGTATTACCTGGCTGGGAGGGCTCAGCTTGTGACGGTAGAGTGCTACGTGATGCAATGAGTCGCCAAGATGGATTTGTTGTGCCTAAGGGTACGGCTCTTTGTCTTGGTATTTTATTTCTTTTATTTTCTTCTTAACTAACTCGATTGCTTGCCAATAGGAAAATATTATTTAGTTGATGCTGGATACACCAATGGACCTGGATTTCTAGCTCCATTCAGATCCACTCGCTACCACTTGAAAGAGTGGGCTTCAAGTCAACAGCAGCCTAAAACTTCCAAAGAGTTATATAACTTGCGTCATTCTCGTGCTAGAAATGTTGTAGAGAGAACTTTTGGTTTAGCAAAGAAAAAATGGGCCATCCTACGCACAGGAAGTTTCTTTGGCATTAAGGATCAGGTAACAAAAGTACGTATGGTGTTCAGCAACGTCAATCTGAATGAAAATTGCTAACTAGTAATATTATTGCAGATTCGAGTTATTAATGCTTGCTGCGTGTTACACAACTATGCACGGGATAGGCAGCATCATAAGGATGATTTATTGTTGCCGGAAGTGGATGCTGAACTAGCTGATGCGCCAATTGAACCTGTAGATGATGCTAACTTAATTACTAGTGTTCAAGTCACTGCTGAATGGAACTCTTTTAGAGATCAGCATGCCAATGACATGTTTGATGAGTACCTTTTGAGGCATGGTGAACTAGAGATGGAGTAGGCCGTGTGGGATATCTTTTGTGTCAAAGCTGGCTGCATTATTTTGTGTTGGGCAGCTAGTGTGTGGTGCCTTTTGTGAACTTTTATGCATGCACCATATAGTTTGGCATACTAACTTTTGTGGTATTTTGACAAATATATGTGATTAGCACCATGGCTACAACAAAAGGAAATAAGAGGGTCTATCTCACTTGGACTGATGAGATGGACGCTGCATTGCTGGCTGTTCTCGTGGAGCATCACAACAATGGTGATCATGCCCAAAATGGTTGGAAGCCACATGTCTACAATGCTGCTATAAGGAATGTACGTGAGAAGTGTAATGTGGAGATCACAAAGGACAATATAGCATCAAGGTGCAAAACTTTTGACAAGCACTATGAGGTCATTAGCAAGATTCTTTCTCAGAGCGGCTTTGGCTGGGATTGGGTTAATGATAAGCTGTTAATTGATAGTGATGATGTTTGGAATAAATATATGGAGGTAAGTGCATGAATATTTTCTATTGTTTGTTTCACTCTTCACAATGGGAACCGCAGCAAATTGATACATATATGTGTGTTTATGTAGGCTAACAAGTCAGCAGCTTGCTACAAGAACAAAGTAGTGAAGAATTGGGATGCAATCAGTACTATTTATTCAAAAGATCATGCCAATGGTCAAGGTGCTCAGACAGGTGCTGAGAGTGCTCAAGTTCTACCTGAACAAGTTGATGATGCATCACCAGATTTGCCCCAAAAGAAGCAGCGAACTGGTGAGGCCATTCTATCTATACTAGGAGATATGAAGACCTCATTCAATGATTCTTTGAAGTCCACCGAACCACTACCGATGCCTAGTGTTACTTCTCCTGCTGAGATCCTTGCAACACTTCAAATGGTACCTGATTTGGCTAGATCTGACATGCTAAAATCTTATGGGAAGTTCATCCTTAATGAACGCTTATTCCAAGCGCTCCTGGAACTCCCCATGGACATGAGGAAGGAATGGCTCTTGTTGTTGAACTAAAAGAATGGCAATTGAGGGTGGTACTGTATGGTTGTTATTATTTAGAGCTTAAGAACTTGTTATCCTAAGTCGGTGTTTCATGTTGTGATGGACAAAAACTATGTGTTGTATTATTTAGGGCTTAAGAACTTGTTATCCTAAGTAGGTGTTTCATGTTGTGATAGACCAAAACTATCTGTTGTGATGGACAAAAACTATTTGTTGTGATATGTTATTTGTACGGTTCTTGTGACAAACTTGGATTATTGTTGTCATGTTTTTGTCTGTATAATGGTTGGTGCTATATTACTGTTGTCATTATTTTTCTCTTATTTTCTCATGATATGCGTACTGTTTTTAATTATTTTCAGAATTTTTTTGCTATTTTAATATTACTGTCACAATATATTTTTATAAACATTACATCATATATGTAAAAAGTTATGGAAACTAAATTTTCATACATGTACAACATGATATCTTATTCAAATTCTTTGAGGTATACAATTCATAGGTTTGTGCATCCAAACAAGAATTGGAATTGGTTGCTACCCTTGATTCCAGCTACCCATTACATATGCATCCAAACAACAGCATTGGCATTGTAATCCATTTCCATTTCCAGTTAGTTTTGGCATTCATAATCCAATGCAATTCCTCCAGTTGAAAGCCAACTTCCAAACGCAGCCTAAGGCACTTTCTAAGTTGGGATACATGAAAGATGTTATGAATTATAGAAAGATTTGCTAGCAGATCCAATCGGTAAGCCATAGGACCGCATCTTTCCACAATTGGATATGGACCAATGTAGCGGGGAGCTAACTTCCCTTTTATTCCAAACCTTTGCACGTCTTTCCAAGGTGAGACCTTCAGATAGATGTGGTCATCGACTTCAAAAACGAGTGGACTACTCCTTTTATCAGCATAGCTCTTCTGCCGAGATTGTGCGATCTTTAAGTTTGCTTGGATAAGACGGACTTGTTCTTCGGCCTCTTGAATCATGTCGGGCCCAAAGATAGTTCTTTCCCCGGTTTCAGACCAATTGAGAGGTGTACGGCATCGACGACCGTACAGTGCTTCAAATGGTGCCATTTTAATGCTTTCTTGATAACTATTGTTATAACAAAATTCAGCTAATGGCAAGCATTCATCCCATTTCTGTGAATAGGCTAAGACACATGCACAAAGTATATCCTCCAGGATTTGGTTTATTCTCTCTGTTTGGCCATCGGTTTGAGGATGATATGCAGAGCTGCGAATAAGATGGGTTCCCAAGCTAGCATGCAATTGCTCCCAAAAACGAGCAACGAACTGGGTCCCTCGATCGGAGATGATAGTTTTGGGTACACCGTGTAAACATAAGATACAGTTAATGTACAGCCCAGCATACCTCTTTGCCCGGTAGATGGTATTAACTGGAAGGAAGTGTGCCAACTTGATCAGTCTATCAACCACGACCCAAATAGAGTCGTAACCCTTTTGAGTTCGAGGTAAACCGACAATGAAATCCATGCTAATATCTTCCCATTTCCATTTAGGAATATTCAAGGGTTGAAGAGTTCCAGCTGGCCTGAGGTGACTGGCCTTAACCCTTCGACAGATGTCACATTCGGACACATACTTGGCAATTTCTCTTTTCATCCGAGTCCACCAAAATTATTGTTTAAGATCTTGATACATCTTGTTGCTACCCGGATGGATTGATAGCCGTGAAGTATGGGCTTCGTCAAGAATTTGTTTTCTGAGCTCAAAATTTTTAGGCACCACTAATCGGTTCTTGAACCATAACACATTCTCACTATCTTGGTGGAAGCAATTCACTCTAGGGTCTCCTTCTGATAGTCTTCTCTGAATTTCCTTCACCCCTTTATCTTGCTTTTGTGCCGCGATGAAGAGATCACGAAGAGTAGGAGTAAGCTCTAGATGAGCCAATGTGCCATGTGGTACAATGCCTAAATTCAGCTTTTCCATTTCAAAGCAAAGAAACTTGCTTAATGGTATAGCTCAAATGCAATGACAGTGAGCTTTGCGACTTAGCGCATCGGCAACTACATTTGCCTTTCCCGGATGATAATGCACTTCGAGCTCATAATCTTTAATCAACTCAAGCCATCTCCTTTGACACATGTTCAAATCAGCTTGAGTGAAAAGATATTTGAGACTCTTGTGATCAGTATAGATGTTGCACAATGTACCTAAAAGATAGTGTCACTAGATCTTCAGAGCATGGACCATAGCTGCTAATTCAAGATCATGAGTGGGATAGTTTTCTTCATGCCGCTTGAGTGATCGAGAAGCATAAGTAATCACTCGATTCTCTTGCATCAAAACACAGCCAAGTCCTGTGCCTGAGGCATCACAGTAGACATCGAAAGATTTTGTAGTGTCGGGCTGGGCCAAGATTGGAGCCGAGGTGAGAAGTGTTTTCAATTTCTGGAAAGCTTCTTCACAGTGGTTACTCCAATAGAACTTGACACCCTTCTTAAGAAGTTCAGTCATCGGTTTTGCAATTTTGGAGAATTCCGGAATGAACCGACGATAATAACCAGCTAACCCCAGAAAACTACGGATTTCAGGAATAGAAGTTGGGGCTTCCCAATCTAGTACATCCTGTACCTTACTAGGATCAACGGAAATACCTTCAGTAGATATGACATGACCTAGAAATGGAACTTCCTTCAGCCAGAAGTCACACTTGCTGAATTTGGCATAAAGTTGGTGCCCTCTAAGACGCTGAAGTATTATGTGAAGATGATGAGCATGTTCGTCCTCATTCTTGGAGTAGATCAAGATATCATCAATGAATACCATGACGAACTTATCTAACTCCGGCATGAATACTGAATTTATGAGGTACATGAAGTAAGCGAGAGCATTGGTTAATCCGAAGGACATCACCAAATACTCGTAGAGACCATAACGAGTAGAGAAAACTGTTTTTGGTATATCTGCCGGTTTGATTTTGATTTGATGATAGCAAGATCGAAGATCTATTTTTGAGAATACTTTAGCTCCAGCTAATTGATCAAAAAGAAGATCAATACGGGGAAGTGGATATTTATTTTTAATGGTGACTGCATTCAGAGGTCGATAATCCACACATAACCTTAACCCTTGGTCTTTCTTCTTTACGAACAGAGCCGGGCATCCCCAAGGTGAGGTGGTTGGTCGAATAAAACCTTTATCTTGTAACTCTTGTAACTGAACTTTTAATTCAGCTAACTCACTCAGAGTCATTCTATATGGCCTTCGAGATATGGGTGCTGTGCCGGGTTGTAACTCAATGACGAATTCAATATCCCGATCGGGGGGTATGCCTGGCAAGTCCTCCGGAAACACATCGGGGTATTCACAAACCACAGAAATTTCTTCTAAGGGTTTTGCCTCGAGATGGTATATGACAGTGGTTGGAATTTCATGCAGAGAATGATGAATATCCATAGAACCATATGTGGGAGAGTTAAGCTTGATGACACGAGAAGAAGTATCGAGGATAGCACTGTGTTCCTTCATCCAATTCATCCCAAGAATAACATCTATCCCCTGACTTGGAAGGACAATGGGTGTGGTCCGAAAAATCTTCCCGCTCAAGTCAAGGGGCACATCTCGAACTAATTGGCTGGTACTTAAGTGTATGCCTGGTGCATGAATAATATACGGCCTTTTCTTTTGAAATACATGCAAGTTGAGCCGTGTTATGCATGCTTGACTGATAAATGTGTGAGATGCTCCCGAATCAAATAGCACAATAGCTGGGCAGTGGTTAATGGAGAACATACCCGCCATTACTTGAGTGCCTTCGGGAATGTCTTCCAGGGTGGTGTAGTTCACGCGACCAGTCTTGGCAGGCACAATCTTCTTCTTTTGATCCTTCTGGCTGGAACCTTGACCCGGTGCAGGAGTCTTGTAGTAATCCTGCCGAGGTGGCATACGGCAGTCACGTGCGAAATGCCCCAGTTTACCACAATTGTAACAGGGGGTAGTTGTTGGTGCGTGGAGCTTGTAGCACTAAAGGCCTCTGCTGCTGTGTCGGAAAGCGGGGTGCCCACTGCTGCTATTGCTGTGGTGGTCTAGCGACCCAACAACCCTACTGTGGAGGACGGTTTGAAGCCTGCTGATTCCCTGTCTGAACTAGTTTGTACCTCTGGGGTGCATTGCTAGAGGATCCAGCAGGTGCCTTTCTCTTCTTGTCAGCTTTGTGCGCCAGCATGGCATCTTCCTGGGTAATGGCTTTATTAACTAGCTCGGTAAAGTTGTTGCAAGTCGTGAGAGCTAGATTGTCCTGAAGCTTTGTGCTGAGTCCCCTCCTGAAGCAATCTTGTTTCTTCTCATCCGTATCCACATGGAAACCACCATACTGGGATAGCTGATTGAAGGTTTGAGCATATTGGAGCACGGTGTTGTTCCCTTGCCTCAAGGCTAGGAACTCTACCATCTTTCTCCTCATCAAGCTCGTAGGGATGTGGTGGGCTTTAAAGGCTGTCACAGACTCATCCCAGGTGAGATGTGTACCAGCGGGAAGTAGAGCCTTGTGATTAACCCACCATATTTTTGCAGAGCCTCTCAGCTGTTGCGCTGCAAAGGCGGCTTTGTCCCTTTCTGTGCAATTGAGGATACCGAATTGTCCTCAATGGTGCAAATCCAGGCATCTGGTTCAAGAGGATCATCTGCCTTGTGGAACAGAGGAGGCTGGGTGGCCAGAAAATAGACATAGTCAGTTTCTGTTGGTGGTGGCGGGGCTTGTCGGCCTCTGCTGACATTGGCTTGCACCAGTTGCCTCATACACTCAGTCTGCTCATTGTGATAGGTGATAAGAGCCACAATAGCCTGAGCCAAAGAGGGAGGTGGTTGGGGCAGTGCTTCGTGATTCTCATTGTCATGATTATCACCCATCTGCAAAATAACCATCCCCTGGTTAGCCATTTCGCTATCAGGACTATTCCATGCAATTAAAGAATGTGCAAATATACTATGAACACACGGCATGAATCATTTCCCTCGCGATATGGTTCACCAAGGGAAATAAAATGGCTTGCTTCGGTTGAAACCGCCTCAACTCAACAAGTTCCGTCCAGAATAGCTCTAACGTATGCAATACTAAACATCGCTCAACAAGATTTCAGATTCGAAGACAACCAAAGCACAGCTCATAGTTGAAGTTTCACACACTGACAGAAAAGATCATTATAGAAGTAATTTTACATTAAGTAGCCACGCTGCTTAAGCTGGAACAAGGTTCATTACATTAGCAAAGCCCTGCTGCGAACAACAAACTAATATTAGGGAAGGGTTCATAAACGATCCGAACAACACACCACTACGAAAAGAGGGGTCTTACACGACCCGGCTACACACCACACTAGCGAAGGGTTATCCTACATGACTCGAACTACCGAGCCACAAAAGAATTCTCAACCCAAGGTTAGCCTAGAGCACTACGTTGGTCATCCTACCCAACTATCCTACAGTTAGGCTACACTGCAAGGGGAGAATCGACGCTATCCAGCTACGTTCTCACGGAGTCCCAGGTCCCGACTGGACTCCAGACACTCCCTCAATCTCCTTCGGGTCTTCTTCTTCTTCTTCTTCTTCTTCTTCTTCTTCTTCTGACTCCTCCTCCTCGGCTGCTTCGGCCTCCATGTCTGCCACTGCCAGCACCTGAGCGTGGATGTCCTCAATCAACTCATGGGCCTATTGAAGCTGCCCCTCAAGGTGTTGCACCATCTGAGTCCTGTTCTCTAGCTCCTCATGCATCTCCTGAATCCTTATCTTTCTAGCTCTGGACTTAGCCTTCAGAGTCTTGATCTTATTCTGGGCGCCAATCATGTTTTGGTCGTGGATATGAGCCTCTCGAGCCTTACTCCTCCATATCGCATTCTCCTCACGAAGCTGCTCGTACATGTTGATCAGGCCAGAGGAGTAGCTGAACAAGAGGGCCGTCCTGACGTTGTAGTCGGGCATCATGTAGTTCATGTTGCGGTTCACCCGATCTGAATAGGCTTGAGTGGTCTCATCCTTCAGAGGAATAACACTGTAGGGAGTATCCATAACCTCGGCATTATGCTTCTCCGAGAACTCCTCAATGGCCTTCCTAGCAGCGATCTCCCAGGAGTCTGCCAGTTTCCTTCCATACACTGTGAGCTGCCACGAGTCCCATTCCAAGCGAGCGGGGCAAGCAGGAATCTTCACTATCATCTGACAGCGCTCGGTGCCCAGCAAGCTAGACTCGTGTCCTGAGTACTGTGGGGGCTCAGTGTAGTCAAACGCCCTGAGCATCTGCCACAGCAGATGAGGAAAGTGGCCGGTGTGGAGGGCATTGGAGTGCGCCCAACCCTCAGTGTCCACGATCACGTGCGTGAAGCTAGCCATCTGTAAGAACACATAGCGCTAACGTAAGCCACAGTTTTCAAAAGAAACTGATTTAAATTTGGCAACGCAACATAAATGAATTTTGGAAGAACGCATAGTAAAAACATGGCGATCAAAATAAATTTTTATGAAGCGCAACCGTAAGCAAACAAAGCAATCTACCAACTTGGCTATGCAAGATGCAAGATGCATGCACGTTCTATCGTTTCTCACCCAAACAAGTACCAAAATATGGTATACGAGGACGACCGGTGGCACAATTACGTACTCTCCCTATACATATAGACTAGTCGTTCCTACGATCAAGGATTTCATAGCGCACTTAACGTGGTTAGTTACCTGCACAAGAACACTGAGTATAAATAACCACTTCTGGACCCTTCGTGCCAGCACTCACGAACGGCCACCATGTGTCCTACGCCACACGGGTAACGCATATGCAGTTTCTTACATATTCACACATACATTACCATCCACTATAGAGATGGCACCCAGACGTTCGACGCTGAATGGGCAGCACTACATACGTCATAACAACGTATTCACTTCCCGTACACTCACCTTACGGGACATCCAAGGGTAGACGTGTCCCAAGCGTCACGGTCATGGCCAACCGCATGACAGGTTTATATCTCGTAACATTGATTTACAAGATGACCATGATTACAATCACACGGTATGAAATCCGCACTCCATATCAGGCGGCAGATAGCGACAGGTTCGTTTGAATTGAGCCTTATCACCTCCTCGTATGCTCATCATACGGGACCCGCGCACGTATGAAACACGTGGGCTATTCTAAAGGACTACCAAGAATACGTACCTTGCTTACCTTAGCGTAGGTGCGTCGTTACTGTGCAAGAAATAAGGTTTAGCAAAAAGTAAAAGCTGGAAGTGCTAGAATAAAATAGATACTTAGATGCCGCCTAACTCATGTAACATAATTAGGGCATACGAACTATCTATCATATTCCTTAGCGCATCTAGCGTCAACTTTTCAAAAAACCCGAAATCGTTGCAAGTTAAGAGTTACTTAACTTAATTAAGCACGCCAGTAATCACCCCAGTGCAATTTAGAGCTCTGATGCCAGCTGTAGCAGATCTGTCCAAATTAAACCGGCTTAAGTGCGCTAACTATCATCTTAATAAATAATCAAGTTTCCACGCACTTAAAACGGTATAATCCGGCAGTCCGTCGGGTAATTCCCGATTAAACTACTATACTCCAGGATCACATTTGCACTGAAGTCTCGCACGAAGACGAGCACAGGTGACACAAGCATACAGAAAACCTCAAATTAATTTACAACATGAGTTTTACATAAAAGGTTTGAAACATACGACAGAGTTCAAATACACAATGGAAGTTTAAAAACCGAGTTCGAAATACAATACGGTAACCACGACGACGATACAAGGTGAGCTCCACATCCTGCCCACCGATGTGATACCAACCTGCCCGATCTTCACGGGGAAGACGGGGCCCACTCGACGGTCCACCCAGGAGGAAGCGGTTGTCCAATCCAGAACTCACAGACCTCCTCGAAGTCAGCGGGGACACAACCTGCTCAGGAGGGTTACAACAACAATCCTGAGTATACTAATACTCAGCAAGGCTTAGCCGATTATGGATATACTTAGCCCATTAACTAGACATGCAAGCTTTTTGGCTCTGGAGTTCTTTTGCTGAAAGGCTGCTAGCAGTGACTCCTTACTTTCAATATTTTAGCCCCATTTAGTATATCAAGTATTAACTAAATTCGCCTAAGTATCTAGAGCACACATGGTGGATCAGGTTATCCTTCAGTAAATACAATCAACTGTTTCATTTCATTCTCACTTCCATCCTTTACTACAATGTGACAGAGAGATCAAGGTTCTCTTATCCGAGAGAGACGGCGAATCGATCTGATTTAACCTTGCAAGGTGGATCTAACTCACACGACACGTGAAAACCCCGTCGGGTCACACATGTCAACTGTTCCCTTCGTCACCCCGACGTCTGAATCACGCCTGCCAAAACCTGGGTAAAGGGCCCCTCACGGCGAACTCCCGGAGAACCCAGAGGCGACATAAATTCCAACACCCGCCATCATCCCACTCCCAGAATAGCAGGTCGCAATTCAAAGTATCGTTGCAATTCAGGTAATTAGCTTACCGGTTTTGACTACCTCCTACTCCCGGCATGTGGTCAGTACTGTTCAAGCCTCGATCAATGTGCCAACAATGGTACGGTCCTCAACCGACACAGACGGAGACATACTTTCCATTCATACCAAATCCTTACTTAAACTTGTCTCCGTCTGGTCTCCACTTTTCTTTCTTTCTGGTTTTATACTCGAGAACTTTAACAAGTAGCATAGCCCTATCTCTCGCGAGTGACCGGATATCACTCGACTGCTATTGCGTTCCTACTTAGCAAAGCATTTCTAATGCCACCTACAAGCTAGTAGAAACTCACAGGTACCTATAGAAATATGCAAACTAAGGTTTCATACAATTCCTATAGACGTAAATGCACAATTACATAGATAAACATGGAATACTAAAAGTAAAGGTTATGCTCCGGGGCTTGCCTTGCAGATCAGCGGGGTTAGCAACTTCTTCGGAAGTGGGTTCGACTGCGCCCTCCTGCTGCTCTCCCACTTGCAGCTCCTGGATCGGCTCGGCAATCAGCTCGTAGGCGACTTCGGTTTCAGCGTCTACACGAATAAAATATGCCATGTATGAGACTCATGAAAAGATGCAATGCAATGCAACACACAATGAGAGGCACGGACCAAACTCTAAAAGCATTTACGGAGCAACCTCACAACTACGGTTATGACAGAAATGGTTTAGAACTGATGTGCAGTGTTTGATTCTAATGCCTTTTAGCCTGAAGTGTTTCCTTCAAAACAACAGCTACTAAACTACTTAGGACGACTAATCGCACATCTAGAGCACAAGGAAAACATAAAACTACGGACTTAAAATTAACTAACCACAAGAATAAGGGATAAATACTAAAGCTAGGAACTAATTAAAGATCAAAACTTAACACGCCACAAGGATCTGGTAGCACAACTTTTCTATCATGAAAACTACTGATAAGGAGTGCATAAATAAATTACCAACATTTATTTATATAGAAAAGTATTTCTTTTAGCCCTAGAATGGAAATCAAGCAATATTAGATCCACAAACAGCCACATAGGCTATGCACCTGAAAAATTTTCAATGGACTACACATACCAAGAGTAATCTACTGAATAAATTTCATAAGCATGAGTATTTTTCCTCTGAAGATCTTGGTCTAAGCAACCCAACAAAATTTAGTTTGTATTTTTCACATTTTTTCTATATTTTTCTACATATTTTCAAATTTTTCAGTCGAAAATAAATAATTGAAAATGGAAAATAAAACCTAAAAGAGGGGGGTTGACGACTGGGCCCCACCCATCAGTGGGAGGAGCCCAGCCCAGCTCCCCTACTTGCTCTGCTCTGCCCCGCCAGCCATGGCCGGCGCGCGGCCAGGCGGGCTCACCGCGGCGCGGTGCTGCCGCCCCGCCGGCGGGGGCCGGCCGGCGGCGCGGCTTGGCCGGAGCAAGGCCAGGGCACCGGGGAGCAGAGGGGCACGCGGGACATGGTACAGGGGCGCATGCGGGGCATGGCGGCGGCACGCACGGGGCAGGGGTGGAGGCGCCACGTTCCCCGCCGGCGGCGAGGTCGGACAGCGGCGGGGCGGGCAGGCCGCGGTCAGGGCAAGCCGAGGCGGCGGGGGCGCTCGGCCGCAGAGCAGGGCTCCGCGCAGAGGCGGCCCGCGGCATGCGCACGGCGGCGCTTTTGCAGCCGCAGCGGTGCGGCGCGTTCCCGGCGGCGGCGGCGCGGGAATCGAACGGGGAAAGGGCCGGGGAGGTAGAGTGGACCATGGGGGAGCTCACCACGTCGTCCAATCGAGCGAAGAAGGGCCGGAGGTGGTTCGTCGATGGAAGGGCGGAGCTTCAGTGGAGAACGTCAATGGCGGCCGGCGGTCTGGAGCTCGATCCGGCCGGGTTTGGGCTCAATCGAGCTCGTGGAGGGCCGGAGGAGCGAGCGACAGTGCTCTGCTCGTGCTCTGCTCGCGCGAGCTCGAGGAAGGGGATGAAGGGAAGGGAAGGGAAGGAAGGAGAAGCTTCCAGGGCATGCGCGAGGATAATGGCGGCGCACGGAGGGCGAGGTTCGCCGGGATGCTCGATGCATGGAGAGCTCGCCGGCGGCCACAGCGCCAGTATGGGCGTCGGGGCTAGCACAGTGGTGCACAGGAGAAGAACTGTGTTCGATTTTGACTGAAGTTTTGACTCGATTTGACCATCCAAAACTCATAATTTCACATAGCAACTTGAAATTTGGCCAAAATAAAAGTTGTAGAGGAAAAGAATATCTACAACTTTCATTTTGAGAGAAAGTTGATTTGAGGCTCGGATCAAGGAGAAAAACATAGTCGAACACGGCTAAAATGATGTTTAACACGCGAACTCGGTTAACGCTAATGACGCGCTTAAGCCATGATTAGCGATTAAACACGTGATTAGCGAGTACGATTAACACAGGGGTGTTACAGTTGTCGGCCTGCTATGGCTTGGCCCGGCCACGTCCCATTGGCGGGCGCAGGCTGTGGGCAGACGCCGCCCTGCCTGCGGCCCGTGCGGCGGCCGGTTTGGCCAGCCGGCCCAGGCGAGCCTGGCCCGTTTAAAGAGGATGAAGGGACTCGGTTAGGGTGAACCCTAACCGCTTGACTCCCTAAGCCGCAGCCGCCACCTTGCCTCGCCTCTGCGGCGTGCGAGCCGTGCCCCCGCCTCCTCCTCCGCATCTACCCCTCATGCGCCGGCCTTTAGTTCTCGGAGGAGAAGCCCCAGGGCGCGGCGGTTCTTGGCCGCCACGTGGCCGATGCGAGAAGATGAGCGGATGAGGAGGTGGTAGTCGAGGAGGTGCCAGCCGCCGATGGTGGTCACCGAGGCCTTTTGCGGTGCAGCCGAGGAGGGCCCGCCCGTGTTGAAGAAGGGCGGCACACCCTGGAGGCGTCGCGGGTTGGGCGTTGCCAAGGGTGGTGCCATCGTTGGGAGTGGAGGCGCTAGCGGCCATGCAAGTGTCGGCGAGGGGGCCATCGTTCAAGTGCGCATGGAGGAGGCACTGCCACACTAGTGGTGCAGGGGTTCCTCTTTGACGGTGAGGAATTGGATGGTGAGGCATCCATTGCCGGCGGCCGCCAAGCAGAAGGACGAGAAATCTTCTTGTGTGATGAAATGTAAGTCAGTAGGATCCATGCTTACACAGTGTTCTTGTCGCCTTTCTTGCGCTCAGTAGTAGGCGAAAGTTCTCATCGAGTTCCTGGAAGCGAACTTGGCGAGTTCTGTTCTGTGCCTGTCTCGGTGAGAAATCAAGTTGCGGGAGTACGTGATCTCAGCGACTTGTTTCCTCTTACTCGTACTCAGTAGAGAGCAAAGTGCTTGATAACGTGTTGTAAGTAGAAAGTGAGAGAGGCAAAAGAATTGAGTGAATGATTGTTGTTTCCATTAATTGGGATTTCTGTTTATATACAAGACCAAGAGATGGGGCCGAAGGGACATACCCTTCGCGGATGGCCCATTCATGATTAGTAACTACCTAGTGCACTAATTAACTAATTATAATCAATTGATCACTAATCTAATTTTCTTCACAACAAAGTTGATGAAGCGCCTGTAGAACCTTTCAGTTATTTATTTCTAGTGTGGTGTTGTGAGAACCATTTATTTGATTATGTTATCTTAGAACCATTTCCAATAACGTTGCATGTACTCTAAAGATTGTTTGCTTGTGTAATCTGAGAATCATTTCATATATTGCTGTCTACAATTATTTGCGCAAATTAGCAAAGGACAATACCAAGCCAAGAGATCCTAATTTCTCTACTGAGCATGAAAATATCAAAGAGCACCGTTTGTGGCCTTATTTTAAAGGTGTGATTGGATCTATAGACGTTTCACATGTTCCGGTTAATGTCCCAGCACATGAAGTGGTTAACCACACATGTCGACATGGCTATACATCTCAAAACATAGGTTTATCTTTGAGGTTGCTGATTGGCTGGGCTCTGCACATGACACGCGGATCCTGAATCATGCGTTAGCATATTTTTCTTCTTTTCCAGTCCCTCCTAAAGGTATGCATGGTTCCTTCCTAAAAATCAATATTTCTATTGTCATTTGACATGATGATTTGATTTTATAGAAAATATTATCTCGTCGACTCTAGTTATCCAAACCGAGTTAGATATCTTGTCCCTTTCAAAGGAAGCACGTAAACCATATACCAGAATTTCGACTCCGAAGTATGATGTGTTCAATTTCTTGCATTTATCCCTTCGTATTGTCATTGAGCAGGCTTTTGGAGTCTTGAGCAGAAGTGGCGTATTTTAAAGGGCATTCCAAGTTTCCCTACTCGTACTCAGAAGCATATCATTATAGTTTGTATGGCATTGCATAATTTTATTCGTGGCAACTATTTGTAAGATAGGAAGTTCGATAAATGTGATTTGGATGAGAAGTACCTACTACAACAGAACCTGGCACAAACACAAGGAGATGAGAATCCAGATGGTGGAGACAATGAGGATACCATGAATACCATTCACAGTATAATAGCTGATGCTTTGATTAGTGCGAGAGGGAGATAATTATGTAGAGTGAGATATCATTATTTGAACCATATCCTTTGTAAAATGCTATCGTTATATTTGTGGACCTCATGTTCATGGTGGATGCAAGATTAAAAAAATTAAGTTTCCTTCTTAAAACGGTCATTTACATGTGAATCTCTTAACAATAAAGTGTTTTACAATTATTTCCCGTATAAACTGTCCCTCATGAGTTCAGGAGCATTACAGACATTTCTTACCAAACCCACAAACTCATAGCTAATTCAACCAAGCGGCATGCATTTAGTTTTTTTATAGCTCACAGCCCACAACAGTTTTTTTTCACCATTCACAGCCTATTTTCTACGGCCAAAGCACAACCAAATAAACCTTATTAGTTGTAGCAGTAAATTTAATTGAAAAATATATGAGCACCCGTGCAAAAGTCCGGATGGCTGTTTAGATCTGGAATTTGGGTGAATAGTTTCACGGAATTTGTTGATATTATAACAAGGTAATGATTTAAAACCGGCCAGCCGTACGGAATCAATTCGCACGGCCGCCCCCCTCTCCCACTCTGCATTTATCTCCCTCTCGCTCTTCCACTCCCGCTATCTCTCAGCCGCTCATTCTCTCCTCTCTCTCTCTCCACGCCGTGTGCTCGCCCTCCCCTCTCTTCTTCCTCCGACGTCCTCCCTGTGCTCCCTCGCCGGCCACGGCAAGCTCCCTGCCTCTTTCTCCATGCTGCGCGCTTGCCCTTCTCTCTCTCCTCTTCCTCCGCCGCCCTCCCAACTTCATCGTCAGCTATGGCGTCGATGAGCCTCGGGGTGGCCGGATCCGAGCCACCGCCGCCTTCCTCCCCGGCCATGGCAGCCACCTGCCCGGGGCGGCCGGATCCGGGCCACCACCGCCTTCCTCGCCGGCCATGGCGGCCATCGGCTTCAGGGTGACCGGATCCGGGCCACCGCGGTCCTTGGTGGTGGCGGTGCAAGCCATGGCGGCCGGATCTGGCCGCCGCCGCCGTCGCGCTCCTCCTGGGCGCGTGCTACCTCGTCGGCCTCGACGAGCCTCCTCTCCCCCTCCCCTCCATCACCTATTAGGCAAATTTATAGTTTTCATTAGGCAAAAATGTTGGTCTTCGTCAGGCAAAAAAAAACTATTTCATTAGGCAAAAATACTATTACATTCTTGCCTAAGATACTAGTATTTTTGCCTATTGATACTAACATTTTTGCCTAACGAATTCACTATTTTTGCCTGATGAAGTAGTTTTATTTTTGCCTATTCGAGATTCTATTTTGTGTAAATACTATACATTCTTGCCTAATGATACTAGTTTTTTTCCCTATTGACACAAGCATTTTTGCCTAACGAAATCACCGTTTTGCCTGATGATGTAGCTTTATTTTTGCCTATTCGGAATTTGTTTTTATGTATCTTTTCTCCCTCATTTTTCTTTTTGGATGATGAATCTGTCAAAATAGGAAAAAAAATGAGTAGTGGCCAAATTCATTTTTTTCCATAAATGGAACGGCCGTACCAAATCTCAAATTACGGCCGGCCGTAGGTTAGTCGTTCCCTTATAACAATGGTTTTTTATGAGTTCCAGACCAAGATAAAACTTGACTAGGGATGGATCTAAACATCCGAATTCTTAGAACAAATTTGATATTTTAAAATAGATATGCTTAAAATTTTATGCTAATCTTTTTTTTATATTATCAAGCATATTATTACACATAAGAATAAAATTTTGTATAAATTTTTTTATGTATTATTTGCTCCCTACAATTAAAAAGGTGAAAAAAGATTTGTATCCGTATCCGATCCGTATTCGAATTTTTATATCTATTATTTGAGAATATATATGATAAATTTGAGGTTTAGTTTTTATGAATCTTTACAAGATCAATGTTAAATACAAGGCTATGAATTTACATAGTAAATTTTATATCTTATTTGTCCATAATCGAAGAAAAATGACCAAAAATCTAAGATTCGAATAGACATCCGAATCCATCCTTAAACGTGACAACGTTCCACTCTCCTTATCTCGTGACGATTCAATCTTAGTTGGGCGGCAATATCACGAGGAATCTTTATCAGCGGTTAGTCGTGCCATGAACGCGGATTTTTCGGACTTCTCAAGGACTAGCATTTTTTTTTTGGAAGGTCTGAAGGACCTACTCCGTAAATTTCAAACCGTTGATCCGTCGAGACTCACGTGGATTGGTTCCAACCGTTGCGCGGAAGTTTCGAGGACTGAAAACTGAGGCCCGGTGTGAGCGCCCGCGATGCGGTGATCCTACCGCGCTCGGGATTAGCTGCGGGCTGCGCGGCCGGTCGTTCGTCCACGCCCTCCGAGATCCTGGAGCTCGACACGTCCTTGCGGGACCCACGCCTGGCTGCACCTGAGCGAGCCGTTTCCGCTGTTTGGTGTCGGCCTGCCGCACCAAAGATGCCGTGCGTAAGCAATGACGTTTCTGGAGGGTATAATGGTCATTGCGCATTGAATCGATGAGGCGTGACGTGCGGACAAGGGACAACTGCTTTCCTTGGCGTGTAAAGTCCCGCCATTGATGGCGAATTGCGGGAAAGGACAAGATTTGGCGAGATGTCCCATTCGAGCACTGAAGGGACGGCACGACCTGAGTGGGTGAATGCGTTCCCTGTTCACATGGCCATCAGCCGAAAGCGAAACCCGAGCGAGCCCAGCAGGTAAGCCGGGTTCGAGCCGAGGCGCAGCGGGCCCGAGCTAGATACTACTGGCTCGGAAGAAGCTCGTTCTCGTTCCCCGGGCCGGGCCGGGCCGCTCGCGCACGATGCGATGCAAAGCAAAGCGAAAACCCCGTCGATCATCGCGCCTGCTCGCGCGGCGGCTTCTGCTTGAAACGGAGACGCGGAGCTCTATGATTCCTCGCTAGCTGCCTGGCTTGCTTTTGCTCTGCTGGAGATGCGATTGGATGCGATGGCGTCGGTGTTAGGGGCACTTCCGGTGGCGCAGCCCGGGCGCCTCTCGCCCGGCGATCGGCGAACGGAGGAGACCAGTAGCAGGCGGCGGCGGAGGATGGGGAAAACATGCTGTGGTGGAGGCCTGGAGGGCCAGGCCAGCGGAAGGACTTCCGGCGCCGGCGCCGGCGCGAGCGGTGCCGCTTGGATGGTGTTTTATGGACCCGGATGTGGGCGCCCGGGCGAGCTTGAACCTGGAGTGCCGGAGGAGGGAGAGCCCGCACGGCTGAGACCGACCAGATGAGCCGAGCACAAATCCATTCCCAGCTAACCTAGCTCATGCTCATCGAGCCAAGGTACAGACTCAAGGGGGGGCTATTGCGATTGGGATTAGATCTATCCCAGAAACTGCCTCCATGGCGTTCATCTTCTTCCTTCCGCCTCCCTAGTCCCCGCACCCCCGCCCTTCCACCCCGACCGGTGGCTGCCGCCGCTGCACCGCCGGTCTTCCACGCCAATCTTCTTCTTATCCCTGCTGTTAGCCACCGCCCACCGAAAGTCCAGGCCAGCGGCACTCCTGCGCTGCCTCGCCTCCGTCGGCAGCCGAACCGCCGCCGGCCTCACCTCTAGAGCCGCCGGCCATTAGAAATCCGATAACCCGCAATTCTAACCCCACCACCTCGACCACTCGCCGGCGGCCGCTCCCTCCACTTCCCACCCCCGGCAGCCGCTCCACCCCCTCCCCACAACCCTACCTCGGCGGCGCGGCGAGCAGCGGCGGGCCGTTGATGGGCCTTGTGCGACCCGTCGACTCCCACCTGCGCACGTGACCCCTAGTGTTTGCAGACTAGAGCTCTATGAGTAATTTTTTATTCAAACGGCACAATGAATATCCTAATAATGATGATATGCCGAGTCTCATGAATCCTCAAATACAAATACGTCTAAATATTCAAAATTAGTAATTTTTGTAGAATAAATTTTAAACTTTATAATTCCAATTATTTTGGAACGGAGGAAGTAGGTCCGTCCAGCCAGGAGCCAGCCCAGGCGATGGAAATCGAGCTCCTACGCACGCAGATCCAAACATCCTAACGAGAAAGGTGAAAGTATCGAATTCATATGGAATTGGGTATAATTTTTTTATCATACTTTAATTCAAATACGAGTACGGATTTAGATATTTTTAAATACGAATGCAAAATGGCAAATTTGGATATTTACTCGATGCATAAGATAACGTATTTTCATTATTTGTAGTTTAATACAAAATCGTTACACAAGTAGAAACTAAAGTTTATAATAATATAAGAGTAAAGTGCACCTACCATACAACAACTTAGCAAGTGGGTGTAGATTGACCCAACAATTTGTAAACTGCTCAACTTAATACAACAACTTGGCAAGTGGGTGCAGATTTGTCTAATAACTTATAAACCGCTCACTTTGCTGCAACAACATGGCAAATCGATATGTCTACAGCCCAAACATTGCTGGCATGGTGTGTTTAAAAATATAGAATATGATTTTTATAATTATTTTGATATGATAGAAAATTAAATGATAAATTGAACATTACAAATTTCTCAAGTAAACGGCTAGCCATGAGTCTTGTACTTTCCTCAAATATGTATTTGTAGCTTTAAACTGGCCACCACGAACCTCACGCGCAATGCAACATGCCACAAACAAGCCATTTACCCTAGAGTTTAACAGGCCAATATGTATTTTTGCTAAGCTAAATACATTTGAGCAATTTGTGGTTGTTGTACTAAATTGAGCAATTTACAAGTTATTAAACTAATTTGCACCCACCGGTCAAATTGTTGCATGGTGGATGCAATTGACTCATAATATAACAAAGATAACTAATTAAAAATAATATTATCAACAAATATTTTAATAAATAAATATGTAAAAATAGAAATAAAAATATATTTTAACAAATATATAAACAATGTTTATTAATATATAAGTAAAAAATTATAAAAGTAGTTTCACATATAAATACATAAACTAAGAATAATTAAAAGTAAATTTAATCTTCTTATATCTATTATAAAATTATTATAGGAAATGGAGATGATTTTTCAATAGTTTGAGTGAATACGGATATGATAGTGTCGGATATTGTCGAATATGGACGTGGAATCGGATAGATAAAATTAATAAAAATCAGATTTGGATATATCCACTTTACTAACATATTAAATTCCAATACGGATATGAACTTCTATATTAATGTTTAAACGGATACTGATATCGGATGTTTCGGATGTCCATCTTCCCATTTCCATTCCTGATCCACCAACTAAACCTTAGCTAGCTAAATTTAGCTGCTAGGGATTCAAATGGTCTAGCTAAAAGACCAGCTAAAGTTTAGCTATTTCAACAAATCTAAAGTCAACTAAATTTTAGCTGGGTCTGTAAGCTAGAGGATCCAAACATCTCAGCAAAAATTTAGATGAGAGAACTTTTAGCTGGCTAAAGTTTGGCTTTGAAATTTTATCTAGCTAAATTTTAGATATTGGGTGGATCCAAACAGACCAAGTATGGGCCGAGAGCGAGAATTTTTCTCTAAAGAAATCATAAACAACTACAAAATATTAATATTATTTAAACACGTTAAATTGTGATGCGCTCCCTATGTCCTTAAGTCATTTTACGTCTATCTAAATTTAAACTTACCGTACATTAACATGTCTATAGAAAATACATAAATATCTACAAAAATCGTTGAACTAGGTAGACCATAGAATATAGGAAAAAGTCCAAATTACTCCCCTTATGTATGACCAAAGTTACCTCTTGTTGACGCGAAAATCCAACCGGATGGATCTCCACGCTCCACGTACGCTAGGGGCGAGGAGATCTGCTTTGCTCCGTCGTACCGAACCCGATCGGCGTGCGTACGGTGCGCTCGGTGTGCCAGTCAATATGACCTACAATTGATAAGGAAGGTTAACGTTAAATTCCGGGGGCTATTGGCTAGCCAGCCCATACCAGTGGCACGGGCGGATCGGCTATCGTCCAGCTAATTCGTGGGGAGGCAAGCCACGCCTGTATGACGCCACCTGCAGACAACACCTAGATCCACGTCCGATCGGCTATGGTTAGAACGACACGAAAGAAGCCGATAACGAGCAAATCTAGGCTGGATAACTTATGAAAAAAACATAAAACAAACTAGATTAAACGAGCCAACCTAGCAAGATCTAAGTAGATGCCGATAACTAGTGGTAAAAGCAATAAAAAGCTAGATTAACAGATCGATTAACCTAACAGATCGAAAGCTTCTACCGATAACTTGGTGAGCTCGACGAGCTCGATAACTGGTGAACAGTCAGACCCTGCCGGATGGATCCAATATGCTCGATAACTGGTGAACAGCTAAACCCCGCCGGACGGATCTAGCGTGCTCGATAACTTTGAGCGCCATAGATGGAGGAAGAAGCAATGCACCGTCAACCTGAACCCATCTACGCAACTCTACTCGGAACTTTTCAACAAGTGATGGAGCATACCTGCTGAGAAGAACTCGTAAAGAGAAAAAGCTACTGCAACTAGGGGTTTGGTGAAGCCGCCGACATAAAAGTAGATGTGCTGAAAACGTAGAGTTTTGGTCGGATGTGGTTGATCAACGTTTACAAATGACGGAGTCTGCTATTTATAGCCTAAACCTAGACCCTGTTGCCGATACGGCGAGATTCAACTTGAATTACAAGTAAACAATCTTTCCTGAACAAACGATACAAAATCTAAGAGATAACTTCCAACGTGATCTCGTCTGCTCCTTCCTTCAGCTTCACCGGTTGCGACGCCCATTTTGGCCCAAAAGCCCAATACACATCTCTTCTTCCCTTTGTTCCAACATCGGCCCATTTCCTCATCGGCTGCCTGCCTATCAGATTGACACGTGCCAAAAAATGGTGTCAACACATGCCCCCCCAGTTTCAGAGTATGAAGGTTTCATGCTTCGAAACTTTGCACGTCTAATGTCTCAATTTGCATGATCACTTCATGGACTCGACACCTCGTCTTTTCTGATATTGCTCTTTCATAGCCGATGCCTTTCTTCAAGTTCCTTACTAGAATTCAGCTGATGCTTCCAGTATGACAACCTTGGAATTTCAATAACTAACAGATGAATCTAGACAAAACGACAGTGATGCGTCTGGAAGTTAAAGCCTAGAACACCTCACAGATGAAGACCGCAGCAAACTGGAAACCGTGATAAACTTTTCTGGTACAACCCCTTTTCATAGCCGATGATCCTCTCTAGATTTTTATCATAATTTTTATACCAATGTGAAGAATCAAGTCAACTCTAATCCTTCTGCTAAATAACTTGGGTCTTTTGAAAGATTTTCAAATCAAAATATAACCTTGCTCCTCAAATGATTCTCTCGGATCACTCAATTTGTATGATTCCTCACCAAGGCGTTGCATTAACTCTTTTCTCCCTATCTCTAATAAGGCTTTCTGTGGAGCTCAGGGTAAGGGATGAAAAGGGAGCATGCTTGTATTGCATATTTTGCAAGGTCAAATACCGGATCTAACGGAGAAAACAAGTCATACAATCAGATCAAGATGTGCATGTGTGTGAAATTTTTGTGGATGGAACTCACACCCCCCTTTTGCACAACTTTATCTTTTATTTCTTTCTCGAGAGGGCTATCTTTCTTCTTTTCTTTTTTTTATTTTTTTTCTTTCTTTCTATGCTTCTGGGCATGGATATGTTTTTTTTTTGCATAGCCCATATCTTTCTGCATGATGAACATGAAGAGTTGTGTCAAAGGGATAGAGTATCTTTGCATGGATGGAATGCATGTCTTTGTGTAACTTCCAGTGTAGATGTCAGCATATGAGTAGATGAATAGATGAATCTAGACAAAACTATAGTGATGCACCCGGTAGTTAATATCTAGAATACCTAGCAATGGAAGGATATGTGGAGTGTACGTGATCTTGATCTTAAAAGTATGAAATGAATCTCATAAGGGTCACAAACAATTTGACAACGCCCAATGCAAAAACAAGCAGCATATGTATAAGGTTTTCAAATATGTGTCAACATATGGCTCTGGTAGAAATTTATCATATCATTGAGGAGCTAAGCTATTTCATTTTTGCAAGATAAAAATTCCCAAGTATTTTGCAGTAAGAAATAAAGTTTCTTTTATCATACCACATTTTTTGATGGAGACTTCACTCACTGACCTCCTTTCATGTGCTATACTGACAGCTTCTTCATCCATTTGACAATGATCAATATAATGGACTTGCCTTGTAGTCTCACAACTTGAAATCAACATCATAACGTAGACAATCTTTCATTGTAAAATATTCTTTCACTAAGGGCGACACATATTGTATCGGCCATATAGGAACCGATGCTCATGAGAACCGGCCAGCAGATCAAATCTGATATTTTTCTTTATTTTCATATTTTTATGCTAAAGGCGATACATAGTATTAGCTATAACTCGCATCCCAGCAGATGTTCAAAATGACTCTTCCGAGCCGATTTCTCGGATCGTATCCAACTTGAAATCAGCCATTTTGAGGATCTCACTGTCGGTATTTCGGATCACCGGCGAATGAAAGTGTTTGTGCGTCATAGGCCCGGATGGTAATGTAAGAAAAGACATAAGGATTATACTGGTTCGAGCCGAATGTCCCTATGTCGAGTTCGGGTTTCTCGTGTTCTTGCACTGGTTTGCAGTAGGGGGTAACAAATGGGCGAGAGAGGGAGTGGGCTCCCAGATCTCTGTGTTGCGTGGGTGAACATGCGTGGGAAGTCGTCTCCAAAACCCCCCTGTCAACATCCTGCCTCCTCCCTTTTATAGTCTAAGGGAGAAGCGGCCTGATGCACAAGGTAAAAGGGAAAAGAAGAGGGGGTCGGGCGCTCTTCGTCCCATTCCCTCCGGCCGCCGGTCTTGGTGGGCCTCGCAGGCCCTGCTGATGGCGATGTAGGGTGTCCATTCCCATCCCTAGCACTGTGCCCGGCGTGGTGGACGGGGATGGGGATGGCGTACTGTTGATGATGTAGCCGCTTGCAGGTGATGGTCGATCGATCACGTCCTTCCTTAGGACGACCAGCATGTCTCCCGTGCGCGGACATCCGGGGGGGGGGAGTGATTGGGTGGTGTTGCCTCCCGGGATGGACTTGTCATGTCGATGCCCATCACGATTCGTACCGAGGCGTGGGGTGGTACATCCTCCGACTTGCCTGATATGACCACATGCGGGGGCCTCCTTTTCACCGAACGCGCCCCCCTTCTTCAGGGTTTTTTGGCTGCCATGTGGTGGCGTGGGCCCTCGAGCCACAAAAGTCAGGCAGAGCGGGGGAGCCACAGTGAGGGTCCGGCGAGTCAGACCTCTCCCCGCAGGGGTCGGGCGAGGCGAACCTCTCCCGCGGGGGTCGGGCGAGGAGAACATCTCCCGCGGGGGTTGGGCGAGGAAGGCCTCTCTTGCGGGAGTCTTCGGTTGGGCCTCTGGCCGTCCCCCAAGGCTGGGTTGTGCCTGGGCCATTCAAACTGTAACTCGACGCCCGTTAGCCGGAGGGATTTCAGTCTCTATCCATCTCTTAAGGATAACCATCACTTTTATCCTCATCAATAGCCCCCAACTCCCCTCGCGGTTAAGGTGAAATCGTGCGGGGGTCCCGCTATATAGGAGACGCTCAGTGGTCTGATGAGTGATCCCACCGCCTTCTCGTGCCTTCCGGTGGGTGCGAGCGAGCGCACCCACTGGGTGTAGCCCCCGAGCCTCTGAGTGAATGAGAGATTCGCTCAGAGGGTTTAATGAGTGTGTCGGCAGGTGTGGGGACTGCTGCCTTGACGAGACATGACGCTGTCTCTTCTGGCTCCAGTGGGTGCGCGCGAGCGCAGCAGGTGGGTGTAGCCCCCGAGCCTCTGAATGAATCAAAGACCTGTTCAGAGGGTTCAGCGAGCGCACCCCTCTTTTGTCCGGTGGTCTCTCGGGAGTGCGCGTGCTTCTTTGACTGGACGGTGACTGGACAGGGCCTGGCCAGGTGGGTCCAGAGTCGGGTCAAGCACTATCTTGGACTGCGCTCACTTGCCAGGGCCCGCCCTGTGTCATCGCATTGCGCTGCTCCAATCGAGGGTTTCTCCTATTTCCCTCATGAGGCATCGCGCCCCTCGACGATGAGGATTGAACTCTCTGAGTCGAGCTGGCTCCCTTCTCATCTCGGCTATAAATAGGGCGCTCCCGGAGCTTTGTCCCTATCAAAGCCTTCCTTGCTTCCGCTCCTGTCTTCTTTCCATAATGGTACTTCTCCTCGCCCACGTTCGTCCCCCTAAGGGAGTTTGCTGGTCCTTTAGGTCTCGATGCAAGAAGAATGCTTGCGAACGGCGGGGGATGGCTGGAGGAGGTCTCCGGGCCGCTCTGTAGTTGGAGCCAGCCGCGGGGACTGCTCGGCTGACGAATGCGCCCGGTGTCCCTTTGTTCTCCGGCTTCAGTGCCCCTCGTCGGAATACTCGGTCTCTGACGGTGGTTGGAGCCGGCGACACACTCCCCATATCCCTCTGGGATTATGGGGAGGCTCGAGCAACAACGACGGCGGTTAGGCTGTCCGCCAGCATCTCCCGCCGTAATGCCCCTGGGGGAGGAGATGCTAGAAGAAGGTTTCCGAGGAAGGAGATCCCTTGGACCTCCATATTCTGGATACTACTTCCCCCCAAGATGGGTAAAATTGTCACCCTCGTGTGGCAACATTTTTGAATCTGTAATGGCCTCGGGCCGACCGCACTTTGTAATGTTTATTTGCCGAGAATGAAACCAACTTCCTTTGGATCGCGCTGTTCGGGGTCGACCCTCGCTCGGTTATTTGTTCGCTTCGTTCGTCAAGGATAGGGAGGCTCCAGTTCACCCGACCTGCACCTCCCGGGATGGATTCCATGGAGTGACGGGTACTGAGCCCCCGTGCCTACTGAGAAGGGGTCGGCGTGCCGATCCCTTCTCGGTCACGCCCCCATCGGGGTCTTTACGAGTATGACCCCATGTTCCCCGTTCTCTTTCGGGTCACGGACCGGGTTTTGCCTCATCTTTTTTGCGGATCACCCTTCCACGCACTTCTTTTGCTCGAAGAGAGAGAGCCGAGCCGTACCACGTTTTCCGTCGGGGGTCAAAACATGATGCTCGAGGAGCTGATAGCGGGTAGGTTTGAGCGGGGCCCTGGTTCCCGTTCGGGGAATCCGGAGTGAGTCAGCTGCTGACTGACCCCGGTTTCTCAATGCCCCGACCGTCATAGTAATCAGGGTCGTTCAGCCGAACCTGATGGCTCACAGCCTTCCCTCGGGGGAAAACACGCGTCAGAAATAGATCGAGACTCAAACGCGGGTCGGGACGCCTAGAACACGTGGCCGTGTCCGGGTTCTGGCGACTAGCGGGCCCGTCCGTCCCCATCCCTCACTCGGTGGTGTTCCTGGGCAGCTGCAAAACCTCTGATGGGCTAGCTTTCGAACCCAAGAATGTTAGTAGGCCATCGGCGCGTCTGCGGCCCACGTCCCTCCTTACCTAGGGGTACCGTGGTCCTTTTACCGCACGGCATGTTTTTCCATGGGCCACGACTATTGGCGTCGTGGGCCCCGATTTTGATGGGACACGACGGGTCGTGGGCGGCTGTGGGCGTGACGATGGCTGCGGGAATCGAGGCGTGGTTTCGCCTTCCTCGCCTTCCCCCTATATATCGAATTGGGGGAGGCGGCGCTCGGTTCCCCCTACTTGCATCTGCTAAACAAGAAAACACGCTCACCTTGCCTGCTCCGCCATCCCCATCACCGTCGAGCTCCCATGCATCCAAGCCTCAACACCTTCGCCCTCCCGCTCATGGCGATGTCGTAGCCCTCCAACGTGACCCGCACACGCCTGGACGAGCTCATGGCGAAGGAGTTGTTGTGCCCCCGCACTGACACGGTGGAGTGGATTGCGCCTGGTAGTGAGAGATTGCCATCCCCGCCGGATGGCTACGTCGTCTCGTTCACGAACTTCCATGAGCGCGGCTTCACGACGCCTGCTCACGAGTTCTTCCGCGGGCTGCTCCATGACTACAAGATCGAGGTGCAGCATCTGAATCCCAATGGGATTCAGCAACGAGATTCGGCACATCTCGGCCTTCATCGTGCTGTGCGAGGGCTTCCTGGGGATCCCACCACACTTTGAGCTCTGGAAGTTCTTCTTCGCCTTCGGGTTCCAGAAGGCGATGGTGGCGAATGTGGCGGTGATCCCTCCAGTCGGCTGTGCCGGCATCCATCTCTGCAGCCACTGGGCGGTGCAGTACATGGAGCTCCACCTCAGGAGGTCCCACAGGGGGTGGCATCCCTCCTAGTTCTACGTGAATAACTACCCCCACGCCCCACTCCCGGAGTTCACGGGCCTCCCGGTGACGGAAATCCCGCACGAGTGGTCGGATGGCCCAGTGCAGAAGGAGAAGGAGAGGCTCTCCGGCCTGCTGGACGCCACCGAGCACCTGAAGAGGCACGGCCTGACCGGTGTGGGGGTCATCGGGGCCTGTCACACAAGGAGGGTAGTGCCTATAATTGTGTGGACCCTTGCCTTGCATCAGATGGGCCCCAACGTCGCGTTCGACGGGAGCATGCTGACGTCCGGTGAACTCTGTAACTCTGAGATCTAGCAGCGTATCCAGGAGGCAATCGAGGGCTTCGTTGAGGAGTACCCAGTTCCCGGCCACCCGGTGATGCTTCCGAGGGATGGACACATCAGCATGGTAAGAGCTCGTCCTCTCCCGACCCCGCGCCCCTTTTTACCTTCTCTTTCCCTCTTGTTACTATTGCGGCGGTCATTCGTGTGCCATTTTGCAGAGGTGATTCGAGCCTTTCCGCATCTCCCAGGCTCTGCTACTGGAGGTCGCGGCGAGGAGGGAGGTAAACCGCCTCGTCGTCGAGGCGCACAAGAAGAAGAAGGATGTGAAGAACCAAAAGAAAGCAGAGCGAGAGGCCGTGAGGCGGGCCCGTGAGAAGCGCCGGAAGGCCGGCGAGGATGTGCCCAAAGAGGGCCCGTGAGAAGCACCGGAAGGCCGCACCATCAGATCAGTACAGAACTCTACTCCCCTCAAAGAAACACTAACTCTCGGGCAGTAAGTGTGAGACCTCAACTGTCCACCCGGTGAAGATACTAACATGCACCTCTTTAATGTGCTAGTATGAATACCATGATGCTCGACAAAAGACTGAGTAATGAAGGAATGCGTAGCACCAGTATCGAAAAGCACTATAGCTGGATATGAATTAACCATGAACGTACCAATAACCACGTTGGGAGCCTCGGCCGCTGACTCGGCCGTCACGTGGTTCACTCTGCCCTGAAGTGGCGCCCTGGGCTGAGCTGGGCGCCCCTACTGTCCCGCCTGCGCCTTCCGGGGGCAAGCGTTGGCGTAGTGCCCCGGCTGGCCGCAGTGAAAGCAGGTGCGAGGGGGTCCCTGAGCCTGCTGTCCGGTAGGAGCTGCCGGACGTGGAGCCTGTGGTGCCGGTGGAGCAGCACGAGCCGGAGGTGCCGGTAACCTCTGGCCCTGCCCCGCCTGCTACTGCTGTCGAGGCGGGTACTGCTGCTGTGGCCTCTGCTGGTACTGCTGAGGAGGCTGGTACTGAGGCTGCTAGTACGGCTGAGGCTGCTGGAGGCGAGGACGAGTGTTGCTGCCGGAAGCAACGGGGACAATCTTCCTCTTCTTGTCCTCCATCTCCAAGTGCTTGCGCTCGGTGTTGAGCGCGCTGTCAACCAGATGGTTGAAGTCGTCGAAGCGGAGGTTGAGCAGCGCGTACTGGAGGTAGTCCTCAAGGCCCTCCATGAAGTGCTCCTGCTTCTTGCGGTCATCCGCAACATCGGCAGGGGCGTAGCGAGCCAGCTGAAGAAAGCGATCACGATACTCCGTGACCGACATAGTCCCCTGAGGTGACAAAGACAGATAGATATCGAAAGATTAACTCAAGGTTCATAAGGATAGAACAAGGGGCATTAGCTCAAAAGAAACCGCTGAATGATTATATTTAAGATTACCTACTAAAGTGCAAGGAACTCCTTCTGCTTCATCTTCATAATGCCCGCGGGGACGTTGTGGCCGCGGAAATGCTCCCTGAACTGGAGCCAAGTGAGAGACTCGTGGTCATGAACTGGGTGGGACTCCCACTAGTCCAAAGCTGCCCCTCACAGCTGTCCTGCTGCGTACAGAACTCTCTCCCAATCATCGCACTGGGCGATGTCCAGCTGACGCTCCACTGCACGGAGCCAGTCGTCAGCCTGAAGAGGGTCGGACGTGTGAGAGAACGTCGGCGGGTGACCCCTCAGGAACTCAGCACGCCTGTCGCGAGGCTGCAGCGGTGGAGGAGGCGGAGGCTGAGTGTGAGCCTGCTGAAGTGCCTGAACAGTGTTGTTCAGGGTAGCCATCATCTGCATCTGGAGCTGGAAGTACTGCTCCGGAGTCAAAGGCGGCGGCATCGGGATCCCGGTCCCCTGGGTGTTCTGACCCTGGTTGTTCTGCCCCTGCTGGTCAGAACCACGCCTGGTGTTCACCATCTGATTTTGGACAAAAGATTTCACGAGTAAGGATATAGCAGAAATAAATTCAGATGGATATGATAACTCTTTGCGGAAAAAGACTCAGACATGATAAAGTAGATAGGATAGAGTGGACTGTTTTACCCCCAACGTTCTAACTCATTTTATTAATTAATTAACTTTAACATCTGAGTGATTTTCTTTAAACAAATTTAAACTACTAAGCTATGCAATCAGTCAAAAAATCCAAATCAAACATGTAGCATAATAACAAGCAGACAATTTTCACAACTTAGCCGAGTTTAACATCCGACTCGACTAACACAACGCGTCGCAGAGCGTGCTATCGTATTATTATAAAAGGGTCACCTAGTTTATACTCATGGTGGTCAGATGACTGATTCAGGCCAAAATCTATGAAAACTATTCTTCAGAGAGAGAAATCAAGGCAAGACGGGTAAAAGTCATAGAAGTCAAGGGGTATAATAGTAAAATAGTTTCAGCAGACAAGGCTGAGAGAAAAGAAGGCTTAAAACTCGACCAGTTATATCTAGGCTTCGTCCTACAGTCGATACGGCTCTGATACCACTCTGTAACACCCGGTTTATAAAAGGACATAAACCGAGCAATCATATACGTGCCAGGATCAAGTCACACGTATATACAACAGAATGAACAGTATATCACAGCACATATCACGAATAAGACATAATAAATCGAAATACGAATGTTATTTATTACATTAATGACAAAAATGTCTGATACAGCGGAAGCGAAGTACAAATACGATAAAAGCTCTCCGAAGCTGAGCAGGGCGCCACAGGGACGTCGACTGGGAGACGAACACCTAGAAGTCCTCGTAGTCCTAGTAGCGCTGGACGAACTCCCTCGTGTCGGCCGGAACTGAGCAGCAGTAGCGTAGCCAAGAGGAAAAAGTAGAGAAGAGGCAAGAGTGAGTACACGACTTGTACTCAACAAGTATAACACAAACTATGAGGCTCTAAGGTTGGCTGACTGACTGCATTAGCTTTTAAGTCTTGGCAAAATTTTATTAAAACTATTTACTACAAGTTGATGAATTACCATTAACCCAGTTACATAGTAATTAGTCAAATTTAATCATGATACTACTGAGAACCAAACCAAAACCAAGCCACCAAGGTAACCCCGAGAGGCACCTCCCTCGTCGGAAGGAGACAACCCCACTAATCAAAAGGAGGATCTGGGCCGCTCATAACTGTGAGCACGGCTAGTATACCAGTTTTACACTCTGCAAAGGTTGCACATCTTTACCCACAAGTCGTGAGCTACGCCAGTTGTTCATCACACTTCCTTAGGTGAGATGGCTAGCGACTCACTACGAGGCCGTTACAAAGAATCTCGTTGGTAAGGCGTAACCGCGAGAGTTAGGTCAGCGACGATGGGGCCCACCTCCGGGGGTACAAGCACAGGAGCGCAATCCAAGCACAGACCAAGCCGGAGGAGCAGGGACCATTGAAGCTTACTACTCTTGCCCCGCAGGTAAGTTACTCCAAACCAAAAAGACCTAATTAGTAAGCCAAGTCTATCCCATTCTAGCCTTGTGGTAGCGCTGTTGTCCCAGGTTGTCACTCTATGAACCGGTCCTTATGGCGAGTGGCCAACCAAGCACTAAGCACCGTGCCGGCCCCCTAAACCATGTTTCTACAAAAACCATATTTTAACGAGACGTGAGCCACCCAAGCACGAAGCACAGAGGGCCACTCTCAGAATTAAATTCAAGTAAACCGTTAATCAATTTAATTAAAAAGGACCAGAATGTGTTATAGCGCAGCAACCTAGCACAACTAACCAAAATGCAACCCAAAGGATATATATAAAGGATATAAAGTGGCTAGGAAATCCTTATAGGCATACAGTATTAAATGCAGTATGAAATTGTATTTAAAGATGATAGGTTGTTCATGTTATACTTTCCTTCCTCGTACTGCTCCTGCTGCTGCTCAAAGTGCTCGGAAGACGGCTGCTCCTGGTACTGGTACTGGGGCTCCTCCGGTAACTCAGCGTCTACTCACGAACACATGGACAAAACAATGCACAATAATAAGCATACAAGCAATCACCAACAAACACTAAGAAATAGTACACCAATACATAAAAACAGCACACTAAACTAGTCTAAAGCTATTCTACGCGTTACAACGATCGCGTGGACATAAAGATCACCTGAAACGGAGCTAAAACGCATAATCTAGGCTCAAAACAAGGTTCAGGGGCTTATTTGCGAGAAAAACTAAGTTTCAGGGGGTTTTCTGTAAAAACCGAGGGCCTAAATGTAATTAAACTAAAGCTTCAGGGTCTAACTTGCAAAAACGCAGGGTCTGGACTGCAGGTTCGAAATCTAAAAAGATCAGGGGTCTAAGTGCTAAAAACTGGGCTTGGTTGGAATTATTTTTAAACAGGCTAGGACGGCGGGTTTATTTCAAGGAAGTTGGGGGACTCTTTAGCAAAAGAGCCGAGCTGAAGCGGTATCTTCAGATAAGGGCCATTGGATCACGATCTGATGGATCAGATTGGATCGGGCCACGATCTAATCGGGACCGCTGGAATCGGATCGAAGGGCCCTGGGAGTTTGGGTGCATGGGGCGGCGCCGGGACTCACCGGAGTCCATCTCCCGCGGCGGAGGATCGCCGGGGTGGCCAATCCATCGCCCCAAGGGTCAATCCGACCAGGGTTTGGGTCTAGGGCTGTCTACGCAACACGCGTGATGCACCTGGGCACTCAGCTGGGCTCGGGAAGGACTGCAACGGCGAGCGTAGCTACTGCGGCGGGCCTGCTCGGCGGGGCTCACCGGGGCTGCGCGTTCTCGCCACTCCGGGTGCGGCTCTAGGCAGGGTTTGGCCTGGGAGCGAGTACGCGCGATGGAGAACCCTTCTGGGCAAACTGGGCGGCGGATTGGGGCTGGGTCATGGCCTGCGGCGGTGCAGGGCGGCCCTGGGTCGCCGGCGTGCCACACTCTAGCACCTAGAGGGCGCTATGGCCTACGGCATCTAGCGCAAAAGATCAGGGGGGTTGGGGTGATGCTCACCGTGGGGTTGTGGTGGCCGGAGTTGCGGAGTATGGAGGTCGTCGGCGAAGTCCGGCGGCGGGATGTGGCGTAGCTCGCGGAGGAAGGCCGAATCGGGGTCGCTCCGGGCTCCTAGACTCCTTGGATCGGCGCGGGGTCCTCCTGGCGTCGAGGCGAGGCCGCTGTGCTGCTCCGGTGGGGCTGGGGAGCAGCAGAGCAACGCGGCCGCGGCGACGTAGTGGCTCTGCGCGGCGGCGCTAGGTGGGCGCGGCTGGATCTCGGCCTCAGGTGGTGCTGGGATGGAAGGTGTGGCGCAGGGGCTGTGGGGGTGCCATTTAAGAAACTCAGCCGCGGATTTGGGCGTCCGTGCCGTTGCAGGCATGCGAGATTCGCGGCGGTGAGCTCGGGCGGACGCACGCGGGAAGGAAGGAAGGGATGGATCCGACACGCGGGCCCGGGCGAGCAGAGGGGGGACGCGCTGCGTGACGAGCGGGGCGTGAGAGGGGGCCTGACGGGCGGGGCCCGGTGGCAGGCGGGCCGGAGAGAACGAGCCAAGGGGAGAGGAGCGCGTGCAGCTGGGCTGCGGCGTGCGGGGATGCTGGGCCGCGCGCGGCAACCGGCTGGGCCCATGAGGGAGAAGGAAAAGGCCGACTGGGCTGCGGGAAAAGGATGGGCTGGGCTGGGTTGGTTTAGTTTCCTGGGCCGGGTTTGGGTTTCTAGGTTTGGGTTTTGGGTTCCTTTTCTAATCCCTTTCCTTTTCTATTTCTTTTCCTTTCTAAATCTAATCCTAATTCAAGCTCAAGGCAAATGAATTCAAATTTAAATTTGAATTCACCCAAGCACTCAACAAATAAAACAATGCTCCAGCATGAATGCAACACCAAAATTTAAACCTATGATAAAAGTTTAATTACTTGTGAAACAAAATTAAATTAAATGCAAGGCTAAATACATTAAACCTTAGAAAATTAAATAAAGCCAATTAAATTTATTAATAAATGCTGAAATTTAAATTAGGGTGTTACACCGGGCAAATGTTTGCTCGAGGTCGGCCTCGAGCTGGTCGGCCTGTTTGGTCTTTACTACGATGTCGTTGATGTACGCCTCCATGGTAAGCCTATGAGGTCGTTGAAGCATTTGATCATGCAGCGCTGGTATGCCATACCAGTGTTTTTCAGCCCGAAAGGCATCATAACGTAGCAATACGAGCTGAAAGGGGTGATAAAGGAGGTCGCGAGCAGGTCGGACTCCTTCATCGTGATTTGGTGGTACCCTGAGTACACGTCGAGGAAGCAGAGGGTTTCGCACCCCGAGGTGGAGTCGACCACCTAATCTATGCGTGGCAAAGGAAAGGGATCCTTTGGGCACGCTTTGTTGAGACTCGTGTAGTCAACACACATTCTCCATTTCCCCTTCTTCTTAAGTACAAGGACAGGATTAGCTAACCACTCGGGGTGGTACACTTCCTTGATGAAACCTGCATCCAAAAGCCTCGCGATCTCCTTGCCGATGGCCCCCCTCTTCTTCTCGTCGAAGCGGGGCAATCACTGCTTGACCGGGTGCGAGCCCGGTTTGATATTGAGTGCGTGCTCGGTGACCTCCCTTGGTATACCCAGCATGTCCGACGACTTCCAAGCAAAGATGTCTTTATTGGTGCGGAGGAAGTCGATGAGCGCGCTTTCCTATTTGGGGGTCAACTTCATGCCGACCCTAGCCTTTTCTCCCCCAACTCCTGGGGATCAATGAGGTCCTCCTTGACGCCCTCGACGGATTCAAAGGATCCAGCTGTCTGCCTGGAGTAGAGAGACTCCTCAAGGGTTTCAGCCCCGATGACGGCGAGCTTCTTGGAGGCAATGACCGCTGAGGCGAGCTTGCAATTGTCCACCTCGCATTGGTAGGCGCGCAAGAAAGTCGACCCCATGGTATTGACGCCGTGGGAGCTCGGCATTTTCAGCTTGAGGTAGGTGTAGATGGGTATGGTTATGAACTTCGCGTAGCATGGCCGCCCCAGAATGGCGTGGTAGGCCCCCTTGAACCCCCACCACCTCGAATGTGAGGGTCTCCTTCTGTAAGGATCATCGGGGTGTCCGACCCTAGAGGGGGAGGGGGTGAATAGGGTTGCTAATTCGCTTTCTAACCTAGGGCTCAAACTACTTGCATAAGATAAACCTAACACGTCCTACACATGCTAGTTATGACTAAGGTTTATCTATGCTACTCTCTACTTACCCCAAAAGACTTGCAACCAATAGCCAATCAAAATCAAACTAACTAGAAAAGTAAAGGCACGCAAGATAGAGTAAATGCGGAAACGTAGTGCGGTAAGTAAAGAGGTAAGGGAGAGAATATGCAAACCGGCAAGCAAAGGCTAAGTGACCCCAAGTCACCAAGACAAGGCCACCGCCACCGTCTCTCTCGAAGCGTCACCAACGGCACCGTCTTCACTATCGGAGCTTCACACCAAGAGGGGTCTCCTTCCCCGCACAAAGTGTCGTTGCCTCTCCACACCAAGTCGGAGGGTCACACAACGAGTACACAAGATGCTTGCCGCAGCAAGGCTTTCACTCAAGCTAGTTCTCTCAAGAACTAAGCCTAATCAAGCACTAAGCACTCTCACAAGTGTGCTTAAGCCTATATGATGTACAATGAAGCTCTAAGGTGGTTGGAGAGGATCTTCAACTCTTTTATGCTTCCTTAGTCTCCAGCACTCACAAATGAGGCGTAGGGTGGCATATATATAGCCCAACCCCTCAAACTAGCCATTGGGAAAAGGCTGACGAAATTCCTTAACGCCGGTTGATCCGACGCTCAGTTTTGTCATCACCGGTTCAACCGGTGAATGTTTTTTCCCAGCAACTAGCCGTTACTGCTCCAATGGCTACTTGATCAATTGCACCAATGCTCTTGAATTCATCGTCGGTTTAACCAATGAGTGCAAGCTCAGAAACCCCCGAAAAATAGAGTCTCTGGACAACTGCACCGACGCTCAATTTGAGCATCGCCGGTTTAACCGGTGCTGAACCCTAGCCTCAGCTTCTAGATCCTTTGCACCGATGATACATCTTTTCCCATCGTCAGTTCATCCGGTGCACTCTGTTGACTTGGTCTCCATTGAGCCCATTGCACCGGTGAGTGTAATTTGCCTCACGTCAGTTTAACCGGTGAGTGCAAATTACCTCTGTCTTGGTCCTTTCGACCTGATTTCTTCGGGGTTTTGTATCTTTTCATCCCTTGGACCTATAAGCCTGATAATGATCATCTTAACACATATATTAGTCCAAGTGTTGTGTGTGTCATCAATCGCCAAAACATTATATTGAAATATGGCATGAGAGGCCATTTTCGCTACAATCTCTCCCTTTTTGATGATTGATGACAACACAACCAAAGCAAGCAAGATGAATTGCAAGAATATAAAATTGATACCAATTTGAAAAGTTAGAAACTACTTAGCTTGCTCGGATGACATTTCAATGTTCATTTTAAAAGCTACCGGCATTTAATTAGTCCATAGGACGAAATACTTCCGGCTTGTTACAATTGTGAAACAATGGCTTGTGCCCAATGTAAGACAATTGTGTGGTTTGAACCATATGAGCAATGAAATTTTTTTTTATCTTAGTCCATGGGATCATCAAATTGCACTACTCCCCCATATTGACTAAGTACCTCCCCCTATCACCATGCATCCTTTTGCATTACATTTTCCATTCCTCCCCCTTGCTAATGGCATCATTTTCTCCAAACTATTTGCTTATTTTTAGGGTACATTTTTCCCCCTTTGTCATCAAACACCTAAAAGCTTCATAACCACTAACAGCAAGGAGCATTAGTAGCAAAAGGAATTTACTAGTGATAGAGTGTTATACCCACTAAATTTGGCGTATCTCCCTTTGTTTGAACAAGCTCCCCCTTTTTCAAAACTTGTGGCACCTCCTATCTTGACACCAATTGTGATGCCAATTGTGACTTGTAGGGGTAGTGTTCAAAAGAAATTTGAACTCATGAAGATAGCTCTAGGTGACTACAACAAATAGTACTTGTAAAGCATATTAGTCACACAAACACAAGCTATAGAGTTAGCTCCCCCTAAATGTGTGCATTAGTGTCTGAATCACTCACAAATATATGCACTTGTATTACACATAGTGGGGATTTAACTTTATAACTTGCTAATCATGGCACCATAAGTAAGCAATTGATATCAAAAGCATTTTTGCCACGAATAAGAGAGATATCAAATTGCAAGATATGCTATGGACGACATATGCCATGTGAGAGAATCAATTAAACTCATGTAGGTTGCAACAAGATATGATAAAGCATGGACAACCTACCATATGAATATTTCTAGGAAAGTATATCAAATGAAAGATACCAATAGTAAAGATAAGATCATGCAATCCTAGAGAGGCATTGAGCTACAATGATGCATGAAGGATATCAAATGAAATTGAGATCATCCTTTTACCTTGCTCATTACCTCATATGTAGGGGAGGGGAATTTGGGTCACTAATCTTTAATCCACAACTTGGCTTTAATTCAACTTTGCATGATGCATCCCTACTCATGCATCCCAAACCTTGGCAAGCCTCCAAATTCCCCGTGATGCTTGTTTCGTGCCTAAGTTTTAGGGATCCAAATCTTTTGAGAGCCATCCATGGTATGAACAATATCCTTGGGCACCCAAATAGGCCGGTTCCATCCATATGTTCTCCACCCCATGACATGAGCTACCACCTTGCCATTCTTCTTCTTTTCAAGTATGTAGTGGTTGCTCTTTTGCTTGTTCTTGTGGGTGGGCTTGGTGTACATGTATGACGCCTTCAAGTTTGGAGATGTGTTTTTCTTGATCTCCTTAGCCTTCTTGTGTCCCTTCTTGCTCTTGTTCAAGTCCTTGGGCTTGCCACTTTCTTGGCTCTTTGCTTTGCCCTCTTTCTCCTTGCATTGGTAGGACTTGTGGCCTTCTTTGCAACACTTGAAGCAAGTCACGGTTTCTCCCTTCTCAAGCTTCTTCACGCCCGTAAGGCGGTTATCTTGAGAAGGTTGGGCTTGCTCTTGAGCGTACTTTCCTTTGAGCCACCTCAAGTCCGCCATTAGCCTTTCTACCTCTTGTTTGAGCTCATCATTTTCCTTAGCAATGAGATCATCACATGTTTCTACAATCACATCCTCATTGCAAGGGGTTAGATCACAAGAGGTAGACGCATCTACCTTGATGATAGGTGTTGTACAAGGAATATTGCAAGGAAATGATTTATCCGATGATGATTCACTTTTAGATTCAAGACTTTCATATTTCATTTTAAGCTCTTTATGCTCATTGTCTAACAAATTGAATTTGTTTAGCAAGTTCTCATATCTTGAGACAAATGAAGCATGAAGTTTTTCTTTAGCCTTGAGAGCTTTGATTTTTTTATTTTGTTTAGTGAGATGTTCTTGTTGATTATGAAGAAGTGTCATCATCTCACTAATTTCATCAGTTTCAACATCGGATTCATCATTGGAGGAGGAGTCATCACTTACATCGTTGTTACCTAGTGCCATAAGACACATGGGTGGTGGTGATGTCCTCCGAGGGCGATGAGTGGTGGAGCTCTTGGAATTTTTGTTGTTCTTTTTACTTGAGCTTTCACCACCTTTCTTGGGCTTGTAGATGGCGGAGAGAGCTTGGGGTCTTGAGTTGTTCTTTTTCTTCGCCATCTTCTCCATCCCAACCGCACTCCCTCTAATGAGTGTTTTGTACCCAAGCTCATAGAGCTCATGTACATGCTCGGCAATCTTACGGTGGTGGTATAGCACGGCCCTTGGATATTCTTGATCACTTGAACTTGATTCATCATCACTATCTTCCTCATCCTCTTCTTCTTGTTCACTTGAGCTTGATGAGTCTTGTCACCTTGGTTGGTGCTTGCATGAGTGCTTGGCGGCGAGACTCTTGTGTCTTGAAGAAGAGGTGGACTCTTGCTCCTTCTTCTTTGTCATCCCCATACTATACTCATGGGCGATGATTTGATTAATGACTTGGTTGGGTGTAATCTTGACCAAGTCTTCTTTTTGCAAGAGAGCGTAGATGATGTCATAATCGGGCTTGCGAAGGCTTCGGAGGATCTTGCGATTAATTTTCTCATCTTTAACTTGATTGAGACCTAAGGCATTAATTTCATTGACAAGAGTATTTAATCGTGAGTACATGTCATGAGCATTTTCATTGGGAAGTTGCTTAAATCTACTAAGCTCCTCGCCGAGAATATGATATTTTTTATTGGCAACATCCTTTGTGCCCTCATGATTCTCGACAATTTGCTTCCATAGCTTATGAGCATTTTCATTAGCAAAAACACGATTAAACAGACTATCACATAGAGAGGACAATAGAATTGACTTAGCAATGGCATCATATTGTCTCTCGGCTTTAGTCTCATTTTTCTTGCCTAATTCAGTGACACGCCAAACATCAAGCCCACGGGCTTGGAGATGTGCTTGCATAAGCACTTTCCATTGTGGAAAACCCGTGCCATCGAAAAACAGAGCCCTATCGGTACTCATCCCTTCCCTGGACATGATACTCACTCGACGGTGAAGTCGACGGGTCTCCTACGAGCTTTCTCACAAATTTACCAATGGAATTGGCTAATCCTCGTAAGAGGTGTGAGACCAAGCTTTGATACCAATTGTAAGGATCACCGGGGTGTCCGACCCTAGAGGGGGCGGGGGTGAATAGGGTCGCTAATTCGCTTTCTAACCTAGGGCTCAAACTACTTGCATAAGATAAACCTAACACGTCCTACACATACTAGTTATGACTAAGGTTTATCTATGCTACTCTCTACTTACCCCAAAAGACTTGCGACCTATAGCCAATCCTAATCAAACTAACTAGGAAAGTAAAGGCATGCAAGATAGAGTAAATGCGGAAACGTAGTGCGGTAAGTAAAGAGGTAAGGAAGAGAATATGCAAACTCCCGTGAAGACACCAAGACACACGATTTAACGTGGTTCGGTTAGGACACCAAGTCCCTCCCTACGTCCACGGCCACTTGTCCAACAAGAACAAGTGTGATGCCGAGTCTCTTCGCTTGATCACCGTCTTACGTTCGCCACCAAGGCTTCCGGCAAGCAAAGGCTAAGTGACCCCAAGTCACCAAGACAAAGCCACCGCCACCGTCTCTCTCGAAGCGTCACCAACGGCACCGTCTTCACTATCGGAGCTTCTCACCAAGAGGGGTCTCCTTCCCCGCACAAAGTGTCGTTGCCTCTCCACACCAAGTCGGAGGGTCACACGACGAGTACACAAGATGCTTGCCACAGTAAGGCTTTCACACAAGCTAGTTCTCTCAAAAACTAAGCCTAATCAAGCACTAAGCACTCTCACAAGTGTGCTTAAGCCTATATGATGTACAATGAAGCTCTAAGGTGGTTGGAGAGGATCTTCAACTCTTTTATGCTTCCTTAGTCTCCAGCCCTCACAAATGAGGCGTGGGGTGGCATATATACAGCCCAACCCCTCAAACTAGCCGTTGGGAAAAGGCTGACGAAATTCCTTAACGCTGGTTGATCCGACGCTCAATTTTTGTCATCACCGGTTCAACCGGTGAATGCTTTTTCCCAGCAACTAGCCGTTACTGCTCCAATGGCTACTTGATCAACTGCACCGACGCTCTTGAATTCATCGTCACTTTAACCGGTGAGTGCAAGCTCAGAAACCCGCGAAAAATAGAGTCTCTGGACAACTGCACCGACGCTCAATTTGAGCATCGCCGGTTTAACCGGTGCTGAACCCTAGCCTCAGCTTATGGATCCTTTGCACCGATGATACATCTTTTCCCATCGTCAGTTCATCCGGTGCACTCTGTTGACTTGGTCTCCACTAAGCCCATTGCACCGGTGAGTGTAATTTGCCTCACGTCGGTTTAACCGGTGAGTGCAAATTACCTCTGTCTTGGTCCTTTCGACCTGATTTCTTTGGGGTTTTGTATCTTTTCATCCCTTGGACCTATAAGCCTGATAATGATCATCTTAACACATATATTAGTCCAAGTGTTCTGTGTGTCATCAATCGCCAAAACATTATATTGAAATATGGCATGAGAGGCCATTTTCGCTACAGCTTCCTGTAGTTGGAAGGATCTCCAAATGTCACAGGTAGGTCGATCCGCCCGAGTGGTACTACCTGCTTCTCTGGCACGACACCATCGAAAGGAGCACCCGAGGGTTGGAGACAGGACTGGTCGATCCCCATCGTGTCCAAGGTGTCGGCATAGAGGATGTGGAGGCCGCCGCCCCCATCCATGAGAACTTTTGTCAGGCGCTTGGTGCCGACAATCGAGTCGACCACCAATGGGCATCTCCCTCGCTAGGGGATGCTGTTCGGGTGGTCGGTGCGGTCAAAAGTGATTGTGGATTCCGACCACTGGAGATATGCAGGTGTCACAGGCTCGGCTGCGAACACCTCTCAATGCGTGACCTTTTCCTTGCGCTTCGAATCACAAGAGGCCGGTCCACCGAAAATAATAAGGCTACCGTTGGGCTCGGAGAAACCGTCTTGCTTCTCCCCGTCGCCGCCCTCCGACTCGGGCTACTTCTTCTGCTCCCCCTTCTTGGAGGAGCCCGAGAGCCATTTATTCATCAGACCACGGTCCTTGAAGAGGTGCTTCACCGGGTAGGCATGATTGGTGCAGGGCTTCTCGAAAAAATCGATGGTTTCGCCCGCCGGGGTCTTGCCGGCCTTGCAGTCGGCGGTGGCGATGAAGCTCCCCCCTCCCTTCTTCTTGTTCTTCCTCTTCCCGGGGTGGTCGGAGGTGCCTTCATTAGCCGCCTCGTTGTGCTTCACCTTGCCGCCCCATGGTCGGTCGAAGATCGCCCCCATTGCCACCTCGCTGGAGGTGTGGTTGGTGGCGATATCCAAGAGCTCCTTGGTGGTTTGAGGGCTCTTGTAACCCAACTTGTGGACCAAAGACTCGCATGTCATCCCTGAGAGGAGCACGTCGATGATGTCGGCGTCTGCGATGTTGGGAACGACATTGCACTCCTTGGAGAAACGCCGGATGTACTCCCGGAGGGACTCTCTCAGCTTCTGCCAACAGTTCCTGAGGTCCCAAGGGTTCTTAGGAAGCTCGTACGTGCCCTGAAAGTTCCCCACAAAGATCTCCTTGAGATCCGCCCAATCATGGATCCTGTTGGGCGGGAGGTACTCGAGCCAGGTATGGGCCGAGTCGGCTAGGTATAGCGGGAGGTTCCGGATGATGAAACCGTCGCTCTCTGCCCCGCCCGTACGGTAGGACAGACGGTAGTCGTCGAGCCATAGGTCGGGGTCCGTTTCCCCGACGTACTTGGTGATGTTCGCAGGCGGCCGGTACCGCGATGGTACACGCGTGCTGCGGATGTCGACGCTGAAAACACTGGAGCCTGGGGGCTCGGGGCTTCGGCTCCAGTCCTTATCGCTATCATAGCGCCCGCCGCGGAGAGGGTGGTAGCCCTGGTTCACCGAGGCAGCATCATCTCCATCATCATACCCGCAGCGCCGGACGTTGATGGTGTGGCGGGTGTTGCGGTCCGCGCCCACTTGCTCTCGAATGGGGGTGGCCGCGCGTTCTCCCTCCTTGCGTCCGGGGGACACACGGTTCTCCCCACGTCGTGAGGCATCGCCATCGCGTCCCTCCTGGCATGGGGCGGGATGGATGGGAACCTCCCTCACCCCTACCGCCGCAGGTGCTTGCTGGCCCTCCTGCGGCACTCGCCATCGAGAGATGGAGCTCTCCGCCTGTTGGTGTGCCGCGAACTCGAGATGCATATGCATCTTCTCACGAGCGTGCTGCTCCTCGAGAGTCGCTAGAGGAGGAAGACCCTCGAGCAGGGCCGCCGCTGCTGCCACATTCTGGCTCGCCCGGGTGAAGTGTGTGTGTGTGGGGGGGGGCTCTCATCCTCGGTGATCCTCCAATTCACCTCGCCCGCGCAAGCACTCACAGGTCCGCCACCGGCACGGTGTCCTAGCTCACGGGCGACGTGCACCTGCTCTTGCTCGAGTTGGAGACGCACATCCTCGATCTCCTTCTAACGCGCGCGCAGCTGTTCAAGCCGCGTTGGCGATGGGGGTTCGTCTTCCTGGGCGCGCCCGAGCATGCCCGGGGGCGTGCGGGCATGAGGAAGTTCACGCGAATCCCCGACGTCCTCCACGTATCCCTCCGAGGTTCCTGCCATGTAGCACTCACTTGCTGGGGACCCGGGAGGGCGTCGTCCTCCCGGGGGTGCAGACGCATGCCCCGTAGGACCTCAATGATGGCATCGAGGCCTTCAGGGCGAGTCAGAGCCTGGATCCGCTCCAGTCCTCCATCGATGGGGATGATGAAGTCCAGGCTCCCGATGCGCTCGAGCGCTCCCGGGGACCATCCTCCAGCGTGGTTGGCCATCCACTGCCCGGCAAAGTCGTGTGACGCGCAAGGCCCCTACCTGGCATGCCAACTGTTAGTGTTTCAGATCACCGGCGAGTGAAAGTGTTTGTGCATCACAAGCCCGCATGGTAATGCAAGGAAAGACACAAGGATTATACTAGTTTGGGCCGAATGTCCCTACGTCCAGTTCGGCTTTCTCATGTTCTTGCACTGGTATGCAGTAGGGGGGTTACAAACGGCCGAGAGAGGGAATGGGCTCCTAGGTCTCTATGTTGCGTGGGAAGTCATCTCCAACACCCCCTTGTCAACATCCCACCTCCTCCCTTTTTTATAGTCTAAGGGAGAAGCGGCCTGATGCACAAGCTCTCCGTCCCCTTCCCTCTGGCCGCCGGTCCTTGGTGGGCCTCGCGGGCCCCGCTGATGGCGACGAAGGGTCTCCGTTCCCATCCCTGGCACTGTGCCGGGTGTGGTGGACGGGGATGGGGATGGCGTACTACTGATCATGTAGCCGCTTGCAGGTGATGGTCGATCGATCACGTCCTTCCTCGGGACTGCTAGCACGTCCCCCAGCGCGGACATCCGGGAGGAGTGGTTGGGCGGTGTTTCCTCCCGGGACGGACTTATCACTTCGATGCCCATCATGATTCATACCGAGGTATGGTGCGGTACATCCTCCCACTTGCCTGATATGACCACACATGGGGACCTCCTTTTGGCCGAACATGCTCCCCCTTCTTAAGGGTTGGTTGGCTACCACGTGGTGGCGTGGGCTCTTGTGCTGCAGAAGTTGGGTAGAGCGGGGGAGCCACTGCGAGGGTCAGGCGAGTCGGACCTCTCCCGTTGGGGTCGGGCGAGTTGGACCCCTCCCGCAGGGTTTGGGCGAGGCAAACCTCTCCCGCAAGGGTCGGGCGAGGCGAACCTCTCCCGCAGGGGTCGGGCGAGTCAGACCTCTCCCGCGGGGGTCGGGCAAGGCGAACCTCTGCCGCGGGGGTCGGGCGAGGTGGGCCTCTCCTGCGGGAGTCTTCGGTTGGGCCTCTAGCCGTCCCCCGAGGCTGGGCCATGTCTGGACCATTCAAACTATAACTCGACGCCCGTTAGCCGGAGGGATTTCAGTCTTTATCCATCTCTTAAGGATAACTGCCACTATTATCCTCATCACTCACCTTTCCAGGCTTTGCCGGATATGCATCTAATGCCCTGACCACTCCAAACTTCCAGATCGGCTGTTGCAATACTGAAAGATGAGTCAGCATGCACGACTTCTGCGGAATCATCGATCCATTGGATAACGCATTGATGCTTGGTAGATGGTATGCAACAATTGGCATGAATCCAGTCTCTGGCCTATAATACGCTGTAAGATCCCTTGCGGTTGATGATGAAGAACGTAGTTGGTAGCGTCTTGCTTCCAATCGTCAGATCAATGCAGATTACCCCCCGGACTGGATAAACTACACCCTCAAAGTCCTTGAGCATCATATCGGTTTGGATCAGATCATCCTCCCCTAGCCCAAGCTTTTTGTATGTAGCATATAGCATGATGTTCACAGCAGCTCCTCCATCAACAAGCATCTTGGTCATAGGCTTGCCATTAATGTATCCTTTCATGAATAATGGTCTTAGATGCTTGCGCTCCTTGTCATCTGGTTTGTCGAATGTTGCCTGCATAGGATCCAGAGATAAATGCACCACAGCTTGATCTATCTCCTCACCAGATGGAGTTTTGAATTCTACTGGCAAAAAGAAAACCATATTAATCGACATGGCTTGTAGCTCATCGGCTTTTTCTCTTACTCGTGATATCTGAGATTTTGGGCACCTTTCTTCACGAGCACAATCTTCTTGCTGCCGCTCTCGATCACGCAGCCTCTGCAGTCTCCTTTTTTGAGTCCGAGTCAATCCTCCTAGGCACCACTGATTAGGATCTTCAGAAGCATAATGGTGAACCCTTCGGACCTCTGGGTCTCGTGCAAAAGGCTCATCAAAAATCCGGGCATTGTCTTCCGCTTCGAGTTGCTCAAAGGATCGATCTTTTTTCGCAGCCAATTATGGATAGGATTGTGCCTTCTTTCTGGTCTGTCCACATGAATCAGCTGTTGGCTGCATCCATCATCGAACTGCCTCTTGTACGGGAATTGCTTCTCCTGTATCTTATTGCATTCAGGGAAGTCATCAATCGATGGCATACGCAGACCTTCGTTCCAGTAGTGCATAAAGAATGGGCACCGCTAGTGATTCTCCTCACACCAAGTTCTCGTGCTGCTGGTGCTCTTCCTTCTCTTGCTGACATTGATACTTGTTGATTAGCATCTGGGACGTCACGTATCAGCGAGTCTTCTTGAACCCTTCTTTTTGCTCATATCGGCCCCGCCCCCCGAGTTGGCCGGCCGATGCTCTCGAATGCTTGGCTCGTTCAGAAGTCAGCAGCTTGGGTCCCTTCTTGGCATCATGGTCCATCACTTCCACCATGTTGGTAGGGAAAGGATGACCATCGATCTTTATCGGCTTCTCTGGCGCATCGAACTTGATTTTCCCTGCTTCGATAGCCGATTAGATCTCCTTACAGAACACTCTACACTCATTAGTACTATGCAAAATGGCGTTGTGCCACTTGCAGTACTTACGATTCTTCAATACTGCGGCCGACAGAATCGTATGATTTGCAGACAATTTTATATGTCCCTCGTGAAGTAACAGATCAAAGATTCAGTCAGCCTTTGTGATGTCGAACCCATACTTCTCCTTTTCCTTTTTTGCAAATGGGCATGAAACTGGCTCTCTTTTCTTTGTCCACTGGGCCAAGCCAGTCTTCGCCTCATTTTTGGAATCGGAAGAATCTCCAGCAAAGTTTACTCTTTTCTAGAATGTGGTTCTTGATTGGACTGGGGCTCAAACATCAACACATGCAAGCCTCTAAGCGAGATGGCTCAAACTTTCAAATTCATGAGATGAGAACTTTTCTTTGATATGAGGCAGCAATCCCTGAAAAGTCAATGCAGCTAATTGGTTATTAGTGAGAGACAAACTAAAGCATCTGCTTCTAATGTCCCTGAACCTCTGGATGTAGTCAGTGACAGGTTCATCATTCCTTTGCTTGATCGTCGTCAGGTCAGTGATCTTCATTTCATGTATTCCTATGAAGAAGTACTTGTGGAACTGCTTCTCCAGATCAGCCCATGTAATGATGGAGTTTTCTGGTAAGGAGGAGAACCAGGCAAAGGCCGATCCAAAGAGCGATAGTGGGAACAGTCGAATCCTCAAAGCATCAACTGCAGAAGCATCCCCACACTGGATCAGGAATCGGCTAATGTGCTCAATAGTAGTCATGCTATACTGTCCAGAAAACTTGGTGAAGTTCGGCAATCTGTAACAAGATGGTAGAGCAATCTGATCATAAGCCTTAGGATAAGGCTTATGATACATGAATGCCGGCTCTTTAGGCTTCAAGCCGAATTGATTTCTCCTCACATCGGCTATCTGTGCAGACCAGTCAATAGCTTGAGGCGCAACAACTTGCTGAGGAGCAAATGGTTGTTGTACCTGGGCTTAGATGTGCTGCTTCGGCTGTGGAGCTGGAGACACAGAAAGTTGAAGTGGTGCTTGAGATTGCTCCGGTGGTGGTGCTGGCGCTTGCTGCTGGTACCCGGGGATGTGTTGCTGCTACTGGGTTGCCTCCCGAGCCTGCTCATTCATCATGCGCCATGGTATTCATCATTACCCAGACAGTCAATGGATCGAACTGTGGACATGGAGCTATCGACTGCGTAGCCGATGACGATGCTTGAGGGCCACCTGCCTGCTGTCGAGGTTGCTGGCTAGTTACCAACAGTAGTGATCTCTGGGGCAAAGGTGGAGCTCCTTGGTTGAATCCCATCTGGCCTGCAGTGCTCTGAATCTGTGGCCATACGCCTGCCATCATCTTTAAAGGAATCCCAAAGGATGAAGTTGGGACATATCCAGGCGGCATGCTGAACAAATTTCTTGACGCCGATATGATCATCGGCGACGCTGTGGTGTACGTCGGAGCCGATTGCATTGGAGTCCCAATTGGTTGGAACGCCGTCCGCTGGAAGAACGGCTACAGCGTAGGATTGGTCCCTGCGCCTGCTGGAGCTGTACTGGGTGCCATCGGCTGGTAGCCGATGCCCGCAGCAATAGATACCACTGCCCTGTTGACTGCGGCAGCCGATGACTCCAGTTGGGAGTAACACGGCACTATATATCCAGGAGTCCAGTTGCTCTTCATCATCTCGTAGATAGCGTTCTAGACTGAGTTTGTCATGACCTTGGACTGATTGATCAAAGCATGATGCATGGCCTGATCGAACATCTCCTAGAACTTGGCATAATCTTCAGTGACGATGATACGGTGCGGCGTAGGGAAATCAGTCTTCTTGATCACTTTACCCTCTCTGCCGACCATACTAAACGTCAGGAGACATTGATCTTTGAAGCTCTTGACAGCCTCAGCTAACTGCTTTCTCTACTCGTCACTGAGTTGCTCCTTGGTGACCTTGATGGTGTTGTCAGTGTGGACCTCTGTGTGATGGTCATCATTGGCCGATTTCACTTCGGCCATGTTGATGTAGACGTACGTGGTGTTATCGTGGATGTTGATGACGTGTCCCACCGAGCGTGCCAAGAAGCATGTTGACATGAAAATCCCACCGGATGGATCTCCACGCTCCACAAACGCTACGGCCGTGGAGATCTGCTTTGCTCCGTCGTACCAAACCTGATTGACGCGCGTACAGTGCGCTTGGCGTGCCAGTCAATTTGACCTGCAATTGACAAGGAAGGTAAATGTTAAATTCTGGGGGCTATCGGCTAGTTAGCCGATAACAGTGGCACTGGCGGATCGGCTATCATCCAGCCGATTCGCGGGGAGGTCACCTGCAGACAACACCTAGATCCACGTCTGATCGGCTATGGTCACAATGACACAAAAGAAGCTGATAGCGAGCAAATCTAGGCTAGATAACTTGTGACAAAAACTTAAAACAAACTAGATTAAACGAGCCAGCCTAGCAAGATCTAAGCAGATGCTGATAACAGATCGATTAACCTAACAGATTGAAAGCTTCTATCGAAAAGTTGGTGAGCTCGACGAGCTCGATAACTGGTGAACAGTTAGACCCCGCCAGACGAATCCAACATGCTCGATAACTGGTGAACAGCTAAACCCCGCCGGACGGATCTAGCGTGCTCAATAACTTTAAGCGCCATAGACGGAGGAAGAAGCGATGCGCCGTCAACCTGAACCCATCTACGCAACTCTACGCGGAACTTTTCAACAAGCGATAGAGCATACCTGCGGAGAAGAACTCGTAAAGAGAAAAAGCTACTGCAACTAGGGATTTGGCGAAGCCGCCGACATGAAAATAGATGTGCTGAAAACGTAGAGTTTTGGTTGGATGTGGTTGATAAACATTTACAAATGACGGAGGTCTGCTATTTATAGCCTAAACCTAGACCCTGTTGCCGATACGACAAGATTCCACTTGAATTACAAGTAAACAATCTTTTCTAAATAAATGATAAAAAAATCTAAGAGATAACTTGCCAATGTGATCTCGTTGGCTCCTTCCTTGAGCTTCACCGGCTGCCCATTTTGGCCCAAAAACCCAATACACATCTCTTCTTCCCTTTATTCCGGTGTCGGCCCATTTCCTCATCGGCTGCCTGCCTATCAGATTGACATGTGCCAAAAATGGTGTCAACACCTCTTTAACTATTTCTTGATTTTATTTGGTCCCTAAGCGATATTGTTTGGTTCAATGTACCTCATAATATAATTTATCTTTATTTATTTCTCTGCGTACAAGTAGAATCTTAACTTAAGGTTTTGCATGCTTGTAGTTGGCATCACAAAGTGTGTCAAAAAATCAACATTATTTTTCCTATAATTTTATATCATAAGGGTTAATTTAGTACTAAATACCGTACCCTATCAAAATGATGATGAAAATTTTTGGACATATTTTTCTTAAATATTTAATGGTGTCCACTATTATCCTGCAAAATTTCAATTTGAAACTTCACTTGTGGGTGGATAAATAAAAAAATAAATATTGTTAAAGGGTAAATTGGACTAAATGATATAAATTAGGCGGTAAATTGAACCAAAAAATAGTTTAGGATTTATATAGACTTCTACAATACTTGATGGGAGTAATATGTACTTTTTCCTAAAATATATATCTTGGTAATATATTTATTTGATATTGCCTATAACTCTGATAAAAGTTAAATCAGTTTAACTTTGGATAAAAGTATGATAATTACTCCCTCCATTCTAAATCGTAAGTCTAGATGCATAGTTTTTTGCTAAGCACCTAAATAACCACTATGTCTAGATATATAGGTTTTGCTATATACGTAGATTTACCAAAAATAACCTATAATTTGAAACAGTGGTCAATGCAATAGATATCACAATTCACAAGGACTAAAAGTTAGAGGCATTAACACCGAGTGGACGATCAGGATTTGAACCCACGACCTCTTGCCTCGCGCGTAGTTCCATTACCATCTCACTTACACAACAATTATAATTGAGAGGGAGATATTTTCATTTTGAAGTAACCCGTGGAGCACATTTAGGTACCACCCGGTACTAAAGGCTAGACATTGGTACCGAGTGGCGTTTCCATCATGCTATAAGTACCGGGTGGTAACACACCTGATACCAATGTCTACCCTTTGGTACCGGTGGGTACTAAAAAGTCCTAGACCCTTTCCATCCACCTCAAAAGTACCGGAACAAAGATGACTTGGTACTAATGCTAAAATTAGTCCTGGGTTGTCTTCATCCCGATACTTTGAGGTGGACCGATGATTTTTTTTCTGGTAGTGGAGAATCCGACGAGATCGACGCCAGGAAGCCAATCGCCTAAGTTTGTGTGACAGAACCGCCCATTAAACCAGTTCAAGTGCATCGAATCATCGTTATATCTTGACCATTGAAGTCACCGCACTCCAAGAAGAATATATAAATCCGTCAATTTGTTTGATATCTACGCGCAAGTTTCATTGGTACAACGTTTTTGTGTACCCTCCACAAGAAAATAAGGTACATGTTCGGTATATTCACTGACTCACCATTGTTTGGCGGCCTACCCATCTGACATTTGAAATTTGGTAGCTACATTGATTCATCCAAGTAGGGCTTGCGCTCCTTACACTAAAATTTTCTCAAAACGGGTGTGCGTTCACAGGCCAAAAGATGCATTTTCTTCTTGTGACAAAATGGAAATGCACAACTTGGGGCTGACGACACGGCGGCTTTTCTGCCCACTTTAACAATTTGGCAAGTTGAAAATGCCAAGTTGATCCATCGCAGCTTGTTGGTTTTTAATGCAAATTGCTACTTGAAAACTGCATACTACTAGTTGCTAAGGCCAGTCTCAAAAGAGGTTTCATGGTATTAAATTTTATATCACATCATCAATTTTGTTGATATGGTGAGGAGTAAGAAGAAGCGAGTTTTATGGGATGAGAGAGGAGTTTCATCACTATAAAACTCAGCCGGCACAATTATCTAATTCTTAATTTTAGTAACTATACCATAAAATTGTGCAGTGAAACCGGTCTGAACAGAGTAACAAGTCAACCGTGATTGCGCTATACGACCTTTTAAGACAGCGGTGAACCATTGGATAAGTCCACCGGTCCGTATCTAAATTGTACTCGCATGCAGGTGGTTTTTTTCTTACCGGTAAGTCCCGGGGCGTCTGTAGGTGGGGTGTTGATGATTCCGTGCGGTGTGCTGTGGCATGTGGGTGCCGCAGTTACGCCCAGTACGAACGACTTGACTTCATCCGGGAACACGCCAGCCGGCAGCGACAGTGTCCACCCACCGTAACACCCAGAGCTTGTTTGTTTAGTTCCCATATAAATTTTTTTTAAAGGGGCTTTTGCGTTTATACCCCTATTTTAAGTGATAATGGTGATTTTGCCCCTATTTTTTTAACTTGGTGATTTTGCCCCTGCTTTTTTAAACTGAAGATTTAGTTTACCCCTATTTATTAGAAAAAGCTAATGGCATCAATTTAACTGCAAAAGAAAAACTTTATGTCCAACCACATTCAGCAAATCTGTCTGCATAAGCATACTCGACCGCCCTATGTGTGCTTACCGGCCGCTATGAATGCTAGTTTGCTGCCATTGGCCGCAGAAGCTGCTAGGGTTAGAAGGGAGGTGGAGGTGGTGCAAAGGAGCAGGAGAGTTTTAGATAGTTACCTAGGGTTGGGATGGTTGAATAAGGGGTACTTACATATTTTTATGATTTTTTTAAAAATTATTACCTTTTAAATTCATTTAACAGAGGTACACTTAAAAAACACTCAAAGTAGGGGCAAATAGAAGCTTCATTTTTGAAACGTGAGGGTAAAATCACAAAGTTACAAAAAGAAGGGTAAAAACACAATTGGCTTCCTCGGCAAGGGTAAAAACACCAATTTCCCTTTTTTTAAAGAGAATCTTGCTCTTTAGCCGTACTAAATAAAATCTATTTATAAAACTTTTTGAACGGATGGATTGTAAATCGCGAGATGAATCTAATGAGCCTGATTAATTTATAATTAGCGGATAGTTACTGTAGCATCACTGTTGCAAATCATGAATTAAGTAGGCTCATTAGATTCGTCTCATGATTTACAACTCATCTGTGTAAAAAAATGTAAACAAATTTTATTTAATACTTTATGTATGTGTCCAAACATCCGCTCAATTCAATACCTCATCCGTTTCAAATTATAGGTTGTGCTGATAATTCTATATATATAGTTGTACTATATATATAGATATAATATTTATCTAGATGTATAGTAAAAATTATATATATAAATTTATCAAAATATTCTATATTTTGGAACGGATAGTAGTCGGCAAGGAGCGATGATCTCATCGTCTCATTCCATATAGACGACGCAGCAAAATGAGATGCCGAATCATGCATGTCAGCTGGTGCTAACGGGAAAACTGTGTAAACGAGGTCTTCTTTGTTCATCTCGAACGGGAAAATTATAGAGCTAATTCCTTCGATACCATAAAAATTATTGCCTCTTCCTTCAGTGCCACAAAAATTTTAGAAATTCCTTCAGTGCCATAGAAATTTTGATTCATCCGTGCGCCATTTCCATCGCCATTCCGTCAATGGGGTGTTAACATTATAAGACGAGATTATTAATCATGTCAGCTTTTGACAAGTTATAGTAACACAAATTAAAGCTACACAATATATCAATGTGTTCTTATTCAAAAAACATATGTATGTTAATGTGTAGAAATACCATAACTACAAATTGAGATAAGAGTTTGACTGTTTGATAAAAATTATAAAGCTACTTTACACCCTTTTTTGCAGCAAAATTCATGTGGTTCCATCTCAAATCACATGTTCCTATGCAATATGCATCCGACCAAAATCAAAGTTTGTCCCCCCAAATTCTTGCCTACGCCTGTAAACCTTGGTAGAGATATTCTTGTACCGCCCCATGGCATATTCTGAAATTTCTATTGGGGATGGGATCCAAGTCGCGATGCCGTTGGGTAGGAAATGGGTCACCCGTACCCATACCCACTAATCAACCGTATCCAAATTATTCATCCCCAAATAACATGGATAATACCCGATGGGTATGGATAACCAGTGGGTAGACATATCAGACCTTGCCTCGTCCACTAAACATATCAAATACTCTGGCTGGAGGAGAGCAAGCGCACGGAGGAGATTCATGGCGCGCGTGGGCGAGCCGGAGCTGGCAAGACGGGGCAGAACGCGCGACAAAGCTCGTGGCTGAGACGGAGGTGACAGTACGAGGCTGCCGGCGTGGGACAGACGAGCGGCGTGGGCAAGCTCGTGGCTCTCCGCGGCGAGCCTTGGCGCGGCCGCGTGACACGGGTGGAGGAAACCTGGAGCTCGACCCTGCCGCGGACGAATGGAGCTTGGCCTCGGCGCTGCCGCTGCGGACAGGGGCCGGCGCGAGCGGAGGCGAGGGGTGCGGTGGCCGGCGTCAGCAAAGCCGGGGTGAGGGGAGGGGAGGGTCGTGGTGGCTGGTGGTCGGGGCGAGCTGAGGGGAGGCCGCGCGGTGGCCGGCGAGAGATCGATCCCCATGGCAAGCTTCTAGCGATGCGGCGAGTGCCGGACTGGTGATTCGATTTGGGGAAGAAGCTAGTGCGGGGGGCTTGATTATAAACGGGTGCGCGGTTAAATGGGTAATTACCTTCCAATATCCTACCCATACCCATTTATGTATGGGTAATTCATACCCTCCCCAAACAATATGGGCATGGATTTGGGTAAGGATAATGGTTAACCATTGGCATCTTGAGTATCCACCCGACATCGCTAACAGCCCCCGTCGCTGCCTCCGATGAGCTTTTTCTCTTTTTATCCCCCTCCCTTTGATAATTAACGCCCAGTAAATCTCTCCGACTCCGATGGGACAAGACCACTTCTCCTAGCAAAATCAGGTCCTCTCATTGCCGCAGCCGCCACATGACTAGCTAGGGCATACTACCGGCGCATGCGGCTTCGCCACCGACGCATCGCCGGCTCGCCGCCCCTCCAGCGGCCGTCGAGTCGCTGAAATCCTCAAACCGAAGCCACTTGGTGGAACTCGCGTCACCTGATCAAGAGAAAAGCTATAACGCTACTAAAGCAGCCCAACACCGGGTGTTCAAAATAAAGCCCGATGGTGAACTGGGCCAAGCTAAAAGTACGGGACACGGGAACTGGACACGGCCCAGCGTAATTTCATCCCGTTTCTTCAGTTCTTTGTAGCAAAGTAGGCGTTTTTTTTATTTTTATATTTTTCAAAATCGTTTTTTACAGAAATATATTTTCGGTTTCATAATTTACAGATTTATACCCCTACCGTCCGGCTGCGGGGCAGCCGGCCTCTTGCCGCCCTCTTGCTGGGCGGTAGAGACCTTAATGTAAATAAAATTTATTTTTAATCGCATTTTGGTCTCTGGGGGAGGTTGTCGCCTGGCTGCCGGGTGGCAGGTACCCGCCGCCCGGTGGCGGGGCGGTAGGCCAGGCAGCCGAATCATCAAACTTCATGCAGCAATTTAATAATAGATTGGAGCAGCACTTGTGCTATACACAGCACTAGTGCGACTAAGCTTATAACTCCAACGAACCTTGGCTTGTAGTAGATAGTGAACATACTCCCAGTGTTCACTGCATGCCATGCTGTTGCAAGAACACCAAGATGCATACTGTGGCTTGAAATGACTGAAGATGGGATAGTGGTTTGGTGCCTCAATGCCCGCCTAACTCCAACACGTAGCTCCCCGTTCTCACCTCTGGCTCATAGATTATAAGGAAGCAGATATCATTAAGATATAGCATTAATAAAGAGAGTTAAAGCAAGCAACATTAACTGTTCGGCATAGCATAGTACCAGACCTGAGAAATATGAGGGCATCCCCAGCAACGAGACGCTTGGCACTAACAAAAACACTCCAACCACTTTGAAGAAGGTGTCTCCGTGGCTGACCTGATGTTTAAAGCAAACACAAACTGCAAACTTTGACAAGTGTCCAATACACTAAATCTATCCAGGTTACAATTTAGGCCACTGACAATAATGGAGCAGGAATTCCTAATACAAATAAACTAAGCATGTGAAAGAAGAATCATTGATAAAACTACTGCCATCATCGACACACAATCAAATGCAGGGCACCCCAGAAAAATATTATACACGCTACTTTATGCTGACAATAGGCTCCCAGTCAGAGAATAGAATTAATTGTTCATATCAGACTCAACAGATAAATTCGAAATAAATGGGTTACCAAAGCACGAATGGCCTCGAATGCTTTTACAAACAATTAAAAGCTAGCATTAAGCATGCACTACAGCCAGCGATGCAGAGTGAACGAACCATCCAGAACACGACACATCACACAAGAATAAATCACCTATTTCATTCTCAGTTGCGTATGTGTATGAATTGCTAAGTTATACTTTTCATATTCATCTACTTTACTAACGGTTTTTATTTCTATCCAAAATATTTAAAACCGTATCTAATGCCGCACTGACGGTCAAGGTTTAACCTGCGGGAGAGGCTTGCCGCCCCCCTGCCGGGCGGCGGGTAGGCCTACCGCCCCGCCACCGGGCGGCGGGTAGGCCTACCGCCCCGCCACCGGGCGGCGGGTACCTGCCGCCCGGCTGGCGGGCGGCAGCCTCCCCCAGGAGTCAAAATGCGATTAAAAATAAATTTTATTTACATTAAGGTCCCTACCGCCCGGCAGGAGGGCGGCAGGGAGCCGGCCGCCCCGCAGCCGGGCGGTAGGGGTATAAATCTGTAAATTATGTAACCGAAAATATATTTTTATAAAAAATAATTTTGAAAAATATAAAAATAAAAAAGGCGCAAAGTAGTAGGGATGAATGTTAGCCCACAGGCCAGCGCTTGTAGCAAGACTACATACTTGCCATTGCCAACATCAATTGAAGCAAAACTATTTGTAGCCTGAATAAAAAAAACTATTTGTAGCCAAATAATCTCCATTGTGTGATTAAGTGGGGATACGGAATGTTACTTAACGCCCAAACTTAGGAGAGCTGGATTTCAATCACATATGAATATTGCTTCAATTGTCCACGCCCAACATCCATTCAGTTTGTATATAGCACATTCAATTTGTCTACGTCCGAGCTACATCTATTTCCAAACTAAGCCGACGCAATTTGCTAGTAGAAATGAAGAGATCAAATGAATATTAGAGCTATATATATACTACTAGACTGGACATGGCGAACAATGCACACACATACTTGTCTCGTTGCTAGCTAAAAGCTTAACAACATGCTTAATTAGCAAGGCATCATGGCTTGGCGTTGTCCACACCTGACACCTCCACGCCGTAAACAGCAACAGCAGTCGTTGCGAACAACGCCACCGTCGACCAGATGAGCACCCTGGCGACCGGAGCGAGGCGCTCTCTGGCCGAGCCCGGAGCAGCCGCGAGCACCATGAACCCGAAGCTGGAGACGAACGCCGAGGTGAGGACGACCATGAACATTTCCATAGTGCCCCACTTCGCGTGGTCCTTCTCGGAGAGCCAGCCACCGAGAACGGTCATGATCCCTCCCAGTCCCAGCGTTAGCACCATCGCTTTTTGCTCGCGATGTCCTCGATCGCCTTGATCTGAGCCTCCTGGTTCCCCCGCAGGTTCGCCGCCATGCTGCGGCCGCGGCGGGCGACGCAGTGCCGGAGAAGGAAGAAGATGATAGATGTGATCACCAGCGGCGCAAACGCCGCGAAAATGCTGTACCGCAACACCACGAATGCCGCCGCGAACGCCGCGCCTACCAACGAACATAGCAGGAAGGCGTTGGCGACCTTGATCGTAGCGACGCGGAGCCGGAGGCATCGCCGGGTTGTGATCTCCGGCACTTTCTTTGACACGGTCATCACGAACATGCCGACGATGGCGGTGGAGAACATAAAAAATATGGCAGTGTAGGCGGCCCAGTCCACGGCGGCGGGCACCGCACCGGAGATCTTGGAGGCACTGAAGAGGACGCCGACGAGGCCCCCGAACGCGGAGTTAGTGACGCAAGATGATGTCTTCCACGCGGCCTCCAACTCCTCTCTGTCGTTGAGCTCCTGCTCGTACGACGCCGGCTCATCACGGTCGCTCCCATCTGTGCAGCGGCACAGGTACCAGTGCGCCCCGACGGCCGCCACCATGATCACCGCGACCGCGGCCAGACCAATGTACAGGTACACCCTGCCCGGCAGCAGCGCCAATAGACTGACAAGAGTACTTACCGACAGGAAGGCGCAGGCGGGGCGGAGGCACTTGACGGCGACGCGCTGGCCGCCGGAGACGAGGTCCTCGCGGAGGCCCATCGTGTTGAGGCTGAGCAGCACAAGGGCCTTGCCCCCGAGGAAGGTGGCTAAGGACAGCAGCAGCGAGGCCGTGAGCCGCAGGTTGCCCGAGTGCTTAGCCTGCCGGGGGGGGGGCAGAGTGCCAACAGCACGACCAAGCCGAAGATGGTGAAGGCGGTGCCGGACTCGACGTTCTCCTTGGCCTCGGCTTTGTGGCATTGCTCCTTGCTCTCGTTGGCCGTTGCAGAGGCCGCCTCGGCCTGCAATGCAAAATTCCAGCTTTTTCTTAGTCGAAATCTGGGCGCTCATGGATGTACCATCACTAGATGTGATCATGGCCATCCAACCTGACGATCCCGACCTGACCCGACTCGACCCACTGGACACAAATCCGACTCGATGCAGCCGGACGAATGTATGAGCTGGGCTCGAATAGAAATTTTTGACCTGAAACTGAAAAACCCCAACCCAATCTAAAAATTATACATGAAATCTAAAAATTATACATGAAAAATTAGATTTTTAATCCGATCTGAACCCGACCTGATCTGACGGATGATCAGATCTAATCATCAGTTGTCTCTCCCCCTGCATATAACTAAACATAACACCGAAGACATATATATTATAGATATATATATAGACACACACGCACGCGCACGCGCACTGAAACAGAATCCAAACCGGATGGTAACCACGTAATATATCCACGCAGGCACATACCTGATATTTGTTAGAAACTGCAGAGCACCAAAATGTTCTTGCAGAAAAAAAATTAGTCCCTCGCGGAGGGGAAATAAAGTTCTGACCTTATGATATATACTTAGAGACCGATGTAGCTCCAACTTCTTCTGTGAGTCCAGGAAAGGTTCAGAATTTCTGTGAAATTTCATGAATTTTGTATTTTTTTTCAGTTGAAAACTGCAATTTCGATTAAAAAATTCTGATAAGACAGTTAATGTACCCTTATATAACCTTAATAAGCATAAATAACCACTTGAGAAACTTTGGCATAGTGGTGGGAGCTCCATATTGTGATCATTACGTCTTGGGTTTAATTCTTGATATCCTTCCTATTTTCAGACATTTTTCTCTCTTGATGACATGTGGGTCCACCATCGAGCTGCCAGGGGTTCGAACCTGCTCATGCAAATTGAAACAACCACCACGCTGCTGCCATGGATGTGAATATTTTCTCGATGGGAAGATTAATAACTTTTTGTGAATTTAACCTATTGAACAGATCTGATTGCAATTTTAACAAATTTAGGGAAATTCGTGAATTTCAATGGTTTCACTGGTAACTGAAAAAATATCGAAAATAGAATTGAAAATCCTAATCCAGCTACACACATAGAATATATAATAGCCAAGGACTAACAGTGTAAAACAGCAGCATTAGTGAAAGGCAGGCCCTCCATGACTGGGATTCTTGAAGGTACTACAGCAGGTAAGAAGTGATTCCTTGTCCCCATGGCAGTGGCTGCGAGAGGGGGCCCGACTTCCCTAGTTAGGTTGGTTCGATCCTCATTTGAGTAAAGTTTCAATCCTAATTTGAATAATGTATATAGTTAAGTTACGAATTTTAATAGAGTATAGAGTCAAAGGAACTTTAATTTCTTTTATGAACAAGTTTGTTTATTGTATACATATATATAACTTAGATTGTTTTCTCTTTATCTTCTTGTACGAACCAAGTGAATATTTTTTTTTGAAAACGGAAACTTTATTGATTTGAAGAGGTTACATCAAGGTGATACAATGACTTGAACATGGAATCGTCTTGGTTATCTACAATTTTGCGACGCGACTATCAAACCTATATGGACTAGCATCTGTCAAAGAACAACAATAATAATAAATTCGATATATATACTCCAAAAATTGAGTACATCATATAGGTATTGTTTAGATCTATGTGTAATTATTTGTAAATTAGACTGATTGACTTAACGGATGTAATGAAGAATGGTTAGTCGAACAGCTCCAGTCCTATATTATATAACAAAAAAATGTAAAAGATTCTCTTTTTAAACTGCGAGTATCAAGGACAAGGGAAAAAATGCTTACAAGATTTAGCTTACCAACTTTTCAAAAAAAGATTTAGCTTACCAGTTAAGATCTCCTGCATTCATTTAGAAATGTTAATAACTGCATTATAATATGGAGGTACTCGCAAAACATAGAAGTATCGAGGGGTTGTCATGACACCAATGTAGTATGACCTCAATTTAGTCCCTTGACAGTTGAACAAATGATTTTGTAGTTTTAAAAGTTAACTCTTTGTTAAATAAACGAGTCACGATTGGACCATCAGATGAGGACACTAATAAGAATGTTTTTTCTACACTTTTCTAGATTTTAGCTACACATGTGATCTATTTTACTCGTTCTGACACTGAACCATCTTTGATATACGGAGTATATATCTTTGGCAATTACATTTGAGATATATTCCCTTCATTTTTTACATGTTTGTCCTAAGTCAAAATTATACAACTCTAATGAGATTTATAGAAAAATATAACAATATCTAGAATACCAAATTTATTTCATTAAATACATTATAGAATATATTTTAACAGTGCATATATTTGGAAGTATAGATGTTATATTTTTTTATAAACTTGATCAAAGCTAGATAAATTTGACTTAGGATAAATCAAATATGATATGTAAGAAAACAGAGAAACTACTTAAAATACAGTGGCTTAAAATTTTTTGGATAACAAATCTACTAATATAAATTGACATGATAAATATTAATAATCTTTCATAAGATATCTTTTTAAGTTTAACCGAACATGTTTAAACTACGCTAAAGTTTAACTCGACATCTTTAAACCATGTTTGTTTCAGAGTAGAGGGAGCATAGTTATTTTTGTCCTCAAACCAATCCATCGTGGTGGATCCCATATACTATATATCCATGTTCTTCGGATATATATATATCCATCCAGATTCGAGACAGCCAACGGGACATGGCAACTTTAGTGGAGTTGACTTGCGACTCGTTCAGTCTTTCCGCGCATCGCGAGTCATTACATCGATACAATGCGGTGGTGTAACAATTATCAGGGCGCGTTTAGTTCCCCCGCCAAAAATTTTTGGAGGTCAAATCAGAACTTTGACCGGATGTCGGGAGGATTTTTCGGACACTAATTAAAAAACTAATTTCAGAACTCACTTGGAAACCACGAGACGAATCTTTTGAGGCCTTTGACCGCGTCATTAGCACATGTGGGTTACTGTAGCACTTATGGCTAATCATGCACTAATTAGGCTTAAAAGATTCGTCTCGTCATGTACATCCAAACTGTGTAATTAGTTTTGTTATTTAATTAAATTTAGTGCTTCATACATGTGTTTAAAGGAGAGGTGAAAATTTTTGGGTGAAAATTTTTGGGAACTAAACGCGCCCTCAATTTAATTAGGGGGCAGGGCGCATGTATGTACCTCGGCGGTGGTTCTCGGCAGCGGCGGACAGCGGCGGCCGGTCATCTCCGACTAGAAAGACTTGGGAAGACGTGACCTGCTGAGTGCTGCGGACAGAATCAAAGAACAATAATGAAACAACTCCGTGCAACACGTATAGTTTCATTTACTGTTCCATAATAAAATGGCAATAACATCTGATTACGACGTATTGATTATGATTGGATTAAATAAAAATCCTCTGAAAACATATTCCAATATCTTGAAAATAGTGCACATCTAGCAGTACATTTAGTATTCTTGAAGGATATTGCCTGTATCCTAATGAAAGCCCTTCATTCAAGCATATATTTTGAACTTTGCACTATCCTTCATTCAAGCATGTATAGAATAGCAAATCCTTCATTAAAAAAAGGGCATACCCAGTGCCATAGGCTTCCCGCACTGTGCGGAGTCTGGGGAAGGGTTGTTTTTAAGCCCCAAACCTTACCTACATAAATGTGCAGAGGCTGGGGCTCGAACCTGGGACCTTCCGGTTACAGACGGTAGCCTCTACCGCTGCACCAGGCCCGCCCTTCCAAAAAGGCGTACCCAGTGCCGTAGGCTTCCCGCACTGTGCGGGGTCTGGGGAAGAGTTGTCTTTAAGTCCCAAGCCTTACCCACACAAATGTGCAGAGGCTGGAGCTCGAACCCGGGACCTTCCGGTTACAGACGGTAGGCTTTACCGGTTACCCACACAAATCCTTCATTATAGAATATATTTTGATAGTGCATATATCATAATGAAAATCCTTCATTCAAGCATATATTTTGGTAGGCAATATCTCCTCGCAACTCCAGTGCTACGTTATCGTTTTCGCAAACGTGGCACCTTATTTAGCGAGAATAAAATCTATCTTTAATTTACTAGGACGTACCTAAGTTTTAGCGCGTATGTGGTTGTTACCCAGAGAATCAGAGCTAAACAAAAAAGGTATTCAACAAGAGAGTATTGTTGGTCTTGAAAAGATGGTACGCTACTCCAAAAGGGTACACAGGCGTTCTGTTACTGAGAAGGCAACAACCCACACTAATTGCATGTTGCAAATAAAAAGATCTAGCAGCTACTCAACAAGGTCAACTACCAGAATTTTGATTTATATGAGTGCCAGCATCTATAATATGTTTCGAAGTCAATCAACACGGAAATCACTTTCTGAAAAGAGGGAGTACATTTGCCTATGCTTGAATGAAGCCTTGAGCCCAACATATAATACAAGCACCTAATTGTTACTCGACTAGTCGGGCGTAATTAATATCGACAAGAACAAATTTTGCAAGAAGAAGAAAAGGTCAACACGATCACATAAAGCTAATTAAGGTGAAATTGCAGACTCAGTACATGGTAATGAAAAATGGGCTAAAGATCATTCCCGGGTGCGGAGAGGATGAAGAACGAATACATACCGGAGTTGTATCGAAAATGAATGATCATCATCATGATTATAATAAAAGTTGCCTAGTAGTTCACCTGAAGAAAGCTGCGTAGAAGGAGCTAGTGCCGTCAGGAAGAAGAGAACCCTTTCCGCCTTTCGTGGTGGACTCTCTCTCCAAACTCGGCCTTCTTAAGCTAGGGAGCTCAAGCTCAACATGTGTGGACACATTTGTCTCTGGACCTTTTCTTCTTTTGTGTGCGCGCGTGAATGATGTTGGCTGCTAGCTGACATCCCGACAGCGCAATTGCTAGGCAATTTCCCGGTGTTTGACACGGTACCGCGTGCACAGAGTGATTGCAGAATGCTTGATGGCTTTATAAGTTTTTTCCGCCAAATCATCTAGGTAAGATGATTTTACTACATATCTTTCATAGAAAATGGAAAATTGGTGCACCTTTCATCCAAAAAAAAAAGTGTCTGCTAGCAGGAGCGAAAAAATAAATTAATAAATTAATCACTGTTTCACTGACAAATCCATTTCGAGTAACAAATGCATTATTTGCATTGTTATATGTTTGGTGAAGGATCAATCCTGTCCACCCTATCAACACACGCTCTTTCATCTCTGCTCCTGGACTAGTAGAACTGGGACTTGGGTCGTGTCGTGCCGGCCCAGCCCAGCCCGGCATGTCCAATCTAGATTTCTAGGCACGTTTGGCACACCGTATCATGTTGTGCTGGGACGATAAATCTTTTGCCAAGCCAAGCACGATTCATGGCACGCTGGCACATCTTCGTGTTGTGCCGGTTTAAGCACGGCTCTCCAGATACTTACAGTTGGATTCTATATGTCGTATTCTATATGCATCGATGGAGAAACATTATTTTTGCAATTAAAAAATACATAAACTATGTATGGTAGAAAAATTACATAAATTTTTTGAATGAATATTTACTTCCACGATGGTTGTTAATTAGAAAGGAAGATTAACTGCGATATTACGACTACAACGGGCTACGTGCGGGCTGACGGACTATCTTCATGTCGTGCCGGCCCAAGCACAACCCAAAATACGAGTCGTGCCATACAACGTATCATACTGAGATCTTAGACGAGGCAGGACCCTCATGTTCACGTCGAGAGCAAACAGGAACCCGGAGAACCAACGCGGATCGAGTCGAACCGAGGACGACGACCACGCGGCAGCATTGACGCTTCTGGAGAAGCAACCCAAGTTCACCGCGTGAAGGGAGGACGCCTGCAGAGGCTGTCCGCGGCTTGTTTCCCGGCTCCTAAGTCCTAACCCAAGCATTGCGAATTGAGCAGGCACACTTTCCATGCATTTGCGTGGCACCGAGCAATTGCTGCTGGAACTGCAAGCTAATTAGCAACTACACGTCTCAACCACCCGGCCTCGAAAGTTCTCGGCAAATTCGCCGCTGGTATATAGGCATCTGCACATGTGCAAGTTTTCAAATATTTTTGTACGAATTTTCCGTTCCTAATATTTGGGCCATTTTTACCACTTACCTGTGATACACCTCAACCGCGTACAAAATGTCAGATTGTTTGCCCTCATTCATCATTCTAAAAGAAATAACAAATATATTTCAAAATTTATCAACCATTACAACACATACTCTATACTCTATACACCCTGGGGATGGGGCACTGGGAGCGCTCCGTCATCCCGGGAGCGCCGCGTGTCGCAGCTGGAGGAGACGCCCGACGCGGACCGTTCGATCCGTCGCAGGAGGTGATCCAGGCCGCTCTTTAGTTATTTTGCGACTAGTCCCTTTAGTTTGTGTTTAATCAAATCCGCCGTCCAGATTTTTTTGCAAAAACACCCGCTGTCCCTACACCCCTCCCACCCCGCGCACCCTCACCCGCCCCCTCCCCAAAACCCAACCCTAGCGCCCCCGCCGCCGCACCGCTGCCCTCCGCCCCCGCCGCAGGTCGCCGCCCTCTGCGCCTCAGCCTCCTCCACCGCTCTCCTCCGCTGCCGCCGGTCGCCTCCCTTGGCCGCCGCCCCGTCCCGGGTTCCCCACCTCTCGACCCCACTCCCCCCCGTCGCCGACCCTGCAAACCCTGTCGTCCGCTCCGCCCTACCGCCGGCGGGGGATCCGACCCGCGGCGTGCTGGCGGCGAATCTGATCCGCTCCGCCGTCCATCAAGGTCCCTGCCACCCTCCCCCTCCCCCCGCTCCATCCCGGTCACCGCAAGCCTCCGCCCTGGCGGAACTCGGCGTACAGGCAACAGATCCGGACGGTGGTGGATCTGGCCGGCGGCGTCGAGGAGGAGGCGCACAGGCGGCGGATCCGGCTGGCGGCAGTGGCGTGGACCTGGGCTGATTTTTTTTCGATGGGTTGAGCTGGAGCAGTTTTTTATTTTTCCCTTTTCATTTTTTTTCTTTCGTGCTATCTTTCTTTAAATTCCGTGGAACTCACGCAGTGGAGCATGTGGATTGTCCTAGTATTATTTAACCGACGTTCCATTTCTTTTACGAGGAAGCATACGTTCCATTTTACGTACAAGGACCAAGGTCATCGTTTAGTACTATCGAATTGGGCTTTATTCAATTTAGAAAATGGATAAATATTTTCTTGACATGCATAGTTTTGGAAATATCAAACTGTTTGCCAAAATTTAACCTTCCATAACCATATGAACGTCACGAATCTTTGCAAACATTACATTTAACATGTTTAAAACATTCTGTATACACATGCTAATAAACAGTTGATGTTATCTAGTAATTGTTATTCAATTCAAAAATAACATTTACCTTTTTAGTGGCTGGCAGCGACCACTACCCGGCATGTATTGACAGAGTAGGAGAAAAAATTATACGAACAAGACAAATAAAGTAAACAATAAGTATCCTCGCAAAAAAAAGTAAACAATAAGTAAAACAAAAATAAGTTTAGGAGCTAAGCTTCAGGAACTAGAAACCTAATCCTCTTTGTTAGAAATAATTAAGTGTGTGATCAATTAGTTTAAGCACGTGTAGTTAGTTAATCCCATCATTAGCGGCGGCGTGCATTGTCTGACTTTCTGAGGGAAAGTCACCCGTGACTTTCTCACTCCTTGATGTCATCCATCGCTTATGCTACGGCTGCTAAAGGAATCAGATTTTTATGCACAACCAATTAACTTTGCTATAGTTATTAGCTCAAATAAGATCCAGTTTAAGAGTGAGACAAGAAGCGCGACATGTAATATAGAAATTTTACTTCATAATTGAAGAATTGTATCTTAAAAATAATTAAAGAATTAAACAAGTATTTTCAGTTAAGTATTTTCGAGCTGTTACATAATCCAAAATAACCAATGTAACTTCTACCAAAAGCCACAAATACATCAGATAAATTTATACAACTAACAATATATTCACAAAATCTCCACAAGTAGTACACGAGTTCGGAATTTTCAAACCATCGATTAGCCGTGTAATCTTTTTGGCTAGTATAAACCTATCTAGTGTTCCTAGTGAAGATTATTTTAGTTATTTGGATAGCGAATCTGTGTAAAATACTTAAGTGAAATATTTTTTAGGAAAAATGAAATGTTTGTTTAAATCTATAATAATGAAATCTCTGTTAAATATCATTTCTTATCTCACTCCCAAACCGGATCTTACATGTACTACTGTACATAAAAAAATCCGATTCCTTTAGCAGCCGTAGGATAGGCGACGGATGGCATCAAGGAGTGACAAATTCTCGTCTTGTTTAGTTTCCTGTGTAAAATTTTTGAAATAGAATCTTTTATATTTAAAATATTAAATATAGATTAATTATAAAACTAATTATAAAACTTGTTTGTAAATTTACTAGACGAATTTATTAAGACTAATTAATCTATCATTAGCACATATATACTGTAGCAATTTATTATTTAATCACGGACTAATTAGACTCAAAAGATTCGACTGCAATCTACAGATAATATGTGAAAACCGATTTTTTTTTCATCTACATTTAATACGCTATGAATGTATTCAAATATTGATATGTAAAATTTTTAACGGCAACCTAAACAATTCACGCCGCATTAGCGGACGCTAATGACGGGATGTGTCCGTACAGAATTGGCCCGTTGCGAAGGGGGCTATCTCTTCCGAACAGGCGCGTCTGTTCATGCGAGATTAATACAAGAACCATCCATCCATTATAATTTTCACTTCACACGTTATCAGCACTGCTTCGCTCTTGCCATTTTGGAACTTGCCGAGGAACAAGAACAAGGGGAGGCCCCCTGGCCTCCACCACTGGAAGGTAAGAACAATGGCGCTCAGAAACTCACCGTCAGTGAACCTTCTTGTTCAAGCCGTCTGCAACGTTCTTCGTCAAGTCCTGCGTCGACCCGTCCTCGGACTCCACAGCCGGAGTCATCCTATGCACCTTGGCCGCCGCGACATCCGAGTCCAGAACGCTGGAGTACGTCTTCCATGCCGCAGCCACGCCCTGCTTGAGGTCGACAACCGCCACGCTGAACCTCTGCGCATCGCCGGCCCTTGTCGCGGTATTCGTCGTCTTCATGCTATGCGCGTTGGAGGCCGTCGTCGTCCGCACCCTCAACGCCTAACGCCGAATCACGATGCCGTCAGACCAAGCACCTGGCTCCAGGCCGCGAACCCGGCGCCGCCCCCACCGCACCAAGCCGCGGCACCAGCGCCGTCTCCACCGCACCATGTTGCCACCCCGAGGAAGCCACCACGTTGGATGCCCTCACACCGCTCATTCCCCTTGCCGACACCCGCTTCATCATCTTCCACGCCGGTCTTCATCCCGGGACTCCATGCCGTGGCGGCGCCGTTACCAACTCTGGCTCCCCCGGACTTCGGCGGGCACAGCACCTTCACCAGCAACGGCGGTGGCAGCCCAGAGCGCGGATTCCCCATGGCAGCGCGGCGCGGAGCCACCCCCTTCTTCAACCCCGGCACTGGGACCGGCGGATCCGCCGCCCCTGCACCACCAGCGCGGGCAGGAAGCCCGCTGGAACGCGATGGCGGTGGCAAATCGGAGCCCGGGCCTCATCCGCACGTGGGTCAATGTTCCCCACGGCGAAGCGGCCTGGCGCCACCGAACGGCATCCACCAGGAGCAGGGATCCTCCTCCACGTCGGGGGAGTACATGCCGGCCTAAGCCGGCCACCGCGCGGAGGAGCAAGCGGCCGGGGGACCGGCGGCGGAGGACCTGGCGGCGGCGGCGGCGGTGGTGGAGCAGTGAAGGGAAATCCTAACCCTAGCCAGCCAGCCAGCTTGCTGAATGACCCGAGTTGGGCCGAAAATGGGCCTGAGAGGCCGAATTTGTTACCTGCTCCTTGCCCGGTTTTATTTATTTTTAATATTTTTTAATCATTATTTACAGAAATTATACTTATTTTTTTTTACAGAAATAGCCATCGTGGCTAATGGCGCCAAGGGATCTGGCGCCATGGTCCAGGGCGCTAGGATACATTTAGATCCTGACACTCTGTGATATTGGGATCTGCCCATGGCGCTAGGATCCAAATGTAAATTATTTTTTAACATTTGGATCCTGACGCCCTAGGCCACAGCGCCAGGGTCCCACATCCCTATAAAATCTCCTTCACTTTTATTTCCCTCCTCATTTTATCCTCACGCGACCAGAAAGAGAGGGGCGAGGAGTGAGTGAGGAAAGTAGCGAAGGTCTGCCGGAATTTTCACGCATCACTTTCAGGTAATTTTTTACCACGTTCGTATATTATTAATTACTAGAGTAGACTATTATTATTTTAATTAATAGAGTTATGGATAATATTACTTTATCTAACAGAGTAGATTAACCTAATAGAGTAGATTACTATTACTTTAATAAGTATTATAGATTACTATTTTTATTTTTATAGAGTAGATTATTAACATAGTAGTATTTTAATATTATAGTAATATTATATAAATTAATATAGTAGATTATTATGTAAGAACTATTATTTTATTAAGTAGACTAGATTAAAATAATAGAGTAGATTAGTATTACTTTAATGAATAGATTAGACTATTATTTTAGTGCGATTATACGATTTAATGAAGTAATTTAAATTAATATAGTAGTTTAATATTTTAATTGATTGGATTATTAGTGTAGTAGTATTTTAGTACTTTTTAATACTACTGTAATGAATAGAGTATTATTTTAATACAAATTAATATTTGAAAGTATTTAGAAATATTTGAAAGTATTAGAAAAATGTAGAAAACATTTTGACATATTAGGATAAATTAGAAAAAATTTAAATAATATTTCAAAAATATTTTAAAATATTAGAAAATTTGAGAAAATATTAAAAAGGAAATTAATATTATAAATTATTTGTAAATATTTGTAAATATTAGAAAATATTTAGAAAACATTTTGACATAATAGGAAATATTTAAACATATTTAGAAAATATTTTAAAATATTAGAAAATTTGAGAAAATATTAGAAATTTTGAAAATACCTAGACTTGACTCATGCTAGGGTTTACCGCGGCTCACCACTGAGTCACATCGAGCAGAGGGAGCATCTATTGAGGTCTAGGGATCAAGCTTTGTACCTCCTCAACACGTTTGGCTGGTATTCTCAAGTTGAATCCTCGCAGGCCCCACCAGCACAGTCACAGTCGTACAACATAGGTAAACTTGGTCGTTATTATTCTACCGTACATTTTCAAATAAATTTAGAAATATTAAATTATTATTACAGGATCGCGGATGCCTATGAGACCTTCATCATATATGGGAGTGGGACCTTCTCATGCTCCCACTCAGATCTACGCGAGATCGTTCTTCACAGGTAACCAAGCCTGCTCAACACTTATACAAGTTGTATTATGTAACCGACGTGATCGAAATTTTTGTTACAGTACCGCGCGTGTGTACGGGAGCCGAAATGCATATAGGAGCCGGTTCTGCTCACGCCACAGGTAAGCTATCCGAACACTAAATTAAGAAAACATATTTTTAGATGCTCACGTGCACTAATACATTGTTACAGGGATGTTCGGATCTTCGCACGTGGCGACACCCATCTTCGAGGGTCTCAACACCAATGACCTGCTTTGTTTCTCCATGGACGAGCTGTGTGGAACCGATGGCAATACCAATTTCGACATTCTCGGTTCGTCACAGATAGGAGGCGCTCAACTCTACCCATCACAGAACGCACCTACACAGACCCTACTGCCAGAGCCACGTCCAACTCGAGACGTAGCTTCTCCGGATCGTTTTACCTACTCCGAAGGTCACGTTCGCGCGCAGGACCAGACAAGGAGGACACATCGTCGTGGGGAAGGGTAGACTAGTTTCGCTATGTGTTTGATGGACTGTAACACATGAACTTAATAATAATTCATGCGAAGTTGCATTTAGTTTATTTGCGTGGTACCGTTGCTTTTATTTCCATTATTGTTCTCTATTAATTTCATTTGAATTTCTGCTTGTATCAGTGCAAAACAAAATAACATTTTAAAATAACGACATAATTAAAAGTCCAGCTTGGTTCTAACGTCCGGATCGATTCGAACATGCAACAAACGACGATTGAAATATGCAACAAACGACGACATAATTAAATGTCCATTACATAAGAACACATAGAATAGTCTACTATAGGATAACACGTGAATAGTGCGTACAATTAAACCATACAACTATTGCGTGCAACGAGGCTACTTTTCATTCCTCAATGCATCTTGATTGTCCTCCACTGCTGCTTTAGCACGATGAGCACGCTCAAGCTTCCGCTCCCTCTCCTCCCTTCGCTCAGTAGCATGTCTCCTTTCCATTTCTTCTTGCCTCTCCTTTTCTGCTGCCTCCTTCTGGCATCTCTTCTCCAACCTCTCTAGGCGCTCCACTTCCCACTTCTTAACAACTCCGTGTATCTTTTATCCTCCTCCTTGATCTTAGTGTCGATCCACTGCTCAAAATCACAGAGCGGTGGAGGGGTCTGCAAAACATTCAATGGTTGCACATGAATCACACATTTTACATTATGACATCAAATGTATTGGAACAAAAATATATATTCTCACCAACAGCCCAATGCGGATCATACGAGGTGGTGGGTTGAAGGCATAATTTGCGCACATCCAATACCTCTGATTATACGTGTCCTCTTCATCAGACTGGCCTACCTTGCAAGGATCGCCACAGAAGCACATCGGCACAGGAACTCCATTAGGCAGCGGCAAATAGGCGTAAGCATTACCCACCCGCGTCTTAGGCTTACCGGATTTACCACATCTAGGCATCCTACGGATTCATAATACACGAATCAAAAATTTAAAACTAAACTAAACTACGGTTAAAAAAAACTAACTTAGACTATATATAATTCAACTAATATCATAAAAATATAGTTACTCTCACTAAATTAATAAACATACATTACATATTAAAATTAACTTAATTCTACTCTTTTAATTAAAATAATAGTACTAAAATAGTACATTTCTACTCTACAAATGATATTTATATACTAATTTACATTTATATATATTTATAATACAATAATATCTAAATTCTAGGAAAAAGACATCCATAACTATATATTTACACGAAATAATATACGAACGTGAAAAAAAATTACCTGAAAGTACCGCGTGAAAATTCTGGCAGAGCTTCGCTGCTTTCCTCGCTCTCCCCTCACCCCTCTCTTTCTGGTCGCGTGAGGATGAAATGAGGAGGGAAATGAGAGGGGAGGGGATGTTATAGGGGTGTGGGCCCCTGGCGACGTGGCCCATGGCGCCAGAAGGCTATTTTCATAAAAAAAATTTAAGTAGTATTTCTGTAAATAATGATTAAAAATATTAAAAATTAAAAAGCCTTCCTTGCCCCCCTATGGGCTTAGATGATGTGCTAAATGGCCGAAATCTATTAGTATGACCATTTAGATTTCGTGAATAAGTCCCCAGGGTTATAAATATTCGCAGTTCAATCCTTGTTGGAGACACAGTGTACACTTTATTTTTACATTGTAGACCTCAGGTTTATGTAATTCCAGAATCTGTACTGTGTAACTCTATGATCTGTAAACTGCACCCTGAAGTGTTGGGATATTGCAATGTCAATGTGTTTGTTCTCATACATTCCCAATTACTTGCAATTTTTTTATATTAATCCATATTATAATTTGTATTCATGTGCTTAATAAAATAAATAACTACTAACTCGACCATATGATCACAATGTTGAATGAAATAAATGCAAAACTCAAGTGATTACCTCATTTTTATTTGAATATAATTTGAACAAATTTAAGTTATGATTTGGATAAATCTTATTGTGGTTTAATTAGCATAAATACGATAAAGTCCATAGTTGATATTGGCCATACACAAGGTAGCATGACTATATGCTACCGCGAGATCTACTCTATGTCTAATACATAGAGATTATCTTCAACATGCGTACCCAATATCACTACTTAGATAAATATGCGTATATAATTGCTACAATCCATAATTAATATTGGTCATACACAAGGTAGCATGATATATATGCTACTGCGAGATCTACTCTATGTCTAATACATAGAGATTCTATCTTTAACATGCATGCCCAATATTAAAATATGGAAAATGATATGGGGTCTACATCTAATTTGGTGATTACCCAAGCCACAACTATTCTCCAAATATGAGGTCCACACTAACATACAAGTACCGAGTTGTTTAAAATATTTTTGCATTTACCATTATTATTATTACACATAACCATGATGATTTCTGATTTGCACTCGGTGTAAATTAATTAAATATATGGTTTATACTATATAGACAACAAGGAATTAACAGAACTCGCACTTGATGGACACAATTATCCAGCATGGTCAATTGACATGAAGTCGCTCATCTCGAGGATTAATTCAAGTTCTTAACGAACCTGAAGCAGGAGACCCAAATATCACAGAAAAAATGAGATATGGTGTGCTACTTTTACTAAGGCATTATATTCATCCTGATCTTAAGGCTCAGTACTTAATGGAAGAAAGTCCTAAAGCTTTGTGGGCTGCACTCAAAGCATGGTATGAGAAGAAAAACAAGAATAAATTCCTAAAAAATTAAGACTCCCTTTTGTGGTCCTAATTTTATTTTGCATCCCTTCCTTGACCATGCCATCACCTCCATTAGAACCATTCGTTAGGGTTTCCTATAGCACATGAGAAAATAAATAAAAATTTTAGACTAAAATACCCCTTGGAAGGCTTCCTTGTCTCAGCCGAACCCACCTGCCACGAGGTAGCCGTGTACCATCCTCCCCAGCCTCCCGTCCTTGGCGAGCCCGCAGGCCTGCAGGACCGCAACGGCCGTGAACTCGTTGGCAGACGGCAGCGGCATCCTCGGCCTGGTCGCCGGCACCGCCCCAGGCCAACATGCCAGGAAGGCACGGTGGGCGTCTAAGGGCGCGCCGCCATGGCAGTGCGCGGAGATGAGGGAGGCGTAGGTGGTCTCGTCGAGCATGCGGCGTGCGCGGGGTAGGAGGCCCTGCATTGGAGGTAGGCGTGCAGCAGGGAGTTCGACGTGGAGAGGGGCTGCGTGGGGTGGAGGGCACCGGACTTGAGGAGGGACGCGTGCAGGGGCGGAGCCAGGGATTTATTTTTTTTCATTATTAGCGGGGCCAACCATATTAATTTATATAAAAATTTAATAAAATTTTAAATTTATAATGCAAAATTGGAAACCATAGGGGGGGCCAGGCCCCTGCCCGCCCCCCTAGCTACGCCCCTGGACGCGTGGACCGTGGAGGTGAGCTGCGCGTCGCGCCGAGCCGCGACACTTTGAAGGAGCTCGACGGAAGAGCAAGACGGCGGTGCTGCCGCCCTGCATAAGCTGTGGCGACCAAGGGGTCACGGCGGCCCCAGACACACGCGGGTGCGCGTGCGTAGGCGGCGGACGCACGCAGGTGCGGTTCACAGGCGGCGGCGGCCCCAGCAATGGGACGTGCGTGGGAGGTGAGGTGCTTTGGACTGAGGTGCACGACGGGCCTTCATGGCTGTCGGCTGAGGGAGCAACGCTAGCCATCACTGCCAAGGGTTAGTCCCCTGTATGCACAACAGATTTACAAGCATTTTTTAGATTTCCAGAAGATTAGGAGATGGAATAGTATTGCTCATGCGTGTAGGATGAATTTATTAGAGATCTTAACTTTGATGTTAAACCTACTGAATGTGAATATATTATATTGTTGTTGAAGATGATTTCTCTAATGTGTTAAAAAATATTCAAAATCTGGAGAATTCGTTTCATAATATCTTGTTACCAACATCATACATGTTAAATGTGATTAGTACATGGGGTCAGATTATCTGCTCTTTGTGAGATCTCAATATCTGCTGTTTGTGCTAGGGGTATTTTGATCTTTTCATGACCACTTAACTGAGCGATAATGGAGAGATAACACCAGAGTCAAGGAAGAATGCAAAATAAAATCAGGGCCACATAAAGAGAGTCTAAATATTTTACGGCCATAGAAGGGACTAGCATTTGGGCCATACTGGGAATTTGCCCCAGAAACAACTAGTCTGGCCTGAAGCCAGTTATAGATGGAACAATTTATGTATTCATGATTTTAAAACTGTTGAAGAATACAATCATGTCATTCATACAATTCCCATAAGTTTGGCTCTGTGTAAAATTTTTAGGATCATAGGATATCTCTAGCTATAGGTTTATCAGATATTGCTTTATGCCATGAGTAAGTAGATTTAAATGCTCTAGGAGTTCTACTATTATTCATGGGATGAAACTTTTACAGAACTATTGTACTGATACATATATGATATAGAAAATGTTTAGGACTTTTTATTGCTCCAGTGGAACTTGCTCATTTAAGTTTTGCCATGTTTAAAAGCACTAAACAAAGATGATTAGTTATAGTGCTCAGAAAACTATGAAAAATTTACTAGAGGCTAATTTTGGGTATTTTGTCATTCTAGTGAAATTCGAAGATCGGTTTCTGTGTAGAATAGAAGTTACATGCAAGCCTATGCAATGTTAGATCCATTTTGTTTATCTTCTTGTGTTCCGTTACTGTCATAATAAAATCTGAAAAATTCACAGTAGACTAATATTGTGATTATGGGTACTGTGTAAAATTTTGAGCGCCAGAAATTTCTTGGAACGCTCTAAATAAATAAATCTATGTTCTAGTAGAAGGATGTTACTTTATTTTTCGTGACAAATATAATAAAAGGGGCTGAAATTGTTAATGTCACATCACCAATACGAGATGTGCTCTGCATAAATATTTCAACAGCAGAAACTTATTCTAGCTTCACTTATGATTACCACATGTTTGGGCCACTTGTGAGAACACACAGCCAAAAGCTTGGCCGTTCCTGTTCCAGAAACCTGCACGGTTGCTATTGTCAAGCCCGTGCGGCAACGAACTCCGCACGCGTGAGTGAAAAAGTAGAGTAAGGGCATGAGCGGGGCAAAACGCAGAGTGGTGGGGATGGCGGCGTCACCGCCGGTCTCCGACGCCGTAGGGTTTCCCCCTTCGGCAAGGAGATCCTCGCTGCTCGAGAGGGAGCCACCTCTCCCAGGAGATACTCCATGTTTGGAGCGTTTCGCTGCCGTGGGAAGGAGCACACCATTCGAGACTGGGGTGACAGGAGACACGATCGGGGGAGCCAGCTCTCCGTTCGTCAGCGACCCTCAGGTTCTGGGGGGAGAGGGCGTGCCGCAACATTCATTGGAGAAGTTGATTCAACTCCGAGATACCTGGTGCCGTGATAATGTTCCGGGGAGTTCTCAGGCACGGGGAGCGGCGGAGTTGCGTGATGAGCAATCGGCTCCGGTGAAGTCCACTGTTGAGGCCCTTCATCTTAATTAGAGGGGGAGAGCTGAGGTTACATGGAGAGTGGCCAATACTCCGTCAAAACCTCGTGGTGTTCCCTCATCGGATTGGAATCGGGCGGAAGATCATGCTCGGGAAGCGTCTGAAATCAAGCAACTGCATTGCAAAATAACAATCATGTTTTACTTTTTAAACTCCCCTTTCAGCATCATAAACTCAGAATGGAGGAAAAACTTGCTAACAATCATGTTTTAGAGGGGGAGAACCTAGAATTAGGCAATATTGACAATGCTGAAAGGGGGGTGTCTGTTTCCGATTTGCCTCCCAAGAAAAGCAAGAAACAAGGGGATGGTAGCAGGCTCAGTAGAGAGCTGAAAAGAATCAGTTACCTATGAAATCACTTCTCTGGAATATCAGGGGTTTAGGTAAGTTGTCAAGACAAAGAGCTCTGAAAGAACTCATAAAAGATCACCAGCTGGACATTGTTGGGATACTGGAGACCGTAAAACAGGATTTCAAAGATCAAGACCTCACTTTCTTGTATGCAGGCTACTCATTTATCTGGAAGTGGCTTCCAGCGAGAGGTCACTCAGGGGGGTCTGTTGGGAATAAAAGATGACATCTTACAGGTGGAAGACTGGGGGTTGGGAGAGTATCACATCAGGGTGACCATCAAAAACAGGCTGACCAACTTGAGGTGGTGTCTAGTGGTAGTCTATGGCCCTGCCCACCATGACTGCTCTGGAGATTTTCTGGAAGAGCTATCCAACATTTGTGAAGGTTCAGTGTTACCAATTCTCATTGGGGGGGGGGGGACTTCAACCTGATCAGATCCTCTGCTGATAAAAGCTCTGGATAGGGTGACTCAAGATTGATGACAGCCTTCAATTATTTCATTGAGAATCACAGTTTAAGGGAGCTGCATAGGGGGGTGTACATCAGTATTCCTGGACGAACAAGCAAGAAAATCCAGTGATGAGTAATATAGACAGAGTGATGACGTCTACTGACTGGGAAGAGCATTTCCCACTTTGCTCATTGAAAGGTCTGACAAGGGTGGGTTCAGATCACTGCTCGCTCCTTTTGGACTCTGGGGAGACCCATCCTCACCATACGCGACAGTTCTATTTTGAAAAACAGTGGCTATTACAAGATAATTTTCTGACCTTGGTTCAGAATAGTTGGAGCCGTACGAGAGAGAGATGCCCTGAGGCGGTGTACTCACTGGACAGATGGCATGGAGGCTTATGTGCCTTAAGATTGTTCCTGAAAGGATGGGGGAGAAACCTAAGGGGGAGTCCAGAAGAAAGAGGGATGATTTACTTAAGAGAATCCAAGCTGTTGACTGTAAACTTGAACAAGAGGGGCCTTCTGGAAAGGCTTAAAAGGAGAGATACGCACTGGAGGTAGAGCTAGAAAAGATTTTGGAGGCAGAGGAAATCTATTGGCAACAAAGGGGGAGCAACAAATGGATCTTACAAGGAGACTCAAACACTTCCTTCTTCCATCTTGCTGCAAATGGGAGAAGAAGGAAAAAAAAACTATCATGGCTTGGAACATGAGGGGGGTACAGTCATGGAGAAGAGTGACATTGAGAAAATTATCTACTCTTACTACAAGAACCTTTTTGGTATTCAAGCTCGAAGTAATGTTAGGTTAAGGGGGCATTCTTGGTGACAAGGCCTGAAGCTGACTGAGGCAGATAACCGGGATCTGACAAAGCCTTTCACCATGGAGGAGATTAAAAAAGTAGTTTTCAGTATGAAGGAGGACTCGCCCCCGGGCCTGATGGCTTCTCTGTCTCCTTATACAAGAGTTGCAGGAACATTATCAAAGATGAGCTGCTTTTTCTGTTCAATGATTTTTATCTGGAGAGGCTTGACTTGGAGAGACTTAATTATGGGGTTATCACCCTGATCCCTAAGAATAACAATGCTACTGATGTGAGACACTTCAGACCGATATGTCTGCTTCAAAATCTTCACAAAGTTCATGATGGACAGACTGATCCGCTAGCAGACAAATTAATAAGTAGAAGACAGTCAGCTTTTATAAAAGGGCGGTACATATTGGACAGTACAGTAATGCTGCATGAAATTGTCCACGAAATGAGGGTCGAGAAGCTAACAGGGGTGGTTATGAAGATAGACTTTGAAAAAGCGTATGACAGCGTCAATTGTTGCTTTGTGCATGAGAAAATGATCGCTAGATTATGAGATCAATAAAAGGGGGAAAAGTGTGCATAAATATAAATTGGCTCTCTCCCTATGAAATACCTGGGTATTCGCATTAGTGACAGGAACTTAGGGGTTTCGGCCTTCAGGGATATGACTGCTAAGATGAGGAGGAAACTACAACCTTGGAAAGGGAAAAATCTATCCTACGGGGGGTGTCTTATCCTAACCAACTCCTCCCTTAGCAGTATTCCAGTATATACGATGGGCATGTTTCACTTGCATGAGGGGACCCATCAGGAATTCAGGATATGGACTCGATCAGATCCAAATTTTTCTGGAGAGGGGACGTGGAGAAGTTCAAGTATCACCTGGTGAAATGGGGGGATGTCTGCCTGCCTAAGGATTGTGGGGGCTTTAGGTATCTTAAACACGAGAATGCTGAATGAATTGCTCCTGATCAAGTGGATCTGGAGGCTCTATAACTGCAGCAAAAAGGATGTTTGCTGCCAACTCCTGCAGGCAAAATACCTGAAAAACAGACCGTTTGCCAACTCCAAATGCAGCCAGGAGTCACAGTTTTGGAAAGGAATCCATAAGGTCAAACAAAAGTTTAGCTGGGGGGCTGTGTTCATACTCAATAACGATAGGAACGTCAGGTTTTTGGAGGATGTGTGGCTGGGCAATGTGCCGCTGAAACTCAAATACCCAGAAATCTATGGTAAGTGTAGAGATAAGCAAGCAACTGTCTCAGATTGCTGGGATAACGGCAATTGGGGCTTCGACTTTACTAGAACCTTCAGGTTCCACGATAGGGGCTCGTGGGAAAGCCTCAAACTCGAACTCCAAGGGGTGTCGCTGAATGATAGGAGAGATATGGTCCACTGGGCTCTAGAGAAATAGGGTATGTTTACCACTAAGTCAATGTACAGGATGCTGGCTTTTAGGGGTGTGTCGTGCAAAAGAGCGGCTAAACTTTGGAAATGCAAAATCCCACTTAAAAATAAAAATTTTCCTTTGGCGGCCTTTCAGGATAGACTTCCCACGGGGGAAGTGCTGAAAAAAAAGGCAGTGGAAGGGGGATCAACACTGCTTGGTCTGTAACAAACTGGAAACTTTAGACCATGTCCTATTTCAATGTGTGTTTCCGCGTTTTGTTTGGACCTGCTTTAAAGAGGCCCTAGGTTGGGATAGATGCCCTGACCATATGCAGGACTTCCTGGACCTGTGCCTTCCGATTGGGGGGGGGGGGGGGGGGGGGGGGGGTGGGGGGGGGGGATATAGCATCAAACTCTTCGCTTTTGCAGCTGTACCATGGTCGCTCTGGACCACTCGCAACAAGATGGCCATCGAAAAGCGATTGCCTAAAGATCCAACTGACCTGCTGTTCAAAATCTCTTCCTTTATGCAGCGGTGGTATGTGCTTCTGAAGGATGTTGATCGGGGGGAGATTGATGGTTACCTCGTCCAAATGAAGTCGTGGGTGCGCAGATTTACGGAGGCGGTGGAGTACAATCGTAGTGCAGAAGATCTGCTTTAATTCTCTTTTGCTTTGGTGTCGGTTAGCCTGCGTGCTACCATTCGTTTTTCTTTGCTGGTTGTCTCTGTGTTAGCCGCGTACCCTTCACAATTCACTGGTTACCCCAGCTACAAAACGTTGTGTAAACTCATTCGCTTTCTATAAAAGCTAGGTTGCCCTTCGTAAAAAAAAAGTACCACATGTTTCTCTTATAATTGTTTTGAAAAATAGAAATTTTTTACATGTTCATAAAGACATAGAAACACCACCCTTAATTTGTGAAGTAATTAAGTTCAGTTAATACTCTATAAATGATTGTCCAATGAAATGTGAATAGAATGATTTACAAGTTAACTTGGGTTTTGTTGCATTACAGGTTTATAGTGAAATGCTTGTGTTTCTTTTACCGTCATCACCACTCATGCATATGCATTAGATATAGACATGACTACTCTCGCCAATAGAATGTACGAGCTAATGCCCGAGTTCGAGAGTGAGCAATGTGAAGCTAACCTTAACCTAATTAAAGTTGTTGAAGAGCCGAACCAAAGTTCGGAAGAGTCCAACGCTAGCTTTGCTCAAGAAGGTAAGCCCCGGAGCAAGAACCCTATTTTCAATCTATGCAACATTTATACTTCTATTTACTTGTGCATTAAGTTAATAGGAGTTTATTGAAACCTTAGTTGCATGATCCTATGTACCCATTTTCAATCTATGCAACATTTATACTTCTATTTACTAGTATGCGTAGGTTGCTAGATTGCTATGTTAATAGAATTCGGTAAAAGTCGAGTGATTGCCTGTCACTTGCGAGATATATGAGTTATTTGTTTACTTATATTGGAATCATAAGGTTGACGGGTGGGGCTTGGTATGATATCCCTGTTGATGATTGATGCCCCATCTGTATAGCGAAAATAGCCTCCATCGAAATGTGTGGTGGTGGTGGGTTAAGTTTTTAAATGTACTAATCACATACTGAGAATATGGTAATGGGTAAGCTAAGTACCTGATTGAATCGGAGCGTGGACTTATTCCCACCCTCTTGACTCCATTCCCATGGGCACATGGTGAGTGCAGAGCCGGGCTCGAGCTCTGTACTCGAGGTGGTGACCCTGTTCCAAGAAACGGGAGTTGACGGGAACAATTGCTTGGGTGACTTGTTGTGGTCCCCTTGCGTGTGTTTGGGTCTGTCTTGCAAGGTTAAGAAATTCGATTCAAATCTATTTCTCGTGGCTATTAAGACTGCTTAATCCTTCTGCCATATAGAGTAAGAAGTGGAACAATGATGATAATGAATGATGTTGGATAGTTGCTCACTTAGATGGCTAATCGAACTAGAATTTTGAAGCTAAAATTTGAAAGTAAGGACATAGTCTTTGTTGCTTTTCGGCAAAAATAAACCCCTCAAGCTAAAAGCCTTGCATGTCTAGGAGTCGGCTAAGTATACACCAGTCGGGTAAGGCTTGCTGAGTTTTAGTATACTCAGCCTTGCCTGTGGCTTTGATTTCAGGGGAAAGTTTTGAGGACATGGTCGCTAGTTTGACTTGGCCGTGTACTCTTCATCCTGGTTTGTCGGTGGAATCGGATGCATCCCTTGCCAATGATGATCGCGCTGAGTGATGTCATGTATGAGCTTCATCATGACATCATGTATCATCGATTAGAACTATCGTTATCTCTGCTGCACTTTAAACTTCAAAGTACTTTGTTTTATGATTTTGAACTTGGATTGTAATAATAATTGATGTTGAACTCTATGTTGTAAAATTGTGGATGTTGTAATATCTGGACTCACCTTCGTGTGAGTTATATGTATACTTTGTTTTGATCTTAAAACTAGTGGTTTAATAAGGATGTTACCCGACAGACAGTCCGGTTACTCCGTTTTAAGTGGATGTTAACCCGGATTGCCTTTACAGTGATAGTTAGCGCACTTAAACCAGATTAATTTGGCCGGTTCTGCTATAATTAGGTCATAATTGGGGATTATGTGACAACATAATCAATGGGACTGACAATATTTGTGAGCTCTAATTTGTTGGATTTCTAGATCCCATAGATGTAGTTCAAACCATATCCAAGATGTCCAATCCGTTGTCAAGGTGTCCAAATGACAGCCGCGATGAACTGGACAAGTGCAGCTGAAAAGAGCCGACCGGTTAAACCGACGCCATGGAAAATGAATGCGTCTGTGCATTAGCCAGTGCAAGTGAATACCAAGTGAAAAAGATCCAAGACCACCGGTTAAACGAACGGGTTGGTGCATTGGACAGTGCACATGGAGATCAAGTGAAGAAATGACTAAGGCACCGTTTAAACCCACGGTGCAAGGATAGGCGTTGGTGCATTGGTGTGGCATTGTCTAGAGAGCATGTCAAGGGCGCAGTGAAAAAGGCTTCACAACCGGTTGAACCGACGATACGGTGGTGTATGCGTTGGTGCAATGATGCAACCAATAGGTGACGTGTCAGAAGGAGGCCAACAGCTATAATTGGGGGTTGACCAGTTGAACCGACACCCCCCATGCAAAGTGTCGGTTCAACCATCACTAATGCAGTTTTTGCTAGCCGTTGGAGCAATGGCTCTATGTAGCTGTTGGGCTATATAAGGGCCTCACCCCGGGTCATTTGAGATTGTTGGAGTTCAGGGAAGCTACAGACACATTGAAGTCCTCCAAGCCACTAGTGAGCCCATTGATTAAATCCTTTGGTTTAGCACATGCTTTGTGAGTGAGAGTGCTAGGCTAGCTTAAGTTTGAGTGAGTGAGAAAGGTGTTGCTACCATGTGGATGGTTCTAGGGGTGAACCACAACTTGTATCTTGATGTACCGGCCTCTTGGAGTCTTGGAGAGTCACCGGCAAGTCTACGACCCTCCGGCTTGGTGTGGAGCGGTATTGACGATGACTTTGTGCGAGTTACATGTAGACTCCCATCCTTCATAGAGAAGATGTGTTTCCAGAACGAACAAGATACGGGTAGAGACTTGGATTGGCTATAGGTTGCAAAACTTATCTTGGGATGAGGGTTTCATACTAGAAGAATACGGGTAGAGACTTGGATTGGCTATAGGTTGCAAAACTTATCTTGGGATGAGGGTTTCATACTAGAAGAACCATAGTTGCACGTCTAGTTGGAGCCATAGATTAAGATTTTTTAGTTGCCTAATTCACCCCCTCCCCCTCTTAGGCTACGAGCACCGATTTCATTCACTAGCTATTGCTATTATTTTGTCATAACCGGTTTTAATGCATAACTATATGTATGCCAAGATCAAGTTTTATACATATAGCGACGTCATAATATAGCGATGTTATAATGGAATAATGAGCAACAATGTTACGTAAAAGAGACTTACAACTGCTAAAAAGCCTATCAGAGATACATAGCTTATCCTAGAAACGACGGCTCCACACTTCACAGGCAATCGATTGGGGGTTGCGTATGCCTAGAACTCAGCAACATCTTCAGCAAACTTCATAGCAGCTTTCTCTTCTAAGCAGTGTTTTTAGCAAGTGTGAGTATATGTCGTACTAAGTAAGTATGTTAGGAAATAAATGATATGAAAGGCTTAAACAAGGATAAAGGCTGGCTGAATAAAGCGGTAAGCATTTTAATTAGCTGTTGAACATTTACAGCTATTTACTATACATGTATGAAACCATCCCACATTTATGAAAAAGTAGATAACTAAACTAATAAATTAAATTTGGAACATTTAAATAACTGAATTAGAATATGATTTCAATTAAGTTGTCATGTGAGGGTCCGAGCCGCTCTTGACCGTGAGCACGGCTGATATATCAGTTTTCACTCTGCAGAGGTTGCACACTTTCACCACAAGTCGTGTCTCCCTTAATGCCCAGGTTTGCAAGTCCCTTAAACACTTCTGAGGTGAGTGGCAGGTATTCACTACGAGGTCTTTACGAAGACTCCCTAACCAGTAGTAGCCCGCTAAGGTTTCAGCAGCTGCGTGAGTGAACCTCCCCCAAGGCGTGACCAGAACCAAACAAAAGAATGCACCCTTGGCAGGCAACGAACCCCTCATCACAGTCCCCCTCATGCACCTTTCGGTAAGCTACTAACAAGCTAGAAACATCTAATTAATCAGTCAAGACCAGAGCCATATAAAGCTAGAAACATCTAATTAATCAGCCAAGACCAGAGCCATATAGTTCTTGTGGTTGCACTATTTTCCCGGGTGGTCGCTCCATGGTTGATTTTAATTAACTTCACCAAATTATCATATTGTTCTAAAAAGGTATACATTAAAGTCTCATGTCTCAAATATCTCTTTTATGAACCACCCATAACCATTGTTTAGCAACTAAGCAAACTACCCAAACATTTTAGTAAAAACCCGGCTATTCAAGGACAAGGATGGACAATAAGGATAATAGGTGCCCATTAATATTGATGCATGCAAGCATAAAATAAATATTATTAGGACAAAATATGATCAAGGAATATACTTGCCTTTATTTTCAAATAATAACTGCTCAGAGTCTTCAACACTTGGTCTTGGAACTCTTCATCTTCACAACTCTCGAACTGCGTTCCTTTCTACTCGCGACAAGCATTGGGACAAACATACATAAAACAAACAAAACAAGCACCACTAAGTATACAACACCAAACAGAAGAAAAGCATTACAAGGAGCACACTAAAGGAGAGGGCTCGAAGCTACGATCACAAGAGCGCAAGAAACGTTGAAAACAGAGCTACAGTTGAAAAGATACGGCTACCGAAAGATTTATGTCATAACATAAAAGAAACTATAAGATGAATTTATATTAATTATGAAAGCACATGTAAAGGATATTTAAAATAAATACACAATATCAGAATTAACTCAACTCAATTTATATTTGTAAAGATGAAGTTGAACTAAATCAAGTTTTATTTATAAAGTTTCTATATAAATTAAACCAGTTAGCTATTTAACTAGCAAATAAAAGACATGTGAGAACAACTAGCGTAAAACTTCATGAATCATGCTTGAACTAAACAAGTTATATTAAAAGACATATTTAATTTGGTAGTTAATCACATTAATATTAATTATGAAAAACCAATGTATAACTCTAATTGCTTTTAATTAGAAGAGCTAGTTTCAATAGTCATTAATCAAATTAATTCTAAATTTAAATATGAAACAAGAACTACAATACAACGACACTACTAAACAACAACTCACGCTAAAACAAAGCTAACGCAACAAGAACGGATCAAAACGGAGCTGAAACGGTCAATCTATGGAAGAAACATGCTGCAGGGATCTATCTGTGATAAAACATAGATTCCAGGTACTAGATTGCAAATTCGCGAGCACCTCCATGGCTGCCGAACAGGAGCTTGATGCAGGTCAAATTCCCGGTGATTTAGTGTATGAGAGGGTTTGGAATTATGGGGGAAAGAAAGGAACGACGAGGGGGTTCCGTTTTACTTCTTGCTTGCACTGGGGATGCATCGTGGTGGCTGAATTGTCACCGGGAATGAGGAGGCAGTGAACTGTTCGACGAGATGAGGGGCAGCGGCATCCTGTTCGTGGCTTCTTCCCTTGGTAGCGGTGCTACGTGTCGTGGGGGTGCTGCGGGAGCACGAGCAGATGGGATCGCGGACAGCAGGTGGGGTGTCCTGCGAGCCGAGGGCACTGGGGCACCAGTCGACGCTGCTCGGCTCTTCTTTCTAGGCAGTGGTGGTGTCGATCTATTTCCTTGGTGAGCAAAACTAGGCAATGGTGAAGTGGGATCATCGAGGCAACCGGAATCTTGGCCGGGAAGAGGAGGCGGCGGGCTAATCCGAGGAACACGATGGGAGCGATCTGCTGCGCGATATTAGGCGAGCAAGGGCACGAGCCAAGGTGAGACGAGCAGGGTAGGGCGTAGGACTGGGTGCGCCATGCAAATGAAGCTGCAGCACCAGACACGCGGTGCTGGCTGGGCGTTCGTGCTTGACTGGAAATGCACACAGGAAAGAACCTTGGCGGCGAGTCTGCTCTTAGCTGACGGTGCTGCACAGAAAAGGAGGGGCGACGGCAGGAAACGCAGGTAGCAAGGGGTGCGATGCCATGGGCTTGGGGAGGGGGTGACGCAGGGGGCACGGCTAGCGGGCCTAGGGCACGGGACATGGGGCCCGGATGTGCGACAGCAACCTAGGCACTCAGGCACCATGGTGGCTCACGAGCAGGATGCAGGGAGGGGGCGCAGCATGCTGCTGCAGTAGGTCGAGGCGAACAGGAGGGCGACGGTGGTGCTCAGGAGGGGGGCACAGCATGGAGCGTGCGGCAGAGTAGACAAACAACAAGGGGGAAGTGATGGCGGCAGGGTAGGGTGACGCGACCGAAGGGTTTACAAAGAGAGCTTCGGAAGGGTTCTATAGTATAGAGGCTCGGGAGTCGGGACCCTAGCTTGGCATGCTACGCATGCCCAGAACAGCGACATGCCGGGCTGGAACTCGGCTTGGGTTTCATCTCGGGCTGGGCTAGCCAGGCATGTGAGCTCGGCCCAAAGAAAATGAACTGCATGCGAAGAGAGAAGAGGGGATCGGGTCAGACCGGAAACATCGAATTCATGTTCGTGTGGGCCGAGGTGGCTTCCGTCATGGAACACAAATTAAAACAACCTTGGAGAAAAGAAGTTGGGGGAAAAAGAGGCTGGGCTAGTGCTACGCGGATCGCCTGGACTCAGTCGATAATAACACTACGCAGTTGGTGGAACTGGGCTGAAATGGGTGTGTCCGATGTTGAATTTTGGTAGGCCAAAGATGAACGTGTGGTCGACTGAGCAGGGTTGGGTCCAAGGATAGGAAAAGAAAGAGCCGTTTAGGTGGACAGACCGAACGGGAGAGCGGATCAAAAGGATAAAGCAGGAAGAGAAAGGTGGATCAGTCTGCACCTTTTATAGGATGAGGACGGTCGGGCTAGCGTCATGTGCATGCCGAGGACAGCAAACACGAGCTATGTGTTTTCGAAAGAAGCCCAAAACAAGCACTTGGTAAAACACTAGCTTGACCTACAGGTGGCATTCAGGAGTAGATGAGGTCGAGCATGTGCGGCCAGATCAAACTCGATCATTGAGTCCTTGCGCGCACATACAGGAAAGCAAAGATTAACATATTATTATGTCGTGTGCGGAAAGAGAGAGGAGGATGACATGTGGGGTCGGAGAGAGGGGGGAAGGAGTGACAGGCTGGCTACTATGTAGAGGAAGAGAGCGGAAAGCAAGGGACGCTCAGGTGGACTGAGATTGACTTGTGCCGATGGACGGAATTTGATTCGCGGAGAGAAAGGGGCTCAACGGCTGAGGCAAATCGAGTTGGATCTTCGGTTTGGAGCAACGGTGCTGGTCTCAGGAGTTGATGGTGATGGAACATCGTCGGAGAAAAATATACTGGAAACAAGCCACATGGCACTGCCTCGAGCGTAACTTGATCGGGGAGAAAGATTAGAGAATGAAGAACTCGAATGGGCAAGATGAGTTGAATCCAGTCTGGGAAGAAAAGAAACAGGATTCTTTTTCTAGAATATATTTTCAAGCTTAAAACAAATCTAGAAAGGTCTAGATAAATATTTTAAACAATGCAAAATATATCCTAAGGATTCGAAAATTCCCGAAGAATTTATTGAAGTTAGTTTGGGGCACGAGAGTCCAAATAACAAAACTCGGAGATAGTGACAAGAATTTAGATCCTTCAAAAAGAAAGATTAGATTTAGCTCTAGGAAAATGAGAATAAATGCCAGAAAAATCTGGAAAATTCTAAAAAAACCCTAAAGATGGATAAACACTTTCTAAAAGATACTCACAATCCAAAATTAAATATTTTGGAGTGTGATATATTTTAACAGAACCTAGAGTGGAGAGAAGTAAGAAAAAAGAGGCTATATGTCTAAGATGAGTCAAAACTCAAAACTCCGTTGGGATTTGACAGACTAAATTAGTCAATTCACAGGATGAATTGGTCAATGGACACATTAAATCGGTCACCTCTCAGTGCTGTAAAGGTAGCCATTGGTTGGCTGACTCCCGGGCCCCTCAAGCCTCACAGGCTGATATGGACATGACCGAATTAATCGGTCATTCCCGAGCCATTCTTCTTCCTTCCAGGACCATGGACTAATTCGGTCAACCCTTGTTGGACTTGACCGATTGAATCCAGAACCTTCAACTCCTGCTGCCCTGGATCAAGGGTTGATTCGGTCCTTCTTTTGCCCCTCGCTGAACGAGTTGATCTAATGCATCGGTTAGGTTTTTTGCTTTTTTTCCCTTCATTCCTTCGCGAATCATGTCATACTTGATTATTTGAATGGCTTCCATTACACCCTTGGAACCTAACAAACACCTTCAAAGGTATAACTTGATAAAACATTGCCCAATGGTTATGTTGTTATTTAATCACCAAAATCACAAACAATGACTTAGGGCCATTTTCCTTACGATTGTGATTGCATCGACGCCTCTATTAGTACTGCCGGTTAATCCTGTGCTGATGCATGTTTTGCCCAAAACCTATTGGAGCAAATATGCTCACTGAGTAATCAAACCACCAATGCACCGATGCCTATATGCATGGCATCGACTGATCCGATACTGTTGATTTTTCTGCACTTGATCGTGGTTGCAATTTTTATTGCACGACCCGTTGAATTTTGATGGAGTCAGTTTATCCAATCAGATGATTTCTGTTGTCATTTGTCCAATTCATCTCAACTGTCATTTAAACACCCCAAAAAATATTCTCTCTGGTTTTTTACTATGACTTGGGTGTCTTGACTATGATTTGGACTTCTTGTCTATGAATTGTACTTCATCCATGAGATCTACAATTCCTACAAACTTGAGCTCATAAACTCCTTAGTCTCATTAACTATGTTCTCACACAATCACCAAAAACACAATAATGGTCTAATGAGACCATGTTTCTTACATTATTAAAAGGAATCGGGTGCTCGTAGTCTAAGAGGGGGAGGGGGTGAATTAGGCAATCTAAAACCTTAACCTAAGGCTCCAACTAGTTTGCACATAAAGTTAAACTATTGCATGCTATCTAGATGTGCAACTATGGTTCTTATAGTAAGAAACCCGCATCCTAAAAGAGTTTTGCAACCAATAGCCAATCCTAGCAAGATACTACAATAGGGATGTAAAGGCACTCAAGTTGCAAGTATGAAATGCAGAAACGTAAAGAGGGGATGAGAGGAAGCAAACTCTCGACATGAAGATTTATCCCGTGGTATCGGTAGGCACTAAGCCACCTCTAGTCCACGTTGTTGAAGCACTCACTCAGAGTATTGTTTCCCGTCAATCAAGTCTCTTCCAGGGACAACTTGACTTGCCACAAAGGCTAGGCCACCAAGGCTCACGCCAAGTTTCCGGTCACCTTGATCCCGCTTTGCACTAAGTAGCTTCTCCATAAAGGAAAGGGGTCTCCACATCTTCTGCACAAAGCCATCAATGCCACTCCACGCCAAGCCCAAGGGTTGAAGACGTAGCCGGTGAGTCTTCATGACTCCAAGGCTCCGGCCTCTTGAGATGCAACTTGATTCACTTAAGAACCAACTCACAAACCTCAAACACCTTGCTCTCTTGCACTCTGTCATGAGCTAACCTATCACTAACACTCTCAAGGTGTGCTAAGGACTAAAGATGTGATCACTAAGCTCTTGGATTGCTTGGAGGTGTTTTTCAATGTGTATGGGACTTCTCTCTACTCCAGCAAGCATAAAAGACCTAGGGTGAGAACCTTATATAGGATAGATGGAGCCATATAGCCGTTACTAGCTGTTGGGGCCTTTTATGTGCAAAGCACCGGTTAAAACGGTCACCACCGTCGGTTTAACCGGTCACTCTAAACTCATACTAGCTGTTGGACCCTAAAAGCCTTTTGTTTTGAGCGTAGTTGCAATCTTGAAATGCACCGACGTGCTATTTTTCCATAGCGTCGGTTTAACCGGTCGATTGGAGCAGCTTGACATGCTCTCTGGATGATGCACCGCTGCCTCTTGTGTATAGCGTTGGTAACCAGTCACTCACATGAATCAGCTTCATGGTGCTTCGTGTTTTGGTCATAACTCTCTACTCCGAACTCTGATTTCGATGATCTTGTACTCTGTGGAAAGCTTGTAAGATGCTCTACAAGATTATCCAGAAGTCCATCACATTAGATTATATTTTGGGTTCCAGTTAAATGCGTCGGTTCAACATATGCTGTGTCGGTTCAACCGATCGCTCACACAGATAGTTTCTTCATCTTTTGATCATAACTTTTTACTCGGAACTTTGATTTTGATGATCTTAGACTCAATGTAAATATTGTGAAATTCTCTACAAGATTCTCTAGAAGTCCATCTCATTATATCAAATTTTGAGTACCCGTTAAATGGTGAAACACCGACACTGCATCGGTTGATCTGGTCATCTCTTTTCTATTTTTCCTTCCATTGTGTTTTGATCATAATTTTTTACTCGGAACTCCCATTTTGATGATCTTGGACTCTATGGAAAGCTTGTGAAATGCTCTACAAGATTCTGCAGAAATATAACTCATTTGATCACTCAAAATATAAATGTGCATGGTATATTCCAATTCATTCCTCTCATTGTCCCAGCTTTGTTATTTCATGTAGAACTCAGCCAATTCAATGCTTCTTTGAGTTCTTTCTTCGTGTTTTGATTTTCTAGGGCTTTATACTTCATCCTTGGGATCTAAGATTATTCTCTTGAAAAATTTATTAGTCTCATGATCATGTTGTCACACAATCACTAAAATTACAAACAATGGCCTAAATGAGGCCATGTTGCTTACGATCTCCCCCTTTTGGTGATTGATGACAACATAATCAAAACAAGCATAAATTTGCAAAGATTGACAAATTAAAATACTTACAATTTCTTAGATGCTTACCACCATCCAATGTTGGCTTGGACTCCTCCTAAGTCTATGATTTCTTCCTTAACTTCTCCCCCTATTTGCAACATCTCCCTATTACACTCGACAAACTTGCTTTGAGCCACATCTCTCCCCCTTTGGAATCAAATCACCTAAAAAGGCCTTGCAAAATAAGATTGCTCAAAGGGAAAAGTTAGTAGCCTAGAGAGTTAATTTCATGAATCATGATCCAAATATATGATATCAATTGAAAATTACTAAGGTGGATCACAAAACCATGAAACTAGCATGACATGAGCTAAGCTTCCACAAAGTGTGTGCATGAAATGATAACGTGAAAATCAAGTGCACAACTAGACATTTGAACAAGAAAGCTTAGATCATATCATGCACGGAGGTAGCTCTAAAAGACAAGGAATTGATAAAGATACCAATGAAAAAGTTAGAACCTTGCATACCTCCGGGGGATGTAGTTAATTGCCTTGATTGTACCAATTGAAAATGACTTGGGTAAAGCCAATTGAAAGATCTTGAGTGATGAGCACTTGGTACATCAAGATGAGCAAATGTATGAGCACATAGCTTATAAACTTAGATATGGAAATTTAAGTTCAATAGAGCATGGCTCAGTATGCATGAAAGCACACTAATTTATCTAATAACTCTTATAGAGTTGTTTATTCACATTGAAAGTGAATAACCTTCTTTTAGAGTGTTTACTCCATTGAGAGACTACAAAAGATAAACTTGAAAACATGTTAGTCTCAAAATCAGAAACCATAGGATGAACTCCCCCTAAATGTGTGCATTTAGTGTTTGAACCACCAAGCAAATGTATGCACATTGTTTTTGACAACAATTGGAAGTTGCTTGTGTTCATGGTACATAAATAAAATACATGCATCATGAAGTCCATGTACCATGAAGGGTAACCACATGTGGCTTTCTACACACTTATCAAACCATGTAGGTTGCTCATGCATGGGTTAGAGCAAGACACAAGCAACCCACTATATATAACACTAGAAAATGCAATGTATGCAAGCATCCTAGCAATATCAACGGAGCTACATGATGCTTGAATTGAAATCTAGCTACCATTATCTTATGGGGGACTTGGAAACAAATGTCCAAGGTGTGACTTAGCTTAGCTTCTTTTAGCTTGAACCTTCTCATCATTTTGTAAGCTAAGCCTCCAAATTCCCTGATAGCCATTCTTGGGCTTCAAGTATCCTTTGGAACCCTCACCATTTGAGGCCCCTTCATCTTGGTGATGAATTTCTTGGGCACCCAAATGGAGTGGTTCCAACTCTTTTCCATCTTCCCAACCTTGTGAGCAATCACTTTGCCATTAGTCTTCTTCATGATCACGTAGGAGGTGCTTTTACTTTTATTACTCCGGTTGGGCTTGGTGTAGATGAGAGAACTCTTGATGGTGAGTTTTTTCTTGTTCTTCTCATCCGAAAGCTTGTTCTTTGGTTGAGGGAACTTGTTGGACTTGTGACCTTCTTGATGGCACTTAAGGCAAGTCATGGTTGATCCCTTCTCAAGCTTTTTCACCATATCTTCACAGTTATCTTGAGAAGGTTGGACTATGTTCTTGCTCTTCAATCTTGCCAAGTCCCTCATGAGCCTTTCTACTTCTTGCTCGAGCTCATCATTCTCCTTAGCAATGATATCATCACATGATTCTACAACAACATCCTCATTATATTTCTCATTGCAAGGGTTAGAGCAAGATATATCAATTAAATCGATGCAAGAAGTTGAAGCATCTACCTTAGAGATTGGGATTGCACAAGGGATAGATTGCTTCATTTCCAAAAAGTCATTAGTTTCATTCTTAGTGCTCTCAATTTTTAATTTGAGCTCTTCATGCTCCTTGGTAATCAATTTGAATTTGGACAACAAATCATCATAATTTGTAGCAAAAGAAGCATTAAGATCATTGAGAGCGTTAAGGTTTTTTATTTATTTATAATATTTTAATAACTTTTTGGTGCTCATGAACTAAGTCTAGAAGTTCATCAATTGAAGGAGAATCGGAGTCATCATCGCTGACATTGCTTTCCATACCTCTGGCCATAAGGCATATGTTTGATGGTGATGAAACCATGTTGGTGCGGGTGGTGAATCTCTCGTGTGACTCAACACTTGAGCTTGTTCTTGATTCCTCACCCCCGCTTATCCGTTCCCCAAATGTAGCAAAATATTCATGCTTGGGATTCTTCTCCTTCTTTTCTTGCTTCTTCTTGTACTTGATCCTCTCAACCTTCATGTGTTGCTGATGATGTCCATCTTTGAGGAAGACCATATATCCCATCATGTTGATTTTCTTCAAGCACTTGTTCATCTTCATGGCTTGATTCAAAAGGTTGGGATTCATTTCTTCTTTTTTATCATTTGAGGAGCTTTTGCATGCCTCCTCTTCTTCCTCTTTACTTGAGCTTTGTTTGATCACAATCTTCTTCAACTTCTTAGTTTTCTTGCTTGAAAGGGCACTATGTGTTGGTGAAGAAGGTGGTGCTCTTGGCTTGATATCATTGCGAAGCTCATGGGTGATCACATTATTGATGACTTGATTTGGTGTCAAGGTGGCAAGCTCTTTCTCATAGATAATAGTTGTCACCAAATCATAGTCCAGCCTCTATAGTGAGTGAAGGATCTTGCGAACGAGTTCTGTATCTCCAATTTGCTTCACACCTAGGGAAATGATCTTATTCCCAAGAATATTCAATCGTGAGTATATGGATTCAGCATTCTCATCAAGTTGGTTAAAGCTGTTGAGCTTATCTGTAACAAAACTGTCTAAATTAAACCGGCTTAAGTGTGTAACTATCATCTTAATAGTTAATCAAGTTACTACACACTTAAAATGGTGTAATCCAGCAGTCAGTCGGGTAAATCGCGATAAATTATGGTGATCAAGGATAAAAAAAACACTGGAAGTCTCGCACGAAGACAGATGATTACAAGCAGATAGAAGTTCTCAATTTTAATTTACAATGCAGAGCTTTACAAAATAAGTTTAAATAAATTCTCAGAGTTCAACATGCAGTGGAATTTTAAGTAAAAGTTCAGTTTAAAAACAACGATAACTATGAAGGTGTGAGAATGTCACATCGAGCCCACCGATGTGAGTCCTGGTTAGCTCCAACCAGCAGCTACCTGAAAATAGGGTCAACAACAAACCTGAGTATACTAATACTCAATAAGACTTACCCAACTATGGTATATACTTAGCCGACTCCTAGTATGCAAGGCTTTTGGCTATGGAGTTTATTTTGCTGGAAAGCTACTAATAGTGGATTCTTACTTTTAATATTTTAGCTCAAGTTTAATGTACAAATACTAGCTAGGTTTGCAACAACATCTAGAGAAAGCTTGGTATATCATATTAATCTTCCAAGAGTATCATGACAAACATATCATTTCATTCCATTCTCATTCCAATTCTTTACTATGATGTGACACAATGACCAAGGCTCTCATATCTGCGAGTCACGGCAAATCGATCCGATTTAACCTTGCAAGGTGGACCTAATACACGAGACACGTGCAAGCCACGCCGGGCCACACGTGTCAACCGTTCCCATCATCGCCCCGATGTCTGAACCACGCCTGCCAAAACCCAGGTGAAGAGCCCCACACGGCGAACACCCAGTGAACCCGAAGGCGACATATAACACCCGCCATCATCCCACTCCAAGAGTAGCAGGTCATGATTCAAATATCGTTGCAAGTCAGGTAATTAGCTTACTGGTTTCGACTACCTCCTACTCTGGCCATGTGATTAGTAATGTTCAATCCTCGATCAACAATGCCAACAACGGTACGGTCCTCAATTGACACAAGCAGAGGATTATTTTCTATCCATTTCATATTCTTAACCAAACTCATCTCCGCCTAGTCTTTATTTTTCTTTCCTCATTGATTCATTCTCAAGTAACTTTGCCATAAGTAACAAGGTCCTATATCTCGCGAGTGACATGAAATCACTCGACTTCTACTAATCCTATTTAAGCATGGCAATACTAACAATCTACACATACTAGTAGATAAACCGAGGGAACCTAGAGATCACGCATCTAAGGTTTCAATCAACACCTAGAAAACTTAATGCGTAATAATTAAATAAATAACCATTGTATACTGAAGTTAAGGGTTATGCTCTGGGGCTTACCTGGTGGTAACATTAAGTCAGTGTTAGAACTAGCAAGGCCTTGGGCCCTTTCGATCTTGGGCCGGGTCTTTGGCTACTCCAGCTGGTCCTTCTCTCTTCAGGATACGTCCACCAAACATCATCTTGCGGTTTCGGTTCCGTCATCACGTGCTTCACATCCACACGTTGTACATCTAGCATACCTAAATGAGATGCCACAGTGCTGATATATGAATGCATGGATGATGGATCAAAAAGGACAAGAAATAAAAAGCATAAGGTCACTATTGCATGGGCTTGAGCATCCATATGAATGAAGGTTAACTAAACATCATACAAGTCTACCATAGAGATAGCAAGCACATCAAGAATGGTACACAAAGTAGAGAGAGTAAACTAAAGGATTTTATTTAGCTGAAAGCAAGGATAAGAAAGGTAAATAAAACAAGGCACACTCTGGTCCTAACAGAGTTAACACAATTTACACATGATCAACACAATTTGCTGAATTTAACCATGCGGAAAAGAATTATTTAGCAGCAAACATAAAAGGAAAAGCTATAACTAGTAGCTAATCAAAAGCAAAAACTTAACATGCAGACATGATTTAGCAACATAAATTAACTGGCATGATAAGCTATTGGTAAAGGGTGTAACAAAAGTTTATCCAAATTTATGGACAACAACAACTATTTATTTTAGCCTTAGCAAGATAAGCCGAACAAAAACAGAGTTACACAAGTGCACATAACTTCTGGACATGAAATTTTTATGGTGCATTAAACATGCAAAGACTAGACTACTGCATACATTTAATAATTTTTGGACTTCCAGAACTGCGGATATTAAATAAACAAGCTTAAACAAGCCTTAATCATGATTAAATCAATACATCACAGAAATGTTAACCAAATAGTAGGTTTAATATTTTTCCTAAGAACTACATGTCAAAACAAAGCTAACCCAACTAGTTTTCTACTTTTAGCATGCTCCTATCTCCATTTATGCATTTAACAAGCCATAAGAGCATTTATCTAGCATAACTAAAACTGCATAGAACAAGTTATCAAACAACACATTTCATGGTTCTATCATAAAGAGCATAAAAAGATGAGGCTAACAAAAGTTGGTTCACTAATGTTGGACACTCCTAACTCAAGATATTAATTTCCAAAGATTGTTACGTTTTCTGAAAACTAAAGAGTGTGAAGATAAACAACAAAACCCTAGGTTTGGCTACACGCACCCGGTAGGGTGCACAAGGGGTGGCTGCCATGTGGGGCCTGCAGGGTCAACGACCCCACCTACCATAGGGACAACAGCAGGGGTGGCGCTTTGACCGGCGAGAGCTCGCCACCGGCAAGGATTTCGGCGATGGGGCTGGCACAGGAGGCACGAGCATGGCCGAGCGGTGTTTGGGAGCCCTGTGTGGCTGCTGGCCTACCGTAGGCGGTCTGCGGCCTGCGGCTCGGGCTGGCCATGGCGGTCGCAGTAGTGCAGCATTGCCTGCACACGCACAAGGCCAGGAAGGGGCGGAGAAGTAAGAGGGGGGCGCGCAGGTTGCTCACCATGGGCTCGAAACGGGCGAGGAACGGCCAAAGTGTTGGAAATATGCCCTAGAGGCAATCATAGAGATGATCACATTTTCTTATATTTATAATTAATAAAATGTTCCTTGAATATCCATGAAAGGTAACTTGTATTGATTGACAATTATGTAAATTGTTTGTTAGACTTTTTACTTGTATGGTTATTCTAAAGATTTTCCTAGTCGGAGTTCATGCAAGGATACATATAAATATTAGACTAGCACATGTATTAGTTGTGACTATGTTTCACAAGTGATGGATATAGAGATGTCAAACTAATAATGTGGGCTCATGTAGGAGATGAGACTGGACTGACCCAACACGAGAGATGGTGATTTCTCATTGCACAATATGTACGTTGTGTCCTTAAACCTGAGATTGTCGCATGTACTTAAGATGTGAACCGACTTACTTAGGAGCCATCAAATGTTACTCCGTAACTGGATAGTTATAAAGGTGGCTTTTAGGTTTGTCAAGAAGCATGTTGTGAGACATGGTCAGTCGAGATAGGATTTGCCCCTCTCTATCTGAGAGAAATATCTCTGGGCCCCTCGAGTGAGTCAGATCAAGAAAGTGCATGGCCATGCTAGGGTTAAGTGTTAACCGAGGATCTGAATCACAGCATCGAGAAAGAGAGGTCAGCTTAGAGCTAGACCAAATATCATGAGGCAAAAGGAACAACATGTATATGACATTGTGATGGTTTGTCTAATATGATCTTTGCGTGCGCATAGGAGTTGTCATGTCTTGCTAGAGGCCGTTGTCGACTATTGGGCCGAGTAAGAGTACTCGGGCCACGTCTATTCGCATATGAGCCCATAGGGTCACACACTTAAGAGACTGAAGCCTAATAAGGATGAGATCCAAATTAGACTGGGCTTAGGTGCACTAATGGGCCTCGATATAAAGCCCATTAAGGGGGCGCCTAAGAGGAAGCCCATCAAAGGGCGCCCCTAGGGGCTATATAAGCAAAGGGGGTGCCCAAGGTGAACCCTAGCCCTCTTCCTGGTCGCCGCCCCTCCTCTTGCTGGCCGCCCCTCCTGTGCGCCGCTCCCTAGGTTGCTCTCGCGGACCTAGCAGTCCGGAGCGTGACGCTTCTTCTCGTACGTGTGGATACCTTGGAAGTGTTGCATCTGCTACACAAGAACAAGCCGCACGTGAGGTTCTCGCAACTGCACTGCTAGCTTCCATCTAAACAACACCAACGCGCTTCAGAAGTTTCACATCCGCACGTCTAGTGGTAATCTCATGATCTATAATAGCAGTAGTTTCTGGTTATGGGTAGAAATTTTTATTTTTCGCTACCCATATCTCTACACGAAGGAAGGGGATCGATGGGCGGCTAGACTTCCCGGTGCGGTGGCTGCTCTGGCTGGCCCAAAATTGACCAATTCCGGCCTGCGAAGGGGCAGCTGAACCCAAGGATGCATGGCAAAGGTGCGGGAGGGAGTTGTGGTTACGCCCGTGGAAGGAATCGACAAACGGCGGGTCGAGCTAGTCGGAATTGACGAAGGGGCGGCGGTTTGCTCCTTCTCACTTGAGGAGGAAGAAAGGGGAATGGAGCGCCGGGGACTCGGATATGTTATGGCGCATAGGTGGGGGCTCAGGGAGGATAAGACCGGCTTGGCCACACAGGGAGATGCCCAGCAAGCGGCAGCCAGGTGGCCGGACTATGCCGTCGCCGGCATGGGCGCATGTACGGGAGCCGGGAGCAGGTGAAACAGGGGAGAGATTCAAATGAATTTGGCTTGATTTTTGACCGGCAAAAACTCAAAATTTCGCATTGGAACTTGAATTTCGGCCAAAACAAAAGTTTTAGATTGAGAAAAGAGCTACAACTTTGATGTTGGACAAAAAGTGATTTGACCTTTAGATTTGACAGAAAAATAGGAATTAGAGCTCAACAAACATGAAATGTAACTAAACAAGCAGACTTAACACTAATGACCATGCTTAAGCGATGATTGGTCACTAAGGCACAAAATTAACACCAGGGGTGTTACATTATCAATGAGAACATGGTATCTTTCATTAGCAACATCCTTTGTGCTCTCATGGTTCTCATTGATAGTCTTCCATAGCTCCTTAGCATTTTCACTTGCAAACACATGATTGAACACATTGTCACTAAGAGAAGACAATATTGTTTCTCTTGTTGACCATTGTTTTTCACTCCTTCACTTACTACCCTCTAAACATTTAGGCCTGTTGCTTGAAGATGGGCTTGCATTAAAATCTTCCAACATTGGAAGCCTGTGCCATCGAACCGTGGAGAACTTGTCAAAAGGATTCATCCCTTCCCCAAAGAGTCAACTCACTAGGCGGTGAAGCCTAACCGATACTATGAGCTGATATACACAAATTGTCAATGGAATTGTCTTTCTTTGTGAAAGATGTGAGTCCCAGCTATGATACCAATTGAAAAGAATTGGGTGCTCGTAGCCTAAGAGGGGGAGAGGGTGAATTAGATAATCTAAAACCTTAACCCAAGACTCCAACTAGTTTGCACATAAAATTAAACTATTGCATGCTATTTAGATGTGCAACCTATAGTCAATCATAGCAAGATACTACACTAAGAATGTAAAGACACTCAAGTTGCAAGTATGAAATATGGAAACATAAATAGGGGATGAGAGAAATCAAACTCTCGATATGACGATTTATCCCGTGGTACCAGTAGGCACTAAGCCACTACTAGTCCATGTTGTTGAAGCACTCACTAAGAGTTTACTTTCCGGCAATCAAGTCTCTTCCGGGGACACCTTGACTTGCCACAAAGGCTAGGCCACCAAGGCTCACGCCAAGTTCCCGGTCACCTTGATCCCGCTTTCCACTAAGTAGCTTCTCCATAAAGGAAAGGGTCTCCACATCTCCTGCACAAAGCCGTCGACGCCACTCCACGCCAAGCCCAAGGGTTGAATACATAGCCGGTGAGTCTTCATGACTCCAAGGCTCTGGCCTCTTGAGATACAACTTGGTTCACTTAAGAACCAACTCACAAAGCTCAAACACCTTGCTCTCTTGCACTCTCTCATGAACTAACCTAGTACTAACACTCTCAAGGTATGCTAAGGACTAAAAATATGATCAATAAGCTCTTGGAAGGTTTGGAGGTGTTCTTCAATGTGTATGGGACTTCTCTCCACTCCAGCAAGCACAAAAGACCCGGGGTGAGGCCCTTATATAGGATAGAGGGCGCCATATAGCCATTACTAACCATTGCGGCCTTTTCTGTGCAAAGTAACAATTAAAATGGTCACCACCATCGGTTTAACCAGTCACCCTAAACCCATACTAGCCGTCGGACCCTAACATCCTTTTGTTTTGAGCGTAGTTGCAATCTTGAAATGCACCGACGCGTTGTTTTTCCATAGCGTCGGTTTAACCGGTCGATTGGAGCATCTTGACATGCTCTCTGGATGGAATTTGATTCGCGGAGAGAAAGGGGCTCAGCGGCTGAGGCAGATTGAGTTGGGTCTTGGGTTTGGAGCAACGGTGCTGGTCTCAGGAGTTGATGGTGATAGAACATCATCGGAGAAAAATATACTGGAAACAAGCCACATGGCACCGTCTCGAGCGTAACTTGATCGGGAAGAAAGATTAGAGAATGAAGAACTCGAATGGGCAAGATGAGTTGAATCCAGTCTAGGAAGAAAAGAAACAAGATTCGTTTTCTAGAATATATTTTCAAGCTTAAAACAAATCTAGAAAAGTCTAGATAAATATTTTAAACAATGCAAAATATATCCTAAGGATTCGAAAATTCCCGAAGAATTTATTGAAGATAGTTTGGGGCACGAGAGTCCAAATAATAATACTCGGAAAAAAGAGATTGCATGTCTGAGATGAGTCAAAACTCAAAACTCCGTTCGGATTTGACAGACTAAATCAGTCAATTCACAGGATGAATTGGTCAATGGACAGATTAAATCGGTCATCTCTCATTGCTGTAAAGGTAGCCGTTGGCTGGCTGACTCCCGGGCCCCTCAAGCCTCACGGGCTGATATGGACATGACCGAATTAATCGGTCGTTCCTGAGCCGTTCTTCTTCCTTCCAGGACCACGGACTAATTTGATCAACCCTTGTTGAACTTGACCGATTGAATCCAGAACCTTCAACTCCTACTGCCCTAGATCATGGATTGATTCGGTCCTTCTTTTGCCCCTCGCTGAAACGAGTCGGTCTAATGCATCGGTTAGGTTTTGTGCTTTTTTTCACTTCATTCCTTCGCGAATCATGTCATACTTGATTATTTGAATGGCTTCCATTACACCCTTGGAACCTAACAAACACCTTCAAAGGTATAACTTGACAAAACATTGCCCCAATGGTTATGTTGTTATTTAATCACCAAAATCACAAACAATGGCTTAGGACCATTTTCCTTACAATTGCGATTGCATCGACGCCTCTGCTAGTACTGGCGGTTAATCCAGTGCTGATGCATGTTTTGCCTAAAACCTTTTGGAGCAAATATGCTCACTGAGTATTCAAAGCACCAATGCGTCGATGCCTCTATGCATAGTGTCAGCTGATCCGGTACTGCTGATTTTTCTGCACTTGATCGTGGTTGCAATTTTTCATTGCATGACCCGTTGAATTTTGATGGAGTCTGTTTATCCAGTCAGATGATTCCTAGTATCATTTGTCCAATTCATCTCAACTGTCATTTGAACACCCCAAAAAATATTCTCTTTGTTTTTTTACTATGACTTGGGTGTCTTGACTATGATTTGAATTGTCTTGTCTATGAATTGTACTTCATCCATGAGACCTATAATTTCTACGAACTTGAGCTCATAAACTCCTTAGTCTCATTAACTATGTTCTCACACAATCACCAAAAACACAACAATGGTCTAATAAGGCCATATTTCTTACATTATTGAAAGAAATCGGGTGCTCATAGCCTAAGAGGGGGGGGGGGTAAATTAGGCAATCTAAAACCTTAACATAAGGCTCCAACTAGTTCGCACATAAAATTAAACTATTGCATGTTATCTAGATGTGCAACTATGGTTCTAATAATATGAAATCTGCATCCCAAAAGAGTTTTGCAACCAATAGCCAATTCTAGCAAGATACTACACTAAGGATGTAAAGGCACTCAAGTTGCAAATATGAAATGCAGAAACGTAAAGAGGGGATGAGAGGAACCAAACTCTCGACATGAAGATTTATCTCGTGGTATCGGTACGCACTAAGCCACCCCTAGTCCATGTTGTTGAAACACTCACTAAGAGTATTGCTTCCCGTCAATCAAATCTCTTCCAGGGACACCTTGACTTGCCACAAAGGCTAGCCCACCAAGGCTCACACCAAGTTTCCGGTCATCTTAATCCTGTTTTCCACTAAGTAGCTTCTCCATAAAGGAAAGGGGTCTCCATGTCTCCTGCACAAACCTATTGATGCCACTCCACGCCAAGCCTAAGGGTCGAAGACATAGCCGGTGAATCTTCATGACTCCAAGGCTCCGGCCTCTTGAGATTCAACTTGGTTCACTTAAGAACCAGCTCACAAGGCTCAAACACCTTTCTCTCTTGCACTCTCTCATGAGCTAACCTATCACTAACACTCTCAAAGGTGTGCTAAGGACTAAAGATGTGATCACTAAGCTCTTGGAAAGCTTGGAGATATTCTTCAATGTGTATGGGACTTCTCTCCACTCCAACAAGCACAAAAGACCCAAGGTGAGGCCCTTCTATAGGATAGAGGGCGCCATATAGCTGTTACTAGCCGTAGGGGCCTTTTCTGCGCAAAGTACTGGTTAAAACGATCACCACCGTCGGTTTAACTGGTCACTCTAAACCCATACTAGCCCGTTGGACCCTAACAACATTTTGTTTTGAGCGTAGTTGCAATCTTGAAATGCACTGACGCGCTGTTTTTCCATAGCATCGGTTTAAACGGTTGATTGGAGCAGCTTGACATGCTCTCTGGATGATGCACCGACGCCTCTTGTGTATGGCGTCGGTTTAACCAGTCACTCACATGAATCAGCTTCATGATGCTTCGTGTTTTGGTCATAACTCTCTACTCCGAGCTCCGATTTTGATGATCTTGTACTCTATGGAAAGCTTGTAAGATGATCTACAAGATTATCCAGAAGTCCATCACATTAGATCACATTTTTTGTTCGAGTTAAATGTGTCGGTTCAACCGGTCTCTCACACGGATAGCTTCTTCATCCTTTGATCATAACTTTTTACTCGGAACTCCAATTTTGATGATATTGGACTCTATGGAAAGATTGCAAAATTCTCTACAAGATTCTGTAGAAGTCCATCTCATTATATCACATTTTGAGTACCGGTTAAATGGTGAAATACCAACACTGCATCGGTTGATCCAGTCACCTCTTTTCTCTTTTCCTTTGTGTTTTGATCATAATTTTTTACTCGGAACTTCAATTTTGATGATCTTGGACTCTATGGAAAGCTTGTGAAATGTTATACAAGATTCTGCAGAAATATAACTCATTTGATCACTAAAAATATAAATATGCATGGGACATTCCAATTCATTCATCTCATTATCCCGGCTTTATTATTTCATGTAGAACTCATGCAATTCCATGTTTGTTTGAGTTCTTTGTTCGTTTTTTGCTTCCCAAGGGCTTAAAATACTTCATTCTTGGAACCTAAGATCATTTATTTGATAAATTTATTAGTCTCGTGATCATGTTGTTGCACAATGATCAAAATCATAAACAATAGCCTAAATGAGGCCATGTTCCTTACAATTATACCTAGGAAGAATCGTCATGGATCCTGTACATGTCAATCTTTCGAAAAACGATTGGGGCTTGAGGAAAAAAAAACAAATAAGTATCTATCAGTTTGCCTTTTGCCCCATCTCTCTCAGATGTAGGGGAGGTATCTACTTCGGTGCACAGGTTGGTTGTTGACATTATTGTAGCACTACGTCGCATCGGAGAAGTAAGAGGAGAGAGCAAGAGGGTGAAAATGTGGAGTGTATGTATACCAGGGCTTTGAATTTCGTTTTTCTTTTTTTGTCTCCTACAAATTAAAATAATTGGGATTCGCAAAATCTTGCAAAATTCAGATTCTTTTTGTCAAATTTCTGACCAAATTCGTGGCAGATTGAAATATCTTACAAGCTTATATAATGTTTATATAACGTGTACAACGTGGGAACTTTGATTGAGCAGATCAGTCGGTTCTATGCCCTTGTAGATCCTTTTGGATGTTTGCTATCCTTCTATCCTTTTTCTGTACATGAAAATACATACATGTGTCACTACTGGATTCAGCTAATTTGTCGTGTGCCAGAGGCACACGGCAAAGCCTCTTATGCACACGGCAAAAGCTTTACCGTGTGTCACACACGATAAAGAGCTCACGGCAAACATCGGCTGGCAAAGCCATCTTTGCCGTGGGTCTTTTATCGGGCACACGGCAAAGACTTTGCCGTGTGCTATGGTTGCCCACGGCAAAAAAAGTGACGGTGACGACCACTCAACGACGACGACCCTTTTGCCGTGTGCCCTGACGGCGCGGCACACGGCAAAGAAGCATTCTTTATTTGTCGTGTGCTACTGACCAGGCACACGGCAAAGAGCACCTATTTGCCGTGTGCTATGGCTATTGTACACGGCAAAGTCAGCCTATTTGCAGTGAATGCTGGTGGCGAAAGACCCATCGCCGTACCCAGAGTGTGCATATACTAAAGAGCCTGCTCCAGTCTCTTGCGTTCGGCCTCCTGCCTCTCCTGAAACTCTTGCTCCATCCTCTCCCGCTCGGCCTTCCACCTTGCCTCCATCAACTGCTGCCGTGCTTTAAAGTCTGCTTCCATCCGGGCCTACAATATTTGATCTCAGGGTTACAATACAAATCAAACATATGTAAAAAAATCAATGAATGATGGATAAAATAGAAATAACCTGTAGTGCCTCCATCTGGGTCTATGCAGCGTCTGGCCATGGGCGTATGGCTGGGCTTGCGCTGGTGCTCCTAGCTCGAATCTGCGAGATAGTTGCAGTACTGGCCGTGTCGAGTGTTCTGTCGCCAATCCAGTACCAGCCATGCTTCTTGCCTCCTTCCACCCTCATGATGATTTCTCCAACAAGGGGCTGCAATCTCAGATCATAATCCGGCCCATGGACCTCCCGTGCCATCGAGGTGTACTCACTGAGATGGTTGTGGATGCTCGCATTGTTGTACGCCTTGGGCAGGTCCTCCGGGTTGTAGGTGACATGGGATGTCGCCTTCCTCTTGTGGGCCAAAGCCCATGCCTAGAGCTGGGAGCAAGACTAGCCACCATGTGCCGCCGACTCCAAAAAAGAAGCAATATGATTGGAAATTATATAGAATTGAGCGTTAGAATAAAGAAATAAATTCACGTACCCATCTATCTGTGTACTCGTTGAGGTGATGGTTGCCTTGATGGTGTGGTGCACCTAGCATCATCAAGCGCCGCTACCGGCAAACATTGTGGATCTCCATTCAACCCTCCGCGCACCACTTATCCACCATTATTTCCTAGCACTGAGTATCCCCGGCTAACCACCACGACGGCACCTACACGTTATCAAGTACATAACATATAAGAAAATCAATTGGAGCGTACTTCATCTAATAAAAAGTAAGTATTAATAATGTTCTATATTTACCTATAGGAATTATTCCTGGGTCAGCCTCATGTTTCTCGCAACCTCTTTCTTGACCTTCCTTCCTTCAAAGTGAGCGCAGTATGTCACGATGGCCTGGATGCGCGCCTCGTAATGCATATCCGCCACCAGCTTATAACAGGTTGTGTTAGCCACCTCGAGCGCTCTGGGCAGCATTCCCTTCTCGCATCTGTAGAAATCCTGCATATAGATGCGATGTCATATCTTCAAGAATGTCCGATGAATGTGATATATTGAGAAATATAGTGCGAGAAAGACTTACCCACAGTTCGTTCAACACCCGCTGTGCCCTGCCCTGTTCGGAAATATCCTGCCTTCCCGATCAGGTGCATCGGTGGAGGTGACGTAGTGCTCCCACGACGACGCCGGCTGAAGTCGACCGCCAATCTGCATCACGCTAGGGAAGTGTAGCTTGCAGAGCAGCCCCAGGATGCCATTGGGCAAGTGTTTGTGAACACCTGGAGCGATGATCACAAAGTTCATGCCCAAGCGCTTAACACAAACTATTAGTTTCAATTGTGATTTTGAACATATCAAAAGAAAAAGTAATGATAACATCTAAATTTTCTCACCTTTTCCCGTCGGGTCGTATAATCGACCGTCTCTCAAAAGGTATCGGTCGCTCCGGGAGACTCGAGGGGCCTCGCAACCAGACACGAGGTATGGCGCCTGCCTCCGCCACCACCTCCTCCTCCTTGTCCTGCTCCTTCTGCTCCTCCTCTCCTGAGGCATGCGCCTCAGGTACCGTGTCCTCCTCCTCCTCCTCCTCCTTAGACGACGACGCAGAAACTACAGATGAGGGTGACCTCCTGCGAGTCCCCCTCCTCCCTCGAGCCATGCCAGAGTCCTTAGTTGCTGCAGGCGCCGATGAACTTGCTGCACCCTTCCCTTTTCCCTTGCCTCTCCCTCGAGTCGTCCGGGAGGACTCACCAATCCCACTAACTCTGCCGAACACATCTATGAGCGACCTCATGATACCTCCGCCGCGTCCCACTATCTTTGTTCAATCGCCTGCAATTAAAAAGGAGTAAACCAATCAATACATGTATTACAAATTAATTAGTACAACTAGTAAATAAGTTAGTACAACTAGTAAAATGAACAAAATATAGTTAGAAAATAATATAGTATTACAGCTAGTATATTAATTAGTATGGAACTTACATATATTAGAAATGCTCATTATGATTGGGATTAGCTGGATCATATTTCTCATCATCGCTATCACATGTGTCGATATAATCAACGCCATTCTTCAAAGGAGGAACATTGTCATCATCACTGTCATTGCCTAAACGTAATCGCTCAAGTAATTCTAGTTCCTTCAAATTATGAACCTCATCCCCGGCCTCCTCGTGAACAACTTTTTCATTGTCTACTTCCATTCCAATCGCTTTGGTTAAATCTATTTCAAAACTCTCTTCTAGTCCATGTTCTTGAAAGAACTCTTCGGCATATATGTTTGGGTCTATGTTGTAATCTTTATTATTTGGGACAGGTAGTTTACCATATAGTGATACTTTATACACAACATCTCAACCCTCGAGACGGTCGTCGGTTTGACACGGGTATGAGAGATAATAAACTTACGTGGCCTGTTGAGCTACAACATAGACATTGTCTCCTAAATACACTCAAAATATCCAGAGGCACACTGAAAATGAAGACGTACACCCGGCAAACATGCTCGCGCGTCTGCACATCGGAACTAATAAATTGTTATGAACTTGACAACCAGAATAGCTAGGAAATTTGGGGTGAAGGGGATAGAAGGATGCAGAGTTTGGAGGAAGAACAGGAAAATGTTCATACGATTCTTATTACTTGACTCGAATCACAGGGCTGCTGGGATTTATAGATCATCCGCAGCACAACCAATCCAACGCCAGCACGACAACAGCTGTTCTTTTTTTTTTGTGTGTGTGGGTGGGTGGGGGACTGGGGGGTAGGTGTAGACAACATCTGTTCCAGAATGGGCCTACTCACTTCTGGATCGTGACACTAATAAGGCCAGCTTTTGCAAATGGCAGGGAAAGTAACAACGCAACACAAGAATGTTAGTTTCACTTTTAGCTAGGTGAAAGAATGTCTACACCTATTCACCGGAAGGCGAAAGTCAACCCAATGCAAATAAATTTCCAAGCATGGTTGCAAACAAAAAAGAATTAAACAATCTCGCCCAACTGACCAACCAGCGAAAGTGGACAGTTACTACGGCGAGGCGACACAATTACGCCGGCCGGCCTGGTAGTGGGACTGGGAGGGGACACGCACGCTGTGGGTTGCCTGCTGGCCGTGGTTTTTAAGTCGTCCGACTAATCGTAATTAGTCGCGACTAATAATTCTTATCGGTTCTCAACTACCGATAAGGACTACCGACTCGATTGTCTCGATTAGAACTAGTCATCTGACTAATCATCGACTAACCGTGATTAGTCATCCAATTAGCGTGTGGACGACTAGTTTTAATGTGCAGCAACTTTGGGCCTGGTAATTTTTGGACAATTTGGTGGCCGATTAGATTTAGATTTAGTTATATAAGTCTCAGCATTATTTCCAGTTGCTGTGCTGCAAGCCGCCGGCCATCCCTGCAAGCAACAACTTGCAAACCTGATTTTTTTTGTGTTTGGATACTTTGGAGTTTGGATTCCGCAGCAATATTTTCCTGACGGTCAGTGTATCTCCTCTATCTTGCTGTTGTTTTATCTCTAGTCTAGTGCTTTTTTAGTCTAATTCACAAATTAAAACTCACAAATTACAAAGTTAATGACCATCTAAGTATGTGACCATCAACATTATCTTGATATTTGGTTAAATAACATACTATATTTTATATGGGTCCGATATATATAGTATTGATCCTGGAATATACAAGACGACTAGACTACGACTAGGACCGACTAGACTCGACTAATCGAGCTAATCGACGACTAATCATGACTAATCGTTTTATCAGTGGTCTTACGATTAGGTTCCATAATACGATTGAAAATATTGGTTCACGACCTCCAAACCTCTGCCCCGTAAGCAGACACGGCCGTGGCAGCGAACAGTGCCATGGACGACCAGACCAGCACCCTGGCGGCTGGCGCAAGACACGCTCTGGCCGGTATCGGCGCGGCGGCGAGCAGCAAGAACCCCAAGCCGGACACGAACGCCGATGTCAGCACAACCATGAACGTGTCCATAGCCACTGCCTTATTGTGATCGCCCTTCTGGCCGAGAGCGCCCCCAAACACGCTCATGATGGCTCCCAGCGTCGCCGTCGTCACCTTGTTCGCGAGGTCCTCCATCGCCTTGAGCCGGGCCTCCTCGTTCTCCTGCTCCCGCAGGTTGTTGTCCCTGCCGCGCCGACCATGGCTGGCGACACAGTACTGGAGCAGCAGGCAGAGAACAGCTGTGACACCTAACGGCGCGAGCGCCGCAACAATGCGGTACCCCAGGACCACGAAGGCCGCGGTGAAGGCGGCGGAGGCCAGCAGGCAAAGCAGGACGCCGTTGGCAAGCTTGATCGCCGCGACGAGGAACCGCCGGAATCGCAGGTTGGTGATCTCCGGCACCATCTTCGACACCGTCATCACGAACATGCCCGCGATGGAGGTGGCGAACATGAGGAAGATGGAGGCGTAGGCGGCCCTGCTGACCGCGCCGGACGCCTTGGACGCGCTGAAGAGCACGCCGATGAGGCCGCCAAACGCAGAGTTGATGATGGAGGAGGTGATCTTCGACGCGGCGTCCAGCTCCTCCCTGTCCTCCGCGTACGCCTCTTCCGCACCGCCACCGCCAGCACGGCGCCTCAGGTACCAGTGCGCCCCGGCGGCCGGCAGCAGGACCGCCACGACCGCGGCGAGGCCGATGCACCGGTAGACCCTGCCGGGCAGGAGCGCCATGACGCTGAGCAGAGTCAGCACCGGGAGCCCGGCGCAGGCGATGCGCAAGCACCTGGAGGCGGCGCGCTGAGTGCCGGAGACAAGGTCCTCGCGGAGGCCGAGCAAGTTGAGGCTGAGCAGCATGAGGGCGTTGCCGCTGAGGAAGGTGGCGAAGGACAGCAGCAGCGAGACGGTGAAGCGCACGTTCCCTGGGTGCTTAGCCTCCGGGGGGAGGCAGAGCCAGCCCAGCAGCACAGCCAGGGCGAAGACGGCGGTGGCCGCGCCCAGCTCGAGGCTCTCCTTGTCCTTGGCTTTTTGGTATTGCTCCTCGCTCTCCCTATCGCTTGCCGCTGCAGTCCTAGAGCCCGCCTCTGCCTGAAATGCAGGATACCAGCTGCTTTAGTCCAAACGCGTTGCTCAACCTGCGCAATGGACGCGTCAGTTAGTGCATCTACCATTGAATGGCAAAAAAAGGGAGAATTTGTAGCCAAAGTTGTGAAATTTTACATTTCTTTTGTGGTTTTAAAAGAATATATATGACCTTCTACATTTGTTATAACAGTAGGATCAACTCACGAAAGCTTAGACTTTGCACGAATTGTAATCTTTTATGTCTGGCAAAATCTCACGGTGTCATTTTTACATTTCTAGTTAATATATATACATATATATGAATAATAAATTAAATAATTTCTTAAGCATTCAACCTTTCCTACTATTTACGGCTCTAGCAGTTGCCCACCCTAATTGGCACGCGGGACCTCATGAGTCACTGAAAGTAACCTAGCTTGGCAAATAATTACTTTCTTACCATACAAGAGTTAAATTGCTCTTGTTTATCAGGAATGACTACTTTTTTTGGAGCACTCGTTTTACTTGTATATGTGCCCAGAGTTCTGAGAGATTTAATTTCATCGAGGGTCAAGGTGCGTGTTACGTGCCACGTGATTTGTGAACATTTTGCGTCGATTGAGAAGTTGAGCAAGACGTGTGCCGTTGTTCATAAGTTGGTAGCAGTTGATTAACTGCACGCGATCTATCTGATCTTGCTGAATGCTGACCATGGTAACTAACCAACCAACATTCCCATGACCACCACCACACATTCCGTGATCCTGACAGTCCTCACTCCTGGCTGCAACCTGTATGCAGCGTCCCACTCTGACTGAGCCGACAGGTTGCTGCTGACTGCCTCGCTGGCTTCCTGGTCAGTCGTCCACAAAGTGACACGGAGCAGTCGTTGCACATCCAAAATCACCCATTCACCAGCTGATCTTTAACGGATCTCGCCCGTACAATCAATCGTGCATACTCATACGTTCGTTCAGTCTGCGACGACCACCCCTTTGATTGCCTTTTCTGTCGGTCACGCACTCACGCGAACCAAATCGGCCGGCGCACGCACCTAGCTGTCGCGGGACAGAAACCTGGCTGGCGTACGTACCTGAGACAGCGTCGCCGGAGCCGGCCGCCGCCGTGGCGTCCTCTGAGGAGAACCGGTCATCGTCTAGCTTCGTCGCCGGGGTGTGTTGTGGTATAGCTAGGTGCCACGGTACGGGCTGCACACACATAGAAGAATAATATAGGAGTCGTGATGAGAAGAAACAAGAAAGGACATGACACAGTGGAACGAGTTGCGCCACCGCGTGTGCACGCCGTCTTGAACCGTGTCGGGTTGGACCGCCGCCGTGCGCGCTCTGCGTCTTGGTGTTTTCCTGTGCAAGTCGCCGTCTGACGCTTGATCGACGACCTTCGTGCCAGACGACGGTCCGTCCTCTGCAAAGTGTACAATAGATCAGCGAAATGGGCTAGTGGCTCCCTGGTTTTTTTTTGCCTGACCTGAAATTAATTTGTGGGGTTTATTGAGAATGATCAGTTAGGTAAATAATCCAGTACTAAAATAGCATTGTCGGCGTTGTCGTCGTCGCTGCTGTTGAAAACTGGCAATCTAGAAGAACACAATAGGAATCCAGGGCGACTACTCGATCAGGCAAGGTAGCATCAGTCAGGCTGCGCACCAAACTGCTTGCATGCTTCTGATCTTGCTAAGATCTAGCACCAACAACTCACGCTACCAAAAGGGAAGTATAGGTAGTAGGTACTTCCTACGCACGCATACCGGTATGGTCTTGCAAAGATGTCTGCATCTGCTCCATCATACCAAGGCCCGGAATAATGTCTGATTTCTATCATTGGCGCGCGCACACACACAAAGCAGGCCGGCGCATCGATGCCTCGACCTACCAGCAAAAATAGTAGAACCAAGAAAACTAATAAAATGGCTACTGATTCCTGCCCAGGAAAGTAGAACCAAGAAAACTAAAATGCTGGCTAGTGTTTCCTGTCTGCCTGCCTGATTCAGAGAGGGTTTGGTTGGTCCGCTCCGATCCCCTAGCCTGCTGCGGTCTGCGGAGCGCCAAAGGCGACCGGGGGGTCGGCAGCTGACTATGCAACAGCTTCGATGGGGAAGGTGGTTGCTGCGGCCTTCTTGCCGGGGGGGGGGGGGGGGGGGGGGTGACAACATGGTTGCCTGCGTCGCTGATCGAGCTCATGGAAAAATCGGAAAGACATGGGCCGGGAGTTGTGTATGGGAGCATAACACGCATGAAAGAATGACACTGTCCTTCACCTTGATGAGCTGCTTTCTTGCGACCTATGATGAGGTCGGCATCTCTGTGCTCATGCGGAACCAGCGGACCGCAGATTGCTCGCCTGAGGGTTGATGAGGACGAAGGTGAATATGGTAGATGATTACTCTATTTGTTGGGAGGTTGTTGTGACCAGGCGTGAAGAAGAGAAGCTCGAGTTTTAGGAGACTCTTATAGAGCGGCCCGGCCAACCAAATTGCAGTTAGGCCCTTTAACTTTAACGAAATGCCCTATTTTCCCCCTTGGTGCTAATAGCTCAACCATACCGTGTGTTTTTTGTGGAGCTGATGTTTGAGGTTACTATGATAAGTTTAGAATGCTTTGTGTTTAAGTTCAAAGTAGGAGGATCATCACATTTCCTTTAATAACATCATAGTTGGCCGGTATGAGTGGTTCTTCAAGTGAAATTACGGGAAGAGAGGTTCCGTAACCTGGCCCTCCGGAGAAAGGACTATTAAATAAACTAATTAGTTCACTAATATTTTTTTACCTCAACAAATGACGCTTTAATTTACATGCTGTCTTGTATATATCTTCATTCCCTCCTCCACCTCTTTCTCTATTGCCTCCTTCCATGCATGAAACGTACGGGATGCTGGGGCCAGGTTAGAATCGACGATGGCAAATTGAAGAGCTGCGTGATTAGGCCATGGATGATGCAGATGGAGGTCATGAGCAGGAATGACGCTAGCTGGCAAAATGCGCGCGTGTCGATCAGTGTCGTCAATTGCGAGGAGGCAATTGGCGAGGAACAAAAATCATGCATGGTGGCGGAGAATTATGGGCCCAAGATTTAATTTGGTTAGCTTATATATATGGGTTGTAGTCTTTATTTATAGTGGCAAATACTTGAAATAACTACTTTTTGGGTACTAAATTCTTTGCTCCATCTTTTGTTGATAACATGTACGTTCGTTGATACGTGTATTATAAATTCTACCTGAATCTATGTGAGATCAACTTTGTGCTCTTTCACTCCGTATACAGGCCGTGCCGTGACCGAGTTAGGTATTGATTATCCGGGTTCGGATTTGAGATTCCAATTGATTTGCCCGGGTCCCAATTTGAATTCAGATTGATTTGTCTAGATTCGGATTAGGATTTCAATTGACGAATTCTTTAGACATATCAGAGAATCGAAGAGAGGGGTGGAGCTAGTTAGGGTTCCCTTCCGATAATCTTTTTTTACAAACAGGAGGCGTTTTATCCCCTACTAATTAAATATATATCTATCTATCTATAAAAAATTGAAACAACTGAAACTCTTTCACACCAAAATTAGGCTCACCGTACCCCTTACGGAGACCCCACTTGTTAGACCAAAGGTTTGATGAAAGGTAGGGAGATTGGTTTCGTCAATATTTTCCACCAAAATCCTAATACATTTTACGCCAGCAATTTTCTATATCCCCTTTTTGTACCTCGTATTACTTTCCTTTAGCACATACTTACTTTTCTTTGCACATGCATAATTCGTGTTATTATTTATTTTGGAAAGATAATAATTGACATCATTGTTTATGGAAGGAAAAGAAAGACGTGTATTATTTTTGAAAGAAAAATAAATAATATTGTTGCTTGATGGAAGAAAAATTAAATATGTGCCATAAATCTCCACTAGTACTGTAAAGATCTAAAATAATTGAAATTTGTTCTACCAAGATTAATATGATAGCATCCTCACGGTGACCCCACATGACAGGCATCAATCTAGAGGGATCCATGGTGGACCTATAAAAAATAAATGATGCAAAATGATTCCGTCAAAATCGAAAAGTTTTTATCACCGCGCCACCGCTTACCCACCCACCTATATCTAATTATTTTCTTGTTTAGTTCCCAGCCCATTCATTCCTTCTTTCCACCCACCTATATCTAATTATTTTCTTGTTTAGTTCCCAGCCCATTTATTCTTCTTTCCATCCCATCAATCGACGCTAGCATGTAGTAGTCCACTAGTCCCTTCTATCGCCAATTCGTCTCGACATGAGCGCCGCCGCCGCCGCTATGGCACCGTCGTCCGGGACCTCCACCATGAAGCTGCTCGTTGACAGGTCGTCCCAGCACGTCCTCTTTGTCAGACTTCATCTTCGGCCCCCTCCACTATTAAAAAAATAATTTATCACGATCTTTTCTAAATACCTTCGAGGTGGGCAGGTATTTCAACCGCTTCGGTTAATGTCAGACATTAACAGAGGCGATTATTTGTTATTAACTGAGGCGGTTACGACAACCGCCTCGCAAAATATATTAATCGAGGCTGCCATCCTTACGTAACCGCCTCCGTTAATAGTTAAACGAGGCGGGTATTGTAACTCAACTGCCTCGGTAAATCAGGTCCATCCCACTAGCCCAAAAAACCCAGTTGTGAGCCCACATATATACAAAACTTTAGGGTTTCTCACACTCATTCCTCTCCCCCCTCACTGTAATCCTCCCCCTCTCTCCCTCAGGGCGCCCCCCTCCCTCTCTCTCTCCCTCCGAGAGGGCGCACGGCGTGGAAGCCCGGACCCAGATCCGGATCCGGTGGTGGGCGGGTGGCGGCTGGCACGGTAGCGGCGGGCGGGTGGCTGGCGGCGGGCGGCCGGCGCGGCGGCGGTGGGGCAGGTCCTGGATGGGCTCAGCGGGCTTTTTTATTTTATTTTATTTTTATTTGATTAATCGAGGCGGACAACAAACCATCATGGAAAATACGTCATTTGTCGTGATCTTGCATTCGCGGTGGTTGAAAAAAATATCTCGGTTAATCATTTTTGCCCACCTCGATAAAGATTTTTTTAAGTAGTGCTCGTCGTACCATCGTGAGCCTGTTACGCGCAGAGGGCGCCGCCCGTGAGCTCGGCAGCGTCACGAACGTCTACGCCGGTGTTGAGAAGATGGACGCCGCGTACATGCAGGGCCCGGAGGCCCAGGAGGACGCGCTACTCGTCAACGACAGCTTGCCGTCGCTGTACCGGTGCCACGCCTGCTACGCGCTGGGATCGCACTAGGGGAGCAGAGGGTTCGTCCAGGGCGTGGCGAGCTACTCCGTCATGGACGACCTCATCGTCGCACCTACGTCCAACGTGTCCACCGTGGCGCTGCTCAGCAGGCTCGGCGTCAAGGACCTCGACGCGCTCGAGGAGAGGACGACGATCACCGTCGGCCGGAAAGAGATCAAGGTGACGTTGTTGGTGCATGCTAGCTTACTGTTTTACGTATTCACTGTTTTATCAATCCAAATGAACCAAAGTTTTAATTCTCTTATTTCATTCAGCTCAACTACACACTTATAACAGATGTATGATATTGAAATTGGAACATTATGGCATCAATATTAAGGGGCAACAAACATGCAATAAGCTAATCCTACTGATTGATATCCTTGTTGGAGTAATATCATGATTGCAACATAAATTATATCTATATCTAAAACCTATTTCTTAAATAGGTAAGTTTCCACCTGAGTGTTTGGTTTGGACCGCTTGTGTTATTAATAGGTGGGTCTTAGTTCATCCCATACGTAAGCTGGACAAACCTTGCCGTCCTCGCGCGCTGAGGTTCGTGCCCCGCCTCGTTTCCCCTCTGATTTCGCTTCGGGTTTGGGTTGTTGGTGCATCGATCTGGTTATCTCATCCTTCTAGATACTCTTGTACGGCTGTTCCTAGATCTGAATCGAGCCTCCTCCTGGATTAGCCGCCTTGGAATTAGACAATGCTCTAGAAATATGGGTAGTAAAAATAAAAATTTTCTACCCTATAAATCAGGAACTACTGCTGTTATAGATCACGAAATTACCACTAGACGAGCGGGTGTGGAACTTCTGAAGCGCGTCGGTGTAGTGCAGATGGAAGCCGGCAGTGTAGTTGCGAAAACCTCCTCATGTGTGGTTCGTCGTTGTGCAGAAAATGCAGCACCTCCAAAGTATCCATATGTACGGCAGAGGAAGCATCGCGCTCCGGACTGCTAGGTCCGCGAGGGTGACCTAGGGCTTGGGCGCGAAGGCAGGCGGCGGGCATGGACGCAAGGAGAGGATTAGGGTTAGCCCTATGCACCCCCCACACCTATATTTATAGGCTTGCCCCCCCTCCTAATGGGCTCCCCAACCGAGGCTCATTAGTGTACCTAAGTCCAGGTCTAATTCGGATCTCATCCTCATTTTGCTTCCAACTCCTTAAATGTGTGACCCTATGGGCTCACATGCGAATAGACATGACCCGAGTACTCTTACACGGCTCAATAGTAGATAGCAGCCTCTAGCAAGACATGTCAACTCCTATGCACACGCAAATATCATATCAGACGAGCCGTCACAATACCATATATATGATGTTCCTTTTGCCTCACGATATTTGATCTAGCTCCAAGCTGACCTCTCTTTCTCGATGTCGTGATTTAGATCCTTGGTTAACACTTAACCGTAGCATGACCATACACTTTTTTGATCTGACTCACTCGAGGAGCCCAGAGATATCTCTCTCAAATAGAGAGAGGCAAATCCCATCTCAGCTAACCATATCTCACTGCATGCTTCTTGGCAAATCCGAAAGCCACCTTTATAACTACTTAGTTACGGAGTAGCATTTGATGGCTCCTAAGTCAGTCAGTTTACATCTTGAGTACATGCAACAATCTCAGGTTTAAGGACACAGCGTACATATTATGTAATGAGAAATCACCATCTCTCGTGTTGGGTCAGTCCAGTCTCATATCCTACATGAGCCTACATTATTAGTTTAACATCTCCATGTCCATGACTTGTGAAACATAGTCATCAACTAATACTTGTGCTAGTCTAATATTCATGTGTATCCTTGCATGAACTCCGACTATGAACATCTTTAGAATAACCATACAAGTAAAAAATCTAATAAACAATTCACATAATTGTCAATCAATACAAGTTGTCTTTCATGAATATTCAAGAAACACTTTATTAATCATGAATATAAGGAAATATGATTATCTCTATGCCGGTAAAATTTCTTCTCCCGCATAATTGCTTGAACGAAAACTCTCAGCATTCTGAAATTAACCCACTAATTTTTATGCCGGGTCGTTTGATTTGAATATTGTAGGTTTACTCAAGATCTTAACATCTTTATTACGGATGAATAGTATAATGTATGGATAAAAATAATTACGGTATATACTAAATTGTTAGTTAATTAATCTAAATATCTTGTTTCCTAGTTTTTTTAATTGTCACATGTCAATCATTGCTATAAATATAAAGTTATTATTCCCTAAATTTTTTAAAATACGTGCGGGCTCGCATATGAACCTCTGTTAGAAATCACTTGATTTTAAAATACGTGCATGCCGCGTATGGGCTCTGCTAGTTAAGAGAAAAGGAAGAGAAGTCCAGTACAATCAAGAAAAAAAGGAAATGAAAAAAATGAGCCAGATTACATGAGATTGTCTATCCACCGGTACACCAAAAGAGATTTATTTTCTGGGGCTCGAAGTGCTGCCTAGTGAAACTCGCGACGAAAAAATCTGTCTGCTGCCTCAAGGGAGGGTTGGCAATTTCTGAAGATGAGGTCATTCCTAGCCATCCAGATGCTCTAAAATCTTATCAACTGGGACGCGCTTTCTCGATCCGTTTTCCCTCGCTCGTCTGCGAATTTCTCCGTTGTTCCCGTGAATTGTCGGTTGGCGCCCTAACGACAGACGGCCAGTCCGGACAGGAGTATCATGGACCGCGTCGAGAACAGGAGAGCGCTAGTGGTGACTGGGCCGACGACCAGCTGGTCAAGTCAACACACACGGAGCAACGACGGATCGATAGATTCAGCGGCAAGATCTCCCCCGGGGGCCTCGGTCGATCTCCACCGACGAAGCATCACAACATTGCAGCCTTGCCGTGTAATAATACATTTCGGATCCTGTGTGAGCGAGTGGCGTGGGTGCAATGGTGCTCGGCTGGCCCGTTTGTTTTCGAGAGGGTAAAGTGTCGTCACGTCAAAAAAAAAATTTACTATTTAATAGTATTAAATAAAATCTATTAAATTTTTTATACAGATAGGTGTTAATTCACGAGACGAATCTAATGAGCCTAATTAATTTATGATTTGCAACAGTGATGCTATAGTTACTACCCGCTAATTATAGATTAATATAGCTTATTAGATTTATCTCACAGTTTAGCTCCGAAGTTCTACATTAATTTTATAATTAGACTTTATTTAATATTCTTAAATAATAAAAAAATTGATGTGATAGGACTAAACTGTAGTCCCTGAATTAAACACGACATCGTGTGCCAAGGCTGCCATTCCTTACGCAAGCGACGCAGCTTCAGCTTCGTCCGGCGCGACAACGCGCACCCGCGAAGTACACGAGAAATCAGAGGGGGGAGGATAACGTTGCGGCCTGCGGGGCGGCCAGGCACCAACCGAGACGTGGGAACTGATGATGAGCATTGAATTTTTGTTTTGATGGGACCCCTTGTTTAGTTATAAAATTCAAAATTTCAAATCTATCACATCGAACGAGAATCTTACATGTATGGAATATTAAATCTAGATAAAATAAAAAACTAATTGCATAGTTTGTTTGTAAATTACGAGACGAATCTAATGAGCCTAACTAGACAATGTTTAGATACTAAATTTCTACAGTAACTGCTACAGTAGCCATGTGCTAATGACAGATTAATTAGTCTTAATAAATTCGTCTCGAAGTTTATAGACGCGTTCTATAATTAGTTTTATAATTAGTCTATATTTAATATTTTAAATGTGAAAAAAATCTATTTCAAAAAATTTACGGAGGTAACTAAACAAGGGCAGAGTACACCGGACCACCCTATACAGCTTCGCCCTTTACCTAAACTTATCCGTTTTGTCCCTCAAAAAAAACTTATCCGTTTTCAACCATTGGACGACTCTCGTCATCCGGTGGTTTTATAGTTGAAGGTTAAAATTTAATTTTTTTATAATAGTTTAAGGGTGTAAATTGAATTTTTTTTCTAATAATTTCTCAGCCCGTTCCGTCGTTGCAGTTAAAAAATTCTTTTCCTGATTTTTAGCAGTGGCCATGCATAAAAAGAATAGCAATGAAACGCGTTGCCACTCCCAAACCTCAGCAGTACATTCGTGCTGGCAGCCTCGTGTCTTGGCGACAATCGAGAGGCCAACTTTACCGCGAGATGCAGCCCAATGCTTGCATAGAGTGGTCAGGCTGCCGACACGCAGGATATCATTGGTGGGGGGGCGTGAGTGGAGACCCCAGGTCAAGTCAACACAGGGACGCACGGCAAGTCAAGCACGTACTGGCCGCGGCCTCAAGCGGGCGGACTCCGGCGCCGATCCGGGAAACTGCGGTGGGAACTGAGAGAGAACGACGCCGGCGGACGCGTTCAGAAACCATTACGGGCCGGCGGGGATCATGCCATCAGCAGCAGCCAGCAGGGGCGTCGCAACCGCACAGGCCCATTAAATTTGAAGGGCTTTCCAAATATGAGGTATATATTATGTATATGCTTCAATTTTATTAATTTACAGTCTAATCCGTAGCAAAATAAGGTTCAAATTGCACCTAAAAATCACATCATATTGCTGATGTCGATCATTCGACTCCCAGCCTTCTGCTCGGCAGCCGCCGCGGTGCCCGACTCGATCACCAACACCGAAGGCAAGACCGACGTCGGTTCCTATCCTATCGCACACTGACACTCGTACCACAGTCTTGCGGAGGCAGAGCAGACTCGCGCCTGGCGGTCGCAGTGTCGACTCGCCGATTCCGACACCGATGCCGGTCGCCAGATGTACGGCCACGGGCCACGGCAATTCCCAGACGATTACCGGAGCCTAAACGCCGAGTAAAACTTAAGAGCATCGTGTTATTTTTTTTTATTTTATCATTTAATTATGTTGATGATTAAAATACATCTATTAATTTTGTTCTTTCCATTGCAAGTCATGTCGTTGGCAAATCAGTCTAGAAAATATGAAGAACAGATACGATAATTCTTGAAATATTCTATTTATATACAATACATTATATATATATCATATATGTTCTATTATTACTCGTTACTATTGTTTAATTTTACTAAACCACTAAACCCCATATTAATATTTCGCACTGGACCCTCGGTTTGGCCTGGACGCCCCCGGCAGCCAGCTACTAGAGCGAGGCAGCAGCCTTGCTCGTTAGTCGACACGCGTACGGTCTGGCGGTCTGGCCATTGTTAGGGCTTATCCTACAATCCTTACATGTCAGTCAGCATGGAGAGATAGTTTCTCCAATAATTCAATTTTTAGCGTCAAACTTCTTCCCTCTTAATGAAAAAAAGAAAAAAAACTAAACTACTCACCTCAACTATAGCCAAAGTCTGGGTAACCCCCTAAACTATCGTTTAATTTATTTTACACCCAAACTATGTCATTTGGTTCAAATTACCCCCTAATATAATTTATTTTTTTCATTTCTCCCTGCGTAGGTGGAGTTTTAAATTAAAATTTTACAAGATAATATTACACACCATAATATATGTTATAAAAATATATCATAATTGTTTATCATTATTTCGATTGGTTATGTTATTAATCATCGGAGTTCAAAATTATATGAAAACTAATGGAAAAAAATTATAATATTTTTTAAATATGCATTGTGATGTCCACTGTCACTCCGAAAAATTTAAAATTAAAATTCAACTTACGTATGGAGAAACAAAAAAGATAAATTGTATTATGAGGTAAAATAAACTAAATGATATAATTTAGGGGGTAAATTGAATCAAGTTATAATTTAAAGGTTATCTAGATTTTGGCTATAATTGAGAGGAGTAAATTGAATTTTTTCCATAAAAAAGTTCAATTTTTAGCCCCTTGCCTCGGAAGCATATGTGGGGCCCATGCTGCCCCCATCTCCCTGATCTCTCCTTTCCTCAACCGTACCACGGCAGCAGCACGCCGGTGCCTTCCTCGCCGCCAGCACTACCAATCACATAAGCATGCAAGTGATTTGCTTCTTTATAAATATACAAATTAGCATATAAAAATATAATATCATACATCATATATAATTTATAATAACATAGTATATATCCGTCAAGGACTTCGATCCTTTTCTATTTTATTACTCGTCAAGTGCTAATTCTAAATGGTTTCGGATCATTAACTCAACATATCATCCGGATTCTGATTACAATTCTGATTGATGGACTATGGAATTATTGCTTGTTTTAGTAATCTTTATTATCTATTTATAAAGAGCAGACCGTTTCTGTGGTACATTAATGTTTAATCCATCACGTGTGGACCCGGAAGAACCGAAAGTTTTAATTATCCTGGTCATTACATTTCTGTGGTACTAAATGCCTAAAAGATTTGGTCTTTCTTATTCTGGTTTTCTTAATACTCTGGTTTTAATTATCCATCCACAAAACAATAATAGCAATGAATATTTCTGGATCAACGTTAGTTCAAGGTGCTTGCATTTGGTGCTTCGATTCTGCTAATTTTGTTCGTCGACAATATTCCAGCATATTAAACCCATCTAGTTCAACAAGTACAAACCACTAACTTCATGTCGCTAATTTTATTCAACGTTTTTTCACTTAGTTTGTTGAATAGCTAATTCAATATTTTATGGGATCGTATATTTATTTATAGCTTGCTCCCTAATATATCTAGATTTTCCCATGTTGATGCATGCTTCAACATTTTCTTACAACTAGCGGAGATGCACGTGCATGTGGCACATATAATAAAAATATATTAAATAAAAATTTATATTTATATAAAGTCTAGTAAATAATAATTTTATATTTTATAGTAAATGTGTTGAGAACATAGTTTGAAAATAAATTTTATAAATAAGAATATAGTAATTGACAATTTAGTATCAAACATATTATAGATATTCGGTAATAAAAAATTAGCTCATACCATAATTTTTTATATTCAACAATTGAGAACATATTTAATACCTTTGGCTGCCGTTGGAGAGGCACGTGCAGCAGGAATGTGTAATAAAACTATATTAAATAAAAAATTATATTTATATAATATAAAGTCTAGTAAATAATAATTTTATATTTTATAGTAAAGGTGTTCATGCAGAGAAGTTTGAAAATAAATTTTTAAAATAAGAATATAGTAATTAACAATTTAGTATCAAACATATTAAAAATATTCAGTAATAAAAAATTAACTCATATCATAATTTTTTATATCCAACAATTTAGAACATGTTTAATACCTTTGGCTGCCGTTATCCTTGTGGCGTATGGATAAAAAATGCAGCTCGGGATTACCGGAGCAACGAAAGCCACAACCGCGATCAGGTCCACCTAGGATCCATGCGACAATGAAAGGGCATCATGAATCTTCATGGTCATGAAGAAGCGCATCATGAATGTTGCTCTATTTTTGTGTAAACCATAGCTCCTTGTGTGGGTATTTATACTCAGGGAGCTCCATGCAACCAGAGGTAATCATATAGATAGTTGATTGGCCAGCAAACTATTTCCAAATGGATTCGAACACTATTATAGAAGTTAACCGCTCATACATAGCCTGATTAGCATGATCAATTGGCCGATCAATTCCTTTCCTAAATCGTGTTGTATGGAAGGTTATAAGCTCTCCAAAATCTGACAATTACTTTCCTAAATTGTGTGCTCAATCTCCTTTCTACATGTTGGCCTACATGGAAAGACAATCCAGATGAGGTAACGCTAACAGCAATTAGGAATATTGCATATGCAAAGACAATCACAGTCCAGCAATTCAGTCTAGCCTCATGAATGGAAGGACAAGCATATGGAAGGAATTAGCGAGTCTCATGCATGAAAGGAAAGTTCTGAACGTCATCAATACCCCATACATGCCAAGGTTATACAAAGAAAGTAACAAGTGGGTACAAAGGTGGGTAGACAAAAATGCTTGGTATAAAAAGTATTAGCATTTCGGCGGAAACATTCTAGAAATGTCAAAACTGTGGATCTTCACACCTCCTGCGTTGGCAAGTTGACCCTCTGTGAGAGGTACGGTGAGTTTAATCTTGATGAGAAAGAGTTTCAATTTTTTTTTAACTTTTATAGTATAGACTGAATCAACATTGCGAACTCTAATTCAACAATTCAAACTGGTTAATTCAACATTTTATGAGAGTTCAGATGTTTATTTATGGCAAGATTATTTTCCTGCCTAAATTTGACCATATATATGCTGTAGTACATATCTTAAATATAGGAAATGTGTGACCTAACTTCTAATTCCATTTGTACGTGCATCAACATATTTTGAAGTAGGATCTAGCTACGGGGAGAGGGCCTAAAGATAATGATCGGTGGAGAACCTCTACCCCGATCAGGCCACCATCCTATATGTTAAAGGTGAGCCATGATGAGCACATGCATATCAATCTCAACTTTAAAAAATTAATAATTCTCCAACCACACATCCAAATCAAAATTTGATTATATTATCATGTCCATTTTAACAAGAGCTTCGAAACAAAATCTCACTTGAGTATGTTTTGCTCAAAGTTGTGTAGTTACTTTTTCAAAAACAAACCTTACTTCTTCTGCCATATAAATCAGTCACAAGTTACTTAACATCATATACACTATTGACAAGTTACTTCCTGTTACGAATCAGAAAGTTACTTTTCCTAAATTTCATATGCTACAATGTTATTTTTTTTAACTTTCATGAAGTATGAAAGTTACTTTTTTTTAATAAAGCAAGGATCAGAAAAAGTTGTTTTTTCTAACATTAATGTACTACTCCCTCCGTCCATTTATCTCCTTTATCTAAGCAAAAATCTCTTTTCCAAAAATCTCCTTTGTATTAGTCTGGGACCATGGGTTTGGCTTCTCGTACATGCTGCGCATTTGGTGCTCATTGGCTGCTCCTTGTCTACATTTATTGCTTCTTGGCTGTTCATTAGCTGCGACTCCTTGGCTACTCCTTGCCTTAAATACAAATTGATATTATTTACTGCTCCATGGTCATTGCACCGAAGGCTAATACGATGAAGACTTATTAACAGAGGGAGTACTAAGTTACATTTATGTAATTTTCACGGAGTACAAAGTTATTATCTTTAACACTGGAGCCCCTAAATTAGTTTTAAGGTAAATATGATTACTTTCCTTTTTTGGAATTTGATGTTATTGGAGTTTCCATTTTAAGAAAATTTAAGGGCTTTTCTGTTTAAGACTAAATGGAGCGGCCTCTCCATTTAGATTTTACCTTTTGAAGTACTCCTATTGTAGGATGATAAGAGAAATAAATCCAAAAGAAATATAAATAAAAGACTTTGGGCCGTGTTGATAGTCCAAAGTGCTTTGGGCCGTACAAAAGTCGCGCTTCCTGCGGCCCGAAAATGGCCCAATCCCAGCTGTACTTGCGCCACATTGCAGTGCGCCGCAGGCAGTCGCCGGAGCACGCCGCCTCTCGCCTCAGGCCGCACGCCGACGCCGACCCTCGCGGCCTCGCCGGCAACGCCGACCCCCCTCAGCCTCGCCGACGCCGCCACCTCCTCGCCACTCGCCCGCTGCCAATCGTTACCTGGCTCTCCGCCACCGCCACCCCGCCTTCCACCTCGCCCGACGCCGCCGTCTCCTCGCCCCTCGGCCGTACGGCCGCGCTGCTGGTCCCCTGCACTGGCGGCAGGCAAGCAGGTGCCCCATTCTTCCATCACCCACGCAGAATCGAATGCATTTTCGTGGTTGAGTTTTCCCATTGAAGTTCTGATCTGCGTTTTCTCTGTAGAGGGCTAGTCGCTACCTGCTGAGCGCATGGCGTGAAGCAAAATGTGGGTAAAAAATCGGAAGTTTCTGATTCCGTAAATAAATATGCATGAATCCCCTGGGTATAGAAATCCAATTCGTACAAAATAACCTTACCAAAATAAAGCGGTTAGTTAGGTTTATTTTTAATTTATGTGGTCAAATCGGTTCCCATTTACCATACCTGAAGTTTTGATAGACCAAAATAACCAAACTGCATTACACGTACTAATCGACTGCCCAGGCCTATAACAAGGTGTCAGTATACTAGTATGTCAGGTATGGTATATTGAGGTTCACATTCATTACATTATCTGGTGTCATTGGATCATTTGTTAGATTATGTGATGCTGTTGGGTATATCATTAGTATATTTCTATGGGTTGAATGAATGCACACATTGCCTGATTGCTGCCCTCTGAATTCATTAATTTTCGTGCAGTCCCTGATGAATGATTTTTCTTTTTGCTGATAAGTTAACCCACCTTGAATCTTCAAAGCATTTGCCTATGAAGACTAAGAAAACAGCGAACGGATCATCTTGCAAGAAGGGCAAGTTGTTTGATGGTCTAATTAGTAAACACGCTTCAGAAATGGATCCATGTTACAAACTTTTCCTGGAAAATTTGAGAGAAGACGGGAATACTTATGTCCTTGATGTACCAAACGGGGACCATGGCATGCCTGTTTCTGTACGGTATGAGGAGGATGATACGTCCTATGGGAACACAAAGGCCGAGACCCCAAATTTTCCCCATGGTTCACTGCATAGAAGTCAGGGTGTTCCAAATAGCAAACGACCTAATGTAAAAGCATCTAATGCCAGTGGATTTTCACCAAAGAGATCACATGTGAAGCAGAAGAAGACCCCATCAGCAGATGAATCTTATGAGCTATTTCTTAGCCTTGTGAAATTCAAGGATGGTTTCATGGTTATTGAACCAGAACCAGGTGTGTCCATTGTATACGAGCAAGAAGAAGACATGCCTGCTAGATATGATGAATTGAGAACTGGCAGTTCCAGAAATGAACCAGAGCCTTTGGTGGCTCCACTTGAAAACATGGAGGAAGACTACACTATGTATGGATGTGAATATGGGCTTGCACAGGCAAATAAAATTGCATCTGAGCATGAAATGGATGGACCGTCTTCAGAGAACATTGATGATCAGGATGTTATCTGCACAGATGAGCGTGGACTTGTAGTTTACACTGAACCTTTGGATTCAAATGTAAGTTTATTTTGCATAATTTCCTGTTCTCTTTATATGATGCTGCCGTTGTTCTATAGCTGCTTTTTGGGCCCAGGCATGTGAAGATGAACAAGCAGCACCTCTTGCTATTAGCTGTAGTGGATCCTCTACATTTGATGAAAAACTCAATGCTGTTTTAAGTCAGCCATATGATCAAAAGGAATATGAAGAGCTTTGGAGAAAAGCCACTGACCGGAAACCTGTGAGCAGACAAAGACACTTGCGAAGTGCATCAAAGCGCTATGTTACAGGGGCAATTGGGCTGTCGTATCTCGATCATTACCCAGGTGATTGCTAACTTTGGATGGGCAGATTTTTTAGCCTCACTATGTTAATTAAGTTGCCTAGGGTGCCGTTTCAATCAATCTCTGTTCTCTAACCACTAAATATGTCTATTTCTATGAGTTGTAATGAGTAGTCTTAGTTTGCCGGTGGATGTTTACAAAAGGAAAAGGCAGATTCCAGGAATTTTTCAAATTATTGACAAGCATTTAGCCAGTTGTTCATTATGGTTGATTTGCATTAACCAAGAGATATATGCTCTCATTGTATAGCTTTTACCAAATGAATGAAGTTTTGGTGTTCAATCTATGAAAGAAATAGTTCGCTTCCAATCACGGCCTATAGAACTGCTACCAGAACCGTGACTGGCCTACAAAGAACATAGTAAATACCGAAAACACTCAGGACAACATTAAAGCTACCTAAGATTTTAAGGCTCCGGTAGCAGTTTTATAGGCTGCGATTGCAATGCTGTGATGCAAAAATTGTACTTTATGAGTTACTATCTGCCACGAAATCAGTTGAAAGATTGCATTGTACTACTTTTCTATTGACTAATCTTTGATTGATCTCAATCATGCTGATCTGCGGTTTCAATGCTGCAATGTAAAATTCTATATTATGAATTTCCATATAGCTTGACATTGATTGATACGTTGCCATATACTACTTCCCAAGCAATACTAATCGTCAATTGATCATGCAGATCTAGCCGTACAAATAAACTCTGCTGACTGTGATGAGAGACTGAGCCTACTGAGAAAATTCTTCTTCTGGTTGGAGGTGATCTATGTTAACCACCCTATTTACTATTTATTTGCCAGTGCTTATGGTCTCTGCTCTTGGAGGTGAAAACAAGTGATCCACAAATTTTGGTTTTCTTTTCAAGATACCAATCTAATGAACAGATTTCACCCAATTAGTGAAAAATTAGTTTCATTTCCTGCTGAACAGTGCAGTAATTTTCCACTGAAAGAAAAGGTCCGCAAAGATGTTGGTTTGCCTGTTTCATGGTGTGGCCTAAGGGGGAGCAAAGTTCGTTATTTTAGTACCAATAATCCATTTCATAAATGGCCACCATTTTTCTGCAAATATAAAAGAACTGATTATTTGATTTCTTGCATCGCATCAGATATTGTCCAGTGCATCATTCCTTCAGATGAATGCCCGGACAGTAGGAAGTATTCTGAATCCAACTATGATAAAAAAAATATTTGCAATTTTTGCAGAATTTATGCCATGAGGGAGCCTACATGCCATGGATCTCCAAGCCACTAGCTTGCAATCCCATTTCACCTGACGAGTATGAGCCGACGCCCACTCTCGAGACGTGTGAGGATGATCCGTAGGGCAGTGAGCTGAGCTTGGCGCTGGCGGTCTCCTCGCATCTCTCTGCTACGGGACTGATCCTTGTTCCGATGCATCAAGGCTCCTCACCTAGACACCTACCGTGTGCTCATAATTGTTATGGCACCACCTGAAACCAGAAACTGTATTGGCCCACTGGGACATTGATGCGCCTGCCGTTGGTTTAGCCAGACTGCAATTACCGAGCTTGCAATCTTCAGTGTCTACTCGCAGTAGTGCTGCGCTGCTGCTGGTCCGAGGTTTCATGGCCTCCAAAGCATCTTGTGATGTACATATATATGTGGTCTGTGGTCTGTGGTAAATGTTTCACTCGACATCACTAATCAACCCTTTCTCTGCACAATTCTTTCCTCTGTGTGGAGAGGAACCACGGTTTATTTCACAAGATGCTTTAGCAGCGCCCAATCCAACTATCAAAAAAGGTCTCAGCGTCTAGACTCTCAGGGTTGCAAAATATCGCAGAATTCTTCCGTTCTTTTCACCTAGTACTAGTAATGCTTCCAGTCCTCTCAATTTCCTCCATTCAGATGGACTCATATATCAAGTTTGTTTAACCAAATTTACTTGGCTGTAATTGAGATTTCAGAAATAGGCCAGACGTGCTCACAGTTTCACTCTAGTTCCATCCTCATGTTGAACCTCTTCTAGACAGAAATATGGCATAGTGCAATGTTTCTCTTGTTCTCAAACTCACAACAGAATGAAGCATGTCCAGATAGTACAGACACAACTCATGGAATAGAGTTGGTCGCCATCTTGTTTCCCCATCTAGCCAGCTTCTTGATTTTTCAACACCTCTCTAGCCTCTCCTTGGGTCCATCAAAATCATAGTCCATCCGGTTCAAAGCACATGCCCTTTTAGGACTCTTGCCGGTCAAACTTCATTAACTTTAACTATTAATGTATAAATAATTTCATAGGTTGGCGATATAATATAGATGTTCCTATATTCACCATAAAATTGTTGGTCAAAGTTTCACCTTGTAATGTCCTAAACTACACGGATTTTGAATCAGACGAAGTACCATGGTGGAGAAACATTAAAATGGATTTTGAATATATCATGGACTTAGGTTACATCAATCCCAAATCTAGAATAAGTTTTCCATCACAGAGTTCCCCCTGTACATGTTTTGGATTGCCATACAGCAATAATAAAAACCCGATTGTTTCATTTTCATGAAAAGCTCGATTCTTGCATAACCTCGTCATTTTGTTTCCTTTTCACCGGTATCAGCAGCAGGAACTGATTCCTTTCCCACTTCTTCATCTGGGTGCACATCAGGTTCTTCCTTCACTTTGCCCCACAACACCAGGTACAGCCCGGCCACAATTAGGACTGATCCAAGCACACTGCAAAGCACAATATAGGAAACCCCACCGTGCATGAAAAATAAAGGAATCTGAAGCATAAACCATGCAGGGCATCACCTCCCAAGGTGCAAAGCTTCATCTAGAAGAATCGAGCTCAGCACCGCGACGAAGATGAGCATCAGCGGGCCAAACACAGAAACAAAGACGGGACCTTTCTTTCCTAGGCACCATGACAGTAACGGGAACGCAGCTCCTGATGCTACTAAACCCTGTGCAAGTTCGGGAAAACTAACTTCCTTATACTGAGAAGAAAGCAGAAACCAACCCTACTAGTATCATCTAAAAATAAAATAAAATGCTGGAAGTATTGCTTACCGCGTAAGCCGATGAGTACAATGTGATGTTAAGCCCTAACCTCCAGTGTTCCGTGTCCATGTGGACACAAATTGCTACTATGGTGGACTGAATTGCGCCAAAGAGGCACACCATTGCAGCAATCAAGTAGTGGCACGGATAAACTTCACCCACTTTCGCCTGCAAACATGACACAGTAATGGATATAAACATTGTACGCATAAGTTGGGTGAATGCAAATTCGAAACAACAAACACGTCCCTATTTTTTCCCCTCGAAGACAGAGAAGGACAAGGAACACCAGTGCTCAGTTCAGAAGAAAAGAAATGCTACAGTATATGCAGAAAGGAAACTGGGCATCGGATCATCACCTGGATGACAAACCATGTTGCGCAGCTGAAACAGCTGATAATTCCAAGAAACGAGCCCAGGACTTGATGGCCGGTTGATGGTGGATGGGAGCGGTAATCTTTGGTGCTGTGGACAAGTCTGGGATGGGACAGCCGTCTGAGTATTGTGATCTCTGGCCCCTTGTAGAATGTAAGCAACATTGCACCAAATATTCCTACAAGGGTTCCCAAGATTTCGCTTGTCCAGTGGGTTTCCAAAGTTTGAAAGTCTCAGACCTATTTGTTCACTCAGTTTGGAAACCAGTGTTAAAAATGCTTGGTCAGAAAAACTCTGTCTTAACAAACTTCTGGAAAAGGAAAGTTAACAATTATATTTACATGAAGATAGAAAAGAGGTGCAGATTAATATGCATAAGCACCTCGCGAGGATTGCGAGAATGAATGTGGCTGCAGGGGTTAGGTTACTGATGGCTGTAACAAACGTTGCTGAGGTCAACTTTATGGCAAGCACGTATAGGTTATGGTTTATAGTAAACCTGCATGTATATATATAGAAGTAATTAGTACAAACAAAAGAGAAGATAGACTAGGGAAACTACAACTTATTACCTGTTGCAGAACTTAGCGTTATCAAAACAGCTTCATTCGGAAAAATAGTAACACTACCGAATTCTGGTGTCCTAGTAATTATTGAAGCTGCTTGAGATTGTTATTAACAAGTAACTTCTTTCGGTTCAGAGAAAATTATAAATGGGTAAACGTTTCTGATTGTAACCTGCACTTACCCGAACAACCCGCACAAGAATAATTGTAGCACCACCCTCGTGGTCACTGGTGGACGTTTCTTCCTACAAGAACCGCACAACACTTACCAAATGTCATTTTCTAGCTTGGAGAACTATAGAAGGCACTAGCAGTTTCAATCGATAGTGCACTGTTTTTGCATCATCGAAGTGCAATTACTTGTACGTGGATCTTAAAATATTATTTCCCATGTTGAGGAAAGAATTAGTATAGGGAATTAGGGATGCTTAACCCACATTCTGTTAGGAACGAGAGTACTCTATCCTGCCTGTGATGAGTAAATTGTCAACCGTGTGGTGTGATCGTGCGCTTGGTCTTTGGATTGCAGGTACACGGGCGTCGAGTGTCGATGGTGAGCTGCCGTGGAGGAGCTCAGGCCGGGCGGCAGCTGTGACGTCCATTCCTGGATCGAGGGCGCAAGCGGCGACGGAAGGCGGGTTTCTTGGTTTGCACCACAAAACCAAGAAGGCGGATGGCGGTTGAAGACGCCAAGTCGTGGAGGCACGGGCGTCGGTTTCGGGACTGACGGAGGCGACGGGCATCGTCGGCGTCTAGGGCCTCGCTGCGGGCGAGGAGGTGACGGGCGTAGGGCGGCGTCTAGGGCCGTCAGAAGGCCGAGGCGGGAACGGCGTCTAGGGCCACGACGTGGAGGCGGGAATCTTCCCGCGCGTGAGGTTTTGGCGGTTTTCTCAAAACCGGCCACCTACCCGGGTTTCGCGGACCCTCCAAAACCGCGGACCGGTACTTCGTCGACGTGGCGGCATCGCAGCAAAGACTTCAAGTCGAAGAAAAAAACTCCGCCGTCGATCGAGTCTGTACAGCGGGCTGCTGCAGACCCGACCGGTCTGACCGGTCCCCTGGACCGGTCTGACCGGTCTGGCCGCAGCAGCCAGGTATAAAAGCCCCCCTTCTCCAGGTGGAGGGCTTCGAGTCTCTTGAGTCCTTTTCAGTTTTTCCTTCCCCTTCCCCCTGCTCAGGTTAGGGCCAAGGTCTCCAACGCAAAGAGAGTTTAGATTATAGCTATTCTCTTCAATCTAGTGGGTGGATGATGGGCGGATGGCTCTAGCCTTTGTATAGGTGAATTTCTCTGAGATTAATAGATGAAATTTGTTTGAGATTCACTTGTGTGTGCTGAGCATCTTGTCCTCCCCTTCTCTCTTGCGTTTTGGGTTCAATTCTCCTCTTTTGGTGTGTTTCTTGTTTGGAGGAGAACAACCCTTGATTTCGTGGTTTGATGAACTCTTTGGAACGATTCCTATGCATATAGCCTAGTGCCAAACCCCCTGGAATCATGGGTTCTCACGAATTGGTGATTTTGTGTTCTTAAAAAACCCAATCCTCTTTAATCTTTCCTCAATTTCTCTCGATATGTGAATCTTTTGGGTGAGATCTTTTGGGGATATGATCTCGGGGTAGTTACAAAGCTTTCCTCCAAGTTTGATTGGATTTGGACTTCGTTTGCTCGAGATTTGTGGTTTGAAGGTTTGTTTGCGGGTTTTCTGGACGACACCGGTCAGACCGGTGGGCGAGACCGGTCAGTCTGGTTTTGAATTGCCCGACCGGTCAGACCGGTCCAGTGCACCGGTCAGACCGGTCTGTGTGCTGTGCTGCGATTTGAGAGTTTCTCTCGCCTTTGCTTCCGCGCTGCGACCTAGGTCTTCTGCTTCGAGATAGCTTGTCCATAGCTATTCTCGCTGACCTAGGTTCGAGGGCTTGCGGTGATTTTGGGACATAGGCCGACGTTTCAAATTTCAAAGAAATTTTGATCGGATCCCATTCACCCCCTCTGGTCGCCAGTTTCGGTCCCTCAATTGGTATCAGAGCTTGGTTGAGGTTTTCAGTACCTTAACAGGTTCGAAAACCACTTAGCGACCATGGCGAGTCTTGGTAAGATCCCGGTGTTTTCCGGCGAGGACTATGCTTATTGGAAGGTTCGGATGCGAGCCTTCTTGCAAAGCATGGGAGCCGATGTCTGGGAAATTACCATGAACCAACTTTACGAGGTGCTTGCTGTTCGGACCACACCTCTTCAGGTGACCCAGCACGAGGCTAACGCCAAGGCCGTCAATGCCTTGTTCGCTGGCGTTTCTCGTGCGGAGTTCTCACGCGTCCAGGGTTTTCAGAAAACCCACAAGATTTGGACGTGCCTTGAGAACTACCACGAGGGCACACCTCATGTGAAGGCCAGACTGTTCGAGACTCATCGGCGTGAATACAAGAACTTCACATAGGAGCCAGGTGAGAGCATTGACTTGATGTTCAGTCGTTTTCAGTCGATTGTGAACAAAGTCAATGCGAACAGATCTGCTAATGCCCTTGAGTACACAGAGTATGAGAAGGCTCTCAAGTTGCTTTACGCACTTGATTGCTCTGTGTAGGATCTCAAGGTGAACACTATCATTGAGTCTGCTGGCTATGAGACTCTGACGGTGAACGAGTTTTTCAGCAAGCTCAAGGCCACAGAGGTGCATAACCAGACACGAGCCAAGCTCAATGGTGCCCCTCCTTCCAAGAACGTCGCTCTTGTGACTGGCCCTGGTGGATCGAGCTCTAACGCTAACTCTGCTCTTGGCTTTTTTCTTGCCTCTTTGCCTTCTGTTACAGATGAGCAGTTGGAGACGCTGGGCGACGACAACTTGTGCCTCCTCATCAGCAAGTTCCAGCGCGTCTACCACAACAGGCAGAGGAAGAAGAACCCCGGGTGCTACAACTGCGGCGATTTGAACCACTTCATCATCGATTGCCCCAAGAAGTCCAGCGGTGGCCAGAACAACCACTTTGACTACTACCGCCACCGCGACCGCGATGAGGGAGGCTCCAACAAGGAGCATCGGCGCCACAAGCACCGCAGTCGTGACCGGGGAGGACGCTTCGCAAGGAGTCGCTCAAGAAGCGCTTCCAGTATAAGGCCAAGAAGCGGGAGAAGGCCTTTCTGGCGTAGCTCAGCGACCTCGACAAGAGCTCCGACACCGACCGCTCTTCACCGACCTCCGACGTCGACGACAAGAAGAAGAAGAAGAAGAAAATATATCCGAAACAAAACATGTTTGTTACCATCTGAAAATGCTTGAGCGCGCAGATGAGGCAGAAACACTTGACCGCCGCGCAGATGAAGTTCTGAAGTCCGGAGGCGCTCCATCAGCGGCATTGCCAGATGGGCCTGCCTCAGCAAACCCAGGTAAGTCCGTCAGAGGACACCGCTTGTAGTTGTGGCCAAGATTACCACAATTAGTACAACATTTTATCGACCTCCCAGCTTCTGCCTCATCCATTCCATTGCGGATCCAACGTGTTTTCCTACGGCCTCGATGAGCAATCATTGTTGCAGGATTTGGAATGTAAATTTTGACGGCATTTTCTTGCACATAAGTGTCGACCATCGCAAACCCAAACACCTCCTGATTCCATACCACTGCAATGATGTCCTTCCTGTAGTACGGGGAAACAAATGACCCTGGCTGAACACATGAATCGCTGCAAGCAGCAATGACATGCGAGCACGGCTTATGCAATAGGGTAGGCTTGTAGCACGAATAATGAATTGTCCCATCCTGAGCAAGCACGCATTCGTGCACCACTCGATTTCTATGCATCCCTCGAGTTGATCTTCCTTTGCATGTCACCTCGAACCTTCGTTCCATTGTTCCCATCACTTGCACACCGTGTAGACGGGATTTGCTAAACTTGGCATCCATATACTCTGTCATTTTATAACCAAACAACACTGCTGGGTTACCTAAAGATGGACTAATGGCCATGTAACGCTCCCTGAAGTACTGCGCACAACTATAGAGTACGAATTCAACTATACCAACTAGCAGGAGTGATCTCACTCCATGCATAATCATGTTGTACGACTCAGCATTGTTTGTTGTCTGGATTCCATATCTTCTACCTTCTGTATCATACAACAGAGCCAATTTCTGTTTAGGGACACAGCGAATCCAATCAGAGAAAGGTCTAGTTGCTGGTGGATCTGCATTGTCTCCAGCGTGCTTCGCAGTCAACCTATCAAGCATCCTCCACAGGGTTTTGAATTTGCGCTCTTGATTCTAAGATGCCAACCTCTTGAACAAGTCCATAAGATCCTTGTTCTTGAAATGATAATGAAAATTTGCCCCCATATGCCTCATGCACCACCGGTTGTGAACGTCTTGCCATACTGAGGGGAAAGTATCACCACCATTCTGGAGGGTATTGATAGCTTGCAGGATTCCTGCATGCCAATCACTGATCAGGCATACATTACTTCTACCAACCACCACATGCTGCTTAACAAGTTGAAGGAACCACAACCAGCTGTCCGTGTTCTCACTCTCCACGAATGCAAAAGCCACCGGCAATAGCTGGTGATTGCCATCAACTCCTATGGCTGTCAGTATTGTACCTCTATACTTTCCGGTCAGGAAGGTACCGTCTATGCAAAGCACTGGTAGACAAAATTGGAATGCTCTCATACATGGACCGAGACAAAAGAAGGCCTTCTGTAGTATGCTTGGGCCTCCAGTGTGGTTAGGGATTTGCTTGACACTATATGCACTTCCAGCATTTCTCTGTACGATTGTTTCCAACAAACGAGGTAGGTTATCATATGATGCCTCATATGTACCGAACCACCTCTCAAACACCCTATGCTTGGCCCGCCATGCCTTAGCATAGCTGATGGTGAAATGATATTTACGCTGAACATGCCGTATTATCATTTTGGGCTCGAGGTGCATCTTCTCTATTACCATCCCATATATTTCATTAGCTATGAAATCAGTTGTCATGTTCCTGTGGACATTCTGCACACCTTCCAAAATACAAGTATGCTCCACGACAATAGAAACCTTCCAGTACTACTTGAATGTCCCCTTGTTGGCATGAACTCGCCATGGGCATCCTTCCTTCACACATACCACATCGTACACACTATTGTTTGATCTAGCAACTTTGAATTCTTTATCAAGAGATACTGCCCATCTCTTCACTGCGTCCTTAACATCACCACTACTCGAATATTTTGCTTCATGCACCACCTCGTTCTCTCTGTACTCGCATTCCTGCTCCTTCGAATTAGCTACCATAGGGTTACCAAATCTAGGATTAATCCATTCTGATGGTGCTGGATAGTCTTCATCTAACGAATACTCATGCTCCTCCATCTGTGCAGCCTCCATATCTTCGGTATGCATTTGCTGCACAATACTAGGCAAAATCTTACCTTCATCTGCCACATCTTCTGCTTGTGCAACACCAGCTGCTTCTGCCTCTGTTCCTGCTCATGCACCAACGGTAACGTCTTCTTCGACACGTGGAACCTCCTCATGCACATCTTCTGGGACCTCTTCCTCAGCTTCATCTTCCTCGTGACCACCAACTGCACCTTGACCATTCAGATAGCACCGAACAACTATGGCTGCAGGCCAGCCATGTTACAAGGCATTATCAATATACAATTTCCAATTATCAGTGTTGGTAATCATCATCAACTCCCAGAGATTTACTCCTTCATTTGCCCAATTCACAAGGGTCTATACCGACAGGAAATGAGTCTCCACATTTGTTCTGAGCCCAAGGACCAGCCAATTATATATGGATTCGAAACTCCGTTGTGCTGGTCTATCAATATATTTAGTTGTCTTTTTAAAATTATTTAATTCAACTCTATTTGGTCCATTGTCAACTTGTTATCGCCATAAATTAACAGGGTTAATTAATGGGCCGAGAGCAAGTTGGGCTTAGTGCGGAAATTAAAGAAGGCTTGTGAATCGGCTGTGTTACCACTAGAATTTGGTCGAGAAGGATATGGGCCGAAGCTGCCGATGGGCCTGTACAGATCGTCCAAGGAAGAGGCGATTGTGGTCCATGCCTAGAGCCGATGGGCTCTTCTTATCTGTGTGCGTCGGGAGCCGATGGGCTCTCTTTATCTGTAATCATTAGAGATAGATTAGTTTTCGTATTGGACTAGGTTTTGTTTAGCTTGGTCGTCAAGTCTACAAGACTATAAATATGTACCCTATGACGCTTGTGAAAAGGGAGAACATCGTCACGTTTTGCAACAACAAACCTCGGCGCACCGCCACCCTAATTCTAGGGTTTCGTTCAAGGAAGTGCCATGTTGCCCTGATTGCTTCCTGCGATCAGGGCGTCATTGTTCTTGCTTCTATCTTGGTATTGCTCGTACTGAAGCATTTTTTATAGCGAGTAATGCTAGTTATCCTGATATTTGCAGCATGTTTTTAGTAGATCCATCATGCGTTTATCTGTATATCATCTGCGAACATCATATTATCTCCGTGCGATCATGTTTCAATCTCATGCTAATTCTCGTTGCATAGAATTAGTCGTGCGGAGATAACACCTTGCTTCATTACATCTAGTAGGTCCGATCTGTTACGGTTTGTTCTTGTTTCATATGAATTGGCTCAATATCTGCTAGATTAGGCCCTGCAAACGGATTGGATGTTCCGGCGATATGATAAGTGCTTTACTTTAGTCTTAATGGGGATTGTTCCAGGAATCGGCTCTCGCTAGTTCTTAGGCCTCCACTCTGGTTAAGGTTTGGCTATTTATCATGCTCGTTAGGCCCAATTACATGTAGGATGATCCGATCTAATAGTGAAAGCTTTAACCGTCATGGATTGGATTAACTAGATTTAATTAAAGCAAGTTTTTACCGTTATCTGCTCTATCTATCAACATCTGGATGTACATATCCGATCTGACACCGGGACTCGATCGGCTCTTTAAAACCAATGCAAGAGTCGTCTCGAGGAGTCGACCACGGCTCGGACTAATATTTACACATGTTTGTGTGTACAGGCAAATTGTTGAAGCACGTTCGCACCTTCCTGATCGGGTATAGGTCAGGTGGCACACTCTGCATCTCTGGAAGCGTCGGCGTGTGCTAGGATCTGGGTCGTTGACCGAGGGACCGGTGCCAGCCAGCGCCCCGACAGCCTCCCGGCTCCTCGTGTTGCCTGTCGCTACTCGCCGGTGGGCTTCGACCGACAACACATTCTGGCACGCCCGGTGGGACCATCATCAACAACAACGCCCACTGTCGGGATGACTGGACCTCAGAACCAAGCACCGGTTTCACCGGCCACCAACCCTGTCACGTATGAAGAGCTGACCCCTGAGCACAAGCAGAAGTATGATGAGGTCAAAGCTCAGTTTGAAGCCGATCTCATTGGCTCTTTCGAGAGGACCCGCAACCACGGCATTAGGTGGAAGGGGTTCTCATCTGAAGGCACTCTTGACAACGTGGATCTGTCCATACCCTGAGAGGTGCGCACCAGAGCCTTGAGATAGGAGATGAACTACATGGTGGCTCACTCGCTTCATCGGCACTCAGAAAGCCTGGTGAATGATCTTGAGCGTGTGGCGCATCGCGTCGTCCAGGAGGTGATGAAGAACTAGTACTCCCCATCGGGACCAATCTTGGGGAGTCACAGGGGGGAAGCCCCACTTCAGTCCAGGCCGCCACTACCATACCCGCTCGCAGCTCCGGAACCGCATAGTGTGCCGATCTACGTCGTCTACAAGATCGGTGGTGATCCCGGGGAGGGCCAGTTCCTGAGCGAGCCGCCTAAGGAGATCCTGCACGGCTACACGTGCGTGTACATACCTGACAATGCCAACCCGACACGCCCGGGGCAATTGGTGAGTGCAGGGGCTTCAGGGACGGATGCAGAGAAACAGGCATGGCTAGCAAAGTACGCTACTGGGCCGAGTGCTGAACCCTCGGCCCCAGGAGTTCTCAGTGTGGAGTAGATCAGTGCGATACTGAGGGATCAGTTCGGCATACTGCCCAAGAGGATGGCGATGGGCTATTCCAAGCCGTATCCAAATGACTACGACTTGATCCCGTTGCCACCCAAGTATCGGCTCCCTGAGTTCACCAAATTCAACGGGTCGGAAGGGTCCAGCTCCATCGAGCATGTGAGCCGATACCTAACACAACTCGGGATGATTTCGGTGTCGGATCCTCTGCGGGTTCGGTTCTTCTGCCAGTCTCTCACGGGTCCGGTTTTTGGGTGGTACACGTCATTGGCTCCGGATTCAATCCGCACTTGGAGGCAGTTGGAAGATCAGTTCCACGTTCAGTATCAGTTGGAGGCCACTGAAGCTGGGATTGCTGACCTTGCTCAAGTTAGGCAGAAGCGAGGGGAAACTATTTCGGAGTACGTGCAGTGCTTCAGAGAGGTCAAGAACAGATGTTATTCATCGCGCATCACGGAAAAGGAGGCAGTTGATTTGGCAGTTCTGGGGTTCGCAAAGCCGATCAAGGATTTGGCTTTCCAGTTGGAATTCAGCTCTCTGGCACATATGTCTCAGAAGCTTATGATATACGAGCACTATCACCCTGAGCTGTACCAGGAGAAGTTCAAGCGCCATGTTAATATGGCCCAAGCAGACGATTCTGACGATTCTGGGGAAGAAAAGGAAGTAGTTGTGGTAGAGTGGACCCGGGGGGCATCCCCATCCGATGCAAGTGGGTCAAACAGAAGGGACCTGTGAAGGGCTTCGATTTTGATGTGTCTAAGGCGGAGCAGATATTTGATCTACTGCTCAAAGAGAAGCAATTGAAGCTCCCTGAAAATCACAAGTTCCCGACTACGCAGGAGCTGCAGGAAAGATCGTACTGCAAGTGGCACCATTCGTTCACCCATGCCACAAATGACTGCAAGGAGCTACGTCGGCAGATCCAATCGGCTATTGAGCAAGGCCGATTAATTATGGCCCAACACACGATGAAGGTTGACAGTCAACCATTCCCATAGGCCAACGTGGTGGAACTGTCGGATCCTGGTCGTGAGAGCCAGAATTTTGCATTCCAGATCAACATGGCGGGACCCATACGCCACCGTGACGAGCAGAAGAGAGAGGCCGATTCTGGCAAACGGCCCCAGGATGAAGACGAGCCGGAGCAGCAGCACATTACTGAAGAACAAGTGTGTCACATCCACAATCAGCTCCCAGCTTCCGCTCACCTTCTTGAGAAGTATGAGTATCAGTACAAGTTGCGTCGCCGATATGAATCGGAAGAAGAAGAATACAAGCACCGCACGGGAAGAACTCTGGGGAAGCGACAAGCTATACGCGATCACTGGCATTGCCCGTTCTTCAGGTACTATTGGAATTCTGGCATGAGCCGATTACCAACTGTCGATGATTGTCTGGAGTGCAGGCCTCAGAGACACCAATCAGGCGAGTCTTCGGTGTTCCAGCGCTTGGGGCCCAAAGCACGTCACAACGGTCATGTTGCACGGCCACCTGGGGATGATCTTGAGCCGGAGGGGGCAAGTATCACCGGCCACGATGGTGTCCTAATGGACTCAGTCGCTCACAGAAGCGTAGGGTGCAGCGCTTGCGCAATCTGGAAGAGGCAGAAGCAAGGTACATTGACGTGTTGAGGAAGGCACGACTGGATCTCGCGGTGCAAGTCAGGCGCCCGCAAAGGGTGGTAAGGTGCCCTCCAAGGAGGGAGTGGCATTCCAAGCAGTTAAAAGCCAATGAGAAGCCATCGGCTGATGTAAATATGGTGTTCGTGCGCCCATCGGAATTTCGAGCGCCTCAACCAGAGGAGTTGGCTGTCGCACAGTTAGACCTTGGCCCGCAGACTATCATCTTAGAGAAGCCCAAGGAGAAGAGCTACAAACACCTTAAGGGTTTATATCTCAAGGGGCTCATCGACGGCAAGCCTGTGAATAGTATGTTGGTCGACACTGGTGCCACAGTCAATCTGATGCTTGTTGGCGCTCCTTAAGTACCTGTTTTATCCCTTGTTTATCCTTGATAATGGCATGAATTCAATATCAAAATCACTAACCGTCCTAACCCCGGCCTAATTATTGGTCATTTTCACATATGCACATATATTTTGGAGGAACTTCGTTTTTGCAGGTTTTTGGCCTATTTTGGAGCATGAAATGACGAGGCCCGTGATCGAGCGCTAACACGGAGAAAGACGAAGGACAAAGCCCAAAGGGAGGACCAAAGCCCATGTTGATTCGAAGCCCATTCACGCACATCCATCCTCCAAGAGAGCCCAAAGGACCGAGCCCACGAAGATGAGATCAAGATACTTCGGGATTAAGCAAAGCAAATGAAGATTTAAGGAAGGATTCCCTATCCTATCCTTTCCTCGAAGATATCTCCAAGATAACGACGTCCAAAGGGGTGCAATCGTGAAGGACATAAACTCTAGAAGATGCGAGGAGTCTACACGTGAAAGATGAGACCGAGGCAAGCCCGAAAGGGGGTAGGCCGGCCGGCCTAGGCCCATGGGGCCGGCCGGCCCAGCCCGTTTTCGAGGTGGTTTGGCCTCCCCTTCGACCGGTGGCTTCCTCGGCTTATAAATAGCTCGCACCTTATTCAACTCGAGGCATCCATCCACCCAGAACTCGACGAAAACCTAGGGCCAAGACCGGAGGGAGACGACGGCCGCCGCAAGTCTTCGAAGTTGTCTAGGAGATGGCTTAGGCCACCCCTAGCTGCCATCGACTCCCTGCGTGGTTGTGCCATGGTGGAGTTCATGAGCTAGTTGGAGTCGTCAATGGTATGTACTCGGTGGTGACGATCCAAACGAATCTATTATGTGAGTAATGATAATCATGTCTTCCGAATCTATTAGCGATCATGTTCTCTCTTTCGATTTTGTTCTTTTCTTTGGGTTTGCTTCATCCTAGATCTATTATCGAGATAGATCGCTTAGCATGTTCTTGTAGTCATGGTGGCTAGAGGTTCATGGCGGAACTACCAAAGGGGGTTAGACTTGCTTCAGGGTATTTTGTTCAAAAGGGGGGCGTCGTGACAGGCCATCTCCACAGAGTATGCGGAGTATCGAGGGATCGGATTGGAGATTTTGAGTTTAAAGATGCTTTTGATTGAGATGCATGATTTATTTGCTCGTTAGCTTGAACTACAACTAGATGACGATAGGCCTAGTCATGTCTTTGGTTTTGCTATGATTAAGCCTATGTTCATGGATAAGATCAACCTTTACACATCACTCATATCTATCAAAGGTTTACCCTTTATATGCAATCAATGCTTCATGTTAGGATAGATCCGTTAGATTAGATGGATAACCTTAGGTAGTTCTTTGTCGATCCACGGATTGATAAACCTTGGGGGAATACTCTAAGGGAAAAGCTACACGAACCGTGCGCTTGCGGTATACAAATCGGGGCGCTAAGGAGCGTCAACAAGCTTTTCTGGCGCCGTTACCGGGGATCGGCAACACAAACCCTAGGGCGATCTATCTAGTTTTTGGACTAACCCTAATTTTATTATTGCATATACCCTTGTTTTCTTGTTTGTGTCCTTGAAAGAAGGTGGAAAAAGTTAGACACCAAACTTGGACTTCGAGAAGTCCATAATACACTTCGACAAATTTCAAAAATTGGCAACAAGATGATCGAGGAGCCTCGACATGGAACATCGACAACGTCCACATCGACATGACGGCAACAACATCAAGATTCGCTCTTTAGTGGTAGGTGCTAACTTTTGTTAGTGGCCCAGCATCCGCTATCGAGTCCCCACTCCTCAAAGCAAAAGACGATAAATAAGCATGCCCGCGAAGAAAATCGTGCGATTGGATCATCATCATCTCCAAAGTGTTACTGTTGTAATGAGTTTTTCATCCAAGATCAAAGAAGTGCCATGAAAAAATAATAGATTATTTTGAATCTCCATCAAGTCTACTTTCCAACGCATCAAGAATCATGAATTTTGGAGATCGGTGTGAAGAGTTATGGTAAAATCTTTCAACGCTGCGCGTTCTGAAATGTCTCGGGACAGAGCGTAGTGCCGGAGTAAAACGACCATAACTTCTTCATCCGGAGTCCGTTTGGGATCAATGACCACTCGTTGAAAAGGTAATTTCATAAGGCTTTCTATGGAGTAGAATTTTAGTACATGTTCTGTGCAGGATGATCAAGGAATTCAACGAAGAAGAGGCAGCAACAAACAATGGAGAAAGTGATGACGATGTCGCAAGATGTATGGAGAACCTTGTGCACAAAAGTTGATGATTTGAAGTTGACCAACGCTAGAGGCAATAAGATTAGAGGAACCATGATGCCACCCATCTTCTCCATGGGATGCTCAAGAAGCTTCTAGTCGAGTGCAATCAAAGAAAGAGACCGCTCTGATCATCGGCACAAAGCACGGGAGCCTCCTTCGATCCCGACACCTTAGGTAAAGCAAGAACCGTGGAGACAGACCATTGGAGCCACACTACTCGCTGGTGAATCAATGGTGATGACCTTGAAGGCAAGGATGCACAACAAGACGCTCCGAAGACCACAAGATCAAGATCATCGACATCTTCGGATCGATTCGTAAGAAGTCATTGTTATCATCAATATTCTGCTCAACCTCAGAAGCAAATAGCAGCATTTTTTTGGATATTCAAAAGCTCCACGAAGATCCCATGCCAACAAATCAAGAACCAAGTCAATCGGAGATTTCAACAAGCGGGTATGGCCAAAACATTGAAGGTTGTGCACTCTGGAAATTTCTGGACAGCACGTAGCGCCAAAAGTGAAACGGGCATAACTCCCTTGTTTGGACTCCATTTAAAGCGAATGACCACTCGTTGGAAAGGTAATTTCATAAACATTTCAATAGATCTATATTTTGGTATATGTTCTGTTGAGTATACAGGAGAGATTCCATGAAGAAGAGGCAGGAGCAACGCGATGAGAACAAGATAAAGAAGATGACGATGATAACAATGAAGGTGAGCTTGGGCAATGTTTTCATCAAGCGTACATGATAAAATTCAGAGGCTTGGAGCAGAGGAAGAACCCCAATGACATTGGCAAATGAAGGCACAAGCGGTCAACCTTCGACAAACGAAGATGTTGCAAACAAACCACGACGGATTACAAGAGCGCAACATTCAACACATGGAGACGTGAGAAGCAAATCACGACGGACCACGAGGAGTGCATCAAGATGACATCTCGCACAAAGCACCACGACACCAACGAGTATGAAAAAGCTCCGAGGCTAAGGTATACAGTGAATTCTCAAGCTTCAATTGGTTTTGTTGATAATCGTTAAAAATCTCATGCTCGAACCAATAGTCGGAATGAAAGTTTAAATTATATGCCTTGTTCTTTTCATGATGATAAGCTAGAGTTTCTTGAGAAGGTTGATTTCATGCTTAAAGAACCTCTGCCTAATAATGGGCTCTGCGCTATGCAAGAAACACATGCTGCATTTAATTACACCATGCCTTGTTGATAAAATTTAATTGAGGATGTGATTATGTTGCATATGTTTACAAATAATTGCAAATCTCGATCTTGCTTTGCGCTTGGTCAAGCTCATGACCCTAAAAGAGCATATGTCGGGTGAAGCCCCGAATTTCACTAACCATGCAGACATGAAACTCAAATGATAAGGAGGGAAACCGTGCCCAAAATTTTGAACACCATCATCAACATCTTCAAGTTTCAAGAACGGACGTCGCTAAGCCTCATCAATTTTGTGCACAAGTCCAGAGATTTACAATGCGAGAAAGTTGAATATTCAGGATCTCCATCAAGTCCTCGGTTCAACGCATCCATGATCGATACAATTGAAGACCCACGGGAGGAGCTATGTCTCAAACATCGGAGATGCACGTGCTGAAATCAACACGGGGCAGATTGCAGTGACGGGAAAAAGGGGCATAACTCCCTCAATTGGAATGCATTTTGGGCAAATGAAGACTTGTTGGAAAGAAGATTTCGTGCACCTTGCATTGGACCAATTGTTTGGCGCAATTCCCAATCTGGATAGAGAGGAAAATCCGTGAAAAGAAAGGTAGCGACGAAGGACAAGAAATAAGGAGGTGACCATGATGTGAGAGACGATTGGGCAAGTTTTCCATTAAGCGTGATTGATCATGTCCAACATGGGAAGTGGAATAAGAGCTGCATGGAACACCTTCACCTCTTGCATAAAGGACCATGGCTTCGCATCAATGAGAAGGTATGTAAGAAAGTCGAGCTCTATGACTCTAAATGAAGCGCTTTGCGGGAGGCAACCTGATCTTTTATTTTATATATATTAATATGACCGTCTACATTGCACTCTTTAATCGGAATATCAAGTAACATTGTATCATTGCTCTAACAAAAACCACAACTTCATGTTGTTCATTCTAAATGTTATTGAGGGAGCACTTTGTTATTTGATCTTGGGAAACTTGTAGACCTTTTTATGTGCCTATTAGTGTTTTGAGTCTTTTTCTTTGTGTCTTTTTAGAGAGATTTATGAAGCATTGCACCAACCTTTGATTCTAAACTTGTGGCTAGTTAACTTAGGCTAACTTTTTGTTTTGTTTTAGATCACCTCATCATGCCATATCATTTTGTTCACCCACCCCGTGTTGAATTGCATAACATATTGTTCGTCTTACCCTTGCATTGCATTGCATTGCATGTTGCATAAAAAAAATTTCTAAAAAAACATTGACTAGCCTCGCTTTTGAGATCCTAAAACCCTTAGGAAAACCACTCATAGAGCAATCCCAAAACCATAGGGTATGTTTTTCATTCAAAAAAAATCTAACTTTTGTTTATCTCTAGTTTTTTTTTAAACCACCTTAATAGAATTTCTATACCCAACACTCTCTCTTCAAAATTTTTGTTTTAAGCCAAAAATATAGGAAACCCATAAACCTACTTCTAAAACCTTGTTAGCTCGGTTGCTTGATCCTTTTTCGATAAATAACCTTTTCATTGACAAAAGCCTCACTTATTATGAAGTGTCGCGAAGGCTTTTTGTCACTCTTAGCAATAGTTTTTGAATAAGCTAGTTGCGGAACAACATCGAAAGGTCCTTTCAACCTTGCTAACACTTGTTTTTGCCAACTTTGCATTTGCACTTGTATCCATTCCATTGTTCATGCCTTCATTTTGCTAGCTTGGTCTCAATCTTATTGATGTATGCTTTCCTATCCATGTAATGCTTATCATGATAGCATTTACCTTTTGCAATCTTGTGTAAACGTGGTGTTTAAACTTGTTTGCGGACCTCCATCTTTAAGCTCTTTTGACCAAGATAGCAATCCATTTTCCTCTCATTTGCATACACACACCTCCCACTTGCATTCTCATACACCCATTAGGTTTAATTTTCACTAGACTAATTATGCCACAAGTTAAGTATCTTAGAGGATGTTTTTGGTTTGTTGGCAATTGTTTCTACTCCCAACTGTCACCTTGGGGGTAGATTGTGCACTTGAATTATTTTGCAGGCATGACAAAGCGTTCCCATAAATTCGTGATCAAAGAAGAAATCAAATTCGTCAACATCTCCAAAGTTCGAGAGCAAGCCCCGCTGTTTTCATCAAATTTTGCACATGGACATAGATGTACAAGGAATAAAAAGTTGATATTCAGAAGCTCCATGAAATTCCCGTTCCAACGCATCCAAGATCAATGAATTTGAAGACCCGTACAAGGAGATATGGAAAAAACTTTGGACGCTGCGCGTTCTGAAATTCGGAACAGATTGCAGCGCTGGGATAAAATGGACACAACTCTCTTGTTCGGAATCAATTTTGGGCGAATAAGGACTCGTTGGAAAGGAAAATTCGTGCACTTCGCAATGGAGCAATGTTTCGGTACAAGTTCTGTTCTGGAAATTAAAAGAAAAAATTCATGAAGATGAGGCAGCAATGGGACGAGGAATTGAAGGAGGCGACGACGATGTGAAGCAATGATTGGGACCATGACTTAGTACAAGAAGAAGTTGAAGGAAATTGAGGCAACAAAGGTGAAGACACATTGAAGATGATATTCATACACATGAGGGAAGAACTTCAAGAATTTCAAGATGGTCCATCTTCTCCTTCCACGCCTAGCATCATGCTAAGCATGGGGGAGGATTTCGTGGACAAGGAAGAAAGATCTCATGGAGTAAGATAATCACGGTTGCCACAGTATGCTTATGATTCTTCTTCCATGCTTAGCACAATGCTTAAGTATGGGGGAGGCCGCGCTACACTTCATTACGAGCATCGAAAAGGACGGTAATTCTTCCTCAACTCTCTCTTTTTCTAAATGCTTGTACATATATGCCTTCAACCATAGATGCAACCTTTGTATATACCTCACGACCTGTCACATGGCTTCTAGGAGGACAACCTAGTTTTGTTTTTGTTTTCAATAAGTGTAGGATCACCATCACTTTGTGCTCACCACATTGATACATTTTGGCAATGCCTTATGCTTATGGAAAAGTGATGAAAGTTGTTGCTTTGTTTTACCTACGCTATGTTGTATATGACTTGACCATTTGCTCTCAATTAAATGGAATTAAAATGATTAAATACTGGCTCTTTTATTTGTGGAGGTTAAATGACTAAATTATAAACCCACATATTCTATGTTGCTCTTTGATTTAAGTCTACCGATGACCTTACACCTTGTGATTGTTTAATTTGAAAACTTAATTCCTATGCTATCTACATTTGTGAATCTCTTGCAAAGTTCTACCTACCAAAGCCTATACATACATATTCTTTAATGATGAAACCTTTAGATTGCAAACTTATATTTTGATGAGTTGGATTAAGATTGATTTCTTTGGTATGAGACTAAGAAGCTGGTCATTCCGTTTTTTTGTGTAACCTTCTTTCTGCTAGCCTATTTATCCATGCATTGTGAGTTTCTACTTCTGGAATTTTGCAAACCTCGCTGGATATCCACCCTAAACCAAAAATATCTTTTTGTGATTACCTCCTTGACCACAACCAAATTTGAGTGTGGATTATCATTTCGACGGAATCAAAAGAATCAAGGGCACCATATTAAGAAAAATTTTGGATGACAAGGCTCCCCGGAGATTCAAGCGGTTCTACGAAGAAGAAGGTGAATTTGAGATACTTACCCTAGCTAGTTGGTTCTCCCACTATTCATACTCGAGGACGAGCATTCGTTCAAGCATGGGGGGATGGCTGGGTAAGTATTCTATGCTATCAAAAGTTCTAAGGAGCAAAAAGAAAGAAAAGAAAGAAAGAAAGAAAGAGAAAAATGAAAAAAAGGAGAAAAGAAAAGAAAAATGAAAGAATAAAAGAAAAGAATAAAATGCTCCTTAGTTCTTTTTGGCTTCATTAATTTTCCAAGTTACTTTGAAGAACTATTCCATACTCAAATCTTCCAACTATGTGCAATCCGATAACGAGAACTTCATTTGTGTCTCAGGGATCATCCATTTGCCACTTGCACATGTCCACCTATCTAAATGTGTGTGTTTCATCTTTCTCCCTCTCCAACATTATTTTCCAATGGCCTTTTTGACTAGTCTCAGTAAATCCAATAGATCTCTCTCTTAGTTTGACAATATTTCATATATAATGTTTTGCTAGGATTGTTTTTACCTACCAAGCTCCACATAAGCCTTCCACTTTTACATATGAGTAGAATAGATTGAAGACAATCTAATGTAGGCTTGAGCGACTTGATGAGATGAGTATTTCCATGATCTTTTGCAAGAAAACCTCACTTATGTTTGATATGCATTCTATTGAAAACTCTTCACAATGAAACAAGGTAAAGGTTTGAAGTTCGCTTAAGTTTGAGAGCATTGCATTTATCTATTATTGTGGCTTGTTCTTTAATTGCTAGTCTATCTTCCATAATGAAAAAGTATCCGGTCACAACATGAACTTAAATGCTAAATACTTGAGAGAGCAATATGTCTTGTTATGTATGACTAAGTGCAGAGAGGACATTGAGGGGCAACGCTGATTTCTTTATAAGCAAAGCTCCTGTACTTACTCGAGGACGAGCAAGGTTTAAGCATGGGGGGATGTTGGCGCTCCTTAAGTACCCGTTTTATCCCTTGTTTATCCTTGATAATGGCATGAATTCAATATCAAAATCACTAACCGTCCTAACCCCGGCCTAATTATTGGTCATTTTCACATATGCACATATATTTTGGAGGAACTTCGTTTTTGCAGGTTTTTAGCATATTTTGGAGCATGAAATGACGAGGCCCGTGATCGAGCGCTAACACGGAGAAAGACGAAGGCCAAAGCCCAAAGGGAGGACCAAAGCCCATGTTGATTCGAAGCCCATTCACTCACATCCATCCTCCAAGAGAGCCCAAAGGACCGAGCCCACGAAGATGAGATCAAGATACTTCGGGATTAAGCAAAGCAAATGAAGATTTAAGGAAGGATTCCCTATCCTATCCTTTCCTCGAAGATATCTCCAAGATAACGATGTCCAAAGGGGTGCAATCGTGAAGGACATAAACTCTAGAAGATGCGAGGAGTCTACATGTGAAAGATGAGACCGAGGCGAGTCCGAAAGGGGGTAGGCCGGCCGGCCTAGGCCCATGGGGCCAGCCGGCCCAGCCCGTTTTCGAGGCGGTTTGGCCTACCCTTCGACCGGTGGCTTCCTCGGCTTATAAATAGCTCGCACCTTATTCAACTCGAGGCATCCATCCACCCAGAATTCGACGAAAACCTAGGGCCAAGACCGGAGGGAGACGACGGCCGCCGCAAGTCTTCGAAGTTGTCTAGGAGATGGCTTAGGCCACCCCTAGCTGCCATGGCCTCCCTGCGTGGTTGTGCCATGGTGGAGTTCATGAGCTAGTTGGAGTCGTCAATGGTATGTACTCGGTGGTGACGATCCAAACGAATCTATTATGTGAGTAATGATAATCATGTCTTCCAAATCTATTAGCGATCATGGTCTCTCTTTCGATTTCGTTCTTTTCTTTGGGTTTGCTTCATCCTAGATCTATTATCGAGATAGATCGCTTAGCATGATCTTGTAGTCATGGTGGCTAGAGGTTCATGGCGGAACTACCAAAGGGGGTTCGACTTGCTTTCAGGGTATTTCGTTCAAAAGGGGGGCGTCGTGATAGGCCGTCTCCACAGAGTAGGCGGAGTATCGAGGGATCGGATTGGAGATTTTTAGTTTAAAGATGCTTTTGATTGAGATGCATGATTTATTTGCTCGTTAGCTTGAACTACAACTAGATGACGATAGGCCTAGTCATGTCTTTGGTTTTGCTTTGATTAATCCTATGTTCATGGATGAGATCAACCTTTACACATCACTCATATCTGTCAAAGGTTTACCCTTTATATGCAATCAATGCTTCATGTTAGGATAGATCCGTTAGATTAGATGGATAACCTTAGTTAGTTCTTTGTCGATCCACGGATTGATAAACCTTGGGGGAATACTCTAAGGGAAAAGCTACATGAACCGTGCGCTTGCAGTATACAAATCGGGGCGCTAAGGAGCGTCAACAATGCCGTATTCAGTGCTGCGCCGATTGGGTCATTCTACTGCTGACCTCATCAAGACCACTGTGATGCTCAACGATTTCAATGGTAAGCCGTCGGAGGCAAAAGGCGTCCTTAATGTGGAATTGACGGTTGGCCGCAAGACCGTCCCGACCTCGTTCTTCATCGTCAACAGCAAGAGTACATACACAGTGCTGCTTGGGAGAGATTGGATTCACGCCAATTGTTGTTTTCCCTCCACCATGCACCAGTGTTTGGTTCAATGGGATGGCAACGAAGTGGAGGTGGCCCATGCAGATGACTCCAGCGAGATTTTGCTCGCAGACATGAATGCGTGGGACGCGAAAGGACAAGAGCTGATCTCAAGGCTTGCTCTGGAAGACTGTGATCGGATCGAGGCTACAAAAAATAGGTTGAGGCTGGTCTTATCCACTGGCCTCACGGAATAGGCACTTTTCGGCGCGATACACAGTCTGGCAAGTTTAGAGAGGCCGGTCCCGGCAACCGGCCCCAAAAAATAGTTATTTCTTATTTGGAGTTGAAACTGTTACATTATGTACAAACAATAGCCTGCTCCGGCAGTTGGCTAGTTAATGGGTATTCAGTTACGGATGGTAATGGAAATACAAAAATGGCCAGCCCATGCGGTTGACCGAAATTTTTCTTGTGTTATCTTTCCGTGTTCCCTACCGACATGACACATGACGATGAGTTGCCTGCATTCACCGTCGATTTTACAGGCGACGGCAAGTTGGGATACAGGTTTACATCGGCTGACGATTTAGAGGAAGTTGACATCGGCTCCGGGGATAAGCCGCGGCCGACATTTATCTGCAGAAGGTTAGACCCGAGCCTGCGTGAGCCGATGATAGCACTGTTGAGGGAATACCGGGACTATTTCGCGTGGGATTATACAGAGATGCTCGGTTTGGATAGAAGCATCGTCGAGCATCGGCTCCCGCTCAAGAAAGGATTTCGACCATTTCAACAATGGGCACGCCAGATGAGGGCTGAAATTCTAGAGGAGGTTAAAAAAGAGGTGCAAAAGATGTTGGATGCAGGGTTCATCAGGCCATGTTGATATGCAGAATGGATTTCCAGCGTCGTTCCTGTGCAGAAGAAAGATGGCTAGTGGCGAGTCTGCGTGGATTTCAGAGACCTCAATAGAGCAACACCAAAGGACGAGTATCCGATGCCCGTCGCAGAGACATTGATCAACGCGGCTACCGGTCATAAAATGTTGAGCTTTATGGATGGTAATGCCGGCTACATCTAGATCTTTATGGCCCCAGAAGACATAAGCAAGACCGCGTTCAGAGTACCCGGTGCGGTCGGCTTGTTTGAGTACGTGGTTATGACCTTTGGATTGAAAAACACCGGTGCAACATATCAACACACCATGAATTACATCTATCATGATCTCATCGGCAAATTGGTAGAAATCTACATTGATGATGTCATGGTCAAGTCCACATCGACTGGGGGGCATCTAGAAGATCTGCGTCAGGTCTTGGAGCGGACTCGAAAGTTTGGGCTCAGAATGAACCCAAAGAAATGTACCTTTGGTGTATCGGCCGGTCAATTTTTAGGATTCCTGGTGCATGAACGAGGGATCGAGATCGGCTTGAAGAGTCAAGAAGCTGTGAGAACAATGAGGCCGCCCACTACAAAGAAAGAATTGCAGAAGCTCATCAGCAAAATTAACTTTGTCAGACGATTTATTTCAAATCTGTCTGGGCGTATCGAGCCATTCATGGGTCTGGTAAAGATTAAGTCCGATGATGAGTTTCACTGGGGGCCAGAGCAGCAGCGGGCTTTTGACGAGATCAAAGAATATTTGTCGAAGCCTCCAGTATTGGTTCCGCCTCAGCAAGACATGCCTTTCTATGTGTACCTATCCGTGGGTGACACTTCCTTCGCCTCGGTGTTAGTTCAGAGGCACGATGATCAGGAGAGGGTTGTCTTCTACCTCAGCAGGTGCATGTTGGACACCGAGACTAGGTATCCTGAGATTGAGAAGCTTTGCCTTTGTTTATTCTTTACATGTACAAAGCTTCGTCATATTTTGCTCTCGGCGGAGACGATCGTCATCTACAAATCGGATGTCATCAAGCATATGCTATCGGCTCCTGTTCTAAAAGGCCGACTCGGAAAGTGGATGTTTGCCCTATCGGAGTTCGATATCCGATATCAGCCCGTGAAGGCAGTCAAGGGACAGGCACTAGCGGACCTCATTGCAGACAGGGTCAACACCGATGTGGCTGCACTGTTTATACGTGCCTGGGCCATATTTTTCGATGGATCGGCATGTGATGATGGGTGCGGTATGGGAATTCTGTTGGTATCGCCTCGAGGGGCGACTTATTCCTTTTCTATCAGAATGACTACTCCATGCACCAATAATTTGGTAGAGTATGAGGCCATTAGCAAGGGGTTGGAATTACTCCTGGAAGCTGGTGCGGCGGCAGTGGAAATATTTGGAGATTCAAAGCTGGTGATTTCTCAACTCACGGAAGAATATAGATGTGAGAGCGAGGCTCTTTTTCCGATATAGATGCAGTGCCGTGAGTTGATGTTACGATTCAGGTACATTAATTTCCACTGGATACGCAGGACTTTGAACAATGAAGCCAATGACTTGGCGCAGATGGCTTCCGGATACAAGAAGACAGCCAATGGAGTCGATGTCGAGGTTCAGTTTCTCGAGCCTAGAGACTGGAGAGCCGATATCTTCAATTATTTGAAGGATTCGGCTCGGGGGGGGGCACCCAGGAGGATAAGATTCAAAGCTATGAAGTATGTTCTGATAGGGGATTACATGTTCTACAGGACCTTGGAAGGACTGCTACTTAAATGTCTGGGTCCGCGGAGTCGAATCGGCTTTTACACGAGGTTCATGAGGGAGCCTGCGGTACTCATCAATCGGCTCATAAGATGAAGTGGCTGATTAGGAGATCGGGGTATTACTGGTCCACCATGCTTGAGGATTGTTTCAAGTATTACAAGGTATGTTAGGCATGTCAAGGATTCGGCAAGATTCAGATAGTGCCAGCGTCAATAATGAATCCTATCATTAAGTCATGGCCGTTTAGAGGTTGGGCCATGGACATGATCGGCCAGATTAATCCGGCATCCAGCAAAGGCCACCAGTGGGTTTTGGCCATTATGGATTATTTCACGAAGTGGGTGGAAGCGGTACCCATGAGGTCAGTGGCAACAAAAGATGTGATCAGTTTTGTGAAAGAGCACATCATTCATAGGTTCGGGATTCCACAGATAATTACGACCGATGGAGGGTCGGTCTTTATATCGGAGGAGTTTAGGAAGTTCGCCGATGACGTGGGGTTCAAGTTGATCAGATCATCCCCATATTATGCCCAGGATAATGGGCAGGCTGAAACATCCAACCAGAGCCTCATCAAGTTGATCAAGAGAAAGATCGATGAGTACCCGAGGCGCTGGCATGAGGTGTTGTCAGAAGCTTTGTGGGCATACCGTATTTCATGCCACGGATCTACCAAGATGTCACCATATCATCTGGCCTATGGTCAAGACGTCGTGTTGCCATGGGAGATCACGGCCGGATCGAGGCGTGTTGAGTTCTAGAATGATCTGTTGGCTGAGGAGTACGCGGCATTGATGAGCGACAATGTGGAAGATCTCACAGAGTTGAGGCTTTGGTCACTCGATAAGATCAAAGAAAACAAGGCTAAAGTCGCTCGTGCATACAACAAAAAGGTCAAGACAAAAGAGTTTCAGGTTGGAGATCTTGTTTGGGAGGAAGTGCTGCCATTGGGAACTAAAGATAGAAAGTACGGTAAATGGTCTCCAACTTGGCATGGGCCGTATAAGGTTGACCAAGTCTTGCCTGGAAATGCGTACATGCTTGAGGAGCTGGACGGTGTCAAGTTTCCTGTGGCTGTCAATGGCCAACACCTCAAGAAATATTACCCGAGCATGTGGGAAGGCGAATAGTGAAAGCCGATGAGTGCCATCTGGCTGTAAAAAGGAAAGGCCAATACATTGAATTGTCCAGTAAAAAAACAAGGGATTTATTTATATCGACCAATTGGTGAGAGCATCGGAAAGCTACTGATGATTTGATCAAGACCCGATATAATGACCCCAAGATCTCAGGACTATATTGTCACCGCCACCAATACTGCTGATACCGGTATGACAAAAAACTTTATTTCTTACTGCAAAATACTTGGGAATTTTGAATTTAAATAGCTTACCTCCTCAGTGATATGTTAAATTCCTACCAGAGCCATATATTGATACACTTTTAAAACCTTTATACATATTCTACTTGTGTTTGCATTGAGCATTGTCAAATTTTTTGTGACCCTTGCGAGATTCACTTCATATTTTTAAGATCAAGATCACGTACACTCCATGTACTCAACCACTCATATGCTGACTTCTACACTGGAAGTTACGCAAGAATATGCCTTCCATCCATAAAAATGCTCCATTCCTTTTTTGACAGAACTCTTTATATTCATCATGTAGAAAGATTTGGGCTATGTAAAAAAAGAAAAAATATAAATGTTCGTGCCCCAAAAAGCATGAGAAAAAAATGAAAGATAACCCATATCTCAGGAAAAAGATAAGAGAGAGAGTTGGGCAAAAGGGGATGCGAGTTCCAGCCACAAAAATTCTACACACATGCAAATCTTGATCTGATTGTATGAATTGTTTTCTCTATTGGATCCGGTCTTTGACTTTGCAAAACATGCAGTCCAAGTATGCTACCTCATCTTTCCCTACCCTGAACTCCACAAAATGCCATACTAGAGATAGGGAGAAGGGAGGCAATATAATGCTTTGGTGAGGAATCATACACATTGGGCGATTTGAGAGAATCATTTGAGGAGTGAAGTTATTTTCTGTTCAAAAGATCCAAGTTATTTAGCAGGAGGAGTAAAGTCGATCCATCTCTTTGCGTCGGCTATCAGTAAAGCATCGGCTATCAGAAGAGCAGCATCAGAAGAGCCGAGGCGCTGAGTCCATCATGCAGATTGAGGCGTCAACTATACAAAGTTTCAAAGCATTCATACTTTGAAACTTGGGGGCATGTGTTATCGCCATAAATTAATAGGGTTAATTAATGGGCCGAGAGCAAGTTGGGCTTAGTGTGGAAATTAAAGAAGGCTTGTGAATCAGCTGTGTTACCACCAGAATTTGGTCGAGAAGGATATGGGCCGAAGCTGCCAATGGGCCTGTACAGATCGTCCAGGGAAGAGGCGATTGTGGTCCATGCCAAGAGCCGATGGGCTCTTCTTATCTGTGTGCGTTGGGAGCCGATGGGCTCTCTTTATCTGTAATCATTAGAGATAGATTAGTTTTCGTATTGGACTATGTTTTGTTTAGCTTGGTCGTCAAGTCTACAAGACTATAAATATGTACCCTATGACACTTGTGAAAAGGGAGAACGTCATCACGTTTTGCAACAACAAACCTCGGCGTACCGCCACCCCTAATTCTAGGGTTTCGTTCAAGTAAGTGTCATGTTGCCCTGATAGCTTCTTGCGATCAGGGCGTCATTGTTCTTGCTTCTTTCTGTTACGGTTTGTTCTTGTTTCATATGAATTGGCTCGATATCTGCTAGATTAGACCCTGCAAACGGATTGGATGTTCCGGCGATATGATAACTGCTTTACTTTAGTCTTAATGGGGATTGTTCCAGGAATCGGCTCTCGCTAGTTCTTAGGCCTCCACTCTGGTTAAGGTTTGGCTATTTATCATGCTCGTTAAGCTCAATTACGTGTAGGATGATCCGATCTAATAGTTAAAGCTTTAACCGTCGTGGATTGGATTAACTAGATTTAATTAAAGAAAGTTTTTACCGTTATCTGCTCTATCTATCGACATCTGGATGTACAGATCCGATCTGACATCGGGACTCGATCGGCTCTTTAAAGCCGATGCAAGAGTCGTCCCGTGGAACCGACCACGGCTCGGACTAATATTTACACATGTTTATGCGTACAGGCAAATTGTTGAAGCACGTTCGCACCTTCCTGATCGGGTATAGGTCAGGTGGCACACCCTGCATCTCCGGAAGTGTCAGCGTGTGCCAGGATCTGGGCCGTTGACCGAGGGACCGGTGCCAGCCAGCGCCCCGGCAGCCTTCCGGCTCCTCGTGTTGCCTGTCGCTACTCACCGGTGGGTTTCGACCGACAACAAAACTGTACCATCCTCAAGAAAGAGCGTGAACTGCACCTTGCTAGACATATCTTCTGAGAATAGGTGGTCATTTCACTACTTTAACTATTCTAATTGCATGTGCTATTTGGATAATACGATACAAGGATAAGACTGCAAAACCAAAATTTTTAATATTTTCTAATATTAATTTCCTTTTTTTAATATTTTCTAATAATTTAAAAGGATTTTCTGATATTTTATAATATATCCTAAATATTGTTTAAATATTTCCTAATTTTTCCTAATCTGTCAAAATGTTTTCTAAATATTTTCTAATATTTTCTAATATTTCTTAATACTTCCTGATATTAATTTACTTTTTTAAAATTTTCTAATATTTTCTCAAATTCTCTGATATTTTAAAATATTTCCTAAATATTATTTAAATATTTCCTAATTATTCCTAATATGTCAAAATGTTATATATATATATTCTAATATATTCTAATATTTCTTAATACTTCTAATATTAATTTGTATTAAAATAATACTCTATTCATTACAGTAGTATTACGAAAGTTCTAAAATACTACTATACTAATAATCCAATCTATTAAAATACTAAACTACTCTATTAATTTAAACTACTTCATTAAATAATATAATAGCACTAAAATAATAGTCTAATGTATTCATTAAAGTAATACTAATCTACTCTATTATTTTAATCTACTCTACTTAATAAAATAATAGTTCTTACATAATAATCTTCTATATTAATTAATGTAATATTACTACAATACTAAAATACTACTATGTTAACAATCTACTCTATAAAAATAGTAATCTACAATACTAATTAAAGTAATAGTAATCTACTCTATTAGGTTAATCTACTGTGTTAGATAAAGTAATAGCAACCATAACTCTATTAATTAAGATAATAATAGTATACTCTAGTGATTAATAATATACGAACGTGGAAAAAAAATTCCTGAAAGTGCCGCGTGAAAATTCCGGCAGAGCTTCGCTACATTCCTCGCTATCCCCTCACCCCTCTCTTTTCTGGTCACGTGAGGATGAAATGAGGAGGGAAATGAAAAGGGAGGGAGTTTTATAGGGTCCAGCGACGTGGATCATGGCGCTAGGATCCAAATGTAAATTTTTTATTTACATTTAGGTCCTGGTGCCATGGGCCATGGCGCTAGAGGGCTATTTCTGTAAAAAAATTTAGTTATTATTTCTGTAAATAATGATTAAAATAATATTAAAAACAATGTCCAGTCGGTCTCCTCTTCAGTCCGGCCTAGCTGCACTGCGGGCCAACCACAACCTGCAAACGAGGGTGTTTTTTTTCAATTTTATTATTTTTTAATCTTTTTTTACAGAATAATAACGTAAAATAGAATAATTACAGAAATAGCCCCCTGGCGCCCACTCACCGGGCGCCAGGGTCCTGGCGCCCATCCGGCGGACACCAGGGTCCCCAGGGACCCCGATACGAGAAAAAATTGCTAAAAGTATTGAAAACAGATTCCTGGGGACCCTAGCGCCCCCCACCAGGCGCCAGGACCCCACCATGCACGGGACCCATACACTTGGCATAAATAAGCATAGGTAGAATTGTCCAACTTAAAAACAGTAATTAGATGGAACTAAAATTTGACAACACATTAAACATACATTAACTTGCCACATCAAATGTTCATTACTCATTCGACCACCACAACTATGTCTAAACTCATACATGGGACACATCTAACCACCCCTACGAGTATGGGTCCTCTTTCCACGCTGATTTGTGTTAACGTGACCCGCGGAGTAGGTGAAATGGTCTGGGGAACCTACGGCGCGCTGAGGTCATGAGGCGGCCACAGGGGTCTGTGTAGGCACGTCCTGCGATGGCTGTAGCGGAGCGCCTCCCAACTATGATGCTCCAATGATGTCGAAGTCGTCAGTGAAGTCGCCTCCACATAGATCCTCCATGATGATGGTAGTATCTCCATCGGAGTACCGTCCCACGAAATCGGCATCTTTAGCGTGTGATGGCCCAGCTCCCATATACGGTGGATGTCCGGTCGACAAGTACGGTGGAGGTTCCATAGGGACATGGGGTCCTGTTAAAACAATAAGTTAATACATATAAGCCTAATAAAATGGCATTTTAAAGTGTAATGTTCATAAAGCTTACCTGTGGCGTACGATATAACTGGAGGTGGGGGAGGACACCAACTACTATAGACCGAAGATGGTGCATGTGACGAACCCTCTGAGGACTCAGACTACGGAGGTTGTCCAAGGGTGTCGATTACGAACCGTGAGGCATCTCGTGTCCGGGTCCATGACTCTCTCTGCTCCATCTGGGTCATTGGGTTGTTGCCTCGTATCCTAAGCAGTGCGCACTCACAATCGTTGTTAAGTCGAAGGGCAACCTGTAACTACAGCCAAATAATAATTGCCTTAGTTAGCTCTATACTTAAGTTGAACATGAAGTGCATGCTAACATATGAAACTTACCGCTCCTACGAGTGCCTCATCCCGGTGATAGGCATATCCATCTTGCAAACTCGCCATGTGTGGCTGAGGGTGCGAGTCAACAAACGTGATTCGAGGGTGAGTCCGAGGAAGGTACCATGTGAGATAAGCATGAAAGATCGACGGTACGTGGGGTCCCATAGGCTGCACAACGTCGTCATCCGTGTTAACCCATAGATCAACCTGTGGCTGCAACTTGTTGACCCACGTGTTGTTGCATGGCTGTCCTAACCTACTCAACCTACAGCAAGCACAATATTTGTAAGAACATTGTAATCATGGACACAAAGTTGAGTACAAAGAGACAATCGTTACCCGTGCTCATGTCGTGGAACCCGATGCAGTGGGGCCGGTAGAGGAAACACCTGTCACATACCAAACTGCCTCATCACTCAGTTCGGGTAGTGGGGCTCAAGAAATATGTCGTAAACCAAGCCCGCCGTCGTGAGCCACAAGCCGGGGTTCGCCCCGCACCACTCAGAAAGTCCCAGCGGAGCTCGCGCGGTAATTGCTGGCGCTGTGTATGGCTCCCAGATAACGTCATCAGGTTGTAGCTGATCAAGCTCCCTGATGAAGTCAGGATACGACCGCCTTGTCTATAAATGCGCACAGGACCTCTGCAAATTGTAAGTTAACATCAATTATAAATGAACACAACAATGTATAATAACAATGAATTGAAATTGTAAACGAACTAGTAGAAACAGAACATGCCTGGCGCCACAACCAGAGGGTACCCATCGTGGGCTGGCTATCCTAATCGCCGTGCTCGTAGAACTCAGGGCCGTACATTACAAGGCTGACCATAGGGCGACCAACGGCCAACCTCTCGTACGACCACAACTATAGCAGAAGTGGGCATCCCGTGAGGATCCCATTACTCTCAGACTTCATGCAATCCTCACATTGTCCATGGTACGTGGCTGCAAGAACTGCAGAGCCCCAACTATACAACGACACGTCCTCCTCTAGGTTAGAATCGGCAATCTCCCATGCGTAGCCAATGAGGATCTTGTCGATGGAGTTGCCATAGCCGTTGTTGAACATGATGTAGCTTAAGAGCCACAACAGGTACGCCTCTAGCGATCTGAAAACGCTATCCTCATCAGCATCATCCTCCAACATATACGCCTGCATAAATGAAGCAATTGGTAAGTAAAACTATAGAAAAGTGTAATTGCTAAGTATAACATACTGAGGTGGAGTTGATAAAGTAACCTAGAACTGCAGGAGCCACCTCTTCGATGGCCTACGTGCGGACATGGGATGCGGGACGATGGGCCTAAACTCATCCTGAACGTACACATCCGCGAACCGTGCCTGTAGGTCGTCCATCCACGTAGTCGAAATCACGCGGGGTCCTACAGCCTCCCCAACTAGTGGTAGACCAAATATGAATGACACGTCCTATAGGGTCGGTGCCATCTCCCCACATGGGAGGTGGAACGTGTGCGTCTCAGGCCTCCACCCGTCTACCAGCACGATCAACAGGGATCTGTCGAGGCCTATCTTCGAACTGTCCCCACCATTGACGAGACGTGCCAAAGCAAGAAGACCAGCACCGCGCAACCTGTAACAGAAGAACAATAACCAATGAATATGTAAGAGAAAAATAATAAACATACTGAGTTATCATTTTCAAATTCATAAAGTTACCTCAGAATCCAACGGTCGTCCACGCGGAGAAGCTTGGCTGGTGGACGTGGTCGCAATACAGTCAGGTGCTTATGCTCGCACACGATCTGGAAGGACCAGTGCCCAGAGTCTATAGCTGCGTCCAGCAGCTCAGGGTCAGTGGGTAACCCTCGGCCATACCTAAATCACATTTTCTAATGAAGTATAATACACTACTAAACATTATTCTAAATTAACTTAAAAAGAATAAACTAAAATAACTAAATTAATCTCTAATTAATAATCTAATTTCATATCTAAATATACTCTACATTTACATAATTAAACTAATAAAAGATACTCATTATACAAATCACATTTTCTAATAAAGTATAATACACTACTAAACATTATTCTAAATAAATATAAAAAAGAATAAACTAAAATAACTAAATTAAACTAAAATAACTAAATTAATCTCTAATTTCATCTAAACATAATCTAATTAATAATCTAATTTCCTATCCAAATATACTCTAAATTTACCTAATTAAACTATTAAAAAAGATACTCATTACACTAAATCACATCTTCTAATAAAGTATAATACACTACTAAACATTATTCTAAATTAACCTAAACAAAAGAATAAACTAAAATAACTAAATTAATCTCTAATTACTAAACTAATTTTCTATCTAAATATACTCTAAATTTACATAATTAAACTAATAAGAAAAGACAATTTATTTACATAATTAAACTATTAAGAAAAAATAATTTATTTACCTGCTAATCCCGCGAAACCAAACCAGCAAAGCTTCGCCGCTGCAGACTTCCCTCCCTCACTTCTCTCTCCTTTCTAGGCTATGTGGATGGTGGGTGAATGAAATGAGGGGGAGAGGGGAGGGGAGGGAATATATAGGTGGTGGGGGCCTAGCGCCCGGTGGGGGCGCCAGGGTCCGCTAGGGATCTGTTTGCAATATTTTTAGCAATTTTTTCTCGCATCGGGGTCTCTAGGGACCCTTACGCTCTCTGGATGGGTGCCAGGGGGTTATTTCTGTAATTATTCTTTTTTACGTTATTATTCTGTAAAAAATGAAAAAAATGAAAAAATGAAAAAAAAACGCCAAACGAGGAGGGTCGCGTCGATGCTGTTCTCGAAATGGTACGGTTTGATGATACCACTACACCGGTCGTTACTTGCACACATGAATGTCAACGCAACATCACAACCACCCGCGGCACATTCGCCACCCTACCGCTGCACTTACCTGCAGAGACATGCACTCCCATCCGGGAGACAGTAGCAAATTATGCCACAACTGTGTGCAGGGTCGCTTCTCCGCCGGTTGCTGCCGCCCCTTCGCAGAGGCGTCGAGCACGCTCCCCACCCAAGGCAGTAACCATCAGACGCAGCGAGCGCCTGGCAAAAAAAAAGTCGCGGTCTCGAGCCACAATGCCGGCGTTGCAAGCTCAGAACGTGCTCATGAGGCGTTTTGTGGATGCTACTTCCTTCCAGCATTTTGTGGATACGTTCTCCAGCACCCTCTCCAAGTCACTTTGAGGCACTTGACGTTCTCCTGCCAAACATGGCACCTTCTGTTGCCGCGGTCGAGTCAGAGACACTGCTAGCTTAAGTGGTCTTCGTGTTGTAATGGTCGCCAAAAAGCAGGGGCGGAGCTACACTTACTCGCCGAGGTCCGCTGACCCCGAGGAAAACTCAATGAGAATTACTGCTCGTCACTGTTCTCTAAAGGCAAAGACACCGATGTGTGATAGTAAAGAGCCGTCTCCATTTTCAGCTGGCTTCGCCCCTACCAAAAAGTGTTCAAATCACTACTACTATAGAAATCTTTACGGAGACGGGCAAAAAGGATTAACCGAGGCGGTTGAGCGAAGATCACAGTTAATCGTGGTCTTAACCGAGACGGTTTTGCTGCCCGCCTCCGTTAATTAAAAAAAATAAAAAGCCCGCCGGGCCCATCACGAGCCCGCCTCGCCCATCCGCCGCCGCCGCCGTGTCTCGTGGCCCGCGCCGCTGCCAGCGCTGCGTCCCACCGCCCGCCGCATCCCACCACATCTCACCTGGAGTTCGGCCTCCAGCTCCTCGCGCTCGAGCCCGGTGTCAATGGGAAGGGGGAGTCGGGCACCGGGACGGAGGGGGCCGCGCTGCCTCCGCTGCTGCACGGATCCGGGCTCCCCACCACCGGATCCGGGCTCCCAGCGGAATGGAGGGGAGGGAGGACCAGCCGCCTCAGCCGCGCCCGTGCCGCCGCCTCAGCCGCGCGAGAGGGAGAAGCCACCGTTGGTCGGGAGGAAGAGGGGCGCCGTCGGGAGGGAGGGAGAGAGAAGAGGAAGAGAGATGAGGGGAGATGAGTGAACCAAATCCTTAGTCGATTTATCGGGCCTCATCTGGGCCTCGGCAAATTTTCCGAGGCGGGCCATTTAGGAGTTCCGCCTCCGAAACTGGAGGCATTTTCGAGGCGGGCCATTTAGGAGTTCTGCCTTGGTTAATATGTTCTAAGATGCGGTTAAAAATAACCACTTCCGTAAATCTATTTTGGGAGGCAGTTTTTTTTACCGTCTCGGTTAATAGAAAATGACCAACTTGGTTAATCCGAGACATTAAGCGAGGCGCACTACTAGATTTTAGGCCTATTGCAACGGTCTCAAAATAGTAGCAATAGGGCAAAAATAGATGCAATAGGTTGAACATACAACTAAATCAGTTTGGTTGCAAGCCGTTGCAAGTAGCTTTGTGGTAATATGTGCTTTGCAACTACTTTTTGGTCATGTTCAATACTAGTAAATGCCACGGAATAAACCATTGCTTTAGAGAGAAGTGGCAACGGCTGATGTCATGGCATTAGCATGTATTGCCACACCATTAAATGTTGCCATAACATATAGTTGCAATGCACTAACATTGTGGCATTTTTTTTTGGCCAAGACAAATATTGTGGCAATAGAGAATGTAGCCACGAAAATTGTTGGTGGCAACAATAAGTTGTGCAACGAAAATAATTTTGAAGCCAGAAATAATATTGCAACAAGTTATTGTTCGTGGTTAGTCAAGATTGTAGCATCAGCACCAAGTGGTTGCAAGAATAAGTGGTGCAACATAAAATTTGTAGAAGTAAGAAGCGAAATCGCATCAAGGTATGGTTCGAGGTTTGTAACTATTATAGCATCACTAAATAGTGGTGGCAAAAAGAAGTGTTGCAACAGAAAATAGTAGTGGGCAACAAGTGATATTGCCGCAAGGTGTAGTTTGAGGTTATTAACTATTTTAGCAATAGTCATTATAGGTGGCAACAGCTTGTATGGAGACTAAAATACAGTTGTTGCAATCAATTATAGCATCGAAGAACCATTGCATTTTTGTTATTGCAACCAGCATATCCCTGTCGCTATGGATATTGCATTTTATTTTTTGGATCATAATTTATCATAAACAATAAACGATAAATACCCAAAATCACGTTTCAAATCAACATGAAACTGAAAGGAATCCAACATTAACTCTGCTAATGAGTAGATAATAAAATGCCAAGTGCCAAATTGCAGTACAATTTCAGAATTGAGAATAGTTCATAGATAGCTAGCTAGCTACTGTTGGGTCAACAACACAACTACATCTGTCTTATGTAGGATCCAAGAAACATTGTTTGACATTGATGCAGACTATCTTTGTGTTGATCATGGAAGGCATCAGTGTGCGATTGATCCATTTAGCAAGTTCAAATATCCTGTCGAAGGAAAAAAGTAAATGCATGCATCATCAGACAGCATTGAAGCAAGCAACATGTGACTAAATTAGATTTACTATTTCTTCATTGAAGCAAAAGAATCGTGCTGCAGTACCACTAAACAAAGCTCTAGGAAAAGATTAAATTAGCACTTGCCATTAAGAGACATATGGATAAGGAGCAACACGACTAGCCACAAATCTCTACTCCTAAAAAGTTCGAATGGGTTGCAGTTTTCATATAGCAAGGTTGCAGTAAAATGGACTCAATATTTGACAATGCAAATACATTTACAATATATTGGAAAGACTATAAATTCTTAGGGAAATGAACACTAGTAAACTATGAGTAAAGCTACATCTGGTAACATTTCAAAATCAGATTTGATGTTTCTTCATTCAGTGTTAGATAAAATGTTATAGCAAGTTTGAATTCAAGAGGACAGTAAGAACACAGGAACTCAGTAAGTGCATCAGAAAGAACACAAGGATAGTATATGAATTATTTAGGTAGCCACAGTATGTGCTAGCAGCCTTTGATCTTGGAAAACTAAGTTATAATAGTTCCATTGTTATCAACTAGCTTGAGCAGCTAAAAATGTAAGAGAAGTTATAATTAGGAGCATGTTCATACCTGCTGGCTTCTAGTCCGTATACGTTTCACAGCAGCATTCATCAAGTTATGTGAACTAATATAATTCTTGTTGGTTTGAGAAAGACTTCTCTTGGCCTTAGAGGATGGTATTTTTGTTGCATGTATCTCCACTTGCTTTGCTGCCTCTGGGATGGATGCACTTTTTGGTGTAGTCTGAATAGGAAAAAATGGTGCAAGAAGCTAACTTAGGCCATGTGCTAATATTATCAATGGTGTGACAAATACGAAGAAAATTTTGTACCTGAACTGATGCAGCTTCAGTTGCATTAGAATCTGGAGTAGTGGAAGCTCTTTTGTCAATAGGTGGCATAGCTTCCTATTGGATGTTTGAGTTATTTGGTGCAGGCTGCAAGGGTAACAAATCAGCCAAGTTGTTAATTGGTTCAGAACCTTACTTGATCTCTGCTGTTAGAAATAGATATTCAAATATCTTTTACCTGAGCTAATGTGGTTTGTGTATTTTCTTGAAGTGCTGCCATGAATTCATCCCTAAGTGCTTGGATTTTCCTACTCTCTTCCTCTTTGAACTGCTGCAACTTTTCTTCTAATTTCCTTTCACTCTCAGCTTCTTGGTTTTCAAGTTTGTCATTTAGCTTCACAATATGTTCTTGTAGCTCTTGATTTTTCTGGTTGGCTGCAACTGTAGCACGGGCTTGTTCTTCGAGTTGAGCCTTCATTGATGCCCTCTCTGTTGGACGTGTAGACATGTACCCATGACCATGAACAGTGGATGTTTTGCATCCTGTGCTTTCCTTGTAGGTTGCTTGGAAAATAATATTTTCTTCTGAATTTGATATAATAGTGTCTTTTTCTTCACACTTTTCTGCAATTTTGACGACTGCATTCTCCTATTTGATACAACAACAATGGAGTTATTATTGAATTATGAAAATTAAAGCAATAATATTATGAATCATGATGTGAGAACTGAACTAACTGCATTACTCACATAGACAGTCTGAGAAGCTTCATCAGACCATACTCCATTCCTCACGTGTGTAATCCTCCAAAGGTCAACATCAGTTGGTTCTTCACCAATTCCGGGATCTCTCTGGATGGCAGGAATGTATTGCATCAGTTGACACTTGTGGAAAACTAAATATACAGCATGCCATTTGGTAAGATATGAAAAAGTATGTCATAGCATACCTGCTCATCGCTGAGTTTGGAGAATGGTTTGGATCCTGTGCAATGATTGGTCCTTTTTTGCTCACGGTTGTTAGTGTTCCTGTTGCTTACCTTCTGCAAAAAGTTTGAATTAACAAAATGAATTAGTAGTGCAGTAAACAGATATAGTTGACACGTGTATTTCAATAGAAAAGAAATACCTGGAAAGCTTCACTTCCAAAATACAGGATCAAATAATGCCACTCAACAAGGTCCAAGTCGTCAGGCTTGTTCTTCATTCTTTCATCATAACGGTCGTATGCCTTGTAAGTCGCACTGAATGTTGAGCGCCATCCTTTGTACCGCTCCTTGGCCACAGCCCATATTTTTTCTTTACCATCCTCAGTGTTTTCAACCTCCCACCGATTCTGTAAATTTCAAAATCATTAAGAATGTGAAGCATTTGCATGTATGACATGATATTGCTGTTAGCCAATAAAATTAATTTCTTGTGCGTACCATTACATCGAGTGCTATAAAATTTTTCACATTTTCATCTATGTCTTTCCAAACTTTCACTCCAATAAGCGGAGCCCTTTTTCTCGTAAATAGCACTACTTCATCCACAAATGCACGATAGTTAGGCCCTATGGGGCCTCCCAGGCTTGATGAAAAATCAATTTTTAGTTTCTGGGAGCCACTCTTTATTCTCTTTATAGCTGCTAATAAACCCTTGAGGGTACCACGCCCTTTTTTTTACAACCTTCATTTGCACCTATAAGGAAACAAATATGTTCATAATGGTCAGTCAATTTAAACATGGAGGATGTTGTAACAAATTGTTGGATGCAGTACACACCTGTCCCTTTTCTTGATCTACGCCTTGCATGAGATGGCCATTCTTTTTTTGGTGACGGGCTATGTGTACGGTGTTCATCAGCAGCAACTCGAACATTGTCATTGGCATCATCATCTTGTGCATATGCATCTACATATAATGGAATGGTCAGTTTGTCAAATTTATAGTTTGCACATGGTAGTTACAATATATTTATATATAAATAGGAGAGCAGGAGAGTAGATTTTACAGATGTCTCTAAGATAGCCTTTACGCCTCAACCATTCTTTATATGTCTTGATGGTTTCGTCCCTGTAATCATCTCTAAATTCTGCATATCAACAAAGCGTTAGTAATGATATTAGCACTTATATCATACATTATCTTTGATGGGGGCGGGGGGAGAGAATTTAACTTACCCGTTTCAGGTTGCTCTTGTTGCAGGATTTCAAGCCATTCCTTGTATGCATCAATTGGTTCTTCTGCAGTAGGTACATCTATACGACTTTTTGTAGTTGTCCCCCTTGGTCGCTTCATGGGCGTTATAGACTTCATTAATTCGGACGGTTGCTCTGTTGATATCAATAGTCTGAGTTTCCTCTCAACCTCATTGGCAGCCATCATAGATTCTGTTTGGTGGTCATAATCAAGCAAGATGAGGCTTGCTGAGTCGTTGCCACATCGTTTCAGATAGTACATGAAGTCCCGCATACTGTACCCCAACTTTGTTTTTAGTAAAACTAAGTTGGCCAATGTGGTGATATATGACCTATCACAAACGAGCTCAACAAATTCTGTATCCGCTGTTGTTGCCCCATAGCGTTGCAAAATTATAGTCCACGTCTCACCAGTGAGACTGCAACAACATATTATATTTTTTTTGAGTACTCCATAAATGAACAATAAATCTGGAATAAATGAGTTCTAACAAAATATGTTGAGTGTATTCAACATAAACCAGTTGAAATTTTACCAAACTAGTACTCCATGAATGAACAAATAAATCTGGAATTCTGAGATATAAAAAATTAATTTCAGTGTATTGAACATAAACTAGAACTCCATGAACGAACAATAAATCTGGAATTATGAGATCTAACAAATTATGTTCAGTGTATTCAACATAAACCAGTTGAAATTTTACCAAATTAGTACTCCATGAATGAACAAATAAATCTGGAATTCTGAGATATAAAAAATTAAGTTCAGTGTATTGAACATAAACTAGAACTCCATGAACGAACAATAAATCTGGAATTATGAGATCTAACAAATTATGTTCAGTGTATGCAACATAAACCAGTTGAAATCTAACCAAACTAGTACTCCATGAATGAATAATAAATCTGGAATTCTGAGATATAAAAAATTAAGTTAAGTGAATCAACATAATCAGATAGACTTCATTATCAGGGATGTAGCGCACCTGCTTGGTTCAATAGGTTGAAACGGTAGCTCATTGTCATCAGTGAGCCCTTGGGGTACAGCAGGACGACGTTGGAGCTTCTTGATCCTTTGGTCGCCGTCGTTTCCATCAGTTGGGGCTCTGCAATGTTGAATTAAATATGTTCAGTGTAGTAGAAAATAACTAGGTGAAATCTAACAAAAATTTCCTCCCATGTAATTAAATATGTTCAGGAATTAAAGATTGCTTGGCCAGATAGATCTTCTAATGCACATTAGCATTCTCCTCCCATGTAATTCCCAGAGCAAACCACTGACTGACAGCAGAGGGACATTCAAAAAACTAGTGTTCCAAGGTTTCTCCTACCCCATCATGGCAAAGAACACAGTTATACCCTTCCTCCAGAAATTTGTTTCTTCTTCTTTTTAAGAGAATTCAGAATAACCCTATAGGTGATTTCTATGACAAACCCTAGGCGTTCTCAGTCAAGATCGAAATTCTCAGTCATAGGAGTTTCCCTAAAAGAATTCAGTAGATTGAATTGGTAGATGTAAACTTCCAAGACGTAGCGTACCTGCTGGTTTCAGTAGATTGAAACTGTAACTCATGGTCATCAGTGAGACCTTGGGGATGAGCAGGGCGCCGGTGTGGTTTCTTGATCCCTTGGTTGCCGGCGTCTCCATCAGCAGGATCTCCGTGGTCGCCAACAGTGTTGGAGGCACGAGTCGCCATATGTGGATCACCAGGAAGGACCAACCTCTTCTTGCCCCCTTCTCACCAAGCGATGTACAGATGGGAGTGCGATGATTAGGGTTAGAGATGGGAGCAAGGGCGGCGGCCTGATGGTTTCGTTTGGAAAGATGACGAGGGGATCTTGCGGGGTGGGCGGGGTTAGTGGGAAAATTGGGAGGGAAGTTGAAACAGGGGAGAGGGATTTGGCGGCCAGGGAGGATTGGCGTGGGGAAATTGGCGGCCTGGGAGGATTAGCGTGGGATAATTGGCGGCCAGGGAGGATTAGCAGAAAAGTCAAGGGATTTCATCATTCTAGTAAAATATAAATGGTGAGTGTTCAAAAGAACGTGAATAGCCCAATGGTTTGTTATCTTGGTGTTTGCCAAGAGGTCAGCAGTTCGATTCTGTGCCTCACATTTTTTTAGTCAACTTTTATCATTTTTTGTTTCTCGTACTTTAGATGATATATGGATATATGTTTTTTTCGCCTATACATATGAGTCTTATAGTTTGAAAATTACTGTTTATTTTACAGCACGTTTACAAATCTGCTCCAAAACATGTTCTTAGGTCCAACAAGATATGAATAAATACTTATTTTCCGCCATCGTTAACACATTTGTTCCAAGATGTGGTATTAGTTCCCACATGAATATGCATATGAGTCTTATAGTATGAAAAGAACTGTTCATTTTCCGCCCTCATTCACCCATTTACTCCAAATGTAATCTTAGCTCCCTAATGATATGATCACTATGTGTACAGATCATCATTGAATAAATCAACTTGGCTATTTAGTTTGATCCACAAACATTATTTTATTACCTCATAACATTTTCAGAACTGATAATACACCCATGGCTACCTATGTGATCATGTCTATACATAAATACGCATGAGTCTTATAGTTCGAAATAGCTGTTCATTTTTTGCCCTCATTCACCCATTTGTTCCAAAATGTGGTCTTAGCTCCCAAATGATATGATCATATATGTGAAGAGATCAACTTGGCTAAATAATATACACAAGGCTACATGACATGATACACACATGGTTAGCTCCCAAGCGAAAGACACATCATCGTCGTCCAAATCAACTTGGTTAATTATGTTGGGTATATGTTACTATTGAAAATTTTGAGATTACAACATATATCGTACAAATCAAACATTGGAAAGGTTATCAATTCATTCTATAGTTACTAAATAGTGGGCAAACTCCCAAAATTGTTTAGTACATGGGGTCCATTAAAAATATAAAAATGTTTCGAGTTCAAGAATTTTTTTCCAAGAAAGTAGAAAAAAACCACCGCATTTGAACAAAAATTCAGAAAGTTAAACATGTTAAAGTTTTTTTGATATGGATCAAAATATATCCTTGAGCTGAACACAAGGGATAAGAACTTAGCGCCTACATGTGGGACCGGGATGTCAGTGACTTATCCTTGGCGTCTCTTCTTCCCCCGTTCATCTCCCCCTTTCCCGTCGCGTAGGGCGCAAGGGCGGCGTCTCCTCCCAACCCCCACGATCTCCTCCCACAAATCGCCGGCGGATTGAAGATGGCGGGCCGCAAGCGCTGGAACCACAACTCAAGGACGCAGCCAGGCAACAAGGAAGGGCGCTTCTTCCGCAAATCAGAATATGTCTCATAGGACCACAGTTTTCACCAAAGGTTTGAGAAGTATCCACTTATCATGATCCAAACTGAATATCCCATAACTCATTATCCAAATTACTGAATATCCCAGAACTCATGATCCAAACTCTAGAGGAATGCATCAGATTTCTTTTTATAATTCTAGTAGACTGATCAAATCTATACACACGAATAGCATGAAAAAAAAACTACTATTTGTTCAACATTCACTGATAGAGCAGATACATTTGACCTTGTTAACTGGAACCATTCGCCAAGCTGTATACACTCCAATTGTACAGACCAACTGCAACATAAGGTTTAATCTCTTCCACATATATATATATATATATATGTATAATTATATATATATGTGGAAGTGCTGGTCCTAGGATCGTAAATCCCCTGCTTCCTATGTCAACAAACACTATCCTCCCATCATTCAGGTGAGCTAATCAGAACTCAACCCAATCCATGTGATAGTCGGCCTCCATACTCATTAATTGCAACCAAAAAAGGGTAGCATAAAGGGTAGAAAAATTACATACTTATTTGTAGCACCAATTAACTACCAGATATCACATATTCTAAAATAGTAGCCAAACATGATCGCTGCGATCAAGTTCTCGGATGAGAGCGATGATGATGCCAATGCTGAGATTCTCTCTACTGATCAGGTGATGTTCTTCCCCTACCTACAATGGAACATTTCATCCATGCTATTTCCTGTTTACTTGGCACATGCAATCTGATTACTTTGAAGATGCAAGGCCGTGAGTTGGGTAATTTTCCCCCACTTACTTTCATTTCTGACATAGCGTCTTTGTAAATTGGGTCAGTGCTGGTACTTACAAACATGATCAGTAACCTATTTTAATTTGTATTTCAGAAACAGCGACGTCCAGCGGGAGTGCAAATAAATGAGCCAATCGAGGTGAACAAATTCGAGCACAAAAAGGAGGAGGTAATCTATGTGGACTTGTCCTTGTCTGATGAAGCAGGTCCATCCATCACCAAAAAGAAGCAATAGAAGAATAAATGAAGTGTAGTTAGGATTAGGGTGCCCCTGCGTGGGCATTTTGGTTAGTTGCTCCATTTATGGTGCATCTATGTGTATATATGCTTCTATGGTCAGTTAGGGTCTGTATGAATGAACCCGTATAATACTAGAAATCAATGTGCACCTTTGATGCTCCCTATTGCAGTAGTGGCTAGTCGTACCATATTTGATGCTCCCTATTGCAGGAGTGGCCAGTCGTACCATATTTGTATGCTCAGTAAGGGTCTCCAGCTAGCTATTTATGACTCTGCATTGCTTCCATGCAATGTTGCTTATGAAATATGCAATGCAGGTCCTTAATTGTATCTTCCAATCTGGAACTTTGTTTCTTACTTGCAATGATTGCTGTGCATAACAATTCGGTGACAATGAAGTAAGATTATTTTATTACAAATGGGCACACTTTGGTGACAATGAAGTATGATTATTTTATTACAAATGGGCACACTTTGGTGACAATGAAGTATGATTATTTTATTACAAATGGGCGTGTGCAGCTTCTGATTTGTAGAATGTCGCAAAAAAAAGCTTCACGATTTGTAAAATAGCTCCTGTTCCTCAAAAGCATTGATACTAAATTCCTCTTGTTCCTGACAAACTGCTCCTGATACACACAAATATTAAAATAAGCTTCATAATAAGTACAGTAAGAGCAAACTGAAGATATTTTCATAGGTGCTGCACAATCGTAAAATCTTATTACCAAAAATTATATGAAAAATGCTTCATCCGGTCCTTCAACTTTTGAATTCACAGGTGCTACATATCCATCATCAATGTAGTTGTCGCATGTGTCATCTTCGTCTTCGTCAGCCAATAAGTCATTTGCTGGCGGTTCAGGAACAAAATCAGCAAGTGCTTTTTTAATAACAGATGCATCACCAGTAACACCTTCGATCCCCGACCTAGTCCAATTTGTCAACTCCTCATCCCGGCATAAATATTCCATGTCTTCCACTCCGACGTCTAGTGAGTCAACATCAATTTGTCCCTCATTTTCTGTACGTGCTGACTCTGGCATGGCAAACAAATTCCTAGGCTTCATTCTTATAACAGATAACAAATTTGATTTCTTGTTGCCTTGCACATAAAAGACCTGCTCCGCTTGCGTGCCCAAAATGTAAGGATCATTCACATATCGCTTTCGAGTTGGATCAATGTCGATTATCCCATACTGATCCCTTTTAATTCCTTTGCCTTTGCTCTTACTAGTAGCAGGTACGTCATACCAGTCACATTCAAACAGGACGACTTCCTTCTCTCTTGGAAAATCAAGTGCGTAAATCTTTTTAATAACACCATACCATGAGACGTCGGCAGCACTATCATCACCTTTCACTACAACACCACTATTTTGCGTAGTCAGATTCTTTTCTATGTGAGCTGTTCGGAACAAAAAACTATTTATCAAGCATCTGTTGAAAACACGTGCACGATAGTCTGGCCCTTGAGAAAGTGCATGTATCTCAGCACTTGTTTTTCCGTCTGCATATAATTTGTTGATCTGCAAGCAATAACAAAAATATGCATCAACCAGCTAGTACACATGTGCACTCCAAAAGATATGAAAATAATTTAAGCTCACCGTACGCTCGAACCAGCCTACAAACTGTTCCTTGTGACGCTGCTCAACATTTTTAGGTGACTGTTTCCTGAGAATATCCAAGTGCTAACTACAGTTTCATAAAAACAGTTTTAGGCAATCAGTTAATAGAAAAATCAAAAGATGGCACCAAAGCAACCAGTTAATTACAACTTACTTGACCCAGGGAATGGCCTCATCACAATTTGTTAATATCCAGTGCCTCATACGCTGCATAACTACCTTAGGAATGCTCTCCAAGGTAAATCCTTTCTTAGTATAGTCAACTTTGCCAAATATGCTGAGACCACATGGTGGCTCATTTACAGCGGCACTTTCATGTCTCTCTGGACGGTTAATCTTAGTGTCAATGTCTTCCAAGAAGCGAGAGCAAAAGGTCATGCACTCCTCTGAGATATATCCCTCGGCTATTGAACCTTCAGGGTAAGCTTTGTTCCGCACATAGCCTTTAAGTGTACGCAAGTACCTCTCAATCGGGTACATCCATCTATAACATACAGGTCCTCCTAGTTTAGCCTCTTCAGCAAGATGAACCGGCAAATGCATCATGATGTCAAAGAAAGCTGGTGGAAAGACCATTTCAAGACGACAAAGAGTTTCTCTAATCGAAACAGTCAATTTCTCTAACTCTTCAATGGTCAACTCTTTTGAACATATTGCATTGAAGAACCTACTAAGCTCAATCAATGGGATAATGACCTCTTCTGGCAAAATGTTACGGACTGCAATGGGTAATAGTTTTTGGAATATAACGTGACAATCATGAGTTTTAAGTCCAGAAATCTTACACCTCCACACGTCCACGCATCTCTTGATATTAGAGGCATAGCCATCTGCCATCTTCACACCGTGAAGAAATTTGCATAAATATGTCTTGTCCTCTGGATCCAAAGAGTACAATGCAGGAGGCAAAGTGTATTTGTCATTCTTGACCAAAGGATGCTGATCCTTTCTCATGCCCAATTCTTCCATGTCAAGCCGAGCCTTTTCGCTGTCCTTTGATTTGCCAGCCAAGTCAAGCAAAGTCCCAAGTAAGCTCTCACAAATATTTTTTTCAATGTGCATGACATCCAAATTATGCCTTACAAGCAATGTTTCCCAGTAAGGCAGTTCAAAGAAAATACTTTTCTTCCTCCAGTTGTGCCATCTGGTTTCTTCGTCACGTTGCTTCCTTTTTTTGAGGCCTTCCCAAATGTCACTTGCTCAAAGCTTTCATACTGCTGCAGCACCTGCTCACCAGTTAAGGGGACTGGAGAATCTCTATTTTCGACTTTGTTGTTGAAGCTAACCTTGTTCCGGCGCCACTTGTGGCCCTTTGGCAAAAATCGGCGATGACCCATGTAACAGTGCTTCGACCCATATTTCAATCATAAATAATCTGTATCCTTATTGCAGTATGGACATGCAAACTTGCCTTTTGTGCTCCAACCAGATAACATGCCATAAGCAGGAAAATCATTAATTGTCCAAAGCAGCACTGCACGAAGAGTGAAATTCTTCTTCACCTTCGCATCCCACGTTTGTACACCTTTTAACCAAAGATCTTATAGCTCATCAATTAGGGGTTGCAGATATACATCTATGTTATTGCCCGGAGATTTTGGCCCTGGTATCAACATTGACATCATCCAAAACGATTGTTTCAAGCACAACCAAGGAGGCAAATTGTAGGGTATTAGGATCACAGGCCATGTAGTGTATGTCACATTCAGCACCCCAAATGGATTAAAGCCATCAGATGCAAGACCTAGTCTTACATTACGTGGATCCAAAGCAAAATCCTCAAACTGTTGATCCACGTGCTTCCATGCCATTGAGTTTGCAGGGTGTCGGATTTTTCCATCTTCGACCAGTCCCTTCTTATGCCAACGCATATATTCGGATGTGTTCGCTCTCATGTATAACCTTTGCAGACGAGGAGTAACCGGAAAATACCTCAAGATTTTCTGTGGGACTCGCCTCTTTGGTGCAGCATCATCACTACATGACCCCTCCTTCTCATCTGAATTAGATGTTTTCCATCTAGACTCACCACATGTTGGACATGTATCCATGTCAGCATATTCCTTCCGAAATAAAACACAGTCATTGATGCATGCATGTATCTTTTCATAGTCCAGGCCAAGATCACAGACTACCTTTTGCACCTTCTCTAAAGTGTCAGGAACACAGTGACCTTCAGGGAGCAAAAGCGTGAACAACCCAATAATAACTTCTAATGCATTGTTACTAAGACCATACATGCACTTAATCTGAAATAGCCTGACAATGAAAGATACCTTAGTAGCCTCCTTGCAACCTGGATAAAGTTCCCTCTTTGCCTCTGTTAATAATTTAAAGAATGTCTTGGCACTTTCATTCGGCTCCTCAGATTCAGTACCCATGATCTCTCCATGTATCGAACCACGGATTAGTGACTCCATCATATCCTTTACAGAATCACGGTCACCGGTTCCACCTTCATTGTCAACCCTTTCACTGATGCCCCCAAATGAATCTTTTTCTTCTCCTTCCCCTAGGATAAAACTTTCAGAAAAGCCTCTATGAAGCAAATGAGATCTAACTTCGTTAACTGTTTTGTAGGACATTGAACGACATCTCGTGCATGGACAGGGTGCCATTTCTCCTCTCAGTGTTCCACCAAATTTATGATCTATAAATTTCTTGAAACCTTTTTGCCACTCTTCTTCTTGTTGTGGCAAGCGCATCCAAGACCTATCATTGCCAGAAGACATGCTCCCCAATATCTTCAATTAAAATCACACACTAATTAAAGCGATCAAGATGGCCTGCACAAATGACAATGAAAAAGGCATATACTGTAATTAATGATCTGCACAACAGATGATGAAATATATAGAGCTGTTCTCATAAATTCCCAATTGGATCTTTAATGCTGATTACATGTACTACATATATATCAATTCAATTGGATAACAGTCACTTTATTTAACACACGCACACAAATTGGATGCATGTTTATTTTATTTCCTATTTGATGCAGATTGCCTAGAATAACAATCGAACCACCAAAATCATAGTCCAGATTTGCATTGAAGCCATGCCCGAGCCCCAACCCTTTGATTACTAATTAGTCTTACTGCTAGCACAATTGCACAACTGTTTTGTACAAATCATCAGCCATGAGACATGCATTACTATGAAATAGAAACAAGATCATGAAGCCCCTCACTTCGTCCCTGCTGGTGGCCGAGGTTGAGCTGCACGCCCACAAGCAGAGACAGCCGCCGGCCGTGACGACGGTAGAGGAGTCTGCACGCAGCTTGTTCTTCAAGAGATCGAGGCAGGCCCCGGCGCTAGGAGGAAGACGATCTGCTGCCCGCCTGCCCGACCGCCGCCTGTTTTCGCCCGTCCGCCCTAGCTCGCGATCCTCCACGCCGATCACGTCCCTCCTGCACGCATCTTTTTTTTCCTTCTTCGGGCCCACTTGGTTAATTGGGTCGACCCAATTTGACCCACGGCAGTTAACATGACTTATAGTTTGTACATATAGATTGAAATTCATAAATATATCACAATTGAGCTGTGATGTGGTGGTAAGACATGCTTCTTTGGAGGGAGAGGTTGTGGGATAAAATCCCCCTCTCCCCAGATTTTTTAAACAATATTTTTATCTCTTGTCTAACATACTATGTACAAAAAATTAATGCCACACATTAGCAAAAAAAAATCTAAGTTTGATCCTTGAGACCACGGTTCAAGCTCCATGTAGGTTTTTTTTCTTCTCATTTTCAGTTATTGTTCCACATCTATTGTGAAGCAATGTAGCCACATCTATTGCAACGACCCAAGCAACCATATAGCAACAAAAAAAGTTTAGTGGCAATATCATGTTCTTTCTTGCAACCACTTATGTCTTTAGTTGCAGTATACCCACTAGTTTTGCAACACAGTACATTGGTGGCAATATTATTTATGAGTCGTGGCAATATCATGTTCTTTCTTGCAACCACTTATGTATTTAGTTGCAATATGGCCACTAGGTTTGCAACAAAACACATTGGTGGCAACATTATTTACGAATCGCAATGACTCTAAGTTTTGTGGCAAAAACACTTATATATTGCAATGAAAACAATCTTTATGACAACACCAACCTAATTGTGGCAAAAAACATCATCTTCTCACAACCAAGTTTCTGATGGTGGCAAAGCATCAATGTTTTGCAACCAAATTATACAATGGATGCAATAGCACCTATCTAATGCAACTAAATCGGTGTAGTTGCAAAGGTTTCTGTGGCAATAGGCCTAAAATCTAGTAGTGGCGGTTAATAATCATACCCGCCTTCGAGGTAGTTTGAAAGTCTCCGAGGTAGTTTTCAAAGATCGCAGTTAATCTTTTTTGTAGTAGTGAATGTTAGCAGATAACATTTTAATCTGGAATGTGCGTGGCCTTAATTCCAGGGCCCGTAGATCGGTCGTCAGAGAGTTGGTGGCTCAAGAACGTTTCACTCTTGTAGCCCTCCAAGAGAGAAAACTTGATATGTGCACGGACGCGATGATCTTGGAGATGCTAGGAGTAGGTTTTGATTATTTCTTTGTCCCAGCCACACATACCTGTGGTGGCATCTTGCTGGCTTGGCATAGAGATTACTGGTCGGCTTCGAATCCGATCCTCCACGACACCTCACTGACCGCTTTACTTTATTGTAACCAATGCGGATGAGCAGTGGTGGTTCACTTGTGTTTATGGTCCCCAAGGTGACAACGAGAAAACACAATTTCTGGAACAGCTCAGGCAGGTTAGAAGAGGATGCACTGGCTCTTGGTTTTTATGTGGGGATTTCAACCTCATTTACAAGGCGGAAGACAAAAACAATGCCATCTTAAATCGAAGAATGATGGGCCGCTTCCGCAGATTTATCGATGATGTCGAGGTTCAAGAATTGCATCTCAACGGTCGCCGCTTCACGTGGAGCAATGAACGCGACAACCCAACTCTTGAACGCCTAGACCAGGTCTTCGCTTCGGATGATTGGTTGCTCGCCTTCCCCAATCACACACTCACTGCACTTGCCACTGAATGTTCTGAACATGCACCTTTACGCCTAACAACGGTCGCCGCGACACACACTTTCAAGCGCTTCCATTTCGAGAGTATTTGGCCAAAATTTGATGCGTTCTTGCAAACTGTTGAGGAAGCCTGGGTTTGTCCCTGGTCAGATGCTGATGTTTTTAGGGAGCTAGACTTCAAACTCCGCAACACAGCAAAGGCTTTAAAAAGCTGGAGCGCAAAACATGTGGGCTCCGTGCGGCTACAGCTTGCAATAGCCAAAGAGCTACTGCTCCGATTCGATGTGCCGCAAGAAACCAGAAGCCTGGCTGCACACGAACTACGGCTCAGAAGAAAGGCAAAGGCAAACTGTTTGGGATTGGCTTCCTTGCTGCGCACCATCATTTGCCAACGTGCTAGATCACCAATATCTCCGAAGGTGATGCCAACACAAAATACTTTCACTTGCAAGCATGTCACAGAAAGAGAAAAAGTCACATTGTCAAAATCAATTTTGGGGACGCTGTGCGGATTCAAGAGGAAGAAAAGGCCGAAGCTTTTTTTCACACATTTTAATGGTCTGCTGGGCACTTCCTCCCCACGCACCCTACAGTTGGATTTAGAGGAGCTTAGCTTGCCAAAACTTGATCTTCAAGGGATGGATTTCTGCTTCAGTGAAGAAGAAATCTGGAAAGCTATTCAGGAAATTCATCCGGAAAAGGCACCTGGCCCTGATGGTTTTACAGGAGCGTTCTACCGTGCTGCTTGGCCAATAATTAAGAACGATATCGTCAGAGCGTTCCAAGCTCTATGGTCGCTAGATGGCCGCAGCCTATACTTAGTGAACCAGGCGTACATGATTTTGCTCCGGAAAAAAGATGAGGCAACATTGCTGGGAGATTTCAGACCTATCAGCCTGATCCATAGCTTTGCAAAGCTGTTCACAAAAGTCCTTGCCCGGCGCCTTGCCCCACATATGAATTCTCTGGTACGTACCAATCAAAGTGCGTTCATCGCTGGGCGTCTCATTCATGAAAACTTCAAAGCAATGCAACTCACAGCCAAACTCCTGCACCGGAAAAAGATCCCATGTGCACTCTACAAGATTGATATTGCCAAAGCGTTTGATTCCCTAGACTGGACTTTTCTGTTGAAAGTGTTGTGACACATGGGTTTTTCAAGAAGGTGGTTAAACTGGATCAACCTAATTCTATCCACAGCCAGCACGAAAATTATTCTCAATGGTTTGCCGGGTCATCGTATTTGTCATGCCCGTGGCCTTCGTCAAGGCGACCCCCTGTCACCACTGGTTTTTGTGATAGCCATGGAGGCTCTAAACGCCCTGATCAAGAATGCAGAAACAAAAGGAATCCTGAAGCCTCTAGGGGACAATGCCATTCAGGAAAGGATTTTCTTGTACGCTAATGCAGTTCTTACATGGTCGACTGCAGGCCTTTCCGATCAAGTATTTGGGCATTCCACTGCCAATTAAGCGATTAAAGAAATCAGAGTTACAGCCCATTGTAGACAAAATTGTGACAGGATTGCCACCATGGAAAGCAAATCTTCTAATTAAAGCAGGTAGAACGGTGCTGGTCAGAGTAAAACTATCTTGAGATGCCCGTGGGGCTAGGACCTTGTGATGAGTGATTGAACAACACAGTGTGCGTGTGACGTTTCTCTTGGTTGGTGTCGTTGCAGGTGATAGGTGGAGACAGAACATGCGGCGACGTGTGAAGAATGAAGATATGATGCCACGCCGATGGGCTGAGAGCGGTGAAGGGTGGATCAAGACTTGCGTTCGAGGGATTTGAGATCGTGCGGTGTATGTCTACTGTACCTGACGACACAGCGAGAGAACGTTGGTGGACGGTTTCTTGGTTAAGCCACAAAACCAAGACCCCGGACGTTCGTTGCGGTAGACGTGGCCGAAGACGGGGACAATTGTCGATCGCGAGAAGATTCCGGATCGTCGTGCGGCGAGATCACGGGACGCCATGGTGCTAGATGGAAGGATCGCGGACATCGAGATTGTTTGCTGTGGAGGATGATATTGCGTGATACGCGCCGATTACGTTAATTTGATTTACGTAATGGCAAATTTGTAATTTAGGTAGTGCCACCCTATGGGTTATAAATATGTGGCACCTAGGATTGAGGGGCATGCGTTCTTAGGGTTTTTGGGGCGTTTGCTACAGTAGCCATTGTGAACAGTTCCGCGCTACAGTAGCCACCTCCCTGAAGCTCTTCTTGCGTGCACTCCTCCCTCCAGTCTAGCCTAGGGTTTAATTCCTAGTGAGAGATTTTTGTTGATCTCTCTAATCAAGAGAGGGAGGACGATCGGGCGGAGGCTAGATGCAATTTTGTAAGAACAATTACTTGGTTTAATACTTTATCATTAAGTATTGTTCTTCGTTTCCTTGCATCGTGCTTATTTGTTCTTCGTCAGGTTTATCGTCAGTTTCAATCTAGGTTTTCTTGATCCGCATTTTATACTTAATTTCCTTGCATAATATTTTGATAATAGATTTCTAGTGATCTTGTGAACCTATGTTTCGAGTTTCCTCGCGTTTGGATCTAATTTGCTAAAGTTCTTGAAATTTGGGAGTTTGATCTGTTTGCTTCCGTGCGAAATTATTTTGAGTTGCTCCCATTCACCCCCCTCTGGTCGCATTTTCCGGTCCTACATATCTGCCATCCCGGTTCATACTTTCCGGTCCTACATATCTGCCATCCCGGTTCATACTGCTTTGGCCATCTCCCTTTCTCCATGGGTGATCCAGTGCATCGACAAGCGTAGGCGCGCATTCCTGTGGAAAGGAGCAGACTGTTTCGGGTGGACATTGCCTCCTGGCCTGGCCAAAAGGTGTGTAGACCGGTTGACCTTGGTGGTCTTGGGCTTCCTGATTTCTCTGCAAGGTTATGCTCTTAGGATGCATTGGCTTTGGTTGAAACGTACCGATCCAAACCGACCATGGTCACGTCTGCCTGAGGGCTCAGACAATACAATAGAAGCAATGTTTGCTGCATCTTTATCGGTCGAAGTAGGAAATGGTTTGAACTCTTTCTTCTGGACAGATAAGTGGATTGATGGTCACTCCATCGCCGATCTCGCCCCAGCCCTGCTGAACGCTGTACGCCCCCATGCACGCAAAGTAAGAACTGTTGCGCAAGGGCTATTCAACAATACCTGGGGACTGGACGTTACAGGTGCTTTAACAGTCCAAATAATCCTTGATTATCTATTGATATGGGACATCATCAGGCAGCGTCAGCAGCCCCTAAATCTGAACGCCCCAGATATCTTCAGATGGAAGTGGACGGCAGATGGCCAATTCACTACCGCTTCCGCTTATAAAGCTTTCTTCTTGGGGCAACAGGCGATCCCAGGAGCCAAGGAGCTAACCAAAACACGAGCTCCAGTTCGATAGATTTTGATAGAGTTGTATTTGTGGGTACACTTTTTTCTGGGTGCACAACAGTTTAGCTACTTAGTAGGGGCGTTTAGTTGGGTGAATCTAGAAAAACTTAATCCATGCTTTAGGGGTAGAAGAAGATAGATGAAAATAGAGTACGACGAGTGCGGATAGTTTAAAACCTGCTCTGCCTGTGTGAAAACCTGCTCTGCCAGTGTGAAGTGGCACTTACCTCCACTCGGATCAAACAAAGAGGTGGGTTTGTTACGGTGCTTGCTTGAGGGGAACTAGAGGTTCCTCCCTACCTAATTATTTGATCTATTTTATTGTAAATAAGGGTGTTTCGTAATTGAAGTTCCAACCAATTTCTCCGATCGATGAGGTCATGCATAGAGAGGATCGCCCATCTGCTGCCGCCGCCTCGAGCGGCAACCTAGTACTTTCTCGACCGTTTGCGGCCGCCTGCGCTATCGCTCGGCCGGCGGGGCGCTGCCCAGTTCTCCAGCACAGACACCGGCGAAATAGAGTCCCTGCCACCGCTCCTCAGCCACCCAGCGCAGCTACCAAGGTGCTCGCTACCCAGGTTCACACAGGTGCTCGCCGCTCAGACCCTTCTCGTTTTCTTTCGAGATCTACCGGTGTCATTTCATCCTGAGATCAGGATTATGCTTTCTGGGGCAAGGACCCCGTGTCCTTTAAGTTTCACCTTCTATAGATATAGATGAATGCAGATCTTCAATGTCAGTTTCTTACTTCAGAAGCCATCATGGACTCTAGTTGCAGTCCAAGATCTAATTTTTCTTTTATATTAAGTTATTAACTGTGCTAAAGTTTCATAGAATAGAACTGAGGCAATCTTGAACAATGAATCTTTATTTGTATACTGTATTTCCGAATGGCAGTGGCATAACTAGGATTTTTGCATACCAAATCAAAGCATGTATATGCGAACCGGTAAAATCCATTTAGGAATTCGGTATAATTTCATAAAAAGTACCCAACAATTCGGTGCACAACTACTAAATAGCATAGTAAATCTTAAATTACAATCTAGATAGTTTAATAGAAATACAACAATAATAGGTGGAGATGGCAGCACATCTTCAACTGGTTCAAAAGATGGAGTAGGTGGTGTAGGAGTAGGACCAACAACTTCTTCAATTACTCTCTCTTCCATATGCTCTTGCTCCTCATTTTGCTCTTCCACCACAGGAGATGAAGCTGAAGCACGTTTCTTTGCAGCATGCTTTCGGAACATAGAAGCAATATCTCCATCCCTCTTCATAGTTCACAAATCCTACAAGTCTACAACCAAATTGCATAATATTTGAGGTTAGGGTTAGGGATTGGGGAAAACTTGAGGAAAGAATGGTGGGAGAAATCCTCACCAGGGGCAGGGGCTGGGCGCCGCCGCGTCGGTCGTCCGCCGACCGCCGCGTCGGTCGTCCGCCGACCGCCGTCCGGCCATGGAAGCTGGTGCCGGGCGCCGGGCGGGAGGGGGAGGCGGCACGTGACCTGGCGGTAGCGCGGGCAGGGGCCTGGCGGTGACGCGGCATGAGTCGTGACCAGGAGCACAGGAGCGGGGACGGGGCGCGCTGGGGCGGGGACAGGGCGCGCCGCACGCCGGGGGCCGAGCGCCGCCGCCAGCCGCCGGTGTCGCGCTCGCCCTCGCGCGGCCTCGCGAGCAGAAAAGCAGACGCAGGGAAAGCGCACACCGCACGAATGAGGATGGATTTTTTTTTACATCTGACCTTGTTTGGCTGGGCTGGGCTGGGCTAGGGTATGCCGGGCCATACCCGTGCATACCGCTAGCTACGCCAGTGCCGAATGGGCACCATTTATGAATTTCAAAGTTCAATTACCTTACTTATTCTGAATAATTGGGTCAACTTGAGTGCTTTAAATTTTCATGTGTGTTACTTTGTTAGTGAGCAGTAGCAGTTTACACGCAGCAGACCGTTTCAGATTTCTTCTAAAAATTGCTGTGTTGTGGCCTAATCTCAAAATCCAGTTCTGCATTTGTACATTGTACATACATTATATAATTCATCTTTTAATGAATGACATATGCGATTATCACTTTGTAGGTATGAAGTTTTATCTCCTTTCATTATGTAACTCCAGTTTTGTATAATCAAGTAACTGCAAACTATGGAGTCCATAATGCGTACAGTTATAGCACATATCTAAAATCTTTCTGAAACATTAAACTATTGCACTAGTACATGGACTTGAAAGACAACAAACTCCACATTACACCGTGAGCCTCTGCTTGCAACAAGAAGCTAGCAATTTGCTCCATCTGTAAACCAATCATTCAAGCCATCAAACATGACCATGAAGCTCTAGTGCCTATTGGCAAATGCACTGCAGTATTGCACATTTGGATTTAGATCCAAATGTGCAATACTGCAGTACCTTTTAATATTTAACCATTGGATTTAGATCGACGAACGGATGTCATTATTTCCAAGCACCATGACAGGTTCCTCATATGGTTGTATTCGAGCGACAGTACAACTTCTACCAAAGTACAATCTCTACACCCATGAGCATAGACAGATTTTAGCACAAAAAATTATAATGCAACATAGTAGCACGGTTACTGCATATATGATACAACTAGCATTTTATATCAATCCATGGCCATTAGTACAAAGAACCATACATATGTATGCATGCTTTTAAGCAGCTCCTCCCATTACAGTTGCGCTACTGACTTCATCAACTGAAACCAGCATCTGCAACACATTTTCCATGGTAGGTCTTCTGCTTCTATCTTCCTCCAGGCATGAAACCGCCAGCTTTATCATTGTTCTTGCTTGCAAGTAGTTGAATTCGTCTTTCAGTCTGGCGTCAATAAATTCGGGGACCCATGATTGTTCGGTGCCATCCAACTGCAGATTCTCTTTGAGCATCCTGACTATCCTTCCAAGGACCATCTCCACCTCCTCATCCTCATTCTTTTCCATGTCCGAAATACGGGCTCCCTTTAGTAGTTCCAGCAGCACCACACCAAAGCTGTAAACATCAACCTTTGCGGTTATTGGGAGGCTGGAAACCCATTCAGGGGCTAAGTAACCTCTAGTTCCTTGGATCCGAGAAACATTTAAATTTGATCCACCTCTGTTCAAGAGCTTCGCGAGGCCAAAGTCAGCAATCTTTGCCTCGAAGTTCTTATCCAGCAGTATGTTTTCAGGCTTGACATCGCAGTGAATGACCCACTCTAAGCACTCGTGATGAAGATACGCCAGTCCTCTTGCCACCGCTAGGGCGATATTAAATCTTTGCTTCCATTCAAGTAGGATTTCTGAGCCTCCCACACCAAATAAGATCTTGTCCAGTGAGCCATTCTCCACATATTCTGAAATCAACATCCTGTGCTGACCATCAGAACAGAATCCCCAAACTCTCACTAGGTTCATATGGTAAATCCTACCAATCACACTTAGTTCATGCTGGAATTCTTCCCCACCTTGGTTTATATCTCCCAGCTTTTTCGCAGCTATTGCCCTGTTGTCTTTCAAGATTCCTCTGTACACAATGCCAGATGCACCCCTTCCAAGCTCATCCTTAAACTTTCCAGTAGCTGTCGCTATTTCTCTGTAGGTGTATCTTCGAAAATGGTTGGTTATCATTTCGTAGCCAGCCTCAGCTGGCCATGCTCCTCTCAGGTGCTTGCCCTCCCTTCTCAAAATAAACCATCCTAATAAAATAAGTATTAGCTCTGCTAGAAACATGGCTGATAAAAACCCATAGAAGTACAAATATTTCGATATATTCTGACGGCTTTTATGGATACTAGAGAAGTCGGCGATGGTATATTTGTTTGCTTCACTGCAGTTAGGCCCATATTTGGGACCAAAAAATTGTGACCGAGGAATTGAGGATTCAGGTACTTCTAAGTCCTTTGGAAGTTTAAGGTATATGCTGCCGGTACCATGCTGTAGACTTGCGCCACCTAGTAGAATAGCTTTTGGGTAGCAGTCGCCAATTCCTTGCCAGTATGCGAACCCATTACAGTTGCAGTCACTCAAACATATGTTTTTGCAGAAGTTAAGAGAGACAGAACGGTGGACACTTAAATCAAGCCCTAAGAAGTTAGTGTTGGGTAGATGAACAAACTTAACCTTTTTCTTGTCACAAGTAATATTGATCTTTGGTCTGCAGCCTTTGCCCCAGTCACTTTGGTCGATGACTTCGAAACCAGGGGTACAAACACATCTTGGCACAGGTGTATGTTAGTTACAAAGATTCTAGGGTTCTACACTGGATCGATATCTAGGCATACAAGATCGAGTACGGGTATATCTTCTAGTAGATAAACATGGGGTTCATCCTAGTTCTAGTACAACAGAGAGAGAGGAAGGTATGGAGATGAAGGTGCAAACCATCAGTGGAAGGGGGCGCAGAGGAGCTCGACCCCGCGGGTGCCATGGCGTCGATGGAGTCGAGGATGGAGGCGAGGAAGTCCGGGTTGGCAAGGCCTGGATCCGGCGGCGACGATGGGCAGCGAGGGTACCGGTACCCTTCGGGCCGGTACCGGCACTGGCCGGGAACGGCGGCGTCGGTGGGGAACGTCGTGGCGGCGCTGGGGTGCTTCCCGTCGGCCTTGCGCTCCCTTAGATCGGTAGGGTTTGTGGGAGAGGGGTTTGGCAGCGGTCAACTTGGGTATCTGTGCCCCGGCCCCCCTCCTATTCTATATAGCGCAGGCGATGGGGGCCCACCAGCCATAATGACTGGGCGCCCCCGATCAGGGCGCGATCAAAGGGAATTTGGCCCGATCTTTGGATCGGGCCTGGAGATCATATCCAACATTCTCCCCCTTGATCTCTCATTTTCTTATTCTTGTTCTTTATCTGAGTTTGGTTCATCCCATCGCAGATCAATGTATAGGGCGTGCCTCGTCATGACAGTTATTACTGTCAGATTAACAGCCACAATCACTTTTCTGGTCTGAAACAGAGTCTTATTCTAGGGCCCTCTTTGTCCAGGAATCATAGGCTTTCCCTTAAACCCATGCCGGCTAAGTGTTCTCTGAACACATTGGGTGGTAGGCCTTTTGTAAGCGGATCCGCTAACATCTTGTTCGTTCTGATATGTTCTAGACAAATAGTTTGATCCTGGACTTGCTCCTTAACAACATAAAACTTGATGTCGATGTGTTTGGCAGCACCACTCGACTTGTTGTTATGAGCATAGAATACTGCTGGCTCGTTGTCGCAGTATAATTTCAGTGGTTTTTCTATGTTGTCGACCACTTTCAATCCGGGTACGAATTTCTTTAGCCATGTGACCTGCCCCGAGGCCTCATAACATGCCACAAATTCAGCATACATCGTGGAGGATGCTGTAACTGTCTGTTTGGAGCTTTTCCACGATATTGCTCCTTTTGCAAGAGTGAAGATGTATCCAGATGTGGACTTTCTATCATCTGCATCTCCTGCAAAATCTGAATCTGAATACCCTTCTATTTCTAAAGTTTCTAATTTTCTATATGTTAGCATGAGGCCAGTTGTGCCCCTCACATAGCGCAAAGCTTTCTTTACCATTTTCCAGTGCTCTATGCCTGGATTGCTCTGGTATCTGCCAAGTACCCCGCTAACGAAACTTAAGTCAGGGCGTGTGCACACTTGTGCATACTGTAAGCTTCCGACAGCCGAAGCATAAGGCACTGCCTTCATTTGCTCGAGCTCATACTGGTTCTTGGGACACTGATGTTTCCCGAAACTGTCGCCCTTGACTATTGGAGCAGGTGTGGGCTTGCTTGCATGCATACCGTATTTCTTTAATATCTTTTCTAAGTATGCTTTCTGTGATAATCATAAAACCCCTCTTCTTCTATCTCGGTGAATCTCAATTCCTAAGACGAACGAAGCTTCACCAAGATCTTTCATATCAAATTTCGAGGACAAGAATTTCTTTGTCTCCAGTAGTAGATTAACATCACTGCTAGCTACCAGAATGTCATCCACATACAAGATGAGGAAAATAAATTTTCCGTTTTTGAACTTCGCATAAATACAATTGTCCTCTTCATTTTCTTTAAATCCAAACTTTCTAATTGTTTCATCAAATTTCAAGTACCACTGCCTCGAGGCTTGCTTCAAGCCATAAATCGATTTTCTCAAGCGGCATCCTAAATTTTCTTTGCCTTCCATGACAAAACCTTTGGGCTGTGCCATGTAGACATCTTCATACAAATCCCCATTTAGAATTGCCGTTTTCACATCCATCTGATGCAATTCTAAATCATAATGTGTCACTAAGGACATTATTATTCTGAAAGAGTCTTTACATGAGACCGGAGAGAATGTCTCATTGTAATTTATTCCTTCTCTTTGCGTGAAGACTTTTGCCACGAGCCGCGCTTTATATCTTTCTATGTTCCCTTTGGAGTCACATTTCGTTTTGTAGACCCACTTGCAGCCTACTGTTTTGGCTCCTTTGGGAATTTCTTCTAAGTCCCAAACTTTATTGGTATTCATGGATTTCATTTCATCTTCCATGGCTGCAAACCATTTGGATGAATTGGCGCTTTTCATGGCTTCTTCAAAAGAGGTGGGATCACCCTCATTCTGTATTTCTTCACTATGATAGACTTCATAGTCTTTAGAAATAGCTGGTTTTCTAGTTCTTTGTGGCCTTCTCAGGGCCACTACGACTGGTATTTCTTGCACAGGAGGCTGTTGTTGCTCCCCCTCATCCATGGCAACGGGTTCTACTTGGTCCTGAGGAACAGGGTCCTCATTTCCATTTAATGCCAAGCTAGGAGAACCAACAACAGGTGGTGGCACCGCAGTTTCTTGCACTGCAACGTCAGGTAGACTGACAGCAGGTGTTGGCACTGCAGTTTCCTGCTCTATCGGTGCCACAACCACAGGTAACGAGAAATAAGGCTCTTGAATCATCGGAGTGGGAACTTATACCCGCTTCTCCTCAAGGTCGATTTTTCTGGCTACTATGCTCCCCCTGATCATCTGATCTTCTAAGAAGGCAGCGTGTCTTGTTTCTACAAACTTCGTGTGTCTGTCGGGACAATAAAAGCGATATCCCTTAGACTTTTCTGGATAGCCAATAAAATGGCAACTGACTGTCTTGGGATCTAGCTTCCCAATGTTTGGATTAAACACTTTGGCCCCAGCTAGACAGCCCCATACGCGAAAATGATTAAGCGAGGGTTCTCTTCCTGTCCATAGTTCATACGGTGTTTTCGGCACCGATTTACTTGGCACCCGATTAAGAATGTAAATGGCGGTTTTTAACGCCTCCATCCACAAATTAATCGGTAACGTGGAGTAGCTCATCATACTTCTGACCATATCCATCAGTGTATACACACATACTCCATTCCTGCCGCACAAACCATGTACGTTGCAGAGCTGCCGAAATGCCATCCATGTGACTGACCATGTTCCATCATCCTTCAGACTATAGAGTCTGAGATTGCCATCGTAATCTAGTGTTAGTCTTCTTACCGTGTGAATACCCCAATCAGCAGCCCTGAAAGATGTGTTATCACTTCCACGGAACTGCCCCACGCTATCAAGAACACCGCTTGTGTTGCTCATAAATGGCATCCTTAGCTTTTGCCAAATAGTCCTACTTGGATCCGGCCAATAGATAAAAGAGAGATCCTTTTGATCGTCAAATAGTGAAATCAGGAATTGGTCATCAAAATGTAAGCTGTAGTGGCCAGGAACAAGCAGTCTATTAGTGGACACGAGCTGGATTGTAGCATTAATCCTCTGACCGGGTAACAAGGTATCAGTAGGAGAAGTAAAGCTTTGCCATAGAATGGTATCACCTTTGCCCTTCACGATGAGGTTCCCAGTGTCCAAGAGCTGAGCTTGTTCTGCATTAATATTTGAGCTCACGTTGTTGGTCCACACAATCTGGCCACCGTAGTCCCTTAGAACCATGCTCCCGTCGAAATTTAGCTTGACAGTTGATCCCCAGCTGTACACAGGATGGAGAGGGTTTGCGCTCCACACAACAGTTCTTTCAGGCACTTTGGAGAACCATATGGAGAAGGTGGATGCGTTAGGGGAGATGTTGTACAAGCCACAGGTGAATGTGCCATCTGGCGAACGGAGCACATCGGAGCTGCGCTCTGCTGAGAGAGAGGAGCCTGAAGAGAGGATATCTAGAGCGGAGATGTGCAGAATTAAATGAATCAGATTGAGCAGAAACACAAAACTGGAGAGTGCAGGTGCAGCCATGGCTATTGCAGCTTTTGAGTTGTCTTGAGGTGCCCTGGATGGAGGATGCTGTTATAGGACCCAACTTGCAATGCAGCGTCCAGCCTTAAGAGTTTAAGACAGCTGTTGTGACACTCTGCCAGCAGCATTCACGTCAGTCACAATACAACGAACAGTGAATCATGCAGTCCAGTCCTGTACATGCTTCAGCCTTACAAAATATAGTATCTTGTCCAAGTGGGAGGGACTGCACTGCACTATTGTTACTGGGTTCTTATCGTGGTGCGGTTTGACTTGCTGCAGTCTATAAGACATCCATTGATCATGACCAGAAAATTGACAGCATATATTAGCAGTCATGAAATGGTTGACCAACCAGTTATGCAGATTTAATGATAAAATATATGCTTAATAATTTCATTCATCCAAACTATGGCTTGCATTTGATATTCACATCAGGGTTTGTGGGACGTTTTCATCTGGTGTTGGAATTGTGTAACCATTAACGGTGTGATGCTTCTACGGATGCAAAAGCCCGGATAGTATACCCCGTTATCAGAAATATATTTGCAAAGAAAAAGACTTGTACTCCAACTTATTTAAGTACGTATCATCCACAACAAATACATTGTAAAAACTTAAATTTTGATCAACAATTTCTTTAAAAATAGATAATGTCCTATGTAAAAACTTGTATATTTTTTTAGTATATAGTATTTTTATAAAATACTATAAATATGACATTTTAAATAAAGTTAATTACATATTTTCAAACTACTTTTCATGGTGAATTGGATAATGTACACCATACATTTGTCAACCTTTGTGAATATATAACCACCCGAAATTCTTATAATCACACTATCTTCCTCCACTGGTTATTTATAATCTACTATCCCGTTTTCATAATATGTAACTCATCCAAACACGACCTAAACATCTGAATACGAGCGTTAGAAGTTAATCTATTATGATCATGCCATGACTGACCATCTGTTGACGCAGATTAGGTCAACACATAAGCGCTAGCACGCGCAGATCGCAAATGACCTCTCACCAGCGAGATCCCACGTCGACCAGTCAGAGCAGCCGCACCAACCGGTCAAACCGGTTGGAGTAGAGAATCCGCAAAGACCTAGAACCTTAAACTCGGGAGGGACCCGTCGGAGCTCGAAGATCTAGGGTTGCCAGCAGGCCACTCAAGACGCCTTCAAACGCTGTCGAGATGCAGGAAGAACAGCGAAAGGGTTGGAAAAGCTAGGGTTTGAGGAAAAGTAAAAAGTAGATTGTATTGGTTTGATTGTGGTTAGATAAACCCTCAATCGGCTGCAGCCATTATATTTATAGGCCGGAGAGATCGCACCACTTCCAAATCGGTTTATAATAGGACTCTAAATTATAAACTCTAACCCATTCGGACTAAATAGTCTGAGATCGATCTGGCCGGTCAACCTTGATAATTACCAATTTTAGCTGTCAACACCATCCTTTTCAAAATGCATCGATCGACCTATCCATCCAAGGTCCAATCGAGGCTAGCAACATCCAAGATCCAATCGAGGCTAGCAAGTTGCATGCATTGTTGCACGCCATGAGAAGCTATGCACAAGCTTCATTAACAGTGACCGCGCGGTGAATTAATGGACACAAAGAAGCCGGAGACTGCACATTTGTCTGTTCCAGTCGTCGAGTAGCATGAACAGGCACCATGCTTGCAATGACCCGCCAACTACCTCGAGGCTGCAGGCGCCATTATTTTCATGTCCTAGTCATGTTGGACTATGAGATAGGAACTTTTTTTTCTTTTTGTTCAAATTTTGGAGGAAAATGATGAGAGTAAAGACGGCTTTATTTCATTTTTAATATTATTTTAATTATTTTTTACAGAAGTAATACCTAAATTTTTTTATAGAAATAGCCCCTGGCTTAGGTATTACTGCTATAAAAAATGATTAAAATAATATTAAAGACGTCGCTCAAGCGGCGGCGCCCATGACTGCAGCGAATTTTTTTATTTTTATATTTTTTTAATTTGTTTTTTTCTAGAATAAATTGCGAAATGAAATATTTGCAAATCTATACTTATACCGCCGTCCCAAACGGTGTTTTTTTTTAAAAAACGCCGGCTCCCACGGTGTTTTTTAAAAAACGCCGGATCAGACGGCGGTATTTAAATAACGCCGGTCCAACCGGCGTTATTTAAATACCGTCGTCTGGACCGAACTAAATTTTAGTAATTCACGAATACGAATATACACAGAGAAATGTGTAGTCATCTAAAAACATAGATGACAGATTAAATTAAAATCCCGATGGTACATTGAGTAGAACATGCACAAGTGCAGGCTCAGTTGTCAAATACAATATTGGTTGTACTCCGATACATATTTCAACATGGTGACACCGTGCATCAACGACATAAATAAGGTTGGACACAATTGCGAAGGCATGTCGGCATAGTGCTTAAGCATAGATAGGCTTGCCCAACTAAAGAAAACGGTAGTGAGGTGGTTGTGGTGGGCTGAACAGTGGAAAACGGTAGGAGGTGGGAGTGGTTTAAATAAATCTTCGCGTTTGTAATCATCAGGATTCTCCGTGACGGATGCCTGCGCGGAGGGGGCATTGGCATGAAATCGTCATCATCGTCATCATCAAACTTGACTTCTCGCATGGTGCCTCCATTTGCACTACCACCGGCTCTGATACCAATTGAAAGTGATCGGGTGCTCTAGCCTAAGAGGGGGAGGGAGTGAATTAGGCACAATTAAAACCTTAACATATGGCTCCAACTAGTTTGCACAAAACTTAAACTAAAACAAGCTATTTAGATGTGCAACTACGGTTCACCTTAGTGTGTAACCCTCATCCCAAAAGAATTTTACAACCTATAGCCAATCCTAGCAATATACTACACTAAGAAAGTAAAGGCATACAAGTTGTAAAAAGAAATGTGGAAGCTTAGATGAGAGGAAGCGAACTCTCGACACGAGGATTTATCCTGTGGTTCGGTTTGCCACAAAGGCGCCCCTACGTCCACATTGTTGAAGCACTCATTGAGAGTATCGCTTCCCGGCAATCAAGTCTCTTCCGTGAACACAATCACGGTCACCTTGATCTCGATCTTCACTAAGGGAGATTGCCCACGAAGGAGGGGTCTCCATCCCCCGCACAATGCCATCGACGCCGCTCCACACCAAGCCGGAGGATCATTGACTTGCCGGTGAGCCACCAAAGCTCCAAGGAGGCCGGTGCACCGGGATACACTTTTGGTTCACTCTAGAACCAGCCACAAGGATCTAAACCTTGCTTGTACACTCACTCAAGAGAAAATCTAGCACTAACACTCACAAAGTTTGTGCTAAGGACTAAGGATTTGATCTTTATGCTCTTGGATGGCTTGGAGGTGTTCTTGGATGTGTATGAGATGTCTTGGGACTCCAGCAATCTTCAAATGGCCAGGGTGAGGCATATATAGCCCACCAACTCAAGAGAGCCATTACTAGCCGTTGGCCAGTTTTCTGCGAAGGCATCGGAACTTCCGGTGCAGGGACGTCGGAACTTCCGGTCACTCACAGCTACTGAAATAGTCATTGGCTTCCTGACACAGTTGCAGTGCCTCTAGGGACCACCGGTTGAACCGATGCATAGGGCGTCGGTCAAACGGGTCACACACAGCGCCAGGACTAGCCGTTGGACCTCCCACTTCTACTGACGTCATTGCACCAACGCCATGATCCGATGCACCATCGGTTGAACCGGTGCAGAAGGCTTGGCTCCTGCGTGCTTGACATCGTCTCTGGAACATAGTACATCCAATGCACCGATGCCTAGCTTTATGCCGTCGGTTCAACCGGTGACCTGGCAATCTTGACTTGGTCTTCGCTTGATCTTCATGTGGTGCTCAGACTTACACCGATGCCAGGGAGTCAGAACTTCCGACAACCATCGGATGCACCGATGCTACAGGCATCGGTTCTTCCGGTGCTTCTGTTTTCTGCAGAACTCATCCAATTCAGCGTTTCTTTGAGTTTTTTCTTCGTGTATTGCTTTGTATGACCTTTTTACTTCATCCCTAGGATCTAGAAATGTTCTCTTAACAAAACCATTAGTCTCATTGATTGCGTTGTCATTTGATCACCAAAATCACTCGAAAATGGCATAAATAGTGCCATGTTCATTACAATCTCCCCCCTTTTTGGTGATTGATAACAACACAATCAAACCAAGCATAAAATTTACAAGAATTGACAAATTGAACCACTTACACTTGCTTGGATGCTTACCATCATCCAATGACGGTTTGGCCTCTCCCTAAAACCATGATTCCCCCTTTTGTTCCTCCCTCTATCTCGCTACTTCTCCCTTATGACTTGATTCACTTGGCATTTTTCCTCCTTTAGAATATACTTTTACTTCTTGGGAACATTTCTCCCCCTTTGTTGGGAACATGCCTTGCTTTGATCCATATCTCTCCCCCTTTGGAATCAAATCACCTAAAAGGTCTTGCAAAATAATATAGCTCAAGAGAAGATTAGTAGCCTAGGGAGTTAGTTCCATGACTTATAATCCAATTGTATGATATCAATGAAGATACCAATTGAAAATTTACTATGGTGGATCACAAAATCATGAAACTAGCATGACATGAGCTAAGCTTTCCATAAGTATGTGCACAAAATGATAATATGAAAATCAAGTGCACAAGTAGATGTTATAACTAGAAAGCTTAGATCATATCATGCGTGGAGGTAGCTCTAAAATAGATAAGAAATTGACAATTATACTAATTGAATGAGTTTAGAACCTTGCATACCTCTGGGGATTTTGTTTACCTTGCATGTACCAATTGAAAGTGACTTGTAATCAATTGAAAGTCTTTAAGAGGTGAGCACTTGGTACACTAAGGTTAAGCAAATGTATGAGCACATAGACTATGAACTTAGATATGAACATTTAAGTTCAATAGAGCATGGCTCAATATGTATGAAGCATAATTTATCTAATCACTCTTATAGAGTTGTTTGTTCACATTGATCGTGAGAAACATTCTCTTAGAGTGTTAACTCCACGTGAGACTACAAAAGATAAACTTGCAAACATAATAGTCTCAAAATCACAAGCCATAGGATGAACTCCCCCTAAATGTGTGCATTTAGTGTTTGAATCACCAAGCAAATGTATGCACATTGATTTTGACACAATTGGGAATTTTACCCTTTAGCTTGTGTTCATGGTACACATATGCAATACATACCTCATGAAGTTCATGTATCATTGTAGCGAAAATGGTCTCTCATGCCATATTTCAATATAATATTTTGGCGATTGATGAAACACACAACACTTCGACTAATATATGTGTTAAGATGATCATTATTAGGCTTATAGGTCCAAGGGTTGAAAAGATATAAAACCCCGAAGAAATCAGGTCGAAAGGACCAAGACAGAGGTAATTTGCTCTCACCGGTTAAACCGACGTGAGGCAAATTGTACTCACCGGTGCAATGGACTCAGAAAAGGCCAAATTAGGAGAATACACCGGATGAACCGACGAGGAGCAGAGTGAAGGCGTCGGTGCAATAAACCCAGAAGCCGAGGCTAGGGTTTTGCGTCGGATGAACCGACGATGCCTGAAGACAATGTGTCGGTGCAATGACTTGAAGAGAAGACAGACCTAGAGGCACCGGTTGAACCGACGATGAAAAAAAAGTGAGCGTCGGTGCAGTTGTCCAGAGACTCCATTTTTCGGGGGGTTTCTGAACTTGCACTCACCGGTTAAACCGACGAGGAATTCAAGAGCGTCGGTGCAATTGATCAAGTAGCCGTTGGAGCAGTAGCGGCTAGTTGCTGGGAAATAGCATTCACCGGTTGAACCGGTGTTGACAAAACTGGATCGTCGGTTTAACCGGCGTTAAGGAATTTCTTCAGCCTTTCCCAATGGCTAGTTTTAGAGGTGTGGGTTATATATACCCCCAAGGCCGGGTCATTTGAGGGTGTTGGATACTAAGGAAGCATAAAAGAATTGAAGATCCTCTCCAACCACCTTAGAGCTTCATTGTGCATCATATAGGCTTAAGCACACTTGTGAGAGTGCTTAGTGCTTGTTAGGCTTAGCTCTTGAGAGAGTAAAGCTTGAGTGAAAGCCTTGCTGCGGCAAGCATCTTGTGTACTCATCGTGTGACCCTCCGACTTGGTGTGGAGCGGCAACGACACTTTGTGCGAGGAAGGAGACCCCTCTTAGTGAGAAGCTCCAATAGTGAAGACGGTGCCGTTGGTGACGCTTTGAGAGAGACTGTGGCGGTGGCCTTGTCTTGGTGACTTGGCGCCACTTAGCCTTTGCTTGCCGGAAGCCTTGGTGGCGAACGCAAGACGGTGATCAAGCGAAGAGACTTGGCATCACACTTGTTCTTGTTGGACAAGTGGCCGTGGACGTAGAGAGGGACTTGGTGTCCTAACCGAACCACATTAAATCGTGTGTCTTGGTGTCTTCACAGGAGTTTGCATATCCTCTCCATTACCTCTTTACTTACCGTATTACGTTTCCGCATTTACTCTATGTTGCGTGCCTTTACTTTCCTAGTTAGTTTGATTAGGATTGGCTATAGGTTGCAAGTCTTTTAGGAGTAAGTAGAGAGTAGCATAGATAAACCTTAGTCATAACTAGCATGTGTAGGACGTGTTAGGTTTATCTCATGCAAATAGATTGAGCCCTAGATTAGAAAGCGATTAGCGACCCTATTCACCCCCTCCCCCTCTAGGGTCGGACACCCCGGTGATCCCTACAATTGGTATCAAAGCCTGGTCTCACACCTCTTACGAGGATTAGCCAATTCTATTGGTAAATTTGTGAGAAAGCTCGTAGGAGACCCGTCGACTTCACCGTCGAGTGAGTATCATGTCCGGGGAAGGGATGAGTACCGATAGGGTTCCGTTTTTCGATGGCACGGGTTTTCCTCGATCGAAAGTGCTTATGCAAGCACATCTCCAAGCCCGTAGGCTTGATGTTTGGCGTGTCACCGAATTAGGCATGAAAAATGAGAATAAGGCCGAGAGACAATATGATGCCATTGCAAAATTAATTCTATTGTCCTCTCTATGTGATAGTGTGTTTAATCGTGTATTTGCTAATGAAAATGCTCATAAGCTATGGAAGCAAATTGTCGAGAATCATGAGGGCACAAATGATGTTGCCAATCAAAAATATCATATTCTCGGCGAGGAGCTTAGTAGGTTTAAGCAACTTCCCAATGAAAATGCTCATGACATGTACTCACGATTAAATACTCTTGTCAATGAAATTAATGCTTTAGGTCTCATTCAAGTTAAAGATGAAGAAATCAACCGCAAGATTCTCCGAAGCCTTCGCAAGCCCGACTACGACATCATCAATACACTCTTGCAAAAGGAAGACTTGGTCAAGCTTACACCCAACCAAGTCATCAATCAAATCATTGCCTATGAATATAGTATGGGGATGACAAAGAAGAAATAGCAAGAGTCCACCTCTTCTTCAAGCAAAAAGAGTCTCGCCGCCAAGCACTCATGCAAGCACCAACCAAGGCGACAAGACTCATCAAGCTCAAGTGAACAAGAAGAAGAGGATGAGGAAGATAGTGATGATGAATCAAGTTCAAGTGATGAAGAATATCCAAGGGCCGTACTATACCACCACCGCAAGATTGCCGAGCATGTACATGAGCTCTATGAGCTTGGGTAGAAAACACTCATTAGAGGGAGTGCGGTTGGGATGGAGAAGATGGCGAAGAAAAAGAACAAGTCAAGATCCCAAGCTCTCTCCGCCATCTAAAAGCCCAAGACAAGTGGTGAAAGCTCAAGTCACAAGAAAAATTCTAAGAGCTCCACCACCCATCACCCTCGGAGATTATCACCACCACCCATGTGTCTTATGGCACTAGGTAATAACGATGTAAGTGATGACTCCTCCTCAAATGATGAATCCGATGTTGAAACCGATGAAATTAGTGAGATGATGACACTCCTCCATAATCAACAAGAATATCTCACTAAATAAAATGAAGAAATCAAAGCTCTCAAGGGTAAAGAAAAACTTCATGCTTCATTTTTTCAAGATATGAGAACTTGCTAAACAAATACAATTTGTTAGACAATGAGCATGAAGAGCTTAAAATGAAATATGAGAGTCTTGAATCTAAAAGTGAATCATCATCGGATAAATCATTTCCTTGCAATATTCCTTGTGCTATCTCCATTGTCCAGGTAGATGCGTCTACCTCTTGTGATCTAACCCCTTGCAATGAGAATGTGATTGTAGAAACATGTGATGATCTCATTGCTAAGGAAAATGATGAGCTCAAACAAGAGGTAGAAAGGCTAATGGCGGACTTGAGGTGGCTCAAAGAAAAATACACTCAAGAGCAAGTCCAAACTTCTCAAGATAACACCTCCGCGGGCGTGAAGAAGCTTGAGAAGTGAGAAACTGTGACTTGCTTCAAGTGTTGCAAAGAAGGCCACAAGTCCTACCAATGCAAGGCGAAAGAGGGCCAAGCAAAGGGCAAAGCAAGCCCAAGGACTTGAACAAGAGCAAGAAGAGCCACAAGAAGGCTAAGGAGATCAAGAAAAACACATCTCCATGCTTGAAGGCTTCATACATGTACACCAAGCTCACCCACAAGAACAAGCAAAAGAGCAACCACTACATACTTGAAAAGAAGAAAAATGGCAAGGTGGTAGCTCATGTCATGGGGTGGAGAACATATGGATGGAACCGGCCTATTTGGGTGCCCAAGAATATTATTCACACCATGGATGGCTCTCAAAAGGTTTGGGTCCCTAAGACTTAGGCACCAAACAAGTTCAACGGGGAATTTGGAGGCTTGGTAAGGGTTGGGATGCATAAGTAGGGATGCATCATGCAAAGTTGAATTAAAGCCAAGTTATGGATTAAAGATTAGTGACCCAAATTCCCCTCCCCTACATATGAGGTAATGAGCAAGGTAAAAGGATGATCTCAATTTCATTTGATATCCTTCATGCATCATTGTAACTCAATGCCTCTCTAGGATTGCATCATCTTATCTTTACTATTGGTCTTTCATTTATGCTTTCCTAGAAATTTCATATGGTAGTTTGCTTGTACTAATAATTATTCTTGAAGCATTCTACATGAACTTAATCTTGGTGTGAAATGCACCAGTCTTGCATGGCACATGCACTTTAAAATGGTACCACCTTCCACAAATAACATCTTACAAGTAGTATCTCAAATTCAACAAAGGTATGTTGTTTCAATTGGTGCCATGTTTTTCAAGTTGTAGAGTTTGATCCCCACAATATGAAATACAAGTGCATACATTTGGTTAGGTGATTCAAACACTATTGCACACATTTTAGGGGGAGCTAACTCTATAGCTTGTGTTTTTGTGACTAACATGCTTTCAAAGTGATATTTGTGGTAGTCACACTCCCTTAGTCCATATGGTAATACACTCAATCATTTGATATCAAGATGATGCACATTGCCATTAACCTTACAATTGGTATCAATTGATTAAGAAAGATTGGACAAGGGAAGAAGACCAAGCCATAACTCCCAAAGGTTAAAGAGATAAATGATATAGGGAGGCATGGCTAGGTAAAACACCTCTCACCAAGTTAATTCATTTTGCTACTAATGCTCCTTGTTGCTAGTGGTTATGAAGCTTTTAGGTGTTTGATGACAAATGGGGAGAAATGTACCCTAAAAGCAAGCAAATAGTTTGGAGTAAATGATGCCATTAGCAAGGGGGAGGAATTGAAAATGCAATGCAAAAGGATGCCTGGTGATAGGGGGAGGTACTTAGTCAATATGGGGGAGAAGTGCAATTTGATGATCCCATGGACTAAGGTACAAAAAATTTTCATTGCTCATATGGTTCAAACCACACAATTGCTATCAAGCCGGAAGTACTTCGTCCTATGGACTAATCAAATGCCGGTAGCTTTTAAAATGAGCATTGAAATGTCATCCGAGCAAGCTAAGTAGTTTCTAACTTATCAAATTGGTATCAATTTCATATTCTTGCAATTCATCTTGCTTGCTTTGGTTGTGTTGTCATCAATCACCAAAAAGGGGAGATTGTAGCGAAAATGACCTCTCATGCCATATTTTAATATAATGTTTTGGCGATTGATGACACACACAACACTTGGACTAATATATGTGTTAAGATGATCATTATCAGGCTTATAGGTCCAAGGGATGAAAAGATACAAAACCCCAAAGAAATCAGGTCAAAAGGACCAAGACAGAGGTAATTTGCTCTCACCGGTTAAACCGACGTGAGGCAAATTGTACTCACCGATGCAATGGACTCAGAAAAGGCCAAATCAGGAGAATACACCGGATGAACCGACGAGGAGCAGAGTGAAGGCATCGGTGCAATAAACCCAGAAGCCAAGGCTAGGGTTTTGCGTCGGATGAACCGACGATGCCTGAAGACAATGCGTCGGTGCAATGACTTGAAGAGAAGACAGACCTAGAGGCACCGGTTGAACCGACGATGAAGAAAAAGTGAGCGTCGGTGCAGTTGTCCAGAGACTCTATTTTTCAGGGGGGTTTTGAACTTGCACTCACCAGTTAAACCGACGAGGAATTCAAGAGCGTCGGTGCAATTGATCAAGTAGCCGTTGGAGCAGTAACGGCTAGTTGCTGGGAAATAACATTCACCGGTTGAACCGGTGTTGACAAAACTGGAGCGTCGGTTTAACCGGCGTTAAGGAATTTCGTCAGCCTTTCCCAACGGCTAGTTTTAGAGGTGTGGGTTATATATACCCCCAAGGCCGGGTCATTTGAGGGTGTTGGAGACTAAGGAAGCATAAAAGAATTAAAGATCCTCTCCAACCACCTTAGAGCTTCATTGTACATCATATAGCCTTAAGCACACTTGTGAGAGTGCTTAGTGCTTGGTTAGGCTTAGCTCTTGAGAGAGTAAAGCTTGAGTGAAAGCCTTGCTGCGGCAAGCATCTTGTGTACTCGTCGTGTGACCCTCTGACTTAGTGTGGAGCGGCAACGACACTTTGTACGGGGAAGGAGACCCCTCTTGGTGAGAAGCTCCAATAGTGAAGACGGTGCCGTTGGCGACACTTTGAGAGAGACGGTGGCGGTGGCCTTGTCTTGGTGACTTGGCGCCACTTAGCCTTTGCTTGCCGGAAGCCTTAGTGGCGAACGCAAGACGGTGATCAAGTGAAGAGACTTGGCATCACACTTGTTCTTGTTGGACAAGTGGCCGAGGACGTAAGGAGGGACTTGGTGTCCTAACCGAACCATGTTAAATCATGTGTCTTGGTGTCTTCACGGGAGTTTGCATATCCTCTCCCTTACCTCTTTACTTACCGTATTATGTTTCTGCATTTACTCTATCTTGCGTGCCTTTACTTTCCTAGTTAGTTTGATTAGGATTGGCTATAGGTTGCAATTCTTTTAGGGGTAAGTAGAGAGTAGCATAGATAAACCTTAGTCATAACTAGCATGTGTAGGACGTGTTAGGTTTATCTCATGCAAATAGATTGAGCCCTAGATTAAAAAGGGATTAGCGACCCTATTCACCCCTTCCCCTCTAGGATCGGACACCCCGGTGATCTATACAACCATGAAGGGTAACTTTGTGTAGCTTTCTACACACTTATCAAACCATGTAGGTTGCCCATGGATTAGAATCATGACACAAGAAAAATAACGTAGCAAAAGCAATGGAGCTACATGATGCTTGAATTAAAATCTAACTACCATTATCTTATGAGGGATTTGGGCAACAAATGTCCATGTTGTGAGCTTAGCTTGCTTTTGCTTGAACCTTCACTTCAACTTGTAAGCTAAGCCTCCAAAATCCCCCGAAGCCATTCTTGGGTTTCAAGTCTCCTTTGGAACCCACACCATTTGAGGCCCCTTCATATTGGTGATAATGTCCTTGGGCACCCAAATGGAGTGTTTCCAACTCCTTTCCTTCTTCCCAACTTGTGAGCAACCACCTTGCCATTGGTCTTCTTTTTTATCACATAGGAGGTGCTGTTGCTTTTGTTCCTCCGGTTGGCTTGGTGTAGATGAGAGAACTCTTAATTGTCTTCTTCTTGTTCTTCTCATCCGGAAGCTTCTTCCTTGGTTGAGGACACTTGTTGGACTTGTGGCCTTCTTTGTGGCACATTGAGCAAGTCACGGTGGACCCCTTCTCAAGCTTCTTCACCATGTCTTCACGGTTATCTTGAGAAGGTTGGACATTGCTCTCTATGCCTTTGCCCTTCAATCTATACAAGTCCTTCAAGAGCCTTTCCATTTCATGCCTGAGCTCATCATTTTCTTTGGCAATGAGATCATCACATGATTCTACAACAACATTCTCATAGCATTTCTCCTTGCAATGGTTAGAGCAAGAATCATCGATTAAATCAATGCAAGAAGTTGAAGCATCTACCCTAGAGATAGGAATTGCACAAGGGATAGTTTGCTTCATTTCCAAAGAGTCATTAGTATCATTAATGCTCTCAAATTTTAATTTGAGCTCTTCATACTCGTTGCTAAGCAATTTGAATTTGCACATCAATTCTTCAAAATTTGAGCAAGAGAAGCATTTGGATCTTTGAGAGCATTAAGGTTTTTAATTTCTTTTGATTGCTTCTTAATGACTTTTTGGTGCTCATGAACAAGGTCAAGAAATTCATCAATTGATGGAGAGTCGGAATCATCATCACTTACATCGCTATCCATATCTTTGGCCATAAAGCAAATGTTGGATGATGATCCCATGCGGGTGGTGAATTTCTTGTTTGATTCATCACTTGAACTTGCATTTGATTCTTCACCACTGCTTACCCATTCACCAAATACGGCATATGATTCATACTTGGGCTTCTTCTCCTTCTTTTGCTTGTTCTTCTTGAACTTCTTCTCAACCTTCATGAGTTGATGGTGAGGCCCATCTTTGAGGAAGACCATATGCCCCACTGAGTTGATTTCCTTTAAGCATTTGTTCATCTTCTTTACTTGCTTGTAGAAGTTGGGGTTCATTAGCTCTTTTTCATCATTTGAGGAGCTTCTTGCATCCTCTTCTTCCTCATCATTTGAGCTACCTTTAATGGCCATCTTCTTCAACTTCTTGAGGTATTTGCATGCAAGTGCGCTATGTGTTGGTGAAGAAGATGGTGCCTTTGTCTTGATGTCATTACGTAGCTCATGGGCAATCACCTTGTTGAGGACTTGATTTGGTGTCATCGTGTCGAGCTCTTTCTCATATAGAATTGTGGTCACCAAATCATAGTCCGGTCTTCGGAGTGAGTGAAGGATCTTGCGAATGAGTTCCAAGTCTTCAATTTGCTTCACACCTAAAGAATTAATCTCATTCACAAGAGTGTTCAAGCGTGAGTACATTGATTCGTCATTCTCATCATCAAGTTGCTTAAAGCTATTAAGCTTATCAATGAGAACATGATATCTTTCGTTGGCAACATCCTCCGTGCCCTCATGGTTCTCAATGATAGTCTTCCATAGCGCTTTAGCATTTTCACAAGAATAAACACGATTGAACACATTGTCACTAAGAGAAGACAAGATTATGCATTTAGTGGTGACATCATATTGCTTCTCTTGTTGACCATTATTTTTTATACCTTCACTCACAACTCTCCAAACGTTTAATCCCGTTGCTTGGAGATGGGTTTGCATCAAAACCTTCCAACGTTGGAAGTCCGTGCCGTCGAACCGTAGAGCAGGTCTAAAAGGATCCATCCATTCCCCCTAAGAGCTAACTCACTAGGCGGCGAAGCCTACCGATCTAATGAGCCGGTAAACACAAATTTGCCAATGGAATTGTCTTTCTTTGTGAGAGAAGTGAGTCCCAGCTCTGATACCAATTGAAAGTGATCGGGTGCTCTAGGCTAAGAGGGGGAGGGGTGAATTAGACACAATTAAAACCTTAACACATGGCTCCAACTAGTTTGCACAAAACTTAAACTAAAACAAACTATCTAGATGTGCAACTACGGTTCACCTTAGTGTGTAACCCTCATCCCAAAAGAGTTTTACAACCTATAGCCAATCCTAGCAAGATACTACACTAAGAAAGTAAAGGCATACAAGTTACAAAAAGAAATGCGGAAGCTTAAAGGGAGGGATGAGAGGAAGTGAACTCTCGACACGAGGATTTATCCCGTGGTTCGGTTTGCCACAAATGCGCCCCTACGTCCACATTGTTGAAGCACTCACTGAGAGTATCGCTTCCCGGCAATCAAGTCTCTTCCGTGAACACAATCACGGTCACCTTGATCCCGATCTTCACTAAGGGAGATTGCCCACGAAGGAGGGGTCTCCGTCCCCCGCACAATGTCGTCGACGCCGCTCCACACCAAGCCGGAGGGTCGTTGACTTGCCGGCAAGCCACCAAAGCTCCAAGGAGGCCGGCACACCGGGATGTACTTTTGGTTCACTCTAGAACCAGCCACAAGGATCTAAATCTTGCTTGTACATTCACTCAAGAGTTAATCTGGCACTAACACTCACAAAGCTTGTGCTAAGGACTAAGGATTTGATCTTTATGATCTTGGATGGCTTGGAGGTGTTCTTGGATGTGTATGAGATGTCTTGGGACTGGCAATCTTTAAATGGCCAGGGTGAGGCATATATATAGGCCACCAACTCAAGAGAGCCATTAGTAGCCGTTGGCCAGTTTTCTGCGAAGGCATCAGAACTTCCGGTGCAGGGACGTCGGAACTTTCGGTCACTCACAGCTACTGAAATAGCCGTTGGCTTCCTGACACAGTTGTAGTGCCTCCAGGGACCACCAGTTGAACCGATGCATAGGGCGTCAGTGAAACCGGTCACACACAGCGCCAGGACTAGCCGTTGGACCTCCCACTTCTACTGACGTCATTGCACCGACGCCATGATCCGATGCACCATCGGTTAAACCGGTGCAGAAGGCTTGGCTTCTGCGTACTTGACATCGTCTCCAAAACATAGTACATCTAATGCACCGATGCCTAGCTTTATGCCGTTGGTTCAACCGGTGACCTGGCAATCTTGACTTGGTCTTCGCTTGATCTTCATGTGGTGCTCAGACTTACACCAATGCCAGGGTGTCGGAACTTCCGACAACCATCGGATGCACCGATGCTACAGGCATCGGTTCTTCCAGTGCTCCTGTTTTCTGCAGAACTCATCCAATTCAGTGTTTCTTTAAGTTCTTTCTTCGTATATTGTTTTGTATGATCTTTTTACTTCATCCCTGAGATCTAAAAATGTTCTCTTAACAAAACTATTAGTCCTATTGATTGCGTTGTCATTTGATCACCAAAATCACTCGAAATGGCATAAATAGTGTCATATTCGTTACAATGCTGTTATAGGACCCAACTTGCATTGCAGCGTCCAGTCTCACGAAGCAGTTGTGACACTCGGCCGGCACCATCCACGTCAGTCACCATACAATGAACAGTGAATCATGGCAGTCCAGTCTTTTTTTGGTCCATGCTCAGCCTTACAAAATATAGTATCTTGTCCAAGTGAGAGGGACTGCACTGTACTATTGTTACTGGGTTCTTATCATATCTCATTTCTCAAATGAGCTAAGTGTTAATTTGTTTCTCGAAACTATACATCTTTTTTTCGATTGTTATGTGGCAAAATTTGTTTGGAATGCGGTGTTCTTTTCTTTTGGAGTTCAACCACCTAGCAGCGTTTCTCACATGTTGGGTTCATGGCCGAGGGGTGAAAGTGATCGGGTGCTCTAGCCTAAGAGGGGGAGGGGGTGAATTAGGCACTAATAAAAACTTAGACCTATGGCTCCAACTAGTTTGCACAAAGCTTAAACTAAAACAAGCTATCTAGATGTGCAACTAGGTTGTTCTAGTGTAAAACCCCTATCCCAAAAGAGTTTAGCAACCTATAGCATTTCCTATCAAGAAACTATTCTATGAAAGTAAAGGTATACAAATTACTAGAATGAAATGCGGAAGCTTAAAGAGCGGGATAGGAGATAGCAAACTCTTGACGCGGGTGTTTATCCCGTGGTTCGGTTAGCCACAAAGGCACACCTACATCCACGTTGTTGTAGCACTCACTAAGAGTATTGCTACTCGGCCACCAAGTCTCTTCCGTGAACACAATCACGGTCACCTTGGCCCCGGGTTCCACTAAGGAGCTTCTCCACAAAGGATGGGGGTCTCCACGTCCCCCGCACAAAGGTGTCGTCGCCGCTCCACACCAAGTCGGAGGGTCGATGACGTTGCCGGCGAGCTCCACGCTCCAAGGTGCCGGCGCACCAAGCTCTTGTTTTGGTTCACTAATGAACCACAGCACAAAGGCTCTAAGCCTTGCAAACTCACTCACTAAGAGCTAATCCTTTACACAACACTCTCAAAGTGTGCTAAGGGCTAAGGATATGATCTTGATGCTTTTGTATGGCTTGGAGATGTTCTTGGGTGTGTGTGGGATGTCCAGCAACTCCAGCAAACTTCAAATGGCCGGGGTGAGGCGTATATATAGGCCACCAAGTCTTGTAGCCGTTGCTCCAACGGTTAGCTGAAAATCTGCGTACCACCGGAAGAACCGATGCCTCTTGGCGGGGTAGCGTCGGTTCATCCGGTCACTCATAACACGAAGTAGCCGTTGGACTCCTGACGGCTGACGCAGAGACCACCGGTTGAACCGATGCTTTGCACCGATGCCTCACCGGTTCAACCGGTGCTGAAGGAATCTTCTCCTGGACGCTGACGTCATTACACCGGTGGTATGCACCGATGCCCCATCGGTTGAACCGGTGCTGAAGACACTTCTTCTGGGCACTGACATCGCCTCTGGTACAAAGGACGGCCAATGCACCGATGCCCCCATTTTGACCCGTCGGTTCAACCGGTGCTTATAGGCTGACTTGGCTTCGACTCCCTTCTGCACCAAAGTATCATGGCGTCGGTTCTTCCGACTACCATCGGATGCTCCGATGCCCATGGCGTCGGTTCTTCCGGTGCTACTGACCGAAGAGCTTTCAGGGCGCTGCCCTGAGACCCGCGAGAGGCGGCTCCCCCTCGACCCCCGTCCGCTAACCGGGTAGCGGAACCCCCGTAGGGGCTGCCCTTCGGGCCTTGCTACGCATATTTTCTCTTTCTCTTTGTCATCACTTGAACCTAAAAGCCTGAGAATGATCATCTTAACAATCATATTAGTCCAAGTGTTGTGTTGTCATTCGATCACCAAAATCACTCGAAATGGCATAAATGGTGCCATGTTCGTTACAAGGGGTTTTCCTCTTAACCTTAGAAAACAACTTTTAGTACAAAGCAACAGTGATGTGCTGGGATTTGTGGTTGAATCGAAATAATGTAGTTTTCAATCGATTACTTCCTAACTCGTATTTGCAGGTAATTTTCAGGGGGGCGTACTAGACCAGTTTCTGGTCGCAGCTGTCTAAAGAGGAAGAGAAAAATTTTCTAAAGAACAAGTGCCGACAGTTAGAAGGTTTGGTGCTGGAGCTGTTCTCCAGAGGAGGATAGAATTTTAGGAACCGTCTGCGTAACGGTGGCTTTAAGCAGAGCTTAGAGTCTTAGCGTTGTTAAGAGTCTACAGAGTTTGTCTTTGATTTTGTTACGTCGGTTGAACTAGCGTTTGCTAAGCAGCCTGTGTGCTGCATCTGTTGTTGGCTGTGGACCATCATTTGTAACTGGTCGAGGCCGGATTTTCCATAATCTAAAAAAAAGTGTTAATTTGTTTCTCAAGTTATCTGGCACGGTTTGACTTGGTGCAGTCTATAACTATAAGACATCCATTGATCTTGACCAGAAAATTGACATTTTAAATGAAGTTAGTTACATATTTTCAAACTAGTTTTCATGGTGAATTGGATAATGTGCACCTTACATTCTGTCAACCTTTGTGACTTTTAAAATATAAAAACTGAAAGTTAAAGAAGTTTATAATATATAACATTATAACCACCCAAAATTCTTATAATCACAATATCTTCCTCCACCAGCTATTTATAATCTACAATCCAGATTTTTCATAATATATAACAACTATCCAGATCTTTTATAATCTGTATCTCATCCAAACATGACCCAAACATCTGAACACGAGCGTTAGTAATTGATCTGTTATGATCACGACATGATGACTGGCCATCCTTTTCCAAATGCATCGACCTATGCATCCGAGGTCCAATCGAGGCTAGCAAGTTGCATGCATTATTGCACGTCACACGATAATCTGCGCACAAGTTGCATTAACAGTGAGACAGGTTCTTTGGCTTCCTTTCCCCTTCGCTACAGTTCATAGCGGCGGCGACAGGCGACTTCTCGGCCCCGGCGTGATTCCGCTGCTTCCCCCTCCCCTCTAGTGGCCTCGTCGTCGCCGGAGGGGGAGGGGAAGCCGGATCTACCGGGTGATGTACATGTACATATTTAGCTCTAGATCTCTAGTTTATGTGCTAAATAATCCCTCCCATGGATTTGGTTTGCCATGGGCGGGCCGGGTTCTTCCCTGTCGGTGGTGACGACGACGGCGTGAAGCTTTTGTTCCTTCTTCTCCTCTCCGTTGGCGTCGGCTCCGGCGAGGATCGAAGATGGATGGATCTCCTCCAGGCGGGTGTCGGCAGTGGCGTCTTCGGTGGCGCGGGCTCCGGTGCTCCTTCTGTGAGGTTAGGGTTCCTCTTTACCTTGTGCGTAAGGTGGGGAGGTTTGTGCACCCCGTGTGCCTTGTCTGGGCTGGCGGCGGTGGTGCTTTGTTTGCCCTTGGGGGCTTTTCTTCCTCACCGGGATTCGTTTCGCCGGCGGCGGATTCCCCTGTCCTATCGGGTTGCTTGGGTCTCTCCTTGGCGGGCCGATGCGGACTTGCTGCTGGGCTGTTGCTGCTCGTCGGTGGTGGCTTCGGCTGCTGTTCGCCGGGGTGGTGCCCGCTTCTGGTTGCTGCGCTGGTGATGGCGGTGGCTTCTTGGTTGGCGGTGGTCAGATCCGGCAACGGCGAGGGTGGCATCGTCGGCTCCGGCGACGATCTCGTGAGGTCTGCACACCCCCACCACCGTAGGGGATGGGGTGGATTGGATGCATGGAAAGCGGAAGACAGGTGGGCGGGAGTTGTTTGGCCGGCACCGGCGCCGGAGAAGCGCGGGGTTTGTCCCTGACTGCGAGCTACAACGACTATCAGATATCGATTCCATTTGAAGCATTGGTGCGAGGGAAGCTTCTTCGGTTTGGGTTGTGTGCTTGCACCTTCGTGGGTAGATGGAGTGCGGCTTATGTATCCTCTACGGAAGTGTCTGCATTCGTATATCTTCATGGATGTTTTCCTCACTGTTTAATACAGACATCTTTGCTCAAAAAAAAATTGCATTAACAGTGACTCCGATGACCGGGCGCACACAAAGCCGGAGACTTGGGACAGGTTTGTTTGTTCCACTCGTCGAGTAGCATGAGCGCGTCCCCCTGCGAAGCCTTCTGCAGAACAGGCAACATGCTTGTAATGACCCGCCAACTACCTCGAGGCTACAGGCGCCATTGTTTTCGTGACCTAATCATGTTGAACTATGAGATAAAAATCTTTTTGCTTTTTGTTCAAATTTTGGAGGAAAATGATGAGAGTATCAAGACTCTCACTGATTTTTTTTAGGAAAAAGTTCTTTTTACCTATTTAGACTATAGGTTGAGTTCGCGTTCCATCCTTAGACCACAAAACCATTCGTTTGGACTCCTCCAACTCGCAATACTGGACATATTACCTCCTTGACTGGTTTCTCTAAGTGGTTTTTCTCCTTTTCTTTTATATTTATTTTGGTTGAATTTTTAAAAATCATAGTAAATCACATAAAAATTATAAAATAGAAAATTTAATTTTGTTGGACTCCACATGACTAGACCTAAGCACTGAACATATTGTATGATATACTTTAGTATAAAATTTTTTCTATAGCTTTATATATATATTTATCTGTAATTAATCCATAGCTAAATTTTGTGTGGTCCAATTATAGTGAAAATTTTATGGTGATCTAACTAATACATTCTTAAGTTGTAGTAAAAATTTCATACTCATTGGATGATGCATGCTTGAGTTATAGATTTGTCTAGGTAAATATTTGAAAAATTGTAGTAAATAACAAACAAATCATAAAATGAAAAATATAGTTTTTTGGATTCCACATGAGTAGATCTATGTAGTAAATATATTATATGGTATAATTCAGTATAAAGTTCTTGATGTAGATTTAGATATATATTTTTTGTAATTAATTCATAGCCATAATTTTTATCATAGAATTATGATGAAATATTTATGGTGAGTTAATTATTACATGATTGATCTATAAGAAAAATTTTATTCTCATTGGCAGATGCATACCTGAGTTATAGATTTATCTAGATTTATCAATATATTTAGCTAAGTTTACCTATATAAATCTATAACTCAAGTGTGCATGATACAATAAGCATGAAATTTTTTTTACATGCCTATAATTTAATGGTTAGTTCACCATAATTTGACTACACAAACAGTAGCTATGAATTCATTATAGAAAAGTATATATCTAAATATATAAAATAAATGTATTAAAGTATATTATATAATATATTCACTGCATAGGTCTCGTCATGTGGAGTCCAAAAAAATTAAATTTTCTATTTTACGATTTTTATATGATTTAATATAATTTTTCAAATATTCAGCTAAAATAAATATAAAAGAAAATGAGGAAAACCACTTAGGGAGGTGCTATGTCTGGTATTGCGAGTTTGAGGAGTTCAAATAGACAGTTTTGTGGTCTACGAAGGAAACGCAGATTCGACCCATACTCTTCGCTCTGGCGGTGCGGCCCATGACTGCAGCCCATCGTCGTTGCTAGAGAGAAAGCCCAGATTATTGAGCCCAAAGGCCCCGTCTGCACCCCTTTCGTGGCGCACTCCACGCCGGCAGAACCAGCGCCACCGCTCCAGCCACTCGTGCTTACGTCGTCGAGCAGCCCGCCGCCGGGTCGCGCACCGGCCGGCGGTGCCAATCGAGGGCGGGGCGGACGGAGAACCGCTGGCCACGGCCGCGGCTCAGTGCCCGTTTCGAGCACACAGCCACACAGGTATGGTTATCAGCGGTTGATCAATAGCTGACCTTTGCCCTTTGCAGTTGCCGAGGCGCGCTGTTCATCTGTGATACTCCGTATGCCTGAAACTTCCACTCTATCCCAGATGCGATCTATCGATTATTTGATTGGCCACCCCAACTTGAATAGGACAAAGAGGCTTTGTTCTTGGTTTGGGAATGTTAGATGCAATTCTGTACTCGGATTGAACAAATCTTCATAAGATTTTTTTTAAAACCATGACATAAGATTTTATTTTGATAACAATGGCTTTTTCTCCTGATTAAGAGTGCAAACTACAACTGAACATAGCATGGATATTGAACAAATGTTACAGTTTACAGTTACTATTTTTTTCCCCATCTCGCTCTGCCACAAAGGGAGGAACTGAAGGAAATTCTATATGTTATTTGTATGACCCTTAGTACAAATAACCATTTGGATGCAGGCTTCAAGTGGCTCCTGACATATTTACATTGGCACTACTGACATCAGCTACTAAAACAAGCATCTGGGCCACATTTTCCATGGTTGGTCTTCTGTCCGTCTTCCTCCATGCATGAAACGGCCAGCCTCATCATTGTCCTTGCTTGCAAATTGTCGAATTGACCATTCAGTCTAGCGTCAATGAACTCGGCGGGCCAAGATTGCTCACTGCCATTGCCATCCAACTTCAACTTTTCTTTGACCATCCTTGAGATCCTTCCAAGGACCATCTCCACTTCCTCGTCCTCATTATTTTCCATGTCTGAGGCACGGGCTCCCTTTAGTAGCTCCAGCAGCACCACTCCGAAGCTGTAGACATCAACCTTTGCTGTAATCGGGAGACTAGAAACCCATTCAGGCGCTAAATAACCTCTAGTTCCTCGTATCTTTGAAACATTTATGTTGGATCCGCCTCTGCTCAGGAGCTTTGCAAGGCCAAAATCGGCAATCTTTGGCACCAAGTTCTCATCCAGCAGTATATTTTCAGGCTTCAAGTCACAGTGGATGACCCACTCTGAACATTCGTGGTGAAGATATGCTAATCCTCTAGCCACCCCTAGGGCAACACTGAATCTTTGCTTCCATCCAAGTAAGATTTCTGAACCCTCAGTACCAAATAAGACTTCATCCAATGAGCCATTCTCAAAATATTCGGTAACTAATATCCTGTGTGGACCATCAGAACAGAATCCCCACACTCTCACAAGATTCATATGGTAAATCCTGCTGATCACACTCAATTCATGCTGGAATTCCTCTTCACCTTGGTTTATTTCTACCAACTTTTTCACAGCTACTGCCCTGTTGTCTTTCAAGACTCCTTTGTATACAATGCCTGATGCTCCCCTTCCAACTTCATCCTTGAACTTTCTAGTCGCTGACACCAACTCTCTGTAGGTGTACCTGCGAAAATGATTAGTTATCATTTCATATCCAGCCTCAGCTGGCCATACTCCTCTCAGTTCCCTGCGTTCCCTCCTGAAGATAAACCATCCTAATACAACAAACATTAGTTCTGCCATAAATATTGCTGATAAAAATCCGTACAAGTACAAATACTTCGATCCACTCTGATCTCTCTGAAGCATATCCAGAAAATCTGCTATGAAGTATTTGTTTGCTGTACTACAGTCAGGACCATACTTAGGACCAAAAGGTTGTGACTGCGGAATTGAGGCCTCCAACACTTCTACTCCCTTAGGAATCTTGATGTACATGGTACCAGTACTACCAAGGTTATGCAGAGTTACACCGCCAAGAAGAACAGACTTCGGGTAGCAATCTCCAGTTCCTTCCCAGTATGCAAAACCCTTACAATTGCAGTCATGCAAGCATTTGTTCGTGCAAAAGTCAAGAGAAACAAAACGATGGACAGTCATATCATACCCAAAGAAATCAGTGTGGGGTAGCTTAGCAAATTTCACCTTCTGTGCGTCACAACTGATGTTGGTCTTAGGTCTGCATCCTTTGCTCCGGTCACTTGGGTCGATGACTACAAAACCAGGGGCACAAGCACAAGCAGGCACAGGCGTATACACGCATATTCCATTTTCGCCGCACAAACCACGTACTTTGCAGAGCTGAGGAAATGCCATCCATGTGACCGACCATGTTCCTTCTGCCTTATTCAGACTGTATAATCTGAGGTTGCCGTCATAATCCAGTGTCAGCCGCCTCTTGATCCCTGGACCCCAATCAGCAGCTGTGAAGGTTGCATTATCACTTCCAAGGAAATGTCCCCAGGTATCTAGAGCCCCAGATGTGGTGCTATTGAACGGCACTCTAAGTTTTTCCCAGATAGTCCTACTTGGATTTGGCCAATAGATAAAAGAGATATCCTTCTCATCATCAAACAGAGAAAGAAGGTATTGATCATCGAAATGGAAGCTGTAGTGGCCAGGAACAAGTAACCTGTTAGTAGATACCAGCTTTTTAGGAGCAGTAATGCTCTGAGTAGGTAGCATGGTATCAGTAGGAGAATCAAAGCTTTGCCACAGGACGGCACCACCTTTGCCCTTCACAATGAGGTTCCCATTGCCCAAGAGCTGAGCTTGAACATGTCCAGCGTCCGAAGCTCTCACATTGTTGCTCCACACAATCTGGCCATTGTAATCTTTCAGAACCATGCTCCCATCGACATCTAACTCGACTTTGGATCCCCAGGTGTACACAGGGTGGAGAGGATTTGCGCTCCAGACAATTGTCCTTTCAGATGACCTGGAGAACCAGATGGCGAAGGTGGAGGCATTGGGGGAGATGCTGTAGAAGCCGCAGGCGAAAGTGCCGTCTGCTGAGTGGAGCACGTTGGAGCTGTGCTCAACGGAGAGGGAGGAGCCCGCCAAGAGGAAATCACGGGCTGAGACGCTAGAAAGCAGGTGAATCAAACTGAGGAGAATACAAGCTGAGCATGCATCCATGGTATATGCTGCAGCCACGATCAATTGTGCGGAAGCCAATGGATGGACGCGAGGAGAAGCAGATGCAGCACTGGGTTGGTCTTTGGAACGGTGGAAAACGCACACCATCCAAATTGCAATGCATTATTAGCCATGGGCTCCTAGGAAGGAAGGTCATTTTGTTCTTTAAAGAAGACTGACTTATGGGAAGGTCAGGTTTGAACATAGTGGTATGTGCGGCCAGTAGGCAAGTGCTCTCACATGGGTGCTTTGGAAAAGAAAACATTTAAAATTCATGGTGGTATGATATCTTATGGTTAGCACATCTAATCATGCAAACTTTTGTGCAAGTGTTCAATGGAGTATATGATTTCAACCTCTTGTGCTTCATAAAGCAGATGAGTTGGGTGGAAAAGGAAGCTAGTCAGTTCAGTTGTCAGTTGTGCTGTGAGCTTGTGAGTACAAAATTTACTCGCATCAACATCCTTAACTTGGAACCATTCGATTCTTCGACATGATGTTAGCAGGCCAACACGCCAGGCCTCCTAGAAAAGGTTTGGTGTGCCTATATTGTCAATGTCCGCCTAATCCCTGCCTGGTGCCCAGCACGACACGAGAACAGCACGTGACGGAAAAGAGCTCCGTTCAGTGTCTCTGAACTTTCCAAGCGGCTTCATCCCAAACCAGCGGCTATGCTCAAGAAAACATCGTGCACAACATATTTGGCGATAATTTCCGAAGTGCAGGCTGATCCATCTACCATGGCATTGGCACGGCGCAAATCAAGCTCAAACAAATTTTGTGCAGCTATGCGAATGGCGAGTGGCGGCCAAGGTGACTTGATATGACAGGGTTCTTCCAGGAACTAGAGAATTGCAAGTGCACAAACATGTGTCCTTATCAAACATCCACAGATAAAACCACCTTATCAACCTGTGCGCACCTCCCAACGTTGACATGGTATTTCAACTTGAAAACATACCTGCTAGACCTGTCTGAGCTTCAGATCTGAGGTAGATGATCACACCCAAGGGAACCACCGCAAATAACACCAGAAGAGACAACGGAATATCATGCCCATCACCTCTTGCATCTTATATTCTTCTGGAGATGGAACGAAATATATTACGCTGTATTCTATTGCAGCTTCTCTTCTCTTGTGTCTCAGAATAATACAAAATGGAGGTACAGCCAAATAAAAAAAAAGAAAGAAAATCCCAATGTCACGTACTTTTAACATGCTCTATGAAGTTCTGAGAAGCGGCAACAAAATCTCCACACCAAAGAATGAGGAGGGGTACAAGGTGGCTGAGGAAACAGATATTCTAACGGCAGATCTACAGACCCAGGCCTGCGGCAGAGAGAAGTTAAAAAGAGCCAACATGACGATTACAAAAAGTAGTCCGGGGTCTTGCGTGTCATGTCTGGCTCGATTTGCCGTGGAGCTGGGTCGAATTGGAGGAAGTTCTGATCCATGTTCTCTCCGATTTCGAGGATCGCAGCCATGTTACCGCATCGGTAGCAGTAATTTGGTGCGCTGAACACCGTCACAACATTCTTATCCTGCATCACACAATCAAGGCAAGGCAATGTAAATCATTCAAGATTCTGCAGGGCAATGTTCCAGTTCGGTGCTTCCATGCCGGTGATGGAAGGATAAATCGCATGGTCTTTACTTCTAAAAAAAGCACAGTTGGTGGACTGGTGGTAGCGGGTGATGGTGGTTGGTTCTACAAAATGCAATGGCCTGTGCATACTTATGTGTGTCAGATAAATAGATAATACATAGATGGCTTTCTAAGTCATATCATTGTGATTTCTATGCCGCTTAATTCTATATGAAATTCAATTATTACAGCCCAGATCTTTGAATACTTTTATTGGAAATCCATTGCAATGCACAGGCAACCGGCAAATTCACAAAGAACAATGCCCTTCACTTGTGAGTATAAGATGCTTAAAAACCATGCTATAAAGCCGCTCCCTATTAACTTAGACCGCTAATTCAAACTGAACTATTGGCGTATTGTCACGTAGAAATTGTACAGTTGGATTTATGGTGAAAAATACTTCTAAAGTTTTTTCAATATAGTTTTGATTTTAAAAAATAACGGTCAGAGTTGCAGTATGGGAACCATGTCGATATCCAACATGTCATGTGTTAATAAATAGAGTATTAAAATCAGTATTTTTTATGTATGGCAACAAAGATTCTTATCAATAATTAGGAGACCCAGAAACTTCAGCAGAATTGGGTTTTCCCTACTTCAATTTAAAAAAACCAAAATAGTTTGGTGAACAGAACTTTCAACGGAAAAAAAAATGATGGCTAGAATCAAACACACTGAATTACTAACCTGACACCAATTGAACCCTTCCATTACAAGTTGATGGGCCCTTGAAATAAGTGTTAGTCCATTTGTATGGTTGAATTGCTGCGCGATATCTTGCCCAAATGTGTATCCAGCACCCCTTGGTGAAATTCCCCATCCACATCGATCATCCGGGTCAGACCACAACAGATCACACATAGGCCCTTCATGTGGGACCTGCAGTCATTTTAGGAAACAGAGGAAAGTATTAATCAAGGTAACCAAAGCAAACTCATTATATACAGGTGTTAAAGATGTTTACAGTCTTTACACCATAATAAAGCCCAATTGAGGTGTCAATTGTAGATCATTTAAGAATGATCCATGTCAAGAAATTGGATAGCTAAAATATCATAGGCTTCTATATTAAAATCACTTTCTCACTGCAACTGAACTAGGAAGTAAAAGATCAAGTAAAGCCGGAAAATGGAGTCAAGTGGATTTTGTTTTGCCTTAAAGAATTTCACTGGGCCATAGAATAGAAAACCACACAACTGCAACAAGGTTGACAAATAATTCTGAAATCTGGAGTTGCTTAGTTTCTACAGTTCTTTAAACAGGAAAGCATTCCCTGTCCCATGCAGAATTGCATGGTGCAAATAAATGGCTCAAAATCATCCTTACTAACCTACCTTACAGATATAATAAATAAGACTATCTATTTCTTGAGAGCCAGACCTTTCGTGTCTATGCAGACTTCAGCGCCTTGTTCTATTATCAAGATATGTCAAAAAGAAATAGGATCCACAATCCCATTCAACAAGAAAGACGTGCACAAAATGGTCTACAATTCAAAATATGCAAGGTGTATAGTTATCCACAATTAACAACTAGATCATATAAATCATGCAAATTTTGTTGCCAACCTCTTGCATGCGATCGAGAGCACGGATATTATCCAATGTATCCAGCGATGGAGAGAGACCACCATGTAGGCAGAAGACCTACAGAATCATATTTTCCACTTTCATCAGGAACACACAGAAACAGAATTGTAGGTTCACACCAATGTACAACATAAACATAGAACAAACCTGATTTTCTATAAGAGCTGTGAGAGGTAAATAGTCAAACAAGTCTGTGAAGTACTTCCACACGTTTGCATTTCCATATTTCCGTAAGCATTCATCATAGAAGCCATACCTGTAGCCAAACACTTCATGTAAAGAGCACCCTACCACTTTAGGTGTGTTTGCATAGTTATATTTCACAATGCAGACCAATGCAACAAAAACAGCTGAAACAATGTACGATTCATCGCAAAACCGTGTTGTTATTGGAAGTAAATTTCAGAATTCTATCAGCATTATAAATTGTAGCAATTGTGGTTTCAGTAGTAAGTGCGATGCCGTGACCAAGAAACATCCTTTCCACGCAAATAACTGACTAATTCATTACACATCCCGCAGAGAAGCTAAGTTGTGAATATAAGATGTGTTGAGATAATCGCATGCAATAGAAAGAATGCAAGTAATTGATCTACAAAAAAACAGTCAATTGTTAAATTAACCAACTGGAATATTGTGTAGTTAATTTAGTTGTTGAACTCTAAACACAAATCTATAGTTGAAGTCACAACTTTTTCAATCTAACTAAGCCAGCAGAACAATTCACCTTGCAACCTTTTTATTTTCTTCAATCTAACTAAGCCAGCAGAACAATTCACCTTGCGACCTTTTATTTATTTTCTTCAATCTAGATAATAGTAGGAAGATGAAGGTTTGACAAGCATGGAAATAGAAAGTGCTGGTTGGAAGGTTAGATAAAAATGTGTACAAGAGAGGCCCCTCACTTTCTTTGTTGAATGTTGTTAAGGGTTTAGAGGCCTAGGTCCCCAGTAAGTATAAACTACAATATCCAAAAATTACAAAACCAGTGAATCTACATCCGCAGGTTCAGCATTCCATATCCATGTCACACCTCCACATTCACATCTAAATGTTTCTACCTCAAACCAACATTTGCTCAGATTTAGAATGTGGATAGAGACAGAGTTCAAGTTGGAGCTTGCTTAGCCCTAACTTCAGCATCAGCTTGTGACTTTCTGGAGCTGAAGCTAGGTCAAATATTTGGAGCTCATTGGGCCCCCTCCTGTAAACCTAAGCTCCTTTCTACTATCACAAAACCCAAGAGAAAATTAAGACATGGAGTTCAAGAGAACAATGAAAGAATGAAAACATAAATTTTGTGCCATAAAATGATTTAGTTTCACAGAAATTATGTGATCACATATGTAGTCCAAATATTATGCTAAGTCAAAATTACAAGCACCCGATGCCCTTGACTATAGGATAGAAGTAAAGTAATGCAGTTTATCTTAGACAAGAATTGTAACGAAAATGAAGAAAAGAAGGCCCAAATGCTCAGTGATCGGAGTATTCAAGAAAGTAATTGATACGGCCAAGTAATTGCCTTAATTCTCTTGACAGTCAAACCTTTAAGTGCATTTTGTACCAGTCATCAGCATGGACTCAGTGTCCAGGAAATAGCCCATTTCAAACTCAATCATTTCAGGAAAAATTACTTAATGATGTCCTCATTTTTTTCAGTGATTGCAATAAGAAAAATCCTTTTCTGAAATTAGCAACTCTACTGCTGTAGAGTTCAACTAGAGGAATAGGAACTCACACTTGAGTTATTTGTCTGCTCTCATGATTTCCTCTCAATATTGTGATTCTGTCTCTATAACGTACTTTTAGAGCCACTAACAATGTCACAGTCTCCACTGAGTAGTAGCCACGGTCTGCAGAAAATACCCATAGTCAATTCAACTATGGTATGGAAACAAATAGAACTATCAAAAAGCAATAGAAAATACAGATAGAAAGAAAAGCAGCTTCATTAGTCCCTTAACAACTTAACTAAAAAAATTGCATTTCATGGGAAGTGTCTATATAATACAACACACAACTAGGAAGCAATGCATCCAAGTTTCCAACAAAGTTTAATTGTCATGTTTGTATCAAATCCATGGCCGTATCCGAAGTGCATGCAAATTTCAGAAGTAAGAAGCATATGTTGAAGATAGTGTAGCCATATACGGTAAGTCAGTAAACCAATAGTGTAGCCGGACAAAGCAGACAAAAATAAAGGCCACATACTTATTTGTTAATCTAGCAGTAGAGAACAAGCCATGCATGCAATAAAATTTAAAAGGTTCACACACTTTCAGTTTCCCGAGAAACCTTCGAACTTCATATAGACAGTACCTAGAAATATTTTCTACGCACTTGCTATAGGTGAGAAGGCACGAAACTGCTTTTAAGGAAATATATTATTCATTTCCGTTAAAAAAATAAATATGCTGAACATTAACTTCTCATCCGCAAAAAAATGAGTTTGAAGTCAGTCAACAGATACCCAAATCGACTAATCCAAAGTATAATAACAACATGAAACAGTTATTGATCTATGAAGCAACAGTAACAAAGAAATAATCAGCTTCAACAATCCATTTAGCATCAGTAAGCCCATCGCAGGTGCTCCAGCCCCCAAGCCCGAGGACCTGAGCACCTCAGTTCCCCAGCAGGATCTATTGAAATCAAGAAGTAACAGTGACCAGAGAACCAGATCGAACCACCTGGCAAATCAACAGATCGACGGGAACCCAGCACAAGTCGGAGGAGGCTAGAAGAGGCAGGGGGGACTGACCGACGTAGTCGCCCATGAAGAGGTAGTTGGTGTCGGGCGCGTCGCCGCCGATGCGGAAGAGCTCGATGAGGTCGTAGAACTGGCCGTGGATGTCGCCGCAGACGGTGACGGGGCAGCGCACGGGCTGCACGTTCCACTCCTCCATGAGGATCGCCTTGGCCTGCTCGCAGAGCGCCTTGACCTCCGCCTCCGCCAGGAACTTGCACTCCCGCAGCTGCGAGATCTGGCGGTCCAGATCCGCGTGCGACGGCATCGTCGCTGCCGCTCCGCTCTACCTCAACCTTCCCCTCCGCCTCCCCTTACCTAGTTCCCTCCGCCGCCGCCGGCGCAGCCGAGGAGGAGAAGGGGGAGCGCGGCACCCGGCGAGCCCGCCGACGACGAGGGCCGCGGGGGCGAGGGGGTTTCGAGGGGATCGACGAGGACGGAGGAGGAGGACGCGGAGGCGCTAGTGCTCATGCCTCCATTTTCTTCTCACGCTTCGCGGTGTTTGTTCGTGGATGGGGGGGAGTTTCTCTAATTTTTCCTTTTCCTCCTCGCTGTCTTGGTATTTGTTTTGGATTTGGCTTTCGGCTTTTGGGTTCGGTTTGGCGATTTGGTCCTCGGTCAGAATAGTTTTATGGGTTCTTTATGGGAGAAAAGACGAGGGCGGCGTACTTTCCAGGTGGAGGGATGTCAGGATGTTTCGTGGGGGGATGTCTGTGGGTTCTTTTCCTTCCGTGATTGTTTGATTTTTGGATGAATTAGTCTCATTTTAACCTACCTCAGATTCAAATTTCTTGAAACTGAGCCGGAAAACTTGACCTGAATTATTTTTAGAGCGATTGTTGGAGTTGTGTTCATTTAGACCACTTTATACATCTCTGAATTCCAAAGGACACCCTAGACTACACCAAAATTACACAATGATATTAAAAGCTCAACTTTTTTTTCACTTTTAGCTTGAATTTTGGGGATTTGCCATACATAATCATGGAAGTATGTACTCAATGATATTTTTCAAATCAGCTAATTAATTACAATAACATAATACTATAGTTCATTTCTTCTCCCAAGTTATTTATGCAGAAAGCTATTCTAATTTATTTAATTAATTTGTTAGATCGATCCGAATTATCTAACTTGCATCCCTAGCCATATAACATACCCAACTACAAAAGCCATCAACTGACGGCTTTTCTAGCATTTTGTGACATTTGTTATTTTGGTTCCTACTTTGATAAGTTCCTTTCTCTTCGTACATCTTTGGTCCTTAGAAACCAAAAATCACAATCTAGAGCATTTTTATTTAGAACATTTTTTTTAACCCTTGGAGCAAGAAAAATGAAGGACTAGAGCGGCTGCATGCAAACAGAAGATGTTTGAGTGGAGCTAAACAAGGAAGTGAACAAGATGGACATTCTACAAATTATAAGAGAGCTTAAAGCAATAATTGCCACCTAATAAAGGGTGGCGGCAAGGTGCAGGTAGCATGGAGGAAGGAGAAATGCCACATGGTTGATGATTTGGAGCGGGAGGAGATGCATGATGCAGTAGTAATCAATATCCAATAATTTCATAGTTTTATATATTGATTGATGACACGATGCATAAAAGAAAATCAAATATGGGCAATGCAATCACGTTCAGATTTTATCTAGTCTCCCTTGTTCATTTGAAATTTTTTCTAACACTGTTTTTCAAAGTTTCATGACTTGCACCAAAAATGTTTGGAATAAAAAAAATTCAAAATTTATCACACACCGCTACCGGTACACATCGAATTTGACCTCAGCTTTGCTTCGCAGTTCGCCACTTTGACGGGCGACCGAAGTCGCGACTCCCCAACACACCACCGAAGCAAACTGCAAACAAATCAATCCCCCCCTTAAACCCTCCTCGCTGATCACCGCACCACGCAGCGCTCCGCTCCCGTCCCCTCCACGATGGACGCGCCGGCGAAGCGGCGGCACCAGTCTGGCGGCGCCCACCCGACGCGCCGCAAGGTCGTGGAGGAGCCCTTCCACCCCGCGGCGCCAACCCCCGCCGCCGCCGCCGCGGCGGCGCCCCCCTCCCGCCTCGTCGGCGCCATCGTCGAGAAGGGCTTCACCGCCGCCGCGCCTTCCTCCGCCCCGCGCCCCTCCGTCCTCCCCTTCCCCGTCGCCCGCCACCGCTCCCACGGCCCCGTAAGCCGCCGCCCCTCCCAAACCCTAGGCCCCAAACCCCCTTTTCGATTTGCCCCGTTGCCTTTTTGCTTGCGTACTCCACAACTGACCAACTGCCGTTTCCGGTTCCGCAGCACTGGGGTCCCGTGGCGAAGGGCGCTGGTAAGGATGGGGATGAGGAGGAGGACGCCGAGATGGACACGGACGAGACGGATTACCAGCAGGTGGCGTCCGCCGCAGCTGGCCCGGTGAGGAGAAAGGAAAAGAAAGGGATGGATTTCAGCCGCTGGCGGGAGTTTGTTGGCGACGCTCCCCCCAAGCAGCGTCAGGGGAAGCCAGCGCAGGCCAAAAAACAGAGCGAGCTGAAAATTGATGCTGGGGCTGTGACTTTGAATGTGGGTGCTGCGTCAGCTGGGGTTAGAGAATTGAAGGGAGGCGCAATGCAGATTGACAGTGGAAATGCCAGGGAAGGACCAGGTGCCGCAATTTCGGTTTCTGACGTGGTGTCCAAGAAGCCTATGAATGAGGCTGAATCGAGAGTTGAATTGGTGAAGCCAGGTGAGGTTAGGAATTTGGCATCGCATGGAGAGAGAATGCAACTGGACGGCGGGGAGTCATCGATGGAAGCGGAGATTAATGCAGAGAACATGGCTAGGTTGGCTGGGATGTCTGCAGGGGAGATTGCGGAGGCACAGGCGGATATCATAAATAAGATGAACTCTGCATTGGTGGAGATGCTGAGGCGGCGGGGGAGGGAGAAATCTGGAGGCACAAAGGGTGCGGGTAAGGACAAGGGTACGGAAAACCCAGGGCCACAGAAGGCCAAAGGGGCTACACCAGGGGATTGGTTGATGGCTGGTGAACACAGTGGGCGCTCTTGGAAAGCGTGGAGTGGGAGGGTGGAGCGGATCAGGTCATGTAGGTTCACATTGGATGGAGATGTGTTGGGGTTCCAATCTTCTCAAGGGCAGCAAGATGGTACATTCTCTTCAGTTACATTAGCTTCTGCCGTGGTGCTATTCTTTAGATGATAGCCTATCTTTCCCATTTTCAGGCAATAAGACACATGCAGAAAACGTAGCTGAGCGTGATTTCCTTAGAACAGAAGGAGACCCCGCAGCTGTTGGGTACACAATCAATGAGGCAGTGGCACTTACCAGGAGCATGGTTTGTTTTATAGAACCACTGCTTTTCTACGATTCTACTATTTGTCTGTGTAACTGGAAGGTTCATTTCAAAATGCCTGTCGACTGAGAAAATTAAAAGTGTGATTGTTGCGATACTTCCACTCGCTATCCTATTTTAATGATGTCAAATTGGTTCACTCGTTGTAGCACAGTGTGTAATATTCATTGCCTTTTGGGTTCATCGATTGTTCATTGTTGCTTGTGCATTGCATATTGTACTTGTTTTTTTTCAAATGTTGGTAGTTAGTTTGTTATTTGTCAATTTGCAAATTTCAAGTATATGATGTCCAGGAAAAAAAAGGTCTTTAGTACTTATAAATTGTACTATGTATTACATGATTTTGTTACATCATAACATGCTAAATGTGCTAGGTGAGGCAGTTAAGTTCTTCAAAAATTTGGTTTATATAGAATAATAACTAATTATCTTGTATGTGACTGGGTTCAAGTTCAATGTGCTAATCTGTACTTCTATATTAATGTTTGGTGGGTTAGGAATGATGTGACAAGGGTAGCAGCAATTGTCACTACCTCAGGTTGCAAAGAATAGTTTGATATGTTACATGATCTGTTGATGTCTGATTAAAAAAAAATTACTTGCAGTATCTCCACATGTGATGTAATTGAGATTCCTCAACTTATAGGTTCCTGGCCAGCGTGTGCTTGCACTGCAGCTTCTTGCTTCTATTTTGAATAGGGCATTGCAGAGCCTGCATAAAATGGATCTACTTGATAATGTTAAAGAAATGGACTTTAATGACAAATTTCATGACTGGCAAGCAGTTTGGGCATATGCCCTTGGGCCTGAACCGGAGTTGGTACTCTCTCTAAGGTAAAATATCCTTTCTTAACTACTCTCTTTGTTAGCAATGTGAGCCCATTTTCGTGGGAGTTATCGCTTGACAATTTAATTGCATTGAGGAAGTATAGTGTGGAATTATTGCATTGTTTTGACTCTCCCCCGATCTATTACAGACATGCTGTAGAAATGATTTGACTTTTTTTTTGGGCAATAGAAATGATTTGACTTTTGAGTGTTTGTACGATACCATTTTCATGAATATATGCTATTTCTTGAAATCACTGCTTCCTTGTTATATGCACCTGTTGGGCTTGAACTTATACTATCAGATAGAGGGAATAGTATTATGGATTCAGATTTGCATCTGCATATGATACAGAGACTTTTAGGTTAACTATGAAGACAATTATATCTGGAATATACTCCCTCCGTCCCAAATTACTAGTTGTTTTGACTTTTCTAGATACATTGATTTTACTATGCACTTCGATATGATATATATCTAGATGCATAGCAAAAATTATGCATCTAGAAAAGCCAAAACGACTAATAATTTGGGATGGAGGGAGTATTAAATAGTTTGATCAGTTGTAAAATATTGTAATTAACCTCTCAGATTTGCATAGTCCTTTAGCTTGGTATTTCAAATGTGGCAAATGGCATCAAAGTTTGAAAAAGTACCATTCAGCAATTGGGCTTCATCTTATAGTCATGGTAGAGGATGAGAAATAAGAATTTCTAGCTTAAAGCTATCTCATATATTAGCTACCAGTCATCACTACATGTATATGTGAAGTATTCCTTATAATACTAATGCTTCATTACAGTACCCTTTCTCCTTAAGAATTGCTTTATTGGTCAAACTATATTCTAGGGAGGTACGACCTATCTTTTGTTTCATATTAGTTACCACAGGTGCATTCACGTAGCACGCAAATGCACTTTAGAGAACAGAGGGGGTGATGAAGACTTGCGGTGGACCTCACTTACAATGGGTTCCTTTTGTGTCCAGTTTAATGCGCACAGGTGTTGTGCATATGAGAATCTGTGTGGCTGTGCTTCATGAGGCTGCAGATTTATCCACCGCCTACATAATTAGGTGTTTGGGGGTGCATTTGCAATTGTGCTTATGCATCTACCTTTTATTCTAATGGCATATTTTCATTGGATTGGTTTGAGCCAAAAGCAGCTATTGAGGAATGAGGATCTTGTGATGCGCATTGTTTTTATTTCCTATTTTCCTTTGTACTTATCAGCTACTAACTGAAGCAACTACAGGATGGCGTTGGATGATAACCATGATTCTGTAGTTTTGAGTTGTGCTAAAGTAATTAATGCAATGCTGAGCTTTGAGTTTAACGAATCATATTTTGAATCATTAGAGGTAACTTTACTTCCTTTTGTTTTGTTTGAGTCTATTTCTGTTACTGGTTCGAGTCACATACTCTCATTTGGTCAATCTTCTGCTGCAGAGAGTAGTAGATCACGGGAAAGATATCTGCACAGCTCCTGTGTTTCGTAGCAAGCCTGATCTAGATGGAGGCTTTCTTGAAGGAGGCTTTTGGAAATATAACACTAAACCATCGAATATACTCCCACAATATGGTCATAATGATGAGGACGAAGGTGATGAGAAGCATACCATTCAGGATGATGTTGTTGTGTCTGGACAAGATGTTGCTGCAGGTTTTATTAGGATGGGAATACTTCCACGAATATGTTTTCTTTTGGAGGTCAGCTTTTGTTTTTTTATACTTGATGTTGCTTCTTTATAATACTAATACTACAAGCACTGGCAAGCTTCTTTGAGCTTTGCGCTTTCTTGTGCGATATATGCTCTGTTAAAATAGCAGCGGAATACCTTCTTATTGCTTGAATTGTAGCATGGTTCACACCAATTTCCAGCAGATTGGTGTCCAGTAGCATTATTTGCCCTGGTCACACTATGGCAATTTTTCGTTTCTAAGTTCTAACAGATGTATAATAAGACTAGTTATGTTCAAGTTTTGGATTTTTTTTTGCACTATTCTTTGGATTCTTTGGAGCATATTCTGGTGCTAGGTGTCAATTACTCATTTCATTATCATTATTCCCTTGAGTAAAGGTTTGATGCTGTTGTTTGCCTCGTTTTGAGGGATGGTCTTGTGCACTTCTGTTCCTCTTAATTGATGGGCTGGCTTCTGCCATGTCCTCAAAAAAAGCCATTATTTATTATGCGCTTTTATCCAACATCTGAATATAAAATGTGTTTCCTGGCTTCTGTTCTATCCCTTGGTATTTGGTTGAATTGAGCTGTTTGGTTTGTAGTGATGACGTTGCATGTCACATATATATCATTTGTATAGCAATCATTGTATCAGCTAATGTCAAATTGATTCATTTAGTACCTCCCATTCTTTGAAAAATGGATGTCATCATTAAGGACCTTAAATTTAACCTTTTTTCTTTTTCATTCAGATGGATCCACCTCCTGTTTTGGAAGATTATCTTGTTTCCATTCTTGTGGCACTAGCTAGGCACTCCCCACAGTCTGCTGATGCAATCTTGAATTGTCCAAGGCTTATCCAAAGTGTTACTAAGCTGTTGTCAAAGCAAGGATCAATGGAAATTCGCTCCTCACAGATCAAAGGGGTTACTCTCTTGAAGGTAAGTTCTTTTGACAATCCTGAGTTACAGAGTTAACATGATAGACAGCCGTCATCTTCGATTGACATATTTCACACTTATGTTGATGGTTGATGCTTAATAGCTCCTGTAGGTGCAGATTATTTTTAGTGCTTACTTTATTGTTCTCTTGATCTGGCTATCATTGTCCCAGTAACGTATGACATTCTTCTGAAGTTTTAGTCAAGCTCAAACAATTCTTTTTGTATTGCATGATAGCTGATAGCTCCATATCAATTGCCACGTGGTGTGGTTGGTTCTCAAATGGATTCATTTTTAGGCATGCATATTACTTGCTCCTTGTCCAATGACACCTCCTTTGAAAATCTATGATTCATGTATACTAATTGGTGTGTTTTCATATTTTATGGTGTATATTCTCTTCAATTATTTCAGTATTATATTATATGATGAAAAATATAAGCATCTTAAAAGTTACTGCAACTCTACAAGTTGAATCATATACTCCAAAAGATGTGCTGTACTCTCTGTTTTCTGTTGTTGCTTTTATTTCTGTCGAACAGAAATCTTTTGTATCATCTGAAGTCATTTGTTTCTTTTTCTTAGGTTCTGTCCAAATACAACAGGCAAACATGCTTGAATTTTGTGAACCATGGAGTTTTTCAGCAGGCAATGTGGCACTGGTACAGAAAAGCCGGTACTCTTGAGGATTGGGTAAGGTCTGGAAAGGAACAGTGCAAACTTAGTTCAGCAATGATGGTTGAGCAGTTGCGGTTTTGGAGAACCTGTATCTCTTATGGGTTTTGCGTTACACACTTTGCAGATTTGTTTCCTGTTCTATGCCTGTGGCTCAGTCCTCCGAATAAGAAACTAAGTGAACACAATGTTCTCGTTGAGTTTAGTTCTGTTGCTAGAGAGTCATATCTTGTCTTAGGGGCTCTGGCGCAAAGGTTACCACTTCTTCATTCAGTGGAGCAGCTTGCCAAGCAAGATGTGGGAATTTCTGCTTCCAGTTACATGGAGATATGGTCTTGGAGCCATGTAGTCCCGATGGTAGACCTAGCGCTATCTTGGTTACGTCTGAATGATATTCCTTATGTATGTTCACTTATTAGCAGTCAGAATAGGAATACAAAGCACATGCTAGAGGCAAGCTACTTGATTTTGTTGATTGCTTCTGTGCTAGGCATGCTTAATTCAATACTTGAAAGAATATCACCGGATGCCACTTATGATGGTAAAAGTTATAGCTTGCCTTGGATACCTGATTTTGTCCCTAAAATTGGCCTGGGCATAATTGGTAATGGATTTTTCAGCATCTCTGGCACTGTTGCTTTTGGAAATCTGGATCATCAGTCTTTCTGCAGTACATCATTGGTGCAGGGACTTTGTTATATGCGATGCCATGGTAAAGTTGATGTGTCATTGTCTTCCATAAGTTGCCTTCAAAGATTAATGCAGCTATCCTGGTCTGTTGACAGAGTGATTCAGGGAGCCACAAAAGGTTTTTCAGAGCATCTCAATGAATCTAAAACTGGGGCAGTTGGCAAGCTACTAGGAGAAGGCATCTCCAGTTTATGGCATGATGACTTATCACACTTGCTAACTTCACTTTTGCCAATGATTTCCTCGCAGTGGTCCATATTACAGAACATAGAGGTGTTTGGTAGAGGAGGACCAGCTCCTGGTGTTGGGTTTGGCTGGGGAGCTCGTGGTGGAGGGTTTTGGTCTCTTAAATGTTTGCTTGCACAACTGGATTCACAGTTGGTCTTACAATTGTTCAAAAATTTCTCTTCAGCACCAGGAGGTCCTGTCACTCTCAATAATGGAGTAAACTCAGATAATGTGACCAACACAGCTGTCACGGTTTCAGATAGAATCAGTTCTTCACTTGGGGTGTCTTTGATTGCAGGACCGGGACAGATCTCTATGATGGAGAAAGCCTTTGACATCCTCCTTGAACCATCAATTCTGAAGTATCTCAAATCATCTATACATAAATTTGTCTCTCACATGGCATTACCAAAACCTTTTGAGTGGGACATAACTGAAGATGAATATCTGCTTTTCAGCAGTGTGCTGAATTCACATTTTAGATCTAGATGGTTGTCCATCAAGAAGAAGCATTCAGATAAGTATGCAGGAAATAACAATAGCACCAATGTACCAAAAATACCAGAGACATTGGAGACAATTCAAGAAGAAACAGAGTTAACAGAAGCTGTGAATGAACCTCGCAGCACATTAGTGGTAGAGTGGGCGCATCAGAGACTGCCTCTTCCTGTACATTGGATTCTAAGTGCAATCTGCTGCATTGATGATCCAAAAGGCATCCTTTCGACATCAGCCAACTATATTCTTGATGTCTCAAGGGCTGGTCTTATATTTCTATTTGGTTTGGAAGCCATTTCAGCTGCCCAGTGCCTTCATGCTCCGGTGATCTGGAAAATGCATGCACTTTCTGTCTCTATCCGCTCTAGCATGGATTTGCTACAAGAAGACAGAAGCAGGGATATTTTCCATGCTTTACAGGAATTGTATGGCCAACATCTTGACATGGTATGCCAGAAGTACTATGGATCTCACTCTGTCAAGGAAGATGATAGTGTTGGAATGGCTAATTTAGAGGAAGGAAAAGAGATCAGTAGGCTTGAAATCCTAAGATTCCAGGAGAAAATTCATGGAAGCTATACTACTTTTGTCGAGAGCCTTATTGAGCAATTTGCAGCTGTCTCATATGGAGATGTTATTTTTGGTCGGCAAGTGGCCATTTATCTGCATAGAATGGTTGAACCGGCAGTACGTCTTGCAGCATGGAATGCATTGTCTAATGCATATGTGCTCGAATTGTTACCACCACTGGATAAATGCATTGGAAACATGGAAGGTTACTTGGAGCCTCTTGAGGTATGATTTCCTTTCTGGATGACCTTTCAATACTGTAAACTTGAGAATTATGAATCTATTATGAATTCATTTTGAGTCATTACCTTGTAATATATTTCTCTGTGCTGCACAGTCTAGAATATGCAATGTATCCTATTTTGCAGACGATTTATTTGCTTCCTATACATATGAATTGCATGCCTTCATTTTGTTTGATTATTCTTATTTTCTTGCTGTTGGCTGCTACCCTAAAGAAAAAAAAAATGGTCGTCTCATTGCTCCATATGTTTTACATTACTCTTACAGGCTGATGAAAAAATTTTGGAATCTTATGCCAAATCATGGACATCTGGTGTCCTTGATAAAGCTGCACAGCGTGATTCCATGGCCTACACATTAGTGAAGCACCAACTCTCTGGCTTTGTCTTCCAGTGCAGTGCTTCTGGCAAAACGCTGCGATACAAGGTGGTCAAATCGCTTCTCCGGTGCTACGCACAGAAGCGGCATCATGAGGTAGTGTCCACTCAGGTTTCTTTCGAGCACTCGGCACGTGGCAATTCCTTCCATGTTTGCTTAACCATGCCCCCAATTCTCATTGTTTGGAGTTGCCTGTTCAACAGGCTATGCTGAAGAGCTTCGTTCTGCAAGGCATCGCACTGGATCCCGAGTGCAGTAGTAATGAGCTTGACCGGCGATTTGAAATCTTGAAGGATGCTTGTGAGATGAACTCTTCCCTCTTAGCTGAAGTCCAGAGACTGAAGGCATCTCTCGGCCAATGAAGGCCAGTAACTGAGAATATGTCACGAACTTGACAGGTATTAGTTGTAGAAAAGTGCTGTTCATTCAGTTATTCATAGGATGTCAAAAGCACGGCGCAGGAAAACCAGGCATGAAGCCATGAACTGATCAGTAAAGCATTAAGCTTGGGCTAAACATCCAAACCACAGGGAACTCACACCACTCGCAGAGCCATCTGACACTCGCAAAGCCGCAACCCGACTTTGCCAGAAGAGCAGCACAGCTACAATCATCCACTACCACTAAACGGATGCTTGAACCTGAACCCAAAGGGCAGCATCTGAAACTGCGCTGGTCAGCGAACGTGTTCGCCGCGGCAAAAGGCAGCACATGTCGGCAGTAGCACGAACTAAGTATTCAGATAAGTAAGTCTTCTCCAAAGGTTAGAGATTGATACTAGCTCATACATCTAAGAGATAATATAAGATATGCCCTCCAACAGTTTGTCACGCACGACGCGCTTTTGTGTAATATGCTATGGTCTCAATGCCCTTACGAGGTAGTGATGAGTTTCACGCTCACCAAAGCTCGGTCCAGAGTCAAACACTAGTTCATACATCTAGATAGACTCACATGTCAACTCATCACTAATTTAGGGATGTGTCCATGAGATTCTCTCGAACAATCTCTCTTCTTCATCTCTCTCTTTCACATGGATAAAAAATCGATGTGGCATAGTTATGAACAAGAGATCACCTCTTTCTTTCATGTAAAATGGACTCTGGGTGCCGTACTGCAGTCTGCTGATGACCATTCGTCCAAACGGACATCACTCATGGTGATCATGTCGTGCGAGGGACCAATTGAACTACTTGTTGTGTCACGGTTGGTCCTCTCCGGAGTCTCGTACATTCCATTCTGCGGTCGCCAAAGTTTGGTGTGTTGGTCTGTCAGGTTCAGCCGGCCGATGCAATTAATGATTCTCTTGTCCCCGGAGCATGCTCCGGGTAACCGTGTGGGCCCTCTGCCGCTCGTGTCCTGAAACCGGTTGACGAGGCGTTGACCTGAGCTAGCTCAGAGCGACCTTCTAGTAGCCAGGGCTGCCAGCACAGTGCCGGGTGCATGCCGGGCCTCTGGATTTCAAGCGTTCAACACTTGTTCTTTGACTGAAATTGCGTAGGGTCACTGCCGGCGCTTGATCGTCCATGTGCGAATCGTACGATTCTCTTCTTTGATAGATTGCCATCGTTCTCTATTGTCTCCCTCGCTAGCGCGCCGTCGCCGTCTAGTCATGCGCTGTAGCAGTGGAAGTGGAACTCCCTGGCATTTGTGACGAAAATGCTACGAAACTGATGGCGTCGTGATCCTCGAGGGAGACTGCTGATGACGAATGGGCGTTACCTTCACATATCTATGATGTCATGTACGCCTGCTTGGTCATCATGCACTGTGTTTTCTTTCTTTCAGAGAAATAATCTGTTGCTCTCCTATCCGATCGGGAAGAGAGAACTCTAGCTTGCAAACAAGGTCCAGCCACGAACTACCGGTTTTTTTTTGTCGGAGGGAACGAGCTGAGTGTAGAAATAAGAGTTTAAAATTCTCTTATTTGTTTGCTGCGAGTGAGAATTTTAGTGGAATGGAAGAAACGCAGTCAGTTATATAGAGGGTCAACTCCCACCAAGGATTTACCAGTGGAGGAATGGCAGTTGGAAAGAATCTGTGTTTTAAGTGGAAGATCAATACTACATCACAACTGTTCATCTTGACTTATGATACAACTTACCTCCCAATCCCAAATCCATGAACCAGACAAAAGCTAAAACTTTTGTCTTGAACCTCCCATCTTATTTCTCATCGCAAAGCTTTGGCACGACTTTCCGGCTGCGACTGCTATAAAATTAGCATGTGCTGCAGGTGCCGATCTATCGCTACTTGGAAGAAGAAATATGTTAGAAAAGAGGGGCGGGATGCACGTGATATCCTTCGAGCCTTTTGTAATACAGAGATGTGCCCGTCGCTTCTTTGGCTTCTTGATTGCTTTGCTACGGTTGTTTCGAGGATCTCCCTCGTTGCCGTTGAGTATTGTATTATTCTAATGCGAGGACACACATTTCTACTGCGTATTGGAGAAAAAAGAATTCTGCAGAGACTAGAGAGACGGCGTCCTCGACATCTACTACGTCAAGGTCAACCCTTGAGCGATCGGGAGGATTCCGATCCAGTTTTTTTTTAACCTTGAATTTGAAGTATATTTCCTATCTCTTGTTAGCTCATGGATGGTCGTCGTTTCTCTAAATGGGCTGCTTACATATCTATCCGTGGTCATGCTGACTCATGCATAGAAAGAGATAACTTTGTTCACTGCTTGTCAGCTAACCAATCAATAGTGTTTTTCTCCTACACATCAAATCAGCAACAGTCACTAGTCACCAGTAATATTTTTCTTCCATAACAAATCAGTACGAGCCACCGGTCACAGCCAAAGCGAACAGAGTGATGTCATCAAATGCTTACGTCTGCTCTTGATTCTTGAAGGCGTCCCCTCGCTGCACTTCCCTCGTAAAATCAGAATTTTTTTTCAGTCTCGATTATTTTTTCGCTTCAAAGTAATGCTTTGCTTTTCTGTCGCCGGCATTCTAAACTAAAAGCTTCAAAGCGCAAGGAAAAACTATTTTTTAGTGGGGTTTCTATTGGAATTGCAAAATGAAGATATCTCGAGCATTTCAGATGAATCGTGATCACCTGGACTGGAAGAAACGAGATCCAATTCTTCAAAATTTAGCTTCAAGCAAACCTGACCAACGAGGTCAAAGGCCCCGATCGCCATCCATCCCGAAACCAGCGACCGATCGAAAACGGACGCCCCGCTTGAGCCGCTCCACCTTTCGTTCCGAATTTCCAACCCACCCCTTGAGAAACTCACGTGTGGCCCCACCGCGGGCCCCACCGAAGTCGCCCCCGGCGTCCACGTCACCACCACCGGAAATGTCACAGTCGCAGCGACTGCAGCTGAAGCCCACCATTAAACCCAACGGCCGTTGCTTCCCCGCAGCTCCAGCCGCCGCAGGAGCCAGCAGCTGGGTTGACCCCGCCAGCCAGTCAGCCACCTCCTCTCCTCCTCCGGCGCCGCCGTTCTCGCAACCCGCCGTGCGCGGATGGACGGTTCAGCCGCGCCGGCCTCGGCCGGCGGGGGCGGGGGGCCCCAGGTCGCGGTGGCCGTGCGAGGGGACGGCCGCGGCAGCCGCCGAGCGGCGCGGTGGGCCGCCGCCAGCATGGTCCCCGCCGGCGGCCGCATCGCGCTCGTCCACGTCATCCCGCCCGTCTCCTTCGTGCCGTCTCCATGTAAGCAAGGCCGCCTCCCTCCCCCCTCGGACCACTTCTCTTCCCATTTCGGTTTGGAATCGGCAGCGAGCTGACGACGATGCCTGTGTCGGTGCGGCGAAGCGGGGGAGAGGGTGCCCGTGGAGAAGATGGAGCGGGAGGTGGTGGAGATGTACGCGCAGGACCGCCGGGCGCGCGCGCAGGAGGTCTTCCTCCCCTTCCGCCGCTTCTGCGCCCGCAGAGCCGTGAGTCCTCCTCTCGTGCTCCCCTTCCTCCTTGCCGGCGGCACAGCCGTTAATTTCAAACCCCCCGCTTCTATTGATCAGTCTCGCTGCTGTACGAATTCCGTCTGATTGATCAGTTCGTGCCTTGCAAATCGGACCGCGCAGGTGGAGACGGTGGTTCTGGAAGGGGACAGCGTCACGGAGGCGCTGGTGAGCTACGCGGCGGAGTCCGGCGTCCGCAGCCTCGTGCTCGGGAACGCCTCCCTCACCTGGCTCCGGAGGTGAGGATTTAGTTCTCAGAACACCCCCCCCCGCGGTACAGAAGGTGGCTACAATTTCACTTTTGAAGATTGTTGGTACCTGATTGGCCTTTTGCGGAAATGAAAAACAGGGGACACAGGACAGGGACCGGAAAGGAGTATCCCTTCTGAGATGTGCCCCATTCTACCACCCTAACCGATTTGGGTTGTAGATGAATGAACATACCTTTTTTGTGGAAATGGAAACTGAACCTCTATTTCACCTGTTTACGTCTTTTAAGTTCAAATAAAAAACCTGTTTACGCCTTCCACGGAATACGATAGGATTAACTTCACCTACGAAAGTGTATCTCATTCAAGAGGTCAGGGTCTAACTTTGTTAAAAAAAAATTTCTCTGGAGATCTCTTCTAAAGACTAGAGTTTGCTTTTGAGAACACAAAGGCCAAAAGTGATGTGATAGGGATCAGGGGGAGTATTGTCATCTCTCACCTGTGTAGCCTTTTTGGCTGGAACTTAAAAAGGAAAGCAAACTGGCTAGGGAGCAAAAAAGGAGAATACCTTTTGAGATAGCGAGATGTGCCTACACATTTGCCTGGTAAAAATATGATAGGTGCATGCATGTACATTGTGATTGGTCTTCTAACTTTGATGAGGATCAATCCTCTTTTAAGCATGTTTATTATGTTTTTTAATATAATATGATACAGTTAACCTATTGTGCCTTGACAAGAGTAACAGCAGCAGGGATGGTACGGATTGATGCTGATCTGTGGCTTGTTATGTACTAGTACAACTGATCTGTACTTTTCATCCCAACTGAGCAGTTGGTGGAGAATTTCTAGCTGACTACCTTTGTGAATGACATAGACAAAGGGTCTATTTGGGATGTTTTACCATAAAAGGCTCAGTTATCCTCTTGTTCGAGGATTGGGATTAGCTCAAAAAATGATTTTGCCACTTTGCATCACAATTAACAAACCTCTGTTATAGATTTTTTTATTCCTGCAAAGGCTACCTTGCTCAGTTCTCATAAAATATTATTGCTGACAAAATAATTGACGTATTTTACAAGTTCTATGACTATGATGAGGAGCTGTTTTTTTTTCCTGTTGTACATTTTGGTGCAATCAGTATGTGTCTCAATTGCCAAATCTGTTTGGTGGATCTAGTTTGTTGCTTGTGGTAGCCTGCTAGACTCTTTCTCGGTACTGTGTTACCTTTAGCTATTTTTTGTCCATTAGCTGTTCATTAAGTTGTACCCAACCCCAACTTGCTTGGGATAAAAGGCTATGTTGTTGTTGTTGTTGTTGTAGCTGTTCATTAAGTTGTACCAACTCCTATCAAATTGAAAAGCTTGAAGCTCTCTACTCTCTTTCCAGTTTAAACCCTGTATATGCCATGTTGTGCTCTACGTTTTTTGTATGATTCTCTGTGACAATTCTTCTTGCCTTACTATGTTAGTATCGTATATCACTTCAAAGGAGAAACATTTCCATGTTTGTTGGATGAACCGGATATCAACTCTAAATGCATAAGAAGGAAAAAAAATCATACTTTGTCTGTTTATATACTGATTTTTTTCAACATTGATATCTGGCCAATTGCTGATAAATGGTGCTACTATTCCTTTTTCAGGATGTTACGGCTCCAAGATGTGCCTTTTATGGTTCTGAAAACTGTTCCAAGCTCATGCAATGTATTTGTTGTGTCCCGGCGCAGATTAACAATAAAATTTGCAAATCTGGCTCGTACAAGCAGTATGTGTCGACCAATTTGCTTTCTTTCAATACTTTTGTCTTTGTTACATTTTGTACTGATATCCTATTGTCTTAAACATACATTTCTTTACAGAGTCAAACAATGTAAGGATTCAGTCAATAAGTCATAAAGCATTCAGTCAAATACAGAGGGACTGGTTGCAAGATAAACTGTCATTTAATAATCTGGTTGATGATGGAATACTGAAATATTCTGGAAATTCTAGTTCGGACTCACAGTCTCAAGTCTGCAGTTCTCTTAGCACTTCTTCGAATGCTTTTAAAAGTTCAGAAAATCAAAGAAGAGGTCTCTTAGGAAGCTTAGGTCTAAAGACACCAAGGAGAGAAGGGAACAAAGATATTGATGCTATTGGCCAATGGAAGGAAGTTTGTTATGTTGCCTTAAGCTCAGTCGAAGAGGTCGGACATGTTTTCCAGCCTTGATTATATTCTGAATAATGTATTGCAACGCTGACGTTGTTTTCTGGCTTAACTTGCAGTCTCAACCTGTAGATGAAGTAGCAACACTGAGAAAGGAGCTGAAAGATACTTTGATGATGTATGACAGAGCTTGTGAGAATCTTGCCCATGCTAAGGAAAAGGTTAGCAATTTGAGAGAGAACACCATTTGGCTTGGAAACATGAGCTGTTTGTCAATTCGCTACAACACATTTTTATTTACATTTCAAATATCATCTTTTTAGATGGTTAAGAATAATCTCATGAATTGGTTGCTACCATCTGTACATTGGTCTTCCATTTAGCATTTCACCCCTTTGAAGTTGGTTTTTACATTTTGTCTCTTTTGATCTCTGATGTTTCAGATTCAGATACTTTCTGGTGAGTGCCGTGATGATGTGAATAAGGTTCAAGACGCGCTACAAAGAGAGGAAGAGTTGAAACAGGCTGTTGCAGATGAGAAAACAAAACATTTACAAGCAATTGGCGCAGTGGAGATGGCAAAAGAATCATTTGCTCACGAGGCCTATTCCAAACACAAGGCTGAATTTGTAGCTAACATGGTGTCTAAGGAGAAGGTTAAGGTTGTGGATGCTCTTTTGTCAACAGGCAAAAGTTGCAGGCGGTATTCAAGACATGAAATAGAGCTTGCCACAGATTACTTTTCTGATGCAAAGAAGATTGGTGAGGGAGGCTATGGGAATGTATACAGGTGTAACCTTGATCACACTGAAGTAGCTGTCAAGGTTATTCAACAAGATTCCAGTGACAAGATCGATGAATTTTTAAGAGAGGTAAATTTATCTATATTTTTGTAATTTTCTCGTAGGACAGTAATTACTTTTTCAGTTATTGAAATTTCAGGTGGTGATCTTTCCACACTTTTTTCTTATATTTTACATTTCTTCAATTTTAATCTATTGTCCATAATCCATAATCACAAAGGGAAAATAATTACATTATATACATTTTGAATGAAGGACTCATTACATTGATCTGTTTTGTGATATCATTCAGGTGGAGATTCTTAGCAAACTTCACCATCCCAACTTGGTTCTACTGCTTGGTTTTTGTCCTGAAATCGGATGTCTTGTGTATGAATATATGGAGAACGGGAGTCTAGAAGACCAACTTATCAACAATAAGGGGCAACCGCTCCATTGGTTTCTGCGATTCCAAATTATCTTTGACGTTTCTTGTGGCCTTGCTTTCTTGCATGGAACGAAACCGGAGCCTATCGTCCATCGTGACCTAAAGCCTGGAAATATCTTGCTGGACAAGAATTATGTAAGCAAAATTGGTGATGTTGGTTTTGCTAAGCTTATATCAGACCTCGTTCCTGAAGGGCTTACAGAGTACAGAGACACTGTCATCGCCGGCACACTGTTTTACATGGACCCTGAGTACCAATTAACAGGAACAGTTCGGCCAAAATCAGATCTTTTTGCATTGGGGATCATCATTCTTCAACTACTAACCGGCAAACGTCCACATGGGCTGGTATGCAGCATAGAAGAGGCGATTGAAAAGAAGACTTTCCCTGATGTTCTTGACAAGTCTCAAACTGATTGGCCAATTGCTGAGGCAGAGATGCTGGCAAAACTGGGGTTGCGGTGTACAGCCTTAAAATGCAGGGACAGACCTAATCTTGAGTCGGAGGTGCTTCCAGAGCTGGAAAATATCCTGAGCAGGGTAACTACTTCTCTGAAGCTTGAAAACATTGTTGCACCAAGCCACTTCATGTGCCCTATATTGCAGGTAAAAAATATTCCATACTTCGCTGCACAGTACCATTTCTTGCTGTAGATAAACGGGGGTGTTCTTTACTTTTTGTGCAGGAGGTGATGGAAGATCCTTATGTTGCTGCTGATGGCCACACCTATGAGTACAGGGCAATTAAAGCTTGGCTCAAGAAACACAAGGTATCCCCAGTCACCAATCAGAGGCTTCCACATCTATCCATAATTCCCAACCTTTCGTTGCATGCGGCGATTCAGCAATGGAAATTGCGGACATCTTTTTGAAGTCACGAGATGACTTGTGTTTTTGTGTCTATATATAATTTGATTGATCATTATACCTTTTGAGTTCAGCTGTAAATAAATAGCAGATAGATGTATAACATAGTAGTGGTAAAAGTTAGTGTTGTAGGAATAAGCAGTTTTTCTCTCTTAAGATTGGCGAGTGGGTATAGCCTTAACTGGCTTCCTGTTACTGAAAAATTGAAAAAATTATTACAGACTCAATTTTGTCTAGATGCAATATGTTCTGGTAGTGGTAGGTATCTTCTGGAAGATTTTTTCCCTTCGAATATGCAGGAGAGCTGTGTAAGAGAAAATAAGAAAACAAATGCAAACTGCACACAACACAAACTGCACCACACCACAAAGCTATATGAGCTGCTTAGCACCAGCAGCACACCACAGTGCACCTTCTACGGCAGCCCCTCAACCCTATTTCATCAGGGCAAGCTGCAGCATGAATATTTGTCAGAAGGTACCCTTTTTTTTAATCTCTTCGAAGGGCCATTTACCATGTTGTATGTGACTTCTTTGAGATCAAGTAACATGGTGAAATGCCAGTACTGCAATGTAATCACTGCACATCAATGACAGTTTTGTAGTTACATACTTCCGTGCTTATGAACGTGCCATCCAGAAGACAGAAAGGTATGCTCTGTACAGAACATCGAAGGAATAATATATAGAACACCATTGTTCGCAATGTTGTTGGTGAAACCACTGTGGACGCACCTTATTAAATACAATTGAATGCATGAAAATGGTCTGCTCTTGGGGACAAATGGCAAGATTACTGAATCACTGTGAAAATGAGCTGCTTCTCAGGGCTTGTACTTTGTTTGAGGAAAAGGCGAGCGGTAGCTCCTACTTCTTTTGGAACAGGTAGTGCGCAACCATCCATTCATCACCATTGTTGTATGCAAAAAGTTCAGCGACAGCGATGAAGAATGTTCGCCAATAAGCCATCCATTTGGTAGTTGATTCCTTCCCGTAAGTTTTCTCAAAGATGGGCCTAATGGAAGTGATGCTCCGGTCCATACGTTTCAGCCACTCCTCACTGCAGAAGTGCTTAGGTAAATTAATATATACTGTATGCTGGATTTATTTTCAGCACTAATTTAGGCCCCGTTTGGAGCCACTCGACTTAAAATTAGTTTGATATTTAGAAGCTAATTATGAGGGTTAAATATGAGCAAATTACGAAACTTATTGTATATAAGTCATGTCTAATTGGTGAGTAGAACCCGTTGGCACTAATTAGTCCATGTGATGCTACAGTAAATATAGCCTAGCTAATCATGGGTTAATTAGTACCAATAGATTCTACTCACCAATTAGCCATGACTTATGCAATTAGTCTATGTTTAAGCTTCTAATTAGCTCATAAATATCAAACTAATTTTTAGTCCAAAGGCTCCAACTAGCTTGACATTTTTGTCCTCATATCGTATAAAGTCGACGGTACTTTAGTTTACATTGGTAGAAGTGCAAAAATGAGAAACTCCACTCACAAGATCAAGGAATGTAAGTTGCATCACAGGAGTTAATACTAGAACATTCAAAATCGAATGCATGCTTATTGTGGGTAGATACTTTCAACTTTGGGAAGGATATACCTAGTTCTAGCATAATGCATGCCACTGACAAGCCAATGATTGACCACAGATACATCTTCCTGCACCAATATATAGTCAGTAAATATCAATGTTCAATTGTCCATATGCTGACCAGAGTCGGTAAATATTGAAATTCATGCAAAATTTGATCAGTTGCTGGTCATTATTCATGTTTGGTGAACTGGGTATGAGAAGTGCAGTAAATAGGGAAATATTGTTGGTTAGAAATCACCTGAAAGTAGAGTAGAAGGTTTGCCGATGGCATTGTTCCTCCAGTGAAGAAATACCTTGTGATCCAATCACCATCATTGTTATCCTGTTGAAATTATTCACATGACAGCTACATATAAATGCCCAAATAATACAAATAACTTTAAAAATAGGTGATCTCATTTCATTCTTGAATAACTAGATATTATTTCCGCACTACCTCCCACAACACTGGTGAGGCTTAGCAGTTATAGATTTTACAGTTTACACCAGGAAATTCCTATGTTATACTTTCACTAAGGATAAGACGCCAAAAAACTTGAGTTCACTTGGACTGTATTTGCTATTAATGTTCGAAGTGTGACGCGCATCAGCAGACAAATTACATGCCTAGGTGCACCAGACAAATACAAATCCACATAAAAAATTAAGCCATATAACTTGTGGCAGAACGATCCATATAAAAGGCAAGCCGTTTCAGACGAAGCTAATACCAAATGACCAAAAAAATGCAGGATCAAAAGTGCACCTCAAAATGATATGGAAATGTCTTGTGGCAGAAGTGGTGAACAAATAATAAGCTGTCCTCTTTCATCCACTTGGATATCTTTTTAAGAAGTGACTTGTAGTTTTTCATGTGCTGCATAACAAGACATGAGACCATGTCAAACATTCATTTGCCTTGGTGAACATAGAAAAAACACAGCAATAGAACAAATTGAATTATACCTCAAACATCTCTATGGATATGATCCTGTCAAAAGAACGCTCCATCTCAAACTTGCTGATATCTGCCACAATTATCTCAACATTTGACAGCTCATTTTCCCTGAACAGAATTGCAAAGTATTAGAGGCAGGGGAACATAAATTATTTGGACAAATGGTGGTGCAAGATCTGTCGCCTGCATACTGAGGAATCCAAGATGCAGGCCAAACATAAATTCTGTTATAATTAATCAGAGAAATATGGTGAAAACATGTCACTAATTAAACAGCTCATGTTACTGAAACCACACTAGCTGAAATAACTTCAAATTAACCAAGTGATCGATTTAACAACATGATGAAGATGAATTAATTTGCAGAGTCCCGAATAGGATGTAACTAATGCCCATCATTTTAGAAGGGTTATGTGGAGCATGATTAAGTTTGCAGTACGTAAGACCAATGGACTCAGCAAATAAACCACACAAGCACTGAAACCGTTAGCATGCACTTACCTACATTGCTCGTCTATAAATGTTTTTTGTGTGGTAGAGTTGCATATCCCTGTCACGCTGCAGTTCTTATATTTCTTCGCAATGTGTAGTGAAAGGGACCCCCATCCACATCCGACATCAAGGATGCTCTGTCCATCCTGCACTTTTGCCCTCTCACAGTACAGTTCCATCATTGCAACCTCAGCATCTTCTAGAGTGCTGGACTCGTTAGGGAAGTAGCAGGAACTGGAAAAAAAAATCAAGGTACTAGTATGAACTAACTAATATATACTAAATTACAATATAAGATTCACGCGAATCCTCCGAAGGAGAAATGTCGTTTTACTATGAACGTCATAGACTCATTGGTCAGTCATCCGATGAGCAGACCAGCTGGTCCTAGCAATACATTGAGTGCGGTACGAACCTGTATTTGAGATTCCTTCCAAGAACCAGCTTGAAAAATGTGGTTGGCAGCTCGTAGTGTTGGGCTTTAGCTTTGTCCGTTTCAATCGCAATGGGCATCTCTTGGAGAGCTGCATTTCACAAAGGAATAAAAGTTACTTGCGGGAAAGAGACACCAAACGGAGCATCTGATCGATCGATGCGCTCACAGTGGACGAAGTGGAGGAGCTGCAGCAGCTGCAGCGGCGCGGAGGGGCGGTAGCCCTGGCGGAGGCGCTGCGCGAGCAGGAGCCGCGTGAGGCGCCGGGTGACCGCGTCCGGGATGAGGTTGCGCTCCAGCGCCGCCAGCGCCGACCGCGCCGCCGCCGTGTAGACCCGCTCGGCCGCGGACGCCGCCACCATTGTCGCCGGCCGTCGTCGTGCTCGTGCCGGCGCGGTTCCGGGCGTGACAGATAGAGGAGCGCGACGCCGGCGGCGGCTGCCGGTGCTGGAGGACCAAGGAAGAAGCAAGAGAGGACAGGAGAGGCTTCGCGTCGCGTCGCGGCTTGGTCCGGCTGGGGGTCGGTCAGGCTACTACCATATCGCTGCCGTGGGGGAACGGAGCGGGAGTGGGGCGCGGTTCCTGTGAACGTAAAACGGGCCACGTCTGCTGATTTGATCTCAAAGGGAGAAAAAACACGACACGGCAGCGCTTCTTGTCCTTTTCATAAAACAGTTTGCTAGTGTATGTAAGATCGTATAAGGACAACGACTTTCACTACGGGAAACGGCTCAGTTGCCGTGTGCCCCATTTTGCCGTGAGCCAAAACACGAGCACACGGCAACAGGCTTGTTTGCCGTGTGCCGAGGAGGCCGGCATACGGTAAAACAAAGGCACGCAGTAAAATATTTGTTTGCCGTGTGCTGGCTAACAAAACACACGTCAAACTAAATACACACGGTAAAACTCCGAGTTTGTCGAGTGTCTATTTTATAGCACACGGCAAAGAGACCGTATGAGGAGGAATGACACGTTGCCCTTACATTTGCCGTGTACCCCATTGTGGCACACGTCAAACCCAAATATTTGTCGTGTGTTTTTCCTTTTTGCCGTGTGCCTTGATTGCTGCACACGGCAAATCATTTAGAAATTTTTTGATTCTCCACTCCATATTTTTTTTGGTGTCTATATATTTTACGTGGGACTCTAAATTAAATTTTTGTATTTTTCTCTGCCAATTTAGTATATTTAACTACTTTATTTCATATAAAAGATTTGTTGGGAATAAATCAAAATTTAACTGCAAGTATTATTAGCAATGTAACGTAATTAATGAAAAAATGATATTCACGTTATGGAGTTCAATGTGAGGCCATATGCCGGAAATGGGAATTTCTTTTGAAGATCTTGGTGACGAACCATGAGCATGAACGTATGATCCTATTGTTTTAAAATTGTAAAAAAAACATCTGAAGTCTAAAAATCACAAAATTTATTAGGATACCATGATTTCATACGTGTATGCTTAGATAAAAAATTGGGAAAGATTCGCACAAGTTGTCACGTACGCTGCTTACAACTTGAACCATTTGTTTAGAAGATCCAAAGAGTTTAGAAGTAGCGATTAAGATTTCAATTCAAAGTTGCAGTCAAAGTGGTGTTTGACTTCTAAAAATTTTTTATATGCAATGGACAACTTAGTTTATGTCATGCCCAATTTTAGTTAATTTTCGGATCGGTTTGATAATTCTTATTTTTTTTCAAGTAAACAATAGCATGTGATATAAACATTGAAATTTAGGTGTAACTACGTGAAATAAAGTTTTTTTAGATACAATCTTGAATCATGAATTGTTGAGTGATTTTGCAAGGTATTTAAAGTATTTATTCAACCAAATTTAGGTAATGGAATCATGAAATAAAAGCATATGTAAAAAATGCAAAGGTATTTGAACTAGTGTTTGCCGTGTGCCAGTGAGCAGAGCACACGGCAAAGGTGCGCTTTGCCATGTGCCGTGGATCCTGGCACACGGCAAAGGTGAGCTTTGTCGTGGTTTTTGAATCTGGGCACACGGCAAACGGGTCGGCCAACGGTTATGTACACTTAGACGTTTTCTTCCGACATCCACTGCCTCCACGCCAAATCAACCCCGCGCCGTCGCAGGACCGCCCGGCGCCCGCCTGGACGCCCTAGGCTCGGCGCCCCCGCCCTGTCGCGCCGTGCCACGGTGCCCCGGCCCCGCCCCGTCGCGCGATCGCCCGGCGCCCGCCTCGGTGCCCCAGGCCCGGCGTCCACCCCGACGCTCCCACGCTCGCGACGCTGGGCCGTACCGCGGCGCCCCTGCCCCGTCACCCGGCCGTGGTGCCCAGGCCCCGCCCCGTCGCCCGCCTCGACGCCCGGCCGCTCCGGTGCCCGCCACCGCACCGCGTCCCCGCAGCTGCATCACGGCCTCGACGCCCGGCCACCGTCTCGTCACCTGGCCGCCCCGGCCGCGCCGCGTGGCCCGCCGCTGGAGCGTCCGTGACCTGAGGAGGACCTCAGCCGGCCTCCGGTCGCCCCGGCCACCGCCGTCGTGCTCCTTCCCAACGGGAGAAGGGGTTAGCCTAGTCGCCCAAGCAGGTTAACTTTATGGTCTTCGTTTCTACTGCGTAGAATTACAGAAATTGTCATTTGGTTGCCGAATTGCTTGTAGTGGTGCAGAGCGAAGTTGCTGGGATATTTTGAAGTGACATAATTTTAGTCATTATTTTTGCAGGCGAGCACTCCGTCGTCGAACCGTAACGCAATTCGTCTGCACCAACACGCGCGTCATCGCCTCGCCCGCCATCGAGCCCTAGGTGAGCACGTGCGAAAGGCCCCTCTCTTGTTCTAGGACCTGCAACCAAATTAGGCGTCTCCCGTTCGAAGGAGATACGGTTGGAAATATGCAGATCTTTGCATATTTATGACCATATCTGTTTCGAATTGTCCATGTTTTTTGGACAGCCCGAGGGTGCATAGATGGGGTTAGTTTCCATGATATACGCCGATCCGAGATAGAGTCTCGGCATCATCTCCCTGTTGTTCTCCGGATACACAACCTCCCTGTCAGGACGTGTATTTGGAGAACAGCGGGGAGATGCTGCCGAAATTCAGACTCGGATCGGGGTATGGCATGGAAACTGGCACCAGCTACGCATCCTATCGGGTGGGATTAGGATCTATCCTAACCTATTAGAAATTGTAGACATCGTGTAGATGCAAAGATGATCTTTTATATTATATTACTCATTGATATGATAGAGGATGGATAACCGTGCGTGGATGTATACTGGATGGAAATGTGTGGGTTAGTTGTCCGGGGAGTGGATTGACAAGACCGAGGCTTTCTTGGATGGAGCATTTGCAAAGCTCAAAGGAGGTAATACCACCTGGTGTCCGTGCAACAAATGTGCAAACACGCGTCGACAAACACACGAAGTCATGACGAATTATCTTTGCAATTATGGATTTACGAGAAATTATACCCGGTGGACCTACCATGGCGAAGCCAATCGTATGAGAGACGAAGTTGTTAGGCAACGCATCAAAGAACATGACGCTGATGCCGGGGTTGCAGACATGTTAGATGACTTTTATGAAGCACGTTTTGATGAAGGACGTAGGGAGGAGGAGGAGCCAGAGGCAACCGCGAAGGCGTACTATGACATGTTGGCTGCAGCCCAGCAACCCCTTCGCGGTCATACCAAGGTTTCACAATTGGATGCCATTGGCCACCTAATGGCCGTGAAGTCCCAATTTACCTTGAGTCGAGACGCCTTTGATGTTATGTTACAAGTTATTAGCAGCATGCTTCCAGAAGGGCACATTCTTCCAAAGAGCATGTATGAGGCACAGAAACTTCTTCGTGCACTGAAGATGCCATATGAACAGATACATGCTTGTCCCAAGGGATGCATCTTATTTAAGAAAGAACACGCTGAAGCAAAGTACTGTCCAAAGTGTGAATCCTCTCGATTCGTGGAGGTAGACTCTGGTGATGGTCAGAAGAGGCAGCTCGCGGTCCCCGTGAAAGTCCTACGGTACCTGCCGCCCATACCAAGAATCCAATGTTTGTTCATGACCGAGGAATCCGCGAAGCAGATGACATGGCACAAAATGGGAACTCGTTACAATCCTGATAAACTTGTGCATCCATCCGATGCTCAATCATGGACCCATTTCGATGGGATTCATCATCACAAAAGCTTTGGAGGCTCGTAATGTACGTGTTGCGCTGGCGACAGATGGCTTCAATCCCTATGGAATGTCGGCTACCCCTTACACTTGTTGGCCCGTGTTTGTTATCCCACTGAATCTCCCACCTGGCGTTATTTTTCAACGACAGAACATATTCTTGTCATTGATAATTCCTGGACACCCTGGAAATAATATGAGTGTGTACATGGAGCCCCTGATTGACGATTTGCTCCGTGCTTGGGACGATGGGGTTTGGACATACGATCGAGCTACAAAGACAAACTTTATAATGTATGTTTGGTACCACTATTCCCTGCATGATCTGCCGGCGTATGGGATATTCTGTGGCTGGTGTGTCCACGGGAAGTTCCCTTGTCCAGTATGCAAGGCAGCATTGATGTTCATTTGGTTGCGAAAGGGTGACAAGTATTCTTCGTTCGACAAACATCGACAATTCCTACCTCTTGACTATCCATTCAGACGACATAAGAAGAACTTTACAAAAGGTGTTGAAGTTAAAGACCATCCACCGCAGATGATGACGGGTGCCGACATTCGTGCTCAATTAGATGGTCTCGTGATCAATGCTGAAGGTGGGGGTTTTGTGGGATATGGTGAGCAACATGCTTGGGCGCAGAAGTCAGGCTTGTGGAGGCTCCCCTATATGGCTGACCTTCTTCTTCCACATAACATTGATATGATGCACTCCGAAAAGAATGTCGGCGAGGCATTGTTTGGAACAATCATGGACATTTCAGATAAGACAAAGGATAATGTTAAGGCCAGAGTGGATCAGGCAACGTTATGCGATAGACCAAAACTAGAAATGAGGCCTCCCGGATCAGGCAAGGCGTGGAGAAAGCCTAAGGCCGATTTCGTTCTGACGAGGCCCCAAAGGAGACAAGTCCTAGAATGGTTCCAAACCTTGATGTTCCCTGATGGGTATGCGGCGAATCTGAGAAGGGGAGTGAACTTGACCACTATGCGAATCAATGGTCTCAAGAGTCATGACTACCATATATGGATCGAGTGGCTACTTCCAGTTATGGTTAGTGGCTACCTCCCTGATCAAATCTGGCAAGTGCTGGCAGAGTTGAGCTTTTTCTCCCGCCAGCTTTGTGCTAAGGAGTTATCTCTAAAAGTAGTTGAAGAAATAGAAAGAATGGCGCATGTGTTGCTCTGTAAGCTGGAGAAGATTTTTCCACCCGGCTTCTTCAATCCGATGCAGCATATGATTTTGCACCTCCCGTACGAGGCACGAATGGGTGGGCCCGTGCAGCACCATTGGTGCTATTCAATTGAGAGATGTCAAAAGATACTTAGAACTAAATGTAAAAATAAATCCAAAATTGAAGCTTCCATCGCATAGTCATATATTCTGGAGGAGGTATCAAACTTCACATCAAAATACTATGCTGACAACCTTCCAGCGTCCACAATCCACTCCCTCGTCACAATACTGCGGAATCTAACTCCACCCTGAGTCTTTTCCGAGGCCAACTCGGAAGTGCAAGTGCTGCAACCATCAAGACCTTGGATATTCAAGAGGGGCGTGCTATCATGCTATATGTGTTGACCAATCTTTTCGAAGTTTTGCCCTACATAGAGTAAGTTCTCAGCATTCATTTAGTTCTCAAGTCATTTCCCTTTTCTGCATCCAACCCTATCATTCGTCTTTTGTATAGAGAATTTCATATGCAATTCTGGCATCGATCAAGGGCGCCTAGCCTCCATGAAACTGAGACCCTACTTAGACAGGGCGCGGGAAATGGAAGTCCTGATTTCATTTCTTGGTTCAAACAGAAGGTAATGTCCAATTCTGCTCGTTTGTAGTATATGACATTAGAAGTTGCTCGTACGTGCGAATAATATGACGAACTTGCAGGCACAAAACGATGCGTCGATGAGTGCCGAGTTGCGGCAGGTTGCCAATGGCTTTGCCTATAGGGTCAAGTCGTTTGGAGCTTATGACGTGAATGGATATCGCTTTGATACAAAAAAGCACAAGCAGATTCGGCCCAATCGAAGAACAACAAATACTGGAGTTTTCACGCCAGGAGATGATGGGCTCGAGTACTACAGAACACTTGAAGAAATATACGAACTGTCATTTCATGGGTCCGTACCTCTGAAACCTGTAATATTCAAATGTCATTGGTTTGATCCTCAAGCTGTGAGACGTACCCCGAATATTGGGCTAGTCGAAATTCAGTGGTCATCCATGTACCCAGGAGACGATGTGTATGTTGTAGCTCAACAGGGACACAAGTTTATTATCTGTCATACCCGTGCCAAACCGAAAATCGTCTCAAGAGTTGGGATGTTGTGTATAAGGTGTCCCCTTCACGGTAAACTACCTGTCCCGAACAATGAAGATTACAACATAGACCCAAACACATATACAGGAGAGTTCTTTCAAGAAGATGGGCTACAAGGGAGTTTCCAAATAGATTTAACCGAAGCAATCGGAATGGAAGTAGACAATGAAAGTTTTGTTCACGAGGATGCCGGGGATGAGGTTCATAATGCGAAGGACTTGGAATTACTTGAGCGATTACGTTTAGGCAATGACAGTGATGATGAAAGCGTTCCTCCTTTGGAGCACGCCGTTGATGATATCGACGGACGTGATAGCGATGATGAGACTTACGATCCAGCTAATCCCGATCTTGAAGAGTATTTCTAATACATGTAAGATCCGTATTTGCAACAATTATATTAGTTTTTCACTTGTTCTAATTATGTTTGTTTTTTACTACTTGCAACAATTAATTTGTAATACATGTTCGGATTATGTTTATTTTTTTACTACTTGCATTAATTAATTTCTAAATATTGTTCTGATTGGTTTGCCCCTTTTAATTTCAGGTGATAGATCAAAGATGGTGGGGTGCGGTGTAGGTATGATGCAGTCGTTGGAGGCTGTGCTGCGCAGAGTTGCTGGGAAAGGTGAGTCCTCCCAGATGGCTGGAGGGAGGACGAGGAGGAGGAGGAGGGGTGAGGCAAGTTCGTCGGTGCCTCCACTAGATGAGGACGTCGGCACGTCAAAGACGACGAGGATGAGCGGCAGGAGTAGCAGGAGGACGAGGGGGCCTCACGCGAGGTCACCCTCCCCTGAGGACGAGGAGGAGCCGCCGCAGCAGCAGGAGGAGGAGGACCAGGAGCAGGACCAGGAGCAAGACCAGCAGGAGCAGGATCAGGAGGAGGAGGAGGAGGAGGAGGAGGCCTCTAGTGAGGAGGACGACGACCAGGGAGGGGTGGCAGGAGACATACCTGCCGTCTAGATGCAAGGCCCCGCTCGTCTCCCGAACCGACCTATACCGCTCGAGCAACGGCCGATTATTCGGCCGGACGGTAAAAGGTAAGTAACTTTAGCCTATTTCATTACGTTTCGTACTTATATATTTCAATTCCAATTTTACACAAATATTTTTGGCAGGAATTTTGTAATCGTCGTTCCAGGTGTTCACAAACGCATCCCCAATGGTATTCTGGGCTTGCTTTGCAAGGACCACTACCCTGGATGCATCGAGATTGACGGCCGTCTTCAGCCGGCGTCGGCTTGGGGGCACTACATCCAAGCCATCGATAGACCGGACCAGGAAGGCAGGTGCTTTGCGAGCAAGGCAGAGCGGGTATTGCAGGAACTGTGGGTAAGTCTTGTATGCGCTATAATTGTCAATACATCTCATTAATTGGACATTCTTGATATAATGGCTTCGTTCATTATCATGTGCAGGATTTCTACAGGTGCGAGGAGGGAATGATGACCGTGGCATGCGAGGTGGCAAACACGGCCTGTCACAAGCTGGTGGCGGATATGCTCTACGAGGCGTGCATCCAGGCTAACTGTGATTACAAACGTCGCATCAAAAAAGTGAAGACCAACAAAGGGGCTGTGCGAAACCTCAGGCTAACTCGGGAACAATATAAGAGGGTAAATATACAATATTATTAATATTGACTTTTACTAAAATGAAGTACACTACAGTTGATCTTCTTATATGTCATGTATGACATGCAAGTGATTCCTTGGTGGTTAGCCGGGAATGAACAGTGCTGGGACATGATAATCGACAGGTGGTATGCGGAAGGTTGGGTGGAGATGCACGAGTCTTGCTGGCAGTGGTGTTTGATGATGCCAGGTGCACCGCACCATCAGGGCAACAGTCTCCTACGACAGTACGCGGCCAGATAGGTAAGTGAATTCATTTCTTCATTTTAACGCTCAACCATACACAATTTGTAATCATCTTTCTTTTTTCACAGTTGGCCTCACATGGAGGCGAGCCTTGCCCCCCGATCAAGGCGTGGGCTTTGGCCCACAAAGGGAAGGCAACATCGGATGTCAACTACAACCCGGTGGACCCCCAGAAGCGTACATCAATGCGACTGTCCACAGTCGCCTCAGTGAGTACAACTCGATGGCAACGGAGGTGAATGGGCCGGACTTTGATCCGAACACAGAGCCCATTGATGCAGAAGTCATGATGAGGGTGGGAGGAGGGAAGAAGCATGGCCGGTACTGCATTGGCGACAGCTTGATTGACTCCGCCAGTACTCCTACTCTCGCGCAGATTCGAGTCAGGAGCACTAGCTCTAGCCTGGCCATACACCCACGTCAAAGCACTACGGAGATCCAGATGGAGGCATTGAAGGTTATTTCTGTTACAGCAAAGGTTTATTAATTTTGACATATGTTTCTTGGTACTCTAACCATGCAATCTAATTTTGTAGGCCCAGATGTAACGAGATTTTGAAGCACAGCTCCTAGCACAATAGCAGGCGTGGGCGGCACAGCAGCAGGCACAGTAGCAGGCGTGGGCGGCCGAGCGGGAGAGGATGCAGCAAGACCTTCGGTAGACATAGGAAGCCTCCCAGCAGAATCAGATGCAGCTGGCCCTGGCTTTTCAGTTCATGCAGACTCTGGGCTCGCAAATGGGTCTTTCGCCACCGCAATTCACTCAGACTAATATCCCTGCGCGTGCAGCTACCCCTACTCCTGTGAGCGATTTCACAACCTTCTAATTTCATTTATCGTTATTTGACTAATACACAACTCTATCATGACTTAGAAACAATGCCTTAGAAACAAAGACTTAGAAACAATGTCTTAGAAACAAAGACTTCAAATTAATGACTTTGAATTTGCAGCCTCAATCGGCGGCATCAAATGATGGGCCAACAGAAATGTCCCCTTCGCCGATGCCTCAGAATGTGTGGCCGCCTCCTCAATGGGTGACTTACCTGTAGCAGTTCCAGCAGAACCCTTCGTGGTCGCAGCACCCGCCGCCGCCGCCGTAGTCGTGAGTTGTTCTTGTATGGACATGCACTCTTTGTATAGACTATCTTTTGAACTTGTGCTTGTATGGACATGTATGAACTACCAGTGCTTGTATGGACTTGTATCGACTACATTTGGGCTTGTATGCATTGCGATATTTGCTATATTTGCATTTGGACTTCTATGGATTGAATGCGATGCAAATTGTGATATATGAAATGATCGTGACATTTGATGCAATATATATGAATTGTCTGTGATGTTAATTTGATTGGAATCTGGAATATTTGTGATTAAACAAAAAAAAGGAATCTGAAAATTAATTTTGCCGTGTGCCACCATTTTTTGCCGTGTGCCATGGCAAGGCACACGGCAAAGCTGCCATTCTTTGCCGTGTGCCTGTCCACGTGGCACACGGAAAAGGTGGCATTGTTTGCCGTGTGCCTGACCATGTGGCACACGGCAAACAGCCCACGTGGCATGCTGGGTTGACGGGCTAACTTTATTTTGCCGTGGGCCTGATAAAACACACGGCAATGGCTTTGCCGTGTGCCCTACCCTGTATGCCGGCCGAGCTTTGCCGTGCGCTGTTTACCGTGTGTAACACAGGGCAAATCCTTTGCCGAGTGTTTTTGGGTCTTTGCCGTGTAAGCACACGGCAAACCCACTGTTTTCCGTAGTGTTTACGGTCGGGAGGGGTGGCACATTTGTCGTGGCGCGCTCTAGTAATGTGAGAAAATAACGGTGTTATTGTATCAGATAGACGTCTCTTATTTTTTTTAATTATTTATAAAAAATTTACTTGAAATAAAGGTGTTGTTTTGTCAACAAACAAGAAAAAAAAAATGAAATTTGCTAAATTTTACGCACATGTGCGTTGAGTACCTCGCAAATACACACTTACGAGAAATCGAAGATGACAATAGTTGTAGGCACGCAACACATCTAAGTAAAGTGAAAGCTGTAGGCATGTAGCATGTGCCAACGGATATCTGCGACGATCGAGTAAGAGCAAGTATTATAGCTGGCGGTAAGCCGGCTAAATGATAAGGTGGAGGTGAGAAAAAAAGGAGAGAGGGGAGAAGTGGGTTGTAAACTTACAGCCAGCTTGGGCACAAGAAGATGACTTGCCGACTGGCGCCATGGAGAGGGTCCCTGGTGCCTAGGTCTCTAGGCGACTCAGGGTGTGCGTGAGGCGACTAGGTTTTCTCAACCTTCTCTTCTCGTTTCTAGTGCCTGATTTGATCTCCTCACCGGAGATCCAATCGCGAGTCCACTGTCCCATCCCTCATCTGCGTCCACGTTGAGATCTCCTTTGGAGCCCCAACCAAAATCTGCTAACCCTCCTAGTTGCTTTAGGGCTTCGGGTTTCTTTCTCGTTGTCGCTGATGGAGGCGGTTGAGGAGCTGTTGGAGCGTTTGAGGCTCTCGGAGGCGGAGAAGAAAGGAATCAGGGTGGAGGGTTCTGGCCCGGCGGGGGCGAGATCATCGGAGGTCCAGGCGATCGGGAAGGTGCTGGCCGAGAAACTGGTCAGCGAGGAGGGTTTGAAACAAACCCTAGGGAAGATATGGTGCCCTATTAAGGGAGTGCTTTGAAAGGATCTTGGTGACAATCACTTTCTCTTTACTTTTCTGCAAGCTGCGGGGAAAAAGCGAGCTCTCAAGGAGGGGCCATGGATGTTCGGTAAGGATCTCGTTGTTATGGCGGATTTTGATGCCACAAAAACTGTTGAAGAATTGGATTTCTCTTTCATTCCAATTTGGATCCGGGTGATGAAACTTCCCCTTGGCATGATGAGAAGGGCTACCGGGGAAGCGATTGGAGATGAGATAGGCACTTTCATGGCTATGGATCTGGATGACAATGATATGGCAGTGGGGCATTTTCTTAGGATCAAGGTGAAGCTTGATATCAGAAAACCCCTCATGAGAGGTGTCACGGTGTGTGTTGGGGAGGATAACAAACCTGTGTGGTGCCCAGTGGAGTATGAGTTCCTGCCGGACTTTTGCTATACCCGTGGTTTAATTGGCCATACAGATAAGGTTTGTGGTGTGTCCCTAGCCAAAGGAGAAATTCAGCAGTTCTCAAAAAAGCTCCGGTGCATTCCTGAAAGGAGAAGAGTGGAGGTGGGAGGAGATGACAGGTTTGGAGGTGGCCGATTTGTCCCAAGCTGGAGATCGTCTGGCTTGAGTGGAAGAAGCCTCTCGGGTGGTTCAGATGGCAGGAGTTTCTCAGGTAAATCAGGAAGTGATGGCCCCTCCTGGAGGAAAGAAGTATAGGAGAAAGGAGCCCAGCAAAAAGACGGGAAGAAGGGAGAAGAGGATGAGGTGCAAAGCCCCCTGAAGAACACACATGATCGGGCTCTTGCAGTAGCATCCAAGAAGGTGTTGTTTGCTGGTACTACTGAGGTGAAGGAGTCTCGTGTGAATGAATCTGAAAAGGAGAAAGGAGAAACAGCCAGTGGCAGGAAGAAGGGGGAGGAGGCACCTCTGAATGTGCAGAAGCAGGGGCGCGGCACATTGGGCGGAGGAGATGTGAACAGTGCCCTAACAACCATGCAGGTTGATGATGTGGTGCTGAACCCGGAGGAGGAGGTTGGGCAGGGAAAGGTCTCTTTGCCGAAGGGGTTGGGACCAAAGGTGGGCATGTATAAAAAACGTCCACAGTCTAAGCAAGGAGTAGCAATGGTGCAGCAGGTACGGACGAGAAAGAGGTCGCTAAGCGATGAGGAAAATGAGCTAGAAGAGGAGAAGAAAAAGAGGGCCACAAAATACTCACCTGAAGCGGGGCTGCTGGAGCAGCCCTGCAACGATCAATGAAGATTGTGGCATGAAATTGCCGGGGGTTGGGGAATGGCCCGGCAATTCAAGGCCTTCTGAATGTTTAGAAGGAGGAGGACCCCGATATTTTTTTGTCCGAAACAAAAATGGACAGATCTAGGATTGAAGGTTTGCGATGGCGTCTCGGCCTGACAAATCTGGTGGTGAAGGATTGCGTGGGGAGAAGTGGTGATCTCGCAATTTTCTGGAGGAGTGGGGTGAAGTTCCATCTGCGTGCAGTGTCTCGACTGTACATTGATGGAGATGTTGAGGAGGAAGATGGTTCGGTCTGGCGTCTAACTGGCTTCTATGGTGAGCCACAGACGGACCAAAAGGAGTTGTCATGGAGCGCTTTGCGAACGCTGAATGCAGCGAGTGCGATGAGGAGGAGGCCGTGGCTGTGCTTGGGGGATTTCAATGAGATCCTTTCCGGACACGAGAAGGAGGGAGGTGTGCCTAAACCCCAAGTCTGTATGGACAGATTTCGTCAAGCCCTTGAGGTTTGCGGGCTGTCTGACCTAGGCTTTGCTGGTGACATGTTCACTTGGAGGGATCATAGCCATTCGAGTGAGAACTACATTCGAGAACGACTGGATTGTGCGGTAGCTGATGATGCGTGGTGCTCTCGGTTCCCCAATTTCCGTGTGCGGAATGGCGACCCACACCACTCTGATCATCTCCCGGTCATAGTGTCCACGATGGAGAAACAAGTTCCCCGACGTCACAGTTCTGGCCCTGCTTTCCATTTCGAGGCAGGGTGGGTGAATGAAGAAAATTGTGATGTGGTGGTTGGCAATGCATGGAAGTTGACAATGGAGGCCAGGGAGGGGAAGGTGGCGAGTGCGGTGCGGGAAGTAGCAGCCGAGCTACAGGATTGGAGCCGAAATTTCCTGGGTGATCTGGAGGAATGTATTAAGAAGGCGAAGTTTGAGCTAGAAAAGTGTAGGAAACATGGTATTTCAAGGGACAGTGTCACCATGGAGGAGATCTTGAATACTGCCTTGAAAAATTGGAGAATCAACATGAACTATACTGGAAGCAACGTGCTACAACACACTGGTTAAAACATGGGGATCGGAACACGAGGTTCTTCCATGAGTTTGCATCAGCTCGAAGGAGGAGAAATAGAATCAGTCGCCTGGTGGAAGAGGATGGCAGTGTTGTCGAGGACGCGGAGGGCATCCATAACCTGGTGACTAATTTTTATACATCCCTTTTTCAGTCCAATGAAGGATCGAGATTTGAGGAATTACTGGAGGCTGTGCCGTCGCGTGTCACTAATGCAATGAATGCAGACCTCATGAAAGAGTACACAGAGGAGGAGGTCAAGAATGCTTTGGATAGCATGGGTGATCTAAAAGCGCCTGGCCCAGATGGTATGCCTGCTTTGTTCTACAAAAAGTATTGCGATATGCTGGGCAAGGATGTGTATAAGGAGATTGTAGCGCTCCTAAACGGAGGATCAATGGAGGAGGGCTGGAATGATACGGTGGTGGTACTTATTCCCAAGGTCCAGAATCCGGAGAGGCTGAAAGACCTGCGCCCAATTAGTCTATGCAACGTGGTTTACAAAATTGCTGCAAAAGTATTATCGAATCGCTTGAAAAATATCCTGCCTGACATCATATCCTTGAACCAAAGTGATTTTGTCCCCGGACGCCTTATAACGGATAATGTCTTGCTTGCTTATGAGCTGACCCACTTCTTGCAGACCAAAAGGAGGGGGGCAGATTGTTTTGCTGCACTAAAACTTGACATGAGTAAGGCTTATGACCGTGTGGAGTGGGATTTTCTGAGGAAGATGTTAGGCAAGCTGGGCTTTCATCTGGCATGGGTGGAGGTTTTGATGAACTGTGTGACCACAGTACGATACCGGATTCGTGTGAATGGTGAGCTAACCGATGAAATAATTCCCCAGCGGGGTTTGAGGCAAGGAGATACCCTCTCTCCATATCTTTTCTTAATCTGTGCCGAGGCTTTTTCATGCCTACTAAATGCAGCTGAATCGCGTGGAGAAACAGTTGGGGTTCGTGTATGCCAGGGTGCTCCGAGTATCAATCATCTATTGTTCGTAGATGATTCTTTGCTACTCTTCAAAATTGAAAATGGGAGTGCAGATCATTTACAGAATATACTTTCATTGTATGAGGATTGTTCGGGGCAGATAATCAATAAAGATAAGTCTTCTATAATGTTTAGTAAGAATACTTCAGCTGAGATAAAAAGTAGCTTGATGGCAGCTCTGGAAATTAATTCAGAGGCAAGAATGAGAAATACCTGGGCCTTCCTGTGTACATGGGAAAATCTAAGGTGCAGACCTTTGCTTATTTGAAAGATAGGGTGTGGAAAAGAATTCAGGGATGGAAAGAGAAACTTTTGTCCAAGGCAGGGAAGGATGTTCTGATAAAAGCAGTTGCCCAAGCAATTCCAACATATGCCATGTCTTGCTTTGATCTAACCAAAACACTCTGTGATGATATTGGAAAGCAAATATGCAGATTTTGGTGGGCACAACAGGAGAAGGAAAATAAAATGCATTGGCTCTCATGGGAGCGGTTATGCTGTAGAAAGAGGAAGGGTGGTCTAGGATATAGAGACCTGCATCTATTCAATTTAGCTATGCTGGCTCGTCAGGGGTGGCGTCTGATCACTGATCCAGACTCACGTTGTGCTCAGGTGTTACGTGCCAAGTATTTCCCTGATGGAGATCCCCTAGCTGTGGAGGAGAAGCAAGGTATTTCATACTCGTGGAGGAGTATTCTTAGAGGATTTGGGGCCTTAAAAGGATGGGTTGATCTGGCGAGTGGGAGATGGGAGCAAGATTAACATTTGGAGAGATCCATGGATTCCAAATAAGATAACTAGACGGCCCTGCACTCCAAGAGGGAGGACTGTAGTGAACAAAGTTTCAGACCTCATTAACCCGATAACTGGTATTTGGGATGAGGAGCTTGTGCGTGATGTTTTTTGGCCTGAGGATGCAGGTTTGATCTTATCCATCCCTTTAAAACCTGGCTATGAAGATTTCTTGGCATGACACTATGACCCTAGGGGAGTGTTCTCGGTCAAGTCCACTTACCATGTTCTGGAGGATAAACGGGAGCAGCAGAAGGAGAGACAAAGTGGTTCATCTAGTGCCGAGGGAGAACAGGAGGGAGGAATTTTTTGGGGAAAGCTGTGGAAGCTGGACTGTGCGCCCAAGATCAAGCAATTTTTTTGGCGCTTTGCTCATGATAGTCTTCCTCTGCGCATGAGCATTGCACGAGAAGGAATGGACATTGATACAAGGTGCCCGGTGTGTTGGCGCTTTGATGAGGATGGTGGTCATTGCTTCCTGAAATGTAAGCACGCGAGAAAGTGTTGGCAGAGCTCAAATCTGGAGGATGTCAGACTGAACCTAGTAAATCTCAGTTCAGCAAAAGAGGTGGCCAGTGCTCTACTGTCACTGGAGGGGGAAAGACAACGATTGGCTGTATGTCTTCTCTGGGCTGTGTGGATGAATAGAAACAAAGCCAATGTTGAAGAGGACTCAGGCTCGATCGCAGAAATCACGCGACGAGCTACCCTCTTTGCGTGTGAGGCCATCCAGCAGGAGGAAACAAAAATAAATGTTGTGTGCCAAGGAAGAAGGGTGAAGGAGAAATGGACTCCACATCCTATCGATGTTCTGAAAATCAATTTCGACGGAGCCTTTCGTGCTGTCCAGAAGGATGGAGCGTGGGGTTTTTGCATCAGAGACCATGCAGGTAATGGTGTGCTTGCGGGCTCGGGGCGATTGACTGCAGTACATGACGCCTTATCAGCGGAAGGGGAGGCGTGCCTGGCAGCACTGAAGGCGGCTATGGAGCTGGGAATCTCTCGCGTCGCGCTGGAAACAGATTCGACTAATCTGGTGAAGGCTCTTACGTCAAATTCTTTTGATCAGGCGCCTGGTGGAATCATTTTTAGAGAAGTGCGTGTCCTGCTGTCTATGCATTTTGTTCTTGTGAGTCTTGCTCATGTCCCCCGTGGTTGTAGTATGTCTGCCCACGATCTAGCTCAGTTGGGTCTTCAAAGGGACTTGGATCAGCCTGTCATTTGGACTGATCCTCTCCCAAGTTTTGTAAGGACTATGTTGAATCGCGACCGTGTCGGTCCCAGTCTTGGTGAATAAAGAATGAGCGAATTTGCATTAAAAAAAGCTTGGGCACAAGAATCAAAAAAATCTGTGAAAGAAACAAGTAGGTCATGTATTAATTATAAATAGCTAACTATTATACAGGTGGGCTAAGAGAAGGCTGCAAGAATCCTTACAGCCGGCTTGTTGGTTGTATTATTAGCCTTGCTTTAAAATATGTGATGACGTCAATCCATTTTCAGACAACTAGGATGAAGCCACGTATCCTCGTCGGTTAACAAAATTGGGTTACAAGGATAAAAAAGTTCAATCAGGCTTAAAGTTGCAAGGACAGTGGAAATCATCAGTTTTGTGTTCATGAGTCGCTCATTTCAGTCTTTGGTATATATTATTCACCTTATTATCCTTTTCCTTTATTTAATTAAAAATGTTGGTATAGAATGTCGTATAAATCCCACCAGCATTAATACCGTTTAATAAGCATGACTCGTCAGAGTGCGATTACAAAACTATAATAATGTGTGGGATGAGAGGTACATTGGCCTTTGCAGTTTTGCCATTGGACTCACAATTCATAGGCACAGATGATCCCACAGTGTCATTCACTGGAAGTGGCAAATTAACGAGTGGTCAATGCTTGCAGTCCTAATATTGCAATTTTTTTCTAAAACATAGTTTCATACTTCACTGCATAGCTATCATTTTTTACTGTAGATAAACGGGGGAGTTCTGAACTTGTTGTGCAGGAGGTGATGGAAGATCCTTATCACTACTACACAATTTTTAACTGATGCACGCAAAATTGATTAACTGAGGCGGTTTTTGCAACCACCTCGAATGAAAGATTATGATAAATATTTTTTTTCGAGACGATTTTGTTGCCCGTCTCGGTTAATCAAATGAAAAAAAAGAAAAAAAAATCTGTCACCAAACTCATCACGGGCTCTCCAAGCCCATCATCGGGTCCTGCCGCCGTGCCGGCTGCCCGCTGCATCCTGCTGCCATGGAGGAGTTGGAGCACCATCGGAGGAGGCCGGATCCGGTCCCTGCTTGCCGGATCCGGTGTCCACAACACCAGATCTAGCCAGTGGAGGAGGAGGAGGAGGGCGTGCCGAGCCGGAGGGAGAGCGGGTGTGCCGGGCCGGATGGAGGGAGGGCGCCACCGTGGCACATGTGCCGCTGCCGCTCACCGGCCATCCCTGCACGTGCACACATGCGGGGAAAGCCGGCGAGCGGTACGCCCGTGCAGTACGACAGGTATATAGAATTTACGTGAGATAACAGCTCTTCCAAACTACTAATGATATTTATGTTAAAACCCTGCACAAACTTTCTAGTACACATTAATTCTTTTCTTTCAATATCTTTTGGAGCCAAAATAATCTTTTTATTTCAACATCTTTTGGAGCAAACAACGACAGTCAGCATGGCTTGAATTCATTTGAGGCAGAAACTAAAGCCTCGCTATAATGTGAGATGCGTACAAATATAAGACTATGGTATACTTTCCACTGCATATAATGGAGGCACAAGGCACTTCTCACTTAATTCAAGTAAAAGAGAAGTCTAGCACTTTGTAAAATCAGTAGACAATACAAGTAAACACATAGGCTAGCCAGTATCCACTCAAGTAAGCATCAAGGAACCACAAACCTTCACATTGTACCTTATGCTCACATGTGAGTCATCTCAACAATTACCTAGTTAAAGAGGCATAATGTAACCAGAGTTCATTTAGACAGTGTTGTAATTACCTTAATTAATGTTAGTAGTAATAAAAAAGTAAAATATAATAAGTTATTTATGGTGTCCTATGGCACGGTTGTGTGCTGGCTATGGCTGAGATCAACCATCGATCATCTTCTTGCCATGTATCTTGTCTGCCTCCGATCATTCTGTCAGAAGTCTAGCATAGCATTACTCCCTCCTTTCTCGTTTATAAGGCACGGTGGAACATGGCACGGTCTTCCAAACAATACTTTGACTATTTATTTGTCATATATTATATCACTTATGATTATAAATTTATAATCATTGTAAACTATATTTGATGACGAATCCAATCATATAAAATTTACATTATAAAAATTAAAAATTAATAGTTAAATTATTGGTCAAAGATATAAATGTTTGAATCTTGATATGCGTGTGCGCCTTATAAACGAGGAAGGAGAGAGCAGTTACAGTCGAGGAACGGGGACAGTAACCCGGGGTGAAAGTGCGAAACGAACATGATGGGACGCGTATTGAAGAGCCGGGGCCAGAAAATCGAAACGGCGGCCCGGCTCCGGTGAGCCGGATATATCAAAGGCGTGGATGAGCTAACGCGGAGGTCCGGAGGCTTCGAGATACGTGAACCGGCCAGCTGTTTTTTCATTTTTAGAGTCATACGGTCCAAATACAATTTATAATACCTTGCGCTTACAGACCCACAGTTGTAATATAGAAAGGGGTGTTCTGGAATCTTCAGAAAAAACACGTTCTCCTCCGCGTGCTTCCGCCGTCTCGTCTTCTCCGCTTGCTTCCGCCGTCTCGTCTTCTCCGCTTGGACCAATCTTCCCTGGCAATGGAGGAGGTCCTGTTCCAGGGAGACACCGCCGGCGCCGCGGCGTGCGGCCACCGTGCCGGCGCCCGCTTGGCGCAGCCCGGTGGGGGCCGCCGGTGCCGGCGCTGCGGCGCCTGAGAGTGCGCCCTTTCGCGGACAAGCACCAGGAGGCAACAGCCATGGAGGACATCGCGGCCCATCGTGAAGCTCCTCGTCGCCCCATACCTCAAGGTCGTTGGCTCCTCGCCATGAGTTGGCTCAAGCTCCTCGTCCCCCATGCCTCGAGGATTCCACGGTGGCCGAATCCGACTCCGATGGCACGGCCTCCGACGCCGACCACACCATCACCGCCCCTGGTCCCGAGTTGGCCCGCCATCGCCGCCGTGGCCCACCCGCGCCACCCAAGAAGCGAGCGCCGCCGCCGCCGCCCGAGTCGTCGGGAGAATCGCGGGCCCCTCGTCGACTCCGCCTCCAATCCCTCCCTCCGCTAGGCTCGGCGACTTTTGATGAGGAGGGCGAGGAGCACCGAGCACGCCAAGCTGGAGGCCCCAGCTGAGGTTGCGTCAGCGCAGGCTCCGGTAGAGGCTTGGCGGGAGCAGCAGCAGCCAGCAGGCGTGCAGGCCATGGTGGTCACCGTGGTGCGGGGCGTGGAGGCGAGGAGAGAAGTGGTGGGCATGCAGGCATGCCGCCGCAGGTGCTAGTACACATTTGCAATTACTGATTCGTTCATGTTCTGTCCTACGCCTAAACACCACCACCTCACTTGCAAGCCACGTATCTTTTTTCTGTTCTTGATTGATTTCTTTCCTAGTCTTTTGCCATACGAGAGTTGCAGTTTAGTGATCCATTTGTGTCTTCTGATATGTATTGGTCCATTTGAGCCGGTTGCTTGTATTGCATGAATTTCACATTTCAAATTGAAATATGTTCATCTTGTAAATCAAAGAACGTTAAGAACTTTTTATTCCATTGAAAACTGGGTGTACCAATTTGAGTTTGATTCTTTCTGTGGATAAAATATGTGCATTCTGGACTCTCTGCAATCTAGTGCATGACTTCGAATTTAAATTTACTGATGAACAAAAATACGTGCACCTCTAGAATTAACATCTTTGAATTTAAATCTAGTTGATATGATTTCCCCCCTAATGGAAAAAAATCATGTGCATGACTTTGAATTCGGTTTTTTCATGCACTAAGTTATGTGCATCTTTACATTTAACATTTCTGATTTTATTCATGCACCAAAATATGTGCACCTTTATATTAATATTTTCTTTTTTTTTTTGTTGTGGAACTATTTGCATCACCTTGCAAATGGAAGTGAAAACTCTATCGGTCTATCCGTGCACAAAAGATGTGTCAGGAAATGTGCATCCAAAATTTGTTGTGTAACTCCAGATGGGTTTAGTTAATCTTGTGAATATGTGCATGTGGCCGAATCATGTGCTTTTGTCCCTCGATGAACTTTTTTAGTTTCATTTGTACAAAAGTGTTTGCACCCTCAAACCTACATTTAAATAGTTGCACCTGTTGTAAAAAGATATCTGCACCTTTTTCTCGTATTATTTTTTTACATTTTTCTATAATATTTGTGTTTAGAAATTTGTGATTTGCACAATTTTGTGAGTAACCAATTGTTCGTAGGCAATATTTTTTATAATTTATGCAGTGGCATGTTGAGTTGGTGATGATGAACATTTTGCCTTAAATCTTGTGGTGTAGGAAGATTAGTGCTTCATGCCCATCAGCAAGACTATTGTACATTTCTGGTGAAAAAAAATAACTAAGCACAAAAATATATGAATAGTGTGCATGTGTCAGAAAGAAGGCGAAGCGCCCCGATGGAGATCTACTGTTACATATTCTTTTTCTAGAACACTCCTTCCACGGTCTCCTTCCAATGCGCTTTTCATTTTTAAATGGTCCTGCTGTGCAGCACTGTTCCGAAATACACTTCGAATACACAACCCGTACCTGCACCCCACGAATCTTGACGCCATCCTGTCCGTACACATATCCGGCTCACCGGCGCCGCGCGTCCCCTGCATTTGGCACCTGCTCCTGCCTCTGGCAAAGATCACTGCATTGCAGCCTCCACCAACCTTGCAGCAGCACGGCCCGTATGAACCCCCATAACTTAGGCCTGTTTAGATTTCAAATTTTTACACCCCAAAACATCACATCGAATATTTGGAGACATGCATAGAGTACTACATGAAGTCTATTTACAATAATTTTTATACGGATGGGCTGTAAATCGCGAGACGAATCTAATGAGCCTACTTAATTCATGATTTGCAACAGTAATTCTACAGTAACCATTCGCTAATTATGGATTAATCATGTATTAATTAGGCTCATTAGATTTGTCTCGCGGTTTACAATTCATCTCTGCAAAAATTTTTATAAATATATTTTATTTAATACTCCGAAATAGTAAGATTCCGGTTTAAAAAATTTTGGCCAAAAAAACTAAACAAGACCTTATTCAAGATGTTGCTTGTGCCAGCGGTGGCGGTGGCTGCCGGTGGCGTTTCCAATTCCCCACTGACGGGCCTCGTTTGACCTGTATCTGCACCTCTAGTCCTGTACCCTCCCCCCATCCATGGATCATGATCAAGCAAGAACCACAGTGTTGACTAGTGACCACCGCCAGCACTACCAGAGGAGGCTATAATCACGACTGTCACTGATAGCCACTGATCCTGATCCACGATTACCGGTGCTGTCAGCTTCAGCTACCACAGTGCCTGGACAGCGACGAGGTGAATTCATGAGCGGCCTATGAAGAAACCCAAACTTCTGAGGAAGAGGAGAAGCACCTGACAGATTGTTGTGGCATATAATAGTGGTAGATGCGCACCGGTTGGCAAACTCTGAAGCTTGGTTTCTGGATCAGTGGAGTAGCACACATGAACAACCTCTAATGATGGATTAATTAGGTTTATTAAATTCGTCTCGCGATTTACAGACGAGTTCTGTAATTTATTTTGTGATGAGTCTATATTTAGTATTTCAAATATAGGAAGATGTATTTTCAAAAATTTTACACAGCGCAACTAAACCAGGCGCCAGTATAAATCACCCCAGCGATACTTCAACTTTGCAGCACCCAACAGCAGCAGCAACGCCTTAGCTCGCCATGGCCCCGACGACCGCCACCCAGGACGCCACCGCAACGCACCACCACCATGCTGCCAACGGCACGCCGGTGGCCGGCCGTGACCACGTCGTCATCTTCCCCTTCATGGCGAAAGGCCACACACTCCCGCTGCTCCACTTCGCCGCGGCCCTCTCGGTGCACCACAGGGACCTCTGCGTCACCCTGCTCACCACCCCGGCCAACCGCGCGTTCGCCGCCGGCCGCCTGCCCCCGTCGGTGCGCCTCGTCGAGCTCCCGTTCCCGTCGCTGCCGCCGCTGCCGCCGGGGGTCGAGTCCACCGACGCGCTCCCGTGCCCGTCCCTGTACCCGGCGTTCCTGCGCGCCACGGCGCTCCTGCGGGACGCCTTCGCGGGGTTCCTCGCGTCGCTCCCGTCCCCGCCGCTCGCGCTCGTCTCGGACTTCTTCCTCGGGTTCACGCGCCGCGCCGCGGCCGACGCCGGCGTCCGCCGCCTCGTGTTCCACGGCATGTCCTGCTTCTCCATGGCCACCTGCAAGGCGCTCATCGTGAACCCGGCGGCTGCCAGCGTTGGACCCGCCGGCTCTCCGTTCCACGTGCCCGGCATGCCGGAACACGTGACGATCACGCCGGACGAGGTCCCCGACACGTTGGTCAAGTTGGCCGACCCTGAGGACCCCGTGACCCGATTCGTCATCGACGACGTAGGCTTTTCGGACGTGCTCAGCTGGGGCGTCCTGGTCAACAGCGTCGCCGCGCTGGACGAGGACTACGTGGCGCCGCTCGAGTCATTCTACCAGCCGGGCGCCCGCGCGTGGCTCGTGGGCCCGCTGTTCCTCGCCGCCGGCGACACGTCGGAGGGCGACAAGGAGCAGGACCCCGACGGCTGCCTTGCCTGGCTCGACGAGAAGGCGGCGCAGCCGGGATCCGTGGCCTACGTGTCGTTCGGCACGCAGGCCCACATCACCGACGCGCAGCTCGACGAGATTGCCCACGGGCTGGCGCAGTCCGGCCACCGCTTCCTCTGGGTCGTCCGGTCCGATACGTGGTCGCCGCCGGTGGACGTGGGCCCCGACGGCCGGATCGTCCGCGGGTGGGTCCCGCAGAGGAGTGTCCTGGCCCACAAGGCAGTCGGTGGATTCGTGAGCCACTGCGGGTGGAACTCGGTGATGGAGAGCCTCGCGGCCGGGAAGCCCATCCTGGCGTGGCCGATGATCGCCGAGCAGCACCTGAACGCGAGGCACGTCGCGGACGTCCTCGGCGCGGGCGTCAGGATCCGCACGAAGGCCGGCTGCATGGCGGCGCCCGACGTCGTCGGGAGGGCGGAGGTCGAGGAGAAGGTGAGGCAGCTGATGGACGCCGACGGCGAGGCCGCGAGGACGATGCGGGCGAGGGCTGCGTGGGCGCGGCAAGCCGCGAAGTCAGCAGTGAGCGACGGAGGAGCGTCGCGTGTCGCGTTGCGGGAGCTCGTCGACGAGCTTCAGAGGACCTACGGTGACATCGTCAGTGAGGGGAAAATGTAGCTAGCTGCTCGGTCATTTAAGAGCAAAATTAATAATACAGCAGCAGCTAGTTGTAAAGATTCTTAAAGCCCTACCTCTCAGCTTACTTATATATTAGTTATCCACTTATCCTTTCATTACTAATATAAGGTTCATTTGTCTCTCTCATAAGGTTTTTTTTTCTTATGTCGAAATTGGCTGCAAGCTTGCAGTCCGCTTCTCTTCTCTTTTCTCTCCTCTCCGCCTGAGCATTTAGCTTACTTGCAGCCTGTTATAATACTTGTTTTGAAGTAACGGATGTCATATCAAAATGCATTTATTTTCCTTTTGTGCGCGTGTCCTAGCAATCCAATCCTCTTCTTGGCAGTTGGCACCCTCTGTTCTTCTTGAATATGATCCTGCACATATCCTGATGGGTAGTGCAGAGATTTTGAAAGTCAGAGGATTGAAAAGCCGAGAGATGTACCGCCGACACTTGTTCACCCTCTGTTCTTCAGATTATTCATTCATGCATTTGGGTAGTTGGTGCAGATTAAAATAGAAAGTCAGAAGAATGGTGCGGATAATTAAGTTTGTTCCAGGTCACCGGATGTAGTAGTTTTGATGCTTGCAGGCTTGTTTCAAGCTCGTATTGCTTTGAGAAAACCGGCCATCGACCTGAGCTTTCCTCGCCCGCACACTGCCGTCCATTGAAGCTCATTGGCAGAGCGGCAGAGGTGTCGGATGGCGGAACCGCTTGGTAGTCTGGTCTAAGACGCGAACCGGTCGCAAGGGACCCAACCTGCTAGTGGTTTGGCAAACCGAACCAAACCGAACCAAACCATTTCAATAATATATATTATAGCATTTCAGACCACCCCAGTCTGCTATCTTCCAAAACCATATTAAACCAAACTGCATGCACCATCTCAACCAAATTGAACCAGCCCACCTTTCCAACCCACGGTTTCAAACTTCCATCCCTGTACGTCCATACAGTAACAATTATGGCAACAACCAAGTTAGAAGCTACCCAGTTCGATGGTTCCAGACTTGAAGTATAATCAATTCATCAATTATACCAGGCATAATTCAAATAAATTTATACATAGGTACAGCAACAACCAGCAGAGAATTCTCAAGCCGTGCAATGGGTTCACACGACACTCAAATAAACTGACAAATGCAAGACTAGTTTCATTAAGTACATATGAAGTTCACATAACACTGAAATAAACCGACAAGTTGATTTCAATAGCAGTACAAATGAAATAAGTTAAGACATATTGTAGGTCCATTTCCTCCGGTGCTGCCTGGACAGCAACCTTGCGCTACTCCAACAGATCATTTGGTACCTGTATGACAAATGAGCAAACAAGTTCAGTTTTAAATTGACATAGAAGGATGAACAGAGTCTATTTTTTTTCGAGTGAAATCAACTGAAATACTCAGAAATATGCAAGAATAAAATAACTCAGAAATATGCAAGAATAAAATAACTCATAACAGAAATAGTATGAACAGTAATTGCAGCATGCAGCTTACAGTAAAAGAGATGTACTTCCACAAGCAAGTGAAACAAGATAGTGAATAGATTGTAACCTAAGCTGCACAAGTCAAAATCCTATCTATATCTTTAGGCTTTCTGCCCTTGATCCATGCATGCCTGTTCAGATATGGTCATTATCCAAGGAGGATATTCAGAGTAATTGAAACACCAAAGATATTCAGAGTGCAAGCAGGAAGAAGTTAGAACCTCCATTGGTCTACAACATTCAGAGTCCGTTCACATGAACTGAACTCTGAAACCTCTCTCTAAAGTACATGGTTAATCAGATTTCCATGCCTTGATCTGTAGTTACTAGTGAGACCTCACATTTCACATAGAGTAGATATAAATATCTGATGATGAAAAGGATAACACTACCAATTCTTCAGTTCAGACTATATGTTGTCGCAATTTTTGTTTTTTGTACTGATTTTGTCATATTTGTAGTCCAAAGAGAACTCAAACGGGCAAAGGTGCGCTTTGCCGCTTTACTGACTACTTAAGAAGAAGGGAACAAATCGATCCATAGGAAAAGAAGAGCAGGACGCTGTACCTAGCGCATCTTAGTGCACAAATCGATACTTTTACTCTTGCTCAGAACCTGCAAACAATAAAACAATAAACATTGATTAGGAAAAAAAAATAAGTAGGTAACCAACAACTCTAAATTGTAGTGACAATAGGGAGTTATAAAAACAGATGCAGCGATGCCATACCTTCACCATCAGAACAGAATTTAGAATCTTTGGTCTTATATAGCCAATCTTTCGCGCAGACAAGGGCCTCAAGCATTCCCGGAGTTAGTGAGCTTCTATGATCTCCAAGAATCCTTCCCTCTAAACTGAAAGCAGATTCGGATGACACCATGCTAAGAGGAATTGCAAGGAAGTCTCGAGCCATAGCTGAAAGAACCGGAAACTTTGCAGCTTTGCTTCTCCACCAAGATAGAACATCAAAATCTTCTATGTTATTTTCAGGCTCTTCTTCCAAGTAGACATCAATCTCAGATTTTTGGGACTGTGAAAGCATCACTTCAGACTTGTACTGAGCAAACTCAGCATCGATTTTTCTTTTCCCTAGAGCCGGTGAGCCCATGATATTGCTACTGCTCATACTATGTGAAGTACTTGTATTTGTGCAGCTTGTCCTTGTATTCTTTTGTTCATACAATGTGAAATACTTTCTCATCCACACCAAGGCAAATTCCACACGAGTAGCAATCTGATCTTCATTTTTGCACACCTTCTTGAAAAAGAAATCCAAATAGAGTTTTTTGTTTCTTGGATCTAATAAAGTGGCAATGACTAGTGCAAGGTTAAATGCAATTTCCTTATTCTTTCTAAGGGGGTTGTGATCTTTACTTCGAGGGTTAGCTTCATCTGGCTCCCAGTACTTCTCAAATTTAGAACACATGGATGATGCCGACTCCTTCAGCAAGTTAGTTGACTGCAAGGCTGGGTCTACCTTTAGTGCATGTTGGATGCAAAGGACTAAGGGCAGAAACATGTGTGCCGTTGGTTTCATGTCGGCTGAAACAGCAAGGTGAGATCTTCAAAAGCTTTGAGAAACTCACAAATTGCTTCCGCTTTCATCCATTCTTCTTCACTAGGACAAACTTCCAAATATTTTGAAGCATAAGCATTTAGAACAGCCTTGTAATCCGATGCTTCTCTAATCATTTTGTAGGTAGAGTTCCATCTGGTTGGAACATCAAGATAGACACCAGCTTTTGAGGCTACACCCTTTCCATTTGCAATTGAATTGAATGCTTGGAGTCTTGATGGCGATGAGTCAATGTGCTTTAATAGCTCACGTATCATTTTGATCGCTGAATGTATTGTCCTCATCCCATCTTGAACCAAGATGTTAAGTATGTGGGCACAACATCTAACATGTAGATGATCTCCGCCAAACATTAGGTCATACTTGCAATCTGTTACTAACAGCTCACATGCAGTCGTGTTGTTGCTAGCATTGTCTAATGTCAAGGTAAAGATGTTCTCTCTTATTTCCCAATCAGTTAGACATCTCAGCAATTCTTCTTCAATTGCATAGCCTGAGTGAGGATACTCTAGCTGTTTGAACCAAATAATCTTTTTCTTGATCTTGAACGCTGCATCAATGTAGTGTGCACTGACTACCATGTATCCTAAGTCTTGTGATGATGTCCAAATATCAGATGTCAAGCAAACACGAGAATCCAAACTCCGAAGTTCAGCTTGAAGCTCCTTTTTCATCTCTACATACTTCTTCAAGCAGTCGTCACGAATTGTTTGACGACCCCTAACTTTAAAAGTTGGTTGCAAGGTCCTTAGCCATGGCTGGAGGTAAGGGTCTTCAAACTTCAGGAATGGAATCTCAGCATGGATGATATACTTAATCATCTCTTTACGACAAAGTTGTGGGTCAAATACAAAAGGAAGCTCAGATGATGGTTGCTTGCTGAGGGTGGCCTGATATTTCTGTCTGATAGGACTAGGGATTGCTGGGCAAGAATTTGCAATGTGACCTCTTAAACTGCTTGTGCCTGATTTTGTGTTTAGATGTATTCCACAATACTTGCAAATAGCCTTTAGTTCGCCATCCACTTTCACAAGATTTGGCTCAAAGTGTTCCCAAACATTAGACCTTGTACGACGCTGTGTTTGACTAGTGAATACCTCTATGGAATCATGACTTGAACTCCCAGAAGCGTTGGACGACATGTTTACCTAATAAATAGTAATGACAGGCACTAAACAAAATAGTATGGATATAACAGAACTTCGTAATCCTAGGATGAAACTATCAAGCACTAGCACATGACAGAACTTTCTGATCCACGAGCATATCCAGCACAAGAAAAGCAAACCCAAAAGTAACCACTAGAAAAGCAATTCACCTTGCAGCAAAACAACTTGAAAAGGGAAAGGGAACATATGCATGATAAGTGACCTCCAAATCTTTTAAACAATGTATGATAACCAGGCTTTATGTTTATTATCCAAACATTGTACAACCAGACAACAAAGCATGAATACTGGTAAACCATCACATATTCTCCCTAATAATCATGCCGTACCTTTAGCCACTGAGGGACGTTGCTGTGGTTGCCGGTGGCGAGGATGACCGCGGTGGTCGATGAGCTCGGCGCCTCCGCGGACGAGTCAACGAGGCGGGATTCACCGAGGCAGCGCACAACCCGAGCCAAATCGCCGCGCAGACCAATCCGGATCGAGCCGCATTGGGCGCCGCCTCCCTCACCCTGGAAGCTCCCCAAGCAGCGACCTATTCTCTCCCCTACGAACACCTCGAGCAAACAGAGCCACGGGGAAAGATCCACGCGAGGCGCTGGTCGGGGCGTCACGTTAGGGTTCTCGGTGAGGTGCGGAGGAGGATGCGGGGGTGGGAGGTGGCCGCGGCTGCAGAATCCTGCTGCGTGAGGTGGGAGGGAGATAGATTGGTATTGGAGGTGCAGCGACGGGAGGTGCGGCCCCGACGGCGGGAAGCGGCAGCCCCGGCGGCGTAGGAGCCCTCCGGCCGCAGCCCGCAGCGACGGGAGCAAGTGGGCAACGAGGAGTCGAGGATTAGGTTTCAGACTGAAACACACCGAATCGAACTGATAAAAAGAAAAACCGAACCGAACCAGCCCATTTGATATGTGGATCCACTATACACCAAACCAATTGACCCCAAATAACAAAACCGACCCACTAAAACCGGGCTCAGCCCACACCACTAGGAGGCTGAGCCCCACGTCACAGCAGCGCGCTTCTGGTCCTTCTCATTAAACAGTTTGGGCTAGTGTACATTGTACAAGGACAACGACTTTGGTCGGGAGGGGTGATACATTTGTCGTGGCGCGCTCCAATAATGTCTTGGTGAAGACAAGTAGGGTGAAGCCTCGCCAGTTAACATAATTGAGTTGTAAGAATAAAAAAATATTTTATTTGCCAATCAAACTTTCTTGGGAAAATTCGTCCGAGAAAACGTCAAACTATGGATCAATCATATAAAGGTAACGCTTAATCAGACTTGTGGCTCCATAGACTTGAAGTTGCAAGGACAGTGCAAATCATCAGTTTTGTTTTCATCAGTCGCTCATTTCAATCTTTTGTATTATTCGCCTTATTATTCCTTTACCAGGTAATAATAGCCCGTGCAGTACGACATGCATATAGAATTTACGTGAGATAACAGCTCTTCCAAACTACTAATGATATTTATGTTAAAACCCTGCACAAACTTTCTAGTACACATTAATTCTTTTCTTTCAATATCTTTTGGAGCCAAAATAATCTTTTTATTTGAACATCTTTTTGGAGCAAACAACGACAGTCAGCATGGCTTGAATTCATTTGAGGCAGAAACTAAAGCCTCGCTATAATGTGAGATGCGTACAAATATAAGACTATGGTATACTTTCCACTGCATATAATGGAGGCACAAGGCACTTCTCACTTAATTCAAGTAAAAGAGAAGTCTAGCACTTTGTAAAATCAGTAGACAATACAAGTAAACACATAGGCTAGCCAGTATCCACTCAAGTAAGCATCAAGGAACCACAAACCTTCACATTGTACCTTATGCTCACATGTGAGTCATCTCAACAATTACCTAGTTAAAGAGGCATAATGTAACCAGAGTTCATTTAGACAGTGTTGTAATTACCTTAATTAATGTTAGTAGTAATAAAAAAGTAAAATATAATAAGTTATTTATGGTGTCCTATGGCACGGTTGTGTGCTGGCTATGGCTGAGATCAACCATCGATCATCTTCTTGCCATGTATCTGGTCTTGCCTCCGATCATTCTGTCAGAAGTCTAGGGCCCCGTTTGGTTGCGCTGTGTAAAAATTTTGAAAATGCATTTTTCTATATTTAAAGTACTAAATATAGACTGGTCACAAAAATAATTACAGAACTCATCTGTAAATCGCGAGACGAATCTAATGAGCCTAATTAATCCGTCATTAGAGGTTGTTTACTGTAGCATTACTGTAGCAATTTAACGTCTAATTACAGTCTAATTAGGTTCATTAGATTCGTCTCGCCATTTACAGACAGCAGTCGCAATGCGTTTTTTATTTCGTCTAGATTTAAGTCTCCATGCAGGTGCCGAATTTTTTTTTTTGGAATTTTGAATTTTGGAACTGAACACGGGCTAGCATTAACATTAGTTACAGTCGAGGAATGGGGACAATAACCCGGGGTGAAAGTGCGAAACGAACATGATGGGACGCGTATTGAAGAGCCGGGCCCCTGCATTTGGCACCTGCTCCTGCCTCTGGCAAAGATCACTGCATTGCAGCCTCCACCAACCTTGCAGCACGCCCGTATGACCCCCATAACTTAGGCCTGTTTAGATTTCAAATTTTTACATCAAAAAACATCACATCGAATATTTGGAAACATGCATACAGTACTACATGAAGTCTATTTACAAAACATTTTATACAGATGGGCTGTAAATCGCGAGACGAATCTAATGAGGCTACTTAACCCATGATTTGCAACAGTGATGCTACAGTAAGTATTCGCTAATTATGAATTAATCATGTATTAATTAGGCTCATTAGATTTGTCTCGCGATTTACAATCCATCCCTGCAAAAAGTTTTATAAATAGATTTTATTTAATACTCCGAAATAGTAAGATTCCGGTTTAAAAAATTTTGGCCAAAAAAAAACTAAACAAGACCTTATTCAAGATGTTGTTGCTTGTGCCAGCGGTGGCGGTGGCTGCCGGTGGCGTTTCCAATTCCCCACTGACGGCCCTCGTCAGACCTGTATCTGCACCTCTAGTCCTGTACCTTCCCCCCATCCATGGATCATGATCAAGCAAGAACCACAGTGTTGACTAGTTGTTGGTGATATGCCCAAGAGCCCATCATCACAATACGGTTTAAAGGCCCAAAAGGATATTGATCCAAGAGGGATTAAGGTTACTAATGGGCCTATGAGATAGAAGCCCATTAGTACGCCCTATATATACGAGGGAGGGGCTAGGGGCGAAACCCTGAGCTGCGCCACCTCCCTAGCCGCCGCCCCTCCCTCTCTCTCTCGGCCGCCGCCCTTGCCGTGCGTGCGGTGCTAGCACACCGACGCCCGGCGTTTCATCCCCGTACGTGTGGACTCCGTGGAGGCGCTGCTGCGACTGCTGCGCTGATCGGCTGCTGGGATCAAGTACGAGGAGCTCGGTTCGTGGGACGTGATCGACTACTTCCTCTACATCGACGCGCGACTTCTTCCGCTGCGCTGCGCGTCTAGTGGTAACGATCTATGATCTTCTACTCGCAAGCGTCTTGGGTATATGCGGTAGTGGTGCTAGCGTAGCCTACCCGTTTACCTACAATGGTACCAGAGCCATCTTGCGTAGTTTTTGGTCTGGATCTTTTGCATATAGGTGATATATTGTTGTAGTAGATTGGATCTATTACTTTTGCACGGTTTGATTAGATCAATTGGTCATAAGGGGTTAAAACTGGAGCGAGTTGATTGCGCGGCATGTGACAAAAGATTAGTTTGTGTTCTTTCTCTGTTATGCATACGACATGTCCCTACCGGCTGGAATCACCATCGGGACTAACTGTGTGCATAGTCAGCAGATTGAACCAACAGATCGAGGTCATATGTAGATGCAGTCTTCTCAAGTGCAAAGTTTGCACGGTCAATGTGATTGGCCTAGTGAAAATTGAGGCATTATGAATGGCTCGGATTTGAGGTGATGCGATCACTCTGATGAGATTTTCATAGGGATTCCATAGATGCGATCTGTGTAATTCCGTGAGGTTTTTAGGGCGCTGCCCTGAGACCCGCGGGGGGCGGCTCCCCCCTCGACCCCCCCGCCCGCTGACCGGTCAGCGGGACCGCCGTTGCTTTCTCGCTGTAGCGGCTTCCCAAGCGCTACTTTGGTAGAACACGTCGTACGCCTAACTTGTTTTTGCAGGGTGTGATGTGAATAGTATGGCCTCAATGTCATGTGATGATGTATGTGATGATTTGTGCGGCCTGCGTGTCGCAAGTTAACACAACCGGGTTGAGGTTGCACCATTATTGTATAACGACCTGCGTGTTGACTTGTGATGTTTGAATCCTCATGTAATTATTTCACTAGCTATTAGATGTAGTAGCTTAGTATCTTTTCATGGAGGCTTCAATCATGATGGCGATGATGATCACCACAAGACAGGACGGATGGCAATGGAGGTCACCTTGGAGCCATGGCGATGGAGCCCATTGTGATGCAAGAGGCCATACTATTCACAATATAATATGATTATATGCCTGTGATGTTTATTTTCCTGTCATACTATTCTTTCATGCTTTTACATATGGTGGATGCTTTAATCATGATAGAATAGCTTCCCTCAGAAAAGGTTGAGTTTTTTATGCCTTTTACCAATAGCTGCACCTATAAATTTTGATCGTTGTGTGGTAGGTTTACCAAAGTAGAGTAACCTCAGCTATCACTTTTGTATAGGGTGGATGTCGGACATTCACAAGCATAGTATTGGTTTACTCAGCAAAGCTATCAAAACAGTTTTGGGCTTTAAGGCATAGGGTTGGGGCCGGGGCATTGAATGCCACCCAACAAACAAGAGTCGCATAGAGATGTGATTAGTAATTTGTTACTTACCTGTATCACTACTTTTTCTAGCCGTGATGCTAAAGCTCACTAGAATTTTAGTGATTATGGATCTTGAACCACTATATGTCATTAGAGGGAAGATGATTTTGATATAGTAGGTTGTCTTTTGTTAAATCAGTTAATGAAAGTCTTTACATAAACTTAGTGCTGAAATCTTGCTTTACTTTAATGTTGTAGATCATGTCTGCCAGTAACAATTCCGCTTTTAATTTGCGTTCTGTTCTTGAGAAAGAAAAGTTGAATGGAACAAACTTTATTGATTGGTACCGCAACCAGAGAATTATTCTCAGGCAAGAGAAAAAGGAGTATGTTCTTGAGCAGCCATATCCTGATGATCTCCCTGACAATGCAACTGCTGCTGATCGCAGAGCTTATGAGAAGCACTGCAATGACTCACTCGATGTCAGCTGTCTGATGCTCGCCACCATGTCCCCTGATCTGCAGAAGCAGTATGAGCATGCGGATGCTCATACCATGATCGAGGGGCTGCGTGGGATGTTTCAGAACCAAGCCAGGACTGAGAGGTTCAATATCTCAAAGTCCTTGTTTGCGTGCAAGCTGACAGAAGGTAGCCCGGTCAGTCCTCATGTGATCAAAATGATTGGTTACATTGAGACTTTGGACAGACTTGGTTCTGAATTTCACCAAGATTTGGCTACTGATGTTATTCTCCAGTCGCTCCCGGCGAGCTATGAGCCTTTTATCATAAACTTTCAGATGAATGGCTTGGATAAAACATTGAGTGAGTTGCATGGGATGCTAAAGACAGCAGAGGAGAGCATTAAGAAGAATCCCAATCATCTGATGATGATTCAGAAGGGGAACAAAAAGAGGAAGCGTTGGACGCCTCCTAATCCCAAAGGTAAAGGCAAGGAAAAGAGTTCCGGTGGTGAGTCCTCGGGCTCTAAGCTAAAGCCAGCACCTAAGGCCAAATCTGGCTCTACTTCTGAGGATGAATGCTTCCACTGTCATGAAAAGGGACATTGGTCTAGAAACTGCAAGAAGTACTTGGAAGAAAAGAAGAAGAAGAAGGGAAGTGAGACTTCCACTTCAGGTATAAATGTTATAGAAATAAATATTGCATTATCTTCTAGTGAATCATGGGTATTTGATACTGGATCGATGATTCACACTTGCAAATCGTTGCAGGGTCTAAGCGAGACTAGAAGATTTGCAAGAGGCGAGTTGGACGTTCGTGTCGGCAATGGCGCAAAGGTTGCGGTGTTGGCGGTCGGCACCTACCACTTGACTCTACCCTCTGGATTAGTTTTGGAATTAAATAATTGTTATTGCATTCCTGCTTTGAGCAAGAACATTATTTCTTCTTCATGTTTGGAAGAAGTTGGTGATTTTAAGATTGTAATAGAGAACAAACGTTGTTCTATTTTTTGCAATGGTATTTTTTATGCTCATTGTCCATTGGTGAATGGATTATATGTTCTTGATCTTGAGGATAAATCTGTCTGTAACATTAATACTAAGAGGCTTAGACCAAATGATTTGAAACCCACTTTTATTTGGCATTGTCGCTTAAGTCATATAAATGAGAAGCGCATTGAACAACTCCATAAAGATGGATTGTTAAGCTCATTTGATTTTGAATCATTTGACACATGTGAGTCTTGTTTGCTTGGAAAGATGACCAAAGCGCCTTTCACTGGTCAGAGTGAGAGGGCGAGTGACTTGTTGGAACTTGTACATACCGATGTATGTGGACCAATGAGCTCAATAGCCAGAGGTGGTTTTCAGTACTTTATTACTTTCACTGATGATTTTAGTAGATATGGCTATATCTACTTAATGAGGCACAAGTCTGAATCGTTTGAAAAGTTCAAAGAATTTCAGAATGAAGTACAAAATCAATTAGGCAAGACAATTAAATTTCTGCGATCTGATCGTGGAGGAGAATATTTGAGCCTTGAATTTGGTGATCATTTGAAGCAATGTGGAATTATTCCGCGGCTAACTCCGCCCGGAACGCCTCAATGGAATGGGGTATCCGAACGGAGGAACCGAACCTTGTTGGACATGGTTAGGTCCATGATGAGCCAAACTGATCTTCCATTGTTATTTTGGGGTTATGCTCTTGAAACTGCTGCGTTCACACTGAATAGGGTTCCAAGTAAGTCTGTTGAGAAGACACCATATGAGATATGGACTGGGAAGCGTCCCGGATTATCTTTTCTCAAAGTTTGGGGATGTGAGGCTTATGTCAAACGTTTGATGTCAGATAAGCTCACTCCAAAGTCAGACAAATGCTTTTTTGTGGGGTATCCTAGGGAAACCAAATGATATTATTTTTACAATAAGGTGGAAGGCAAAGTGTTTGTCGCTCGCAATGGTGTTTTCTTAAAAAAGGAGTTTCTCTCAAAAGGATTTAGTGGGAGCAAGGTGCAACTTGAAGAAATTCAGGAAGCACCCGAAACTGTTTCAGCAACCACTGAACATCCACGGGATGTGCAAGATGTTGCACAACCCGTAGTTGAGGCACCAACCCCACGAAGGTCTATAAGGGTACGTCGCGCTACTGACAAGCTCAACCTCCTTATTACGGAGGAGCGCCACATATTATTGATGGAAAATGATGAGCCCTTGACCTACAAAGAAGCAATGATGGGACCCGACTCCGATAAATGGCTTGAAGCCATGGAATCAGAGTTAAAATCCATGCATGATAATCAAGTTTGGAACTTGGTCGATCAAATTGACAGTGTGAGACCTGTCGACTGTAAGTGGATTTTTAAGAAAAAATTAGACATGGATGGAAATGTTCACATCTATAAGGCACGATTGGTGGCGAAAGGTTTCCGACAAATTCAAGGTGTTGACTATGAGGAAACCTTTTCGCCCGTCGCAATGCTAAAGTCTGTTCGGATTCTCCTAGCAATTGCTGCATATTATGACTATGAGATATGGCAAATGGATGTCAAAACCGCTTTCCTTAATGGACATCTAAGTGAGGATGTGTATATGACACAGCCTGAAGGTTTTGTCGATCCTAAAAATGCTGGGAAAATATGTAAGCTTCAGAGGTCCATCTATGGATTGAAGCAAGCATCTCGGAGTTGGAATATTCGTTTTGATGAAGTAGTCAAAGGGTTTGGCTTCATCAAGAATGAAGATGAGCCTTGTGTTTACAAAAAGGCTAGTGGGAGCGCACTTGTGTTTCTGGTCCTATATGTGGATGATATATTACTGATCGGAAATGATATTCTAATGCTTGAAGTCGTTAAAACCTCATTGAAGGATTTAGGAGAGGCGGCTTATATTCTGGGTATTAGGATCTATAGAGATAGATCAAAAAGGCTAATTGGATTAAGCCAAGACACGTACATTGACAAGATATTGAATTGGTTCAATATGCAAGATTCCAAGAAAGGTTTCTTGCCAATGTCACATGGCATTACTCTAAGCAAGAGTCAGTGTGCTACGACACCTGATGAGCAAAAGAGGATGAGTATAATTCCTTATGCTTCAGTCATAGGGTCGATCATGTATGCTATGCTTTGCACGCGCCCAGATGTTTCCTTTGCTCTAAGTGTTACGAGCAGGTATCAGTCAGATTTCGGTGAAGCTCACTGGACAATTGTAAAGAGCATCCTTAAGTACTTGAGAAGAACTAAGGATATGTTCCTAATATTTGGAGGCGAAGATGAGCTCCTTGTAAAGGGTTACACCGATGCTAGTTTTCAAACAGACAAAGATGACTCCAAATCGCAATCCGGTTTTGTTTTCTGCCTCAATGGTGGGGCAGTGAGCTGGAAAAGTTCCAAGCAAGATACGGTGGCTGATTCGACGACAGAGGCCGAGTATATTGCAGCTTCCGAAGCTGCAAAAGAAGCTATTTGGATCAGAAAGTTTGTTTCTGACTTGGGTGTTGTTCCTAGTGCGTCCAGTCCAGTGGACCTCTATTGTGATAATAGTGGTGCCGTTGCACTAGCAAAGGAGCCTAGAACAACTAAGAAGTCCAGACATATACTGCGGAAGTATCACCTCATCCGTAACTTTGTTGAGAGAGGTGATGTGAAGGTTTGCAAGGTGCACACGGATTCAAATGTTGCTGATCCGTTGACGAAGCCTCTCCCACAACCAAAGCATGAGGCGCACATGAGATCTATGGGTATTAAATACTTACATCAGTGATTCTAGTGTGCGTGGGAGATTTTGTGTCATGAGTATGTTTATGTAATGATAAATAATTGTTATTTGTTCCATGGATGATTATTTTTACATTGATTATCAAGTATGTGACTTGTTCGTGAAACTCTTTGTTGACAATGATATGATTCTAAATTATCCCTAGTTTATGTCGTTGTGTGGGACAACAACGACGTTGAGACTAGCACATGCATTAATTGATGATCATATTTCACGGATCATGGATATGGAGATATCGGATTAATGATGTGGACACATGTTGGTGAACATGGTGTTGGATTGACCCACTCCAAGATAATGTTGGGATTGTTATTTTGTATGTGCCATCAGTTGTTCTTGAGTGTTATACCTACTGGATCCTTAGACCTGAGATCGCCATTGTTTCTCACTGTATGTAGTGGTGCATCTTGGGGCTACTAAACGCTACTCCATGACTGGGTAGTTACAAAAGTAGCTTACAGGTGTGTCATGAAACATGGAATGGGATGTGAGCGGATCAAGATGGAATTTGCCCCTCCTAGATAACGGGAGAGATATCTCTGGGCCCCTCGAGATAGTTGGATTTGAAAGTGCATGGCCATGCCAAAGTGATTAAAGAGTTAATCATGATGACTAAAGGTTAGTTATGAATAGAATCAACTATTAGATCGAGAGAATGGTCGAGCTATCACAAAGGTGGCACGCATCTCGCTTTGAGCTTGACTGGTATCGTGTGGCAAAGGGATCGGTGTATGAGTATATCTAAGGTTCGGCCAATATGATCTTTATGTGTATTTGTGAGTCATTATGCCCTGCTAGGTGCCGCTATTGACTTGTGATTCGGAAATGATTTCCGATCACGACCACCTACACATGAACCTAACGGGTCACACACTTAAGGGGTTTGGAATGTTGGAAAACTTGCATGTATGATTGTCTCTAGTGCAAGTGGGAGATTGTTGGTGATATGCCCAAGAGCCCATCATCACAATACGGTTTAAAGGCCCAAAAGGATATTGATCCAAGAGGGATTAGGGTTACTAATGGGCCTATGAGATAGAAGCCCATTAGTACGCCCTATATATACGAGGGAGGGGCTAGGGGCGAAACCCTGAGCTGCGCCACCTCCCTAGCCGCCGCCCCTCCCTCTCTCTCTCGGCCGCCGCCCTTGCCGTGCGTGCGGTGCTAGCACACCGACGCCCGGCGTTTCATCCCCGTACGTGTGGACTCCGTGGAGGCGCTGCTGCGACTGCTGCGCTGATCGGCTGCTGGGATCAAGTACGAGGAGCTCGGTTCGTGGGACGTGATCGACTACTTCCTCTACATCGACGCGCGACTTCTTCCGCTGCGCTGCGCGTCTAGTGGTAACGATCTATGATCTTCTACTCGCAAGCGTCTTGGGTATATGCGGTAGTGGTGCTAGCGTAGCCTACCCAAGACGCTTGCGAGTAGAAGATCATAGATCGTTACCACTAGACGCGCAGCGCAGCGGAAGAAGTCGCGCGTCGATGTAGAGGAAGTAGTCGATCACGTCCCACGAACCGAGCTCCTCGTACTTGATCCCAGCAGCCGATCAGCGCAGCAGTCGCAGCAGCGCCTCCACGGAGTCCACACGTACGGGGATGAAATGCCGGGCGTCGGTGTGCTAGCACCGCACGCACGGCAAGGGCGGCGGCCGAGAGAGAGAGGGAGGGGCGGCGGCTAGGGAGGTGGCGCAGCTCAGGGTTTCGCCCCTAGCCCCTCCCTCGTATATATAGGGCGTACTAATGGGCTTCTATCTCATAGGCCCATTAGTAACCCTAATCCCTCTTGGATCAATATCCTTTTGGGCCTTTAAACCGTATTGTGATGATGGGCTCTTGGGCATATCACCAACAATCTCCCACTTGCACTAGAGACAATCATACATGCAAGTTTTCCTACCCGTTTACCTACACTAGTGACCACCGCCAGCACTACCAGAGGAGGCTATAATCACGACTGTCACTGATAGCCACTGATCCTGATCCACGATTACCGGTGCTGTCAGCTTCAGCTACCACAGTGCCTGGACAGCGACGAGGTGAATTCATGAGCGGCCTCTGAAGAAACCCAAACTTCTGAGGAAGAGGAGAAGCACCTGACAGATTGTTGTGGCATATAATAGTGGTAGATGCGCACCGGTTGGCAAACTCTGAAGCTTGGTTTTTCTGGATCAGTGGAGGAGCACACATGATTTACATTATACTAAATGTCGTCCCTTGATGAGGCCTGTCCCCATCCCCGTTCATGGGGGAGGATTTTTCGGCATCCCCGTCCCCGTCACCGCTCGCGTCGTCCCTTGATGAGGCCCATCCCCTTCCCTGTCCCCGCTCGCGGTGGAGGATTTTTTCCCCGTCCCCATCCCCGAGCGGGGATCATGCACCCGACGTAAACCCCGACCCTAAAATAACCCCCCCAAAACAGTCACCATCATACTGGTCAAACATCTAAAAAATAAGAAGAGAACCAGCATAGAGATTAAAATCAGTTCATATCATCATGTCCACATTGATAAACTAAAACCATTAACAACAGTTCAAATTCTAGACTTCTGCTCCTCTACTGACCAACAACAATTCAAAATAGGCATCAAGTCATGGCGGTAAGTCCAGCAAAAGCAAAATTAGTGTCATCACACATTAGCGATTACAACAAGGTTACACAAATAGTTCATTCGAAACTGAGTGAGCACATTACACTTGCACGTGGCAAGGCATCTTGATTCAATAGGGCTAACCATCCAAGTTTCTTGTTATGAAGCAAACTCTAGTCCTATAGTTAAATTGAAATTTCTTGCATAGAGATATATAGCATATGAATACTCAGTAACAAAAAGGGTACAAAAAATAAACTAATGTTGTGGTATTGATCAATTACCTGCATCCCTTCTTGAACTTCTTGAAGAAGACCAGAGGCCGGCATGTTTCCCTTCATCAGTAACCAGCTCTACATAGAACTGAAAGAATAACTTTTAGCTAGGTGTAAAGGATAAATAAATATTGAATTGCAAGAGAAATATACCTTTATACTTGTTTCTAATCCAATCCTGTGAACACATTAGAGCATCCAACTTTTGAGAAGTTAGCTGGCTACGATGCTCACTCAGAACTCTACTGTTGGTGCTGAACGCAAATGCTGAAGCAACTGTGGTTATAGGAATTGCAAAGATATCCCTCGCTATCATTCTCAAAGTAGGATAGCATGTTCCAGCTACCTTCCACCAATCAAAAATATCAAAGCCCTTGGTATGTACGTCAACCATCTCATCCTCGAAGTAATGGTCCAACTCAGATCTGAAACTCATGGCTGATGGGTTTGTACTTGTAACACGTGCACTGAAGCTTGACAAGATCCCTGAAGTCCCAACTGAAGGTGTCACTGCTTGAGTACTACTTGGACCTTCATCCTCTTCCAAATGATACTCAAGCATCAAATCACTCAATGAGCCATTCACTTTAGCAACCTCATTCTTACAACATATTCCATTTGAACCATGTAACACCTCAAAACAGTGAAGCAACATGTGATGTTTGAACCGAGGTTCATGAATAGTTGCAATGCCTATCAAACCTTGAATATCAGTCCAATATTTCTTAAATGTGGCTTACATATTAACTTAGATTTCTTCTATCAATGAATTACCACAAGTAGACCAGTCCATAATGTCACTTTTAATCTCACAAATTTTATAGAAGAACATGTTTGCAATCGCATAATTAGTTCCAGAAAATGGTGTTGAAATGTCATTAAACATTTTAAGCCTCTGTACAACATCAGTAGCAAATCCCCATTCTTCTTTAGTGGGACAGCAAGTATATTGCCTATCCACACAACTTGCTCTCATGAAAACAGCCTTGTATGGAAGTGCAATACTCAACATTGTATAAGTTGAATTCCACCATGTCTTATAATCAAGAGCTATCTTCTTATCAATGCTAACATACACATACTTAGCTATCTCCTCAAACTTTTCTACCCTTCTTGGTGTTGCTGTCCAATAAGCTACACTATCACAAAAGTTTTCAATGGCTCCTTTTATAATCTCTAATCCATCCTTAACAACCAGATTCAAGATATGAGCACAACAACGCATATGTAAGAAATTTCCATAAGCCAAAAGCTTAATCCTGCCAATCTTCTTAACAAGATAAAGAATTGCACAATCATTTGTAGTGCAATTGTCAAGAGTGATAGTGGATACCTTCTCATCAAGGTTCCAATCAACGAAGCACTCAAATAGTTTGTCTCTAATGACATCATGCGTGTGAGGACTTAGAACATAGATAAACATGTAAAAAATAGAAAATATTACAATCATATTAGTATTTGGCACATAGATGTAAGTAGATGCACTAAAACAATGATAACATCATGATGATGTTTCTAAGAGTCCAATATTCATCAATAAATTGTGCTATAATTGCCATGTAACCTCTCTTTTGGTTGTCAGAGGTCCACATGTCACTAGTGATGGCCACCCTAGATTTGATTCCACTCATGTACTGAATGGTCTTCTTCCTCTCCAACTCATATTGATCAATGATGTGCTTCCTGAAATGAAAAGTAGATGAACTTTAAAATCCATTTAACAGATGTGCACAACAAAACAAAATAAGTTGAAGTCACATTCTTGCATACCTTAGTGTGTTCTGGTTGCAATCTTGAATATCGAGTGAAGTGCTTGTACAAAATTTCAGAAACCGCATGATCAACCATGGAAAGTGGGTATTCATGCAGCACCATCATAGCACCAAGCCCCTTTCTTGCTACATCTTGATCAAAGGTGTAGTTCTCCACATTAAGTTTCCCTGCATCTGTGCAATTGAACCTCAAAGATGCTTGTGATAATTGCCTGTTTCCAGCCAATTTGATCTTCTGTTGTGTACAACTCTTTAAGTGATCATGAAGGTGCTTAGTTCCACTCTTTGTTTCTCCTCCAAGCTTGGCGAATCAGTAATTGCACTTTGCCTTAATTTCCCAATTCCATCTCACTCTCTTAAACTTCTTCAAAACAACAGATGTCAGCTTCCGTTACGAGCCCAACTCGGCACCATCTTGTTCATCCACTAGTTCAACCTCATCTTCATCATTTCTATTTCAATTGCTTTAGTTTTGTTGATAGATTCCTAACGTGACTCGGTCTCCGACTGATCTCGAACCAGAGCTTGCCTACTATTTGCACTGCCAGCTGTTGACATCTTCTACAGGCTGCAGTTCATCATAAACATAAAGCAAGACACCCAGGTTCACACAATTTAATGAAAATAGAAGCATAATGAAAAAAAAACAAGTCATGGTTCACACAATTAAAAAGAAACTAAAATAACACAAAAAAATATTATGAACACTAGAAACACAATTCTCCTAACCACATTTAATATATAATGTAAATGAAATACATAAACATCAACAAATCTAGATCTAAATAATTACTAATTATCAATAAAATCTCTAGATCTAATGCTAATGTACTGCATTAGAAAAACAGAAAACAAAAAGATAATACATAAGCATCTACAAGTACTGAGTACTAACCCTACATATTGAAAAAGGCTCTGGCTGAACTTCAAGCTACGATTCTTTGATGAATCTTTGGATGCTGGTGGTCGGGGAATCCTCTTAGGGTCGCCAGGTATCGTGTCCTTGGTGGATGACGATTGTGGAGTCTTCTTCTTCTCAGCGGAGGTGGAGGCACCGAAACCTTTGATCCAGTAGGGGCGACAGCTTGCCTCGGTTTGACCTCGATGCGGTGGCGGGCGAGTCAGAGTTGTTGTCGTCCCTTGATGAGGGACGTCTGGGGCCAATAGAGGAAGGGAAACACGGCAACGACAAGCCAGCAAGGGTTAAGAAGTCCAGATTCGAGAGAGGGGGAGGGGGAAGAAGGGATTCACTAGTCGTCAGTTGTGCATCCCGAAGCCTCCATGGACATAGAAAAGGGTGACAGCGGCGACACTAAGGCTTGGGCGGCGCAGGGTGACTACCGGCAGGCGATGGCTCGACTGAGGGGAGCCGTGGAGGCTGGATGGAGGGATGCGGCGAGGGTGATCATGAGCTAGAGTTTTTAGAATCTATATAACTATACTTTGGAGTTTGGGCTTCGAGTAATTTTCTCTGTTGGGCTTCTTTTCGCCTATGTAAAATACATTTGTGCCAGTACTCGAGTTGCATGACGAGGATCAGAGACGGAGACGTAAGGTACGTTCTCTCCCCTGTTTCCCCCGATGGGGACCAAAATTTGCCATTAAGGCCCCCGTGGGGACTAAAATTAGCTCATTTTGATCCCTTAGTGGACGAAATCCCCGTCAGAGATAGGGGATCGGGGCCCCTTTGCCATCCATAGGACGAGCCATTTTTGCAAGCTCGGGGAGCAAAACATCTGCTTGTTCCACGGTGGGGATAGCTCCAATGACATCAATAATTATGTACAAGATTATTCAGTGTTCTTATTATTTCAAGCATGCTATGCCTGTATGCCACTCGTAGCAATCTAGAAACTCTACGTTATCCAACAGAACGACGCACGCACGCCCACATTTACAAGATCATCATCACATGCATCATACGCACGCACAAACAAAGAGAGCAAGAAGCATACTGAAGCAGTTGGAGGCGAATTGATACATACAAAGAGAGCAAGAAGCATGATTTGACACGAGTTTCTCCATCTCGGCTGGTGTCACATCAGCGGGAAGTGGGAACATGCCGAGCATCTTGCCCTTACTGAGGCACTCGGCAAGCCTCTTGGCGCCATCGACCTCGGTGGCCATCAGGCCCTGCAGGAACCCACACGCGCCAGCGGTCACCATCTGCTTCCGGCACCACCAGGACTACGGCAAAGTGAGCAGGTCTGTCTCGAGGAATTGTCAATACAAGCCACATGCGCCTGTCGGGTCCAGGAGCTGCACGCACTCGTGACACTGTGCTCATCCCTCTGGAACAGCTTCCGGCACGCGCCATACGATGCCAGGAGTGTGCGCCGCGGTATCACACTCGACCACGGGCTTGGTGTCCGGTATGGATGGAAACAGATCGGATACGCTTGGAAATGGATTCAGATATGTCGGATATCCGTTGATCTGTTTCCTTCCAGTTTCCACCCCTTAGGATAGAAACGGATTGGATGCGCATGAAAATGGATTCGGATATCTCGGATATCCTTTTTCCTGTTTCCTTACCATTTCCATCACTAGTGTTCAGCATCCATACTAGCCGCGGGACGACACCATCTAGCTCGTGCCTCAACCTGCAGCGCCCCGCCCGGTGGCATTGCCGCTGTGCCGTAGAGCTCGGCGAGCGCGACTCGGTGCCCCGGCGATGAGAGCGGCAAAGCTGCTAGACAAGGCGATCTTGGCGATGTTGCGGAAGGAGACCATGTTGCGGAGGAACCCCAATGCCAGCGCAAGCCCGTCTTGTTGAAACGGCTGGTGTTGAGGAAGTCCTTGATGCAGGCAAGGGCACCCTCTTGGAAGGCCTGGACCTTGAGCCGCTAGCCCACGTCGTCATTGTTGGCGGTGAGGTTCTTGGGTTACCCGAGCGCCAACTCCTGTGAGCATGGGGTGCCGAGGGAGACCAGCTGTAGAGAGTGGCCGATCTAGAATTTTGATTTAGGGAGGCTCATTTTCCTCCTCTTCTTCCTTCCCTCTCACCTTTTCTTCTTCTAACTTATTTTTCTCTTCCTCCTCTTGATTCATGGTTGTAGATTGTAGGAGGGCTTTGGGGGGCTTTGTGGGCTGCATGGGGTAGGGGGGTGGCTGGAGCCCCCAGAACCCCTGGCTCCACCATTGGGTGTAGGAGCAGCGGTAGCGCGCCCTCATCATGAAACCACGGAAGAAGGACCGGGCCCAGTCGCCCAGAACGCAGCGAGGTTCCGAAGCACCCCAGCCGCCATGGCCTGGGTGGCGAGCGTTCTACCCGCAATGGCCACGAGGAGTGCCACCACCCCACCGCGCGCGGCCCCAAAGGCCAAGGCTTCCCACGAGGCCACTGTCAGAGGGAGCAACGCCACGCTTGCGTCCTCCGTGCCCACGCTGCCGGACTCCAGCCAGCACCGTGACACCGAACTCCTCTGCCAGGAACCAGCACGCTGCATGCGGTGCCCGAGGACATGCACGAGGCCAGCACGGAGATAGCCCGCTCGCCGGAGGATAGGAGGAGGTTCCTGCCGTTGGAGTTGAGCAGCGCCACCACCGTTGAGATAGCCGCGGTGGCGGCGGGTGTCAGACCCGGGGCAGCGGGACTGCTTATAGGCATAGAATATTCTAGAATAAGGGATAACTCATGGATGTACCTTACTTCTCTTGTAACTACCCGAATAGGCATAGAACTAGCTGCAGTACAAAGGAGACTACCCGATTGTGTTGTAGTAGGACTCCAACTGCACTCGGCTAGGATTTTCCATGTAACCCTGTCCCCCCGGATATATAAGGGCGAGCAGGGACCCCCTCAAAATATCATCAACACCTAAGGCAATACAAACAACCACACAGGACGTAGGGTATTACACAACTCGCGGCCTGAACTTGTCTAAATCTTTGTGTTCCTTGCACTATCGAGTTCTAGAGCAATCGATCTCTACCTACAAACCTTACTGCTAAGGGTATCCCTGAGCAGGCTTGGTGGTAAACACCGACAGCTGGCGCGACAGGTAGGGGATTCAGCGAGTTCATCGGTGAATTCGATGGCCGGATCAAGCAACGCCAACAACGTGCCCGAGGGCACAACTCTCATTTTCGGTTCCTGGGCATGCACAGTTGACAGATCGGGAGGCTTCTCCAGCCACCTTGTCATGCCCAGCCCGGCTAAACTGAAAACCACCTCCCAACTCGCCGACATCCGCAAGACCGCGGATCTCGACGAAAAAAGAGCTCTACTCGAGCTCAGTTCGGATGCTACAGAAAACGTGCCAACTCCAACTCGTATTCTCGGGTCAGTCGAGTTCGACACAAGCTCTGACTCCGAAAAACCTCACTTTTCCGAAACCCTCGGAAAATACATGACTTATCTCAAATCAATCAAACGCTCCAGGATCAACAACTTAGAACTACTCGATGGAGTAGATCAAGTTTCACGATCAATAGAGGGATGCATCAAACTTGCAGAATCTGCCCTTGGCTCATCTAAGTCTCAGCAAAACCCAGAAGCATCGAACCCCCCACAGGAATGGTCGGGTGATATACTCTCAGGGATCGATCGAGTAGATTCCACGCTCATCGACTGCATCAAGATGGCCGAAAGCATTCTGCAGAACAAGGAGCTGAAATCGGGAGGAGGAATCTGCAGGGGATCTGGAAGGACAAACCCCCAGCTTGATCGGATGGGACCGTCTTTCTCCAGGAAACCTCAGAACCCTTCACTGAAACCTGCTCACAGTCGGAATCCCGAACAAACCGGATCCTTATTCGATCAGGATTCTGATCAATTCATGAATAGCCTCGACAACTTTGAACCATTCGATGATCTCGAAGACTGGTCCGACAACGTCGACTTATTCATGGATGCTATGGCCAATCCACCCCAGCATGCTGACGCTCTTTGGGAACTGGCCAAACTCAAAAAGGGAAAAGCCAAAGCTCTTGAATAATCCAGCAGGTCGATCTTCGACAAACCCTGGATTAAGGAGCCTGAAGGACTGATTCCCGCCCAATCATGGCTACATTGGATGAACGAGAACGCCCTCCGTGTAGAGATGGGCATCCCGCTTCTTGCTCACCCAAAGCATACATATTCAAAAATCGATGGACTAACCGACTCCAACTCAGAGTACTCTTCTGATTCGGAGGACGAACTGGACAACCTAATCTAGTACAGCAAAGAAGTCGAATCCAACTCGACTAAGAATTCAAAGTCCGATCAGGACTCTCTCCCAAACTTGGTCATATATGCAACGCCGCAAGGACGGACAGTGCGCCTAAAGGAGACACAAGATCCTAACGCCTCCGGCTCTCAGCCAACAGATCTTCCCTTCCAGAAGAGCACTCCACTAGACCCGCCCTCAAGCAAGCAAGACCAAGAAATTCAAGACCTTGTTGTCAGTCGAAACCCACCGGCGAGCAGCGACGAGCAACACGAAGAGCCGGGAGGTTGCTGGGGCGCTGGCAGGCACTGCTCCCTCGTCGACGGCCCGCAATTCCGTCACGCGCCCGGAGGTTTTGTAAAAAACCGGGCGTGCCACCTGGCCTATACCCGATCAGGAGGGTGTAGACGTGCTCTGAACAATTTCCTGCATACAAAGACACGTGTAAACGTAAGTCCGAGCCGTGGTCGGCTCCCCGGGACGACTCTTGCATCGGCTTTAAAGAGCCGATCGAGTCCCGGTGTCAGATTGGATCTGTAACCATCCAGATGTCGACGAATAAAGCGAATAATTGTAAAGCTGCTTCAATTAAATCTAGCTAATCTAATACACGATGGTAAAAGCTTCACTGCTAGATCGGAACATCCTACACGTAACTAGGCCTAATGAACGTAACAGACAACTAGACCATAACCCAAAACAGAGGCCTAAGAATTAGCAAGAGCCGATTCCTGGAACAATCCCTATCAAGGTCAAGATAAAGCATCTACTACGCCACCGGATCATCCAATCCGTTTGCAATGCCTAACCTAGCAGATATTACGCCAACTCCTAAGATAAGAGCAAACCATAACGGATTAGATCTACTAAACATAAAAGAAGCAGAGTGTTGCTTCTGTGCGACTAAATCTATGCAACAAGAACTAGCATAAGATTGAAACGTGACAGCACAGAAACAACGTGATATTCGTAGATGATAAGCAATGAAGCGTAATAGATCTACCAAAAGCCATGCTACGAACATCAGGATAACTAGTATTACTCGCCATCAAAAACGCTTCAGTACGAGTAATACCAAGGTAAGAGCAAGAACTACACTGCCCTGATCGCAGGAAGCGATCAGGGCAGCATGGCACTTACTTGGATGAAACCCTAGGATTAGGGGTGGTGATGCGCTGAGAGTTGTTGTTGTGAGACGTGATGACGCTCTCCTTCATGAATAACAAATGGTACATATTTATAGTCCGGAGACTTAGGAAACAATCTAAACTAATCTTGTCCCGATTGGACTCTATCTCTAATCTTGAACTAAATCTAAAGATACACGGCCAATGTGGCCCATATGCTCACGCAGGAGCCGATTTACAAGCCTTCTTTAATCTTCTGCTTTAAGCCCATCTTGCTTTCGGCCCATAAATTAACCCTGTTAATTTATGGCGATAACACATGCCCCCTGGTTTTGGCAATGATAATTCCAAAACCAATCCGTCGTTTCATCTTTCCGTTAATGCTCATTAAACACTATGCAACCACCAAGGAAGACGCAACGTCTCTGCAACTGGCTCCTCGTAGAACACGAAACTGCCGATCCGTCTTCTACCTTTTCACTATTTAACCTCCCTCTGCATCGGCTCTTCTTCACAACAAAACTGAAGGAGAAGACCTCCGCCTCCTGTTCCAAGAGGAGTCGGAGAAGGACGAGGAAGAAGACCCCTCATTGGACGGAGTCGACTCTTCCTCGGAAGAGGAGATCGACTCCCCCTCCGATGACGACGAGCCGATGGGCGGAAAGCCCTTCCGGTTCCTCGGGTCCTCCGAGGAGGACAGCGAAGAGGAGAACAGTGGCGATGGCGGCGGCTGGAGCGAGTCCGGGTCTGAAGGTGGCAGCAGCACCTTCAGCAGCGACGATGACGACGACGACGGTAGCGGAGATGTACCGGCCCGAAGCCCCAAGCGTCGTAGGTACTAGGTACCTACGAATAGTAGTAGTGGTATCGTAGGAGTAGGATCAAAAAACCGAAGGATTGATTCCTTTGTAAAATCGGCTTTCCTTGTAATGAACTTTCCTTTTAATGAAATCGAGTTTCCCCAATTTCGTGTCTTTGTTAACCTTCCAAAAAGCCGATGGCAACGCATCAGGCTTCCATAAATATCCAAGAGCCGACGAAATTCAAACTAGAAGTAATCCGCGGAAGAATAATACTTCCAGTCTGAACCGAACTCGATGAACCCTCAAATTCGAGTGCAATTCGAAAACCAAGCTCTAAGAATCCGAGCAAGAACTCTTCAAGCAGCCAGAATTCGAATCAGAGCCCACAGCAAGCAAACCTTAAGTCAATGGATCTGAACCATGGCGGATTCTGCAGCTCAAACAACAAGCTCTGCAACTGATGATACGGCAATCTGCGGCCTGAAGGTAATATTCGGCCTAATCCTTTAGTTTTCTTCAGCTCACCAAGTTTCTGAAACTGAAACTCTGAAACATAACACCATACGCATATTTCTGAACTTCTGAACTTCAGGTGTCAGACATCCTTTTGCCGCATCCCTCTAATCCAAAATCTTTCTATCTTGGCCCACAAACCCATGAAACCCCCACAAATTTGATCTCTTGTGAAGCAAATAGGATTCCTTTTGTGAGTCAAAACATCGATTTGAACCTCTGGGCCGACTGCTTAAGAGCCTGGCCTAACCCACCTGAAAGCTGGATTACATGGTACAGCAGAGTAGCGAAAGCTCACATGCCCTTATGGCAGGATTTGAACATAGCCGACACACTTAGTTTATCACTATCACCTCTTGACAAAGATGAAAATCTTCTGAAAACCATCGGCTATTTCTGGTCCGATGCTCTGAATTGTTTCCTCTTTGGTCATGGACCCATGACTCCTACTCTGCTAGATGTTACCATGATCACTGGACTAGACATTAGCTCTCCTAATCCTGCTGCTCACAAAATGGCAGAAGTCCCCTTCAAACTTTCTTCCAAGGTTAACTGCACAAAGTGGGGTACTTACATGAGTCAGCACATGAAAACAAAAGGTCCAGTGACTGAGAAAGAACACACAACCTTCTTAAATCTTTGGCTAGAGCACTTCATCTTCTGTGGCCCTTCTTTAGCTCCAACTAAGAATTATCTCCCTTTGGCCTATCACTTGGCCCATGGTAATCACACCGGCCTAGGCAAACTCTTCCTTGGAGAAACCTACAGATATCTCCATTTGATGACATCTAATTTACTTAACAAAAAAAACTGAGAACTGGAGGCCCTTGGTGGTTTATTCAGTTGTGGGCACAACTGTACTTCCAGCACCATATTCCCAACTTCCAAGGCCTGACCAAGAACTCTTTCCCTGATGAGAGTGGCAAACCAATTAGATGTACAAGCTATGGCCAAGCTTTATTTAGTCTCCCTAGCAGTAAACTGAATTCAACAGATGCAGCAAACTGGTTTAGAATCTTCTACAAAGGCTCAGAAAATCCCCTCTATTTTCCATTTACTGAATCTGAATCCTTTGAAAACCCAACTGCCTTCAGACTAGATAATTTTGCCGATGATGACAGCACTCGGCATCTGTTTTCTTTGATGATCCGACCTGGCTTCCTTCCTGTTGGCATCAGTACCTCTAATAGAATTATCAAGCCAGGTTATGAATCTTACCAACCAGTTATAGTAGCTCGGCAATTTGGCCTAGGACAGGTCCCTCCCCACTTCGATATTCACCACTTGGTGGAGAGCAGAGCCGATCTGCCTGATGGTCTCACCAGCTCAAGATGCTACAGCATGTTTGACAATCTCCACATTCCAATACCAGCCGATTTGTCTTTCACCTCCTCATCAATCGGCTTTGATACTTGGTGGAACATGTGGAAATCTCATGTCTTCAGAAAGGCTCTAAGTCCTCGATTGCAGCAAATCGATCCTGAATATGTAATCCTCGAGGAAGAGGTACTGAATTTATGCACTTCATTTCTCCTAAGTCCTCTATTCCTTTCTCTTGGCTGAACCTGCTCATCTTGTCAGCAGCAACAAGATGGTCCAGAACCCATGACCAGCACTGGGGAGCCATTTCACTTCCTTCCAACTGCTCCTAATGTACTCTTCTGTAAAGAATCACCACCAATGAAGAAAGTGATAATGACTGTTCAGCCAGACCTACTCCAGTCGGCTCCCAAGCGAAGACAAACTTCTGCAAGCATTGCCCCCCGAGTCTTGACCAAGAAAAGGAAGATGATCACAAGGTGTGTCATCAAGAAACCAGTACCATCCCCTCCAAGTCCATCAGAGTCCAACACCAACCAGGTAACCCATCATTCAAGAACTTATATCATACATATGTACCTTGGTTGATTATAATTCTATTTCCAGGATGCAGCTGAAGAAACCTCCAATGCAGAAGGCCTGAATCAACATGAGACGGCTGCAACTCCTGATGCACTGATGGATACAAACGAAGAACAAGCTGATACAGTCGATGCTCTTGACGCTCACACCAGCTCTGATAGGACGATTGCTCCCGAACCGACCAACACTTCTTCTCCAGAACAGGTGACATTACAAAACCAATTCTGAACCAGCCGATAACTTTATAAATGCATATTGTTCTAACTCCAGAGATGTCCATAGAGCTTTGACATTTCAGGTTTGCTTTCCTTCGACCCAGCATCAATGGGTCTGATTGTCCCTGGAGCAGAAACATCATCTCTGCAGCAATCGGCTAACTTGACACATCAACTTCGACTCATCAGGGATCTCCTATCTGCTCCAATCACCGCTCTGGTTGACGATTCCAGCAAAATAAAGAACATCTTCGAGCAAATAGAATCCCAACTTCCGGAGCCATTGCAAATCAAGCTCTGGTCAGCCAGCAACCTCTCATTCTTTCGGATAGAAGTCAGTAAAGCACAACAAAGGATAGAAGCACGTCGCTCTCAAGCTTCTCTGAAGGCTGACATTACCCAAAAGTGCAAGGCCCTCAACCAGAAAAAGGCAATTCTAGATATCAAAGCCGACGTGTCTGCCAACATGAACCGACTCGACCTCCTGAAGAAAGAACTGGCGGAACTTGAAGAAAAGGTCCGCACCACCAAAGAACTCATCCAGGCCGAGGAAACCTCCATTGCAAACTCCAAGCAAGAAACCCAGGAAATAGCCAAGCAGATACAAGCAGAGTTTGCAGAAATCAGCACCTTGAGCCGGCAGATAGTCACAGGCGATGACAAGGATGACAAAGCAATTATAGCACGAGCAGACACTGTCCGAACTGAAGCCATCCATGCCATAGAAGAGTTCCTGAACCAGTAGATAGGCTCAAGAGAAAATTAGTACTGCCTGTTAACTAGAGACTTGTAACTATTAAAAACATCTTAAGTCGATGGTTACACATCGGCTGTTCGCTTTTCATTAGCCAACTCAAAGTGTTGGCCTGTCAGTTTTTTTTTGTGCGGCCAACTCAACGTGTTGGCCTGTCGTGATATAGCCAGATGGATGTCATCGGCTTTTATTACTCGCCTTCCCACATGCTCGGGAAATATATCTTGAGATGCTGACCATTGACAGCAACAGGAAACTTGACACCATCCAATTCCTCGAGCATGTATGCGTTCCCAGGCAAAACCTGATCAACCTTGTACGGCCCATGCCAAGTTGGAGACCATTTACCAAACTTTTTGTCTTTAGTTCCCAATGGCAATACCGCCTCCCAAACCAAATCTCCAACTCGGAAATCCTTAGGCTTGACCTTCTTGTTGTATGCACGGGCAACTTTAGCTTTGTTCTCTTTGATTTTTTCCAGCGACCAAAGCCTTAACTCTGTCAGGTCCTCCACATTATCGTTCATCAAGGCTGCATACGGTTCGGCAGATAGATCATTCTGAAACTCAACACGCCTTGATCCAGCCGTGATTTCCCATGGTAGCACAGCGTTCTGGCCGTAGACTAGATGGTACGGCGACGTCTTGGTGGACCCATGACACGAAATACGATATGCCCACAAAGCTTCTGATAACACCTCATGCCAGCGCGTAGGATATTCATCGATCTTTCTCTTTATGAGCTTAATAAGGCTCTGGTTGGATGCTTCAGCCTGTCCATTGGCTTGGGCATAATACGGAGATGATCTGATCAGCTTAATCCCCATGTCATCGGCAAATTTTCTGAACTCTTCTGATATAAAGACCGATCCTCCATCGGTCATAATGGTCTGAGGGATCCCAAATCTGTGGATGATGTGTTCTTTGACAAAGCTGATCACATCTCTCGATGCTACTGATCTCATGGGCACTGCCTCTACCCACTTTGTGAAATAATCTGTGGCAGCTAAGACCCATTGGTGACCCTTGCTAGACGACGGGTTGATCTGTCCAATCATGTCCATGCCCCAACCTCTGAATGGCCAGGGTTTGATGATTGGATTCATCACTGATGCTGGCACTATCTGAATTTTGCCAAACCTCTGACATGCTTGACATCCCTTGTAATATTTGAAACAATCTTCAAGCATAGTGGGCCAGTAATAACCCGATCGCCTAATCAGCCATTTCATCTTATGAGCCGATTGGTGCGTACCGCAGGCTCCCTGATGAACCTCATGCAAGAGCCAATTTGACTCTGAAGGCCCCAGACATTTGAGCAGTAGTCCTTCCAAGGTCCTGTAAAACATGTCATCCCCTATCAGAACATACTTCATGGCCTTGAGTCTCATCCTTCTGGGTGCCCCCCGAGCCGAATCCTTCAAGTAATTGAAGATATCGGCTCTCCAGTCTCTCGGCTCAAGAAACTGAACCTCCACGTCAACTCCATCGGCTACTTCCCTGTACCCGGAAGCCATCTGTGCCAAATCATTGGCTTCATTGTTCAGAGTCCTGCATATCCAGTGGAAATTGATGTACCTAAATTGTGACATCAACTCACGGCATTGCACCCATATTGGGAAAAGAGCCTCGCTCTCACATCTATATTCCTCCGTGAGCTGAGAAATCACCAACTTTGAATCCCCGAAAATTTCCACCGCTTCTGCTCCAGCTTCAAGGAGTAGTTCCATCACTTTGCGAACGGCTTCATATTCCACCAAATTATTGGTGCATGGGGCAGTCATTCTGATGGAAAAGGAATATGTCGCCCCACGAGGCGAGACCAACAGAATTCCCACACCGCACCCATCATCACAAGCCGATCAATCAAAGAACATAGCCCAAGCACGAATAAATACCGCAGCAATATCAGTACTGATCCTGTCCGCAACAAGATCCGCCAGTGCTTGTCCCTTGACTGCTTTTGTAGGCTGGTATCGGATATCGAATTCTGATAATGCAAACATCCATTTTCCAAGTCAGCCTTTCAGGATAGGAGCCGACAGCATGTGCTTTATGACATCCGATTTGCATATAACAATTGTTTCCGCCGAGAGCAAAATATGACGAAGCTTTGTACATGTAAAGTATAAGCAAAGGCAAAGCTTCTCGATTTCAGGGTACCTGGTCTCGGCGTCTAACATGCGTCTGCTGAGGTAGAAAACCACCCTCTCCTGGCCGTCATGCTTCTGAACCAACACCAAAGCAATAGAAGTGTCACCCACAGATAGGTACACATAAAACGGCCTATCATTCTGAGGAGGAACCAACACTGGAGGCTTTGACAAATACTCTTTGATTTCGTCAAGAGCTTGCTGCTGTTCTGCCCCCCAGCAAAACTCATCATCGGATTTGATTTTCACCAAACCCATGAATGGCTCGATACGCCCAGATAGATTGGAGATAAACCGTCTGACAAAGTTAATTTTACCGATGAGCTTCTGCAATTCTTTCTTCGTAGTAGGTGGTTTCATCATCTTCACAGCTTCTTGACTCTTTAGGCCGATCTCGATTCCCCGTTCATGCACCAGGAATCCCAGAAATTGACCGGCCGATACACCGAAGGCACACTTCTTTGGGTTCATTTTGAGCCCAAACCTTCGAGTTCGTTCCAAAACTTGGCGCAGGTCTTCTAGATGCCCCCAGCCAATTTGGACTTGACCACAACATCGTCAATGTAGATTTCTACCAATCTGCCGATGAGATCATGAAAAATGTAATTCATGGCACGTTGGTACGTTGCACTGGCATTCTTCAGTCCAAAAGTCATAACCAAGTACTCGAACAAGCCAACTGCGCCTGGCACTCTAAACGTGGTCTTGTTCACGTCTTCCGGGGCCATGAAGATCTAGTTGTAACTAGCATTACCGTCCATGAAACTCATCATTTTGTGGCCAGCAGCGGCGTTGATCAATGTCTCTGCAACAGGCATAATATATTCATCCTTCAGAGTTGCTCTGTTGAGATCTCTAAAATCGACGCAGACACGCCATCGGCCATCCTTCTTTTGCTCCGGCACCACACTGGAGATCCATTCTGCATACCGGCACGGCCTGATGAACCCAGCATCCAACATCTTCTCTATTTCTTTCTTGACTTCATCTGACGTGCTGGTTGCTGAAACGGCCGAAATCCCTTCTTGAGCGGGAGCCGATGCTCGACGATGCTTCTATCCAGACCAGGCATTTCAGTGTAGTCCCATGCAAAACAATCCCGATACTCTTTCAGTAATGCAATCATCTCCTCACGCAAGACCGGATCCAACTTCTTGCTGATAAATGTCGGCCGTGGCTTATCCCCAGGACCAATGTCAACTTCTTCCAAATCGTCAGCTGACGTGAACCCGTATCCTAGTTTGCCGTCGTCTGAAAAACCAGCTGCGAATGCAGGCGAGTCTTCATTGTCTGCAAGATCAGCGGCAAACATAGGGAGATGCAAGATCAGCCCAATCGCGTGGGCTGGCCGCTTCTATGCTTCCATTATCATTCGAAATCAAATAGTCGATGAGTGGCCAACTGCCAGAGCAGGCCATCGTGTGTACATGATGTAACAATTCCGAACCCAAACAAGATTTTCCTATTTCTTGGGGCCGGTCGCCGGGACCGGCCTCTCTATTTCTATTACATCCCGTGGCATGCCAGGATGCATTTACTCTGTGAGGCCAGTGGATAAGACCAGCCTCAATCCGTTTTTTGTCGCCTCGATCCGATCACAGTCTTCCAGGACGATCCCTGAGATCGGCTCTTGTCCTTCTGCATCCCATGCGTTCATGTCTACGAGGGAAACTTCGCTGGAATCATCTGCCTGGACTACCTCCACTTCATCGCCATCCCATTGAACGAGATACTGATGCATTGTGGATGGGATACAGCAGTTGGCGTGGATCCAATCCCTCCCAAGCAATACCGTATATGTGCTCTTGCTGTTGACGTTGAAGAACGAAGTCGGGATCGTCTTGCGGCCAACTGTCAGCTCCACGTTAAGAACTCCCATTGCTTCTGATGGTTGTCCGTTGAAGTCATTGAGCATCACATTGGTCTTGATCAGATCAGCAGAAGAACGACCCAATCGGCGCAGCACAGAGTACGGCATCAAGTTGACTGCAGCGCTAGTGTCGACCAACATCCTATTCACAGGCTTGCCGTTGATGAGGCCCTTGAGATACAATCCCTTCAGGTGCTTGTAGCTTTTCTCCTTGGGCTTCTCGAAGATGATTGGCCGCGGGCCGAGATCCAGCTGCGCAATAGCCAATTCTTCCGGTTGGGGTGCCCGAAACTCCGATGGGAGCACGAACACCATATTCACGTCAGCCGATGGCCTCTCATCGGCTTTTGCCTGCTTGGGGCACCACTCCTTCCTTGGAGAGCGCCTCTCCTCCCTTCGCGGTCGCCTGATTTGCTCCGCGAGATCCGGATGCGCCTTCCTCAGCACGTCGAGGTACTTAGCTTCCGCCTCTTCCAGGTTGCGCAAACGCTGCACTCTACGTTTCTGCGAGCGATTCTGCCCGTCAGGACACCACCGTGGGCGATGGCACCTGTCTTCTTCTTCTGGCTCGGAATCACCCCTGGATGGTCGCCTCACATGATTGTCTTGACGTGTTCTGGGCCCCAAGCGCCGGAACACTGATGTCTCATCCTGGTGGCGCCCTCGAGGCCTACACTCCGAGCAATCATCTATAGTAGGCAATCGGCTCATGCTGGAGTTCCAGCAATACCTGAAGAACGGGCAATGCCAATGGTCGCGTATAGCCTGGCGCCTTCCCAACGTCCTTCCCGTGTGGTGCTCGTACTCGTCTTCTTCCGATTCGCGTCGGTGGCGCAGCTTGTACTGGTACTGGTATTTCTCCAGGAGCCGATTAGAAGCTAGGAGCTGGTTGCGGATATGACGTACTTGCTCTTCAGTCACATGTTGCTGCTCCAACTCGCGTTCATCCTGCGGCCGTTTGCCAGAAGCGGCCTCTCTCTTCTGCTTGTCACGGTGGCGCACAGGTCCCACCATGTTGATCTGGAATGCTAGATCCTGGCCCTCGGATCCGAAGTCTGACAGCTCCACAATGTTAACCGGTGGGAAGGGCTTCGTGTCAACCTTCATGGTGTGTTGAGCCAGGATCAATCGGCCTTGTTCGATAGCCGATTGGATCTGTCGACGCAGCTCCTCGCATTCACCCGTGGCATGAGTGAACGAGTGATGCCATTTGCGGTACAGCCTTCCCTGCAGCTCTTGTGCCGTCGGTAACTTGTGATTCTCTGGGAGCTTCAGCTGTTTTTCTTTGAGGAGCAGATCGAATATCTGCTCTGCTTTGGTCACATCGAAGTCGAAGCCCTTCACAAGCCCCTGCTGTTTGACCCACTTGCACGGGACAGGGTTTGCCCCCCGGGTCCACTCTGCCACGGCTACTTCTTGCTCCTCGCCAGAGTCGTCAGATTCATCCGCCTGGGCCATGTTTACATGGCGCTTGAACTTGTCCTGGTACAGCTCAGGATGGTAATGTTCGTATGATGTAAGCTTCTGCACCAGGTGAGCCAGAGATGTGAACTCCAACTGGAAAGCCGCATCCTTGATCGGCTTAGCGAGTCCCAGGACAGCCAGATCGACTGCCTCCTTTTCTGTGATGCGCGACGAGTAGCATCGGTTCTTGACTTCTCTGAAGCGCTGTATGTACTCCGACACGGTCTCTCCTCGCTTTTGCCTGACCTGGGCGAGGTCGACAATTCCAGCTTCAGCAGCCTCCGAGTGGTACTGGGTGTGGAATTGATCTTCAAGCTGCCTCCAAGTCCGAATCGAATCCGGAGCCAGTGATGCATACCATCCAAAAGCTGAGCCTGTCAGGGATTGGCCGAAGAACCGGACCCTTAACGGATCCGACACTGAGATCATCCCAAGCTGCGTTAAGTATCGGCTCACATGCTCGATGGAGCTGGCTCCCTCTGACCCGTTAAACTTGGTGAACTCGGGAAGCCGATACTTGGGTGGCAGTGGGATCAAGTCATAATCACTTGGATACGGCTTGGAATAGCCGATCGCTTTCCTCTTGGGCAGGATGCCGAACTGGTCTCTCAGTATTGCACTGACCTGCTCCACACTAAGAACTCCTGGGGCCGATGGCTCAGCACTCGGCCTAGTAGCGTACTTTGCCAGCCACGCTTGTTTCTCCGCGTCTGCTCTAGAAGCTCCCGGGTTCACCATCTGCGCCGAGCGTGCTGGACTGACGCTGTCTGGGATGTAGGCGCACGTGTAGCCGTGCAGGATCTCCTTGGGTGGCTCGGTGAGGAATTGGCCTTCTCCAGGATCACCGCCGATCTTGTGGACGACGTAGATCGGCGCGCTCTGTGGTTTTGGGGCCGCAAACGAGAATGGCAGCACCGGTCTAGAACGCAGCGTAGCTTCCTCTGTGTGACTCCCCAGGGTTGGCCCCGATGGAGAGTACTGGTTCTTGATTATCTCCTGGATGACGCGGTGCACCATGCGCTCAAGCTCGTTCATCAAGCTTTGAGAGTGCCGATGAAGTACATGGGCCACCATGTAGTTCATCTCCTGAAGCAGGGCCCTGGTGCGCTCCTCTGATGGTACAGACAGGTCCACGTTGTCGAGAGCGCCTTCAGGCGAGAACCCCTTCCACCTGATGCCATGGTTGCGGGTCCTCTCAAAAGAGCCGATGAGATCGGCTTCCAGCAGAGCTTTGATCTCATCATACTTCTTCTTGTGTTCAGGAGAGAGCTCTTCATACGTGACGGGCTTGGGAGCGGGTTCTTGATCTTGAGCTCTAGTCATTGTCGCAATGGACGTTGTCGCCGAGGACAGTGGTCCCACCGGGCGTGCCAGAATGTGTTGTCAGTCGAAACCCACCGGCGAGCAGCGACGGGCAACACAAAGAGCCGGGAGGTTGCTGGGGCGCTGGCAGGCACTGCTCCCTCGTCGACGGCCCGCAATTCCGTCACGCGCCTGGAGGTTTTGTAAAAAACCGGGCGTGCCACCTGACCTATACCCGATCAGGAGGGTGTAGACGTGCTCCGAACAGTTTCCTGCATACAAAGACACGTGTAAACGTAAGTCCAAGCCGTGGTCGGCTCCCCGGGACGACTCTTGCATCGGCTTTAAAGAGCCGATCGAGTCCCGGTGTCAGATTGGATCTGTAACCATCCAGATGTCGACGAATAAAGCGAATAATTGTAAAGCTGCTTCAATTAAATCTAGCTAATCTAATCCACGATGGTAAAAGCTTCACTGCTAGATAGGAACATCCTACACGTAACTAGGCCTAATGAACGTAACAGACAACTAGACCATAACCCAAAATAGAGGCCTAAGAACTAGCAAGAGCCGATTCCCGGAACAATCCCTATCAAGGTCAAGATAAAGCATCTACTACGCCACCGGATTGTCCAATCCGGTTGCAAGGCCTAACCTAGCAGATATTACGCCAACTCCTAAGATAAGAGCAAACCATAACGGATTAGATCTACTAAACATAAAAGAAGCAGAGTGTTGCTTCTGTGCGACTAATTCTATGCAACAAGAACTAGCATAAGATTGAAACGTGACAGCACAGAAACAACGTGATATTCGTAGATGATAAGCAATGAAGCGTAATAGATCTACCAAAAGCCATGCTACGAACATCAGGATAACTAGTATTACTCGCCATCAAAAACGCTTCAGTACGAGTAATACCAAGGTAAGAGCAAGAACTACGCTGCCCTGATCGCAGGAAGCGATCAGGGCAGCATGGCACTTACTTGGATGAAACCCTAGGATTAGGGGTGGCGATGCGCCGAGAGTTGTTGTTGTGAGATGTGATGACGCTCTCCTTCATGAATAACAAAGGGTACATATTTATAGTCCGGAGACTTGGGAAACAATCTAAACTAATCTTGTCCCGATTGGACTCTATCTCTAATCTTGAACTAAATCTAAAGATACACGGCCAATGTGGCCCCATATGCTCACGCAGGAGCCGATTTACAAGCCTTCTTTAATCTTCTGCTTTAAGCCAATCTTGCTTTCGGCCCATAAATTAACCCTGTTAATTTATGGCGATAACAGACCTTCACCGTGAAATCCTCATGGTTCACATCTCCGAAGATCATGAACCCGAGGATGACTCCACAGAGCGTCTCAACCTCGACGACTACAATTCTGATGATTTCAATGAGTATCTTTCCGACAACATAGAAACTACTCCCCCCACGATCACAGAAGCACAAGCTACTACCAAGAAAGATCCGCCTGCACCTCCCCCAGCAGTAACAGTCACTGTGCAATTAAAGGAGCAGCACCCAGCAAAAGATCTTTACGAGCGTCATCGCCTGCTTAACCAGAAGAGGGCGTTCAGGTGCCAGCGCCTCGCCAACCGCCAGCAGGAACAACAAGGTGACAACTACGACCACTCCAACTGCGACCTCCACAATGTGATCAACGTTGGTCGCGATGCGCGCAATGTCATCATCTCAAGGAAAAAGGAGCGCGAGGAAATAGAGGCTTACAGCTCTACTTCCAATTACCGCATCCCAGCAAAAGCTTCCGCATCTTTCAAGAAGTACAAGCCGGGAAGTACCCATCCCCAGGGTAAACCGCGCACCTCACATCATGGAGAAACATCTCTCAGCGGAGACAGGATCAACAAAACGCTCCTACGCTCATACGATCTTCGAGTGTAACTCACTCCGCAAGGCCCTTGGGGCACCACTTCTAAAGGAGACCTTACCAATAATCTTGTCGACTGCTATATCGACTAGTTTATCCCCCAAATAATTTTATTCAGTTATGTAAACCATTGCTCGCGTCTACGAGCAAGGGGTAGGTCTTAAGAGTCAGAGTCTGTCATTTTACAATTCCTGTAATCTCGACAAATTTTCAATAAAAATTGATTCCTTCCTAAATCGACTACTTGGCTCTCGCTCATTTGGCCAAATACCCCATCATAAACCCCACTCTGAAAGCCATGCTCTACACCAGAGCAACAATCGAGTAGTTTTTATGGCTTACCTCGAGTACTCTTATGATATTTTCGTCATGGATAACCTACGGGGTTCATCCTAACAGACCTGTCCTAAGAATTACTCTAGTCCTTGGTTAAGGACACCCTACTCGCTGGCTCGAGTAGGTTATGGATACTCTTATGACATTTTTGTCTTGGGTAATCCGACGGGGTTCATCCTAACAGACTTGTCCTAAGAGTTACTCCAGTCCTTGGTTAGGACACCCTACTCGCTGGCTCGAGTAGGGTTTTGGATATCCTTTCGGCATTTTCATCTTGGATAACCCGACGGGGTTCATCCTAACAGACCTGCCTTAAGGATTACTCCAGTCCTTGGTTAGGACACCCTACTCGCTAGCTCGAGTAGGTTGTGGATACTCTTTTGACATTTTCATCTTGGATAACCCGACGGAGTTCATCCTAACAGACTTGTCCTAAGAGTTACTCCAGTCCTTGGTTAGGACACCCTACTCGCTGGCTCGAGTAGGTTGTGGATATTCTTTCGACATTTTCGTCTTGGATAACTCGACGGGGTTCATCTTAATAGGCTTGTCCTAAGAGTTACTCCAGTCCTAGATTAGGACACCCTACTCGCTGGCTCGAAGTAGGTTTTGGATGTTTCTTCGACATTTTCGTCTTGGGTAATCTGACGAGGTTCACTCTAACAGACTTGTCGTCCGAACTACTCCAGTCCTTGGGTAGGACACCTTACTCGCCTTGCTCGAGTAAGTTTGGGATGTTTCTAAAATATTTTCGTCTTGGTTAACTCGACGGAGTTCATCTTAATAGGTCTATTTTAGAAATCAATCCAGTCCTGATATAGGACGTACTACTCGCTGGATCGAGTAATTTGAGGGATTTTCATAAAAAAGTTGTATGCTACTTGGGTGATCAACTAAAGTGTATCCTAAATGGTCAACTTTGAAAATACCCTAAGGAGCATAAAATAAGTTCTTGATACTCTAAAATAGGTCGACACGAGTCTCCTACTTGCTCAGACTACTATGGGAATTTCAACTACGGAACTTTTTTGCCTGGAGTACTTGACGGGTGTTACTGGCTTGCTCGTGACACCAAAAGAGTTTTGTTTTCCCTTAGTACTCTGAGTAGTTGTCGAGAGTCTCCTGTCCACCTATCTATCAAAGAACATCTAACCTCCTACACCTCTAAAGTACTCGATAAGAGTTCTCCTTATTTGAATGGACAATCAAGCCCATATGAGCACCGCTCTAACTGACGCATTCCCTTTCAAAAGGAAAGTCTGCATTAAGCTACGGCTTAAAATACCCTATCGCAAAGTGCTTTTCCCACTTGGTTAATCCTGCGGGATTCAATCCTAACCAGTCAGCACTAGAGTTCTGATTAGAACCATACAATTCGACACTACTCGAAAATACTTTGCCTCTTAAGGCACCTATAGATACAACTCTTTGTGTCTATTATCAAGATTGAGTAAGCGCCATGCCGCCAAAACTCATCCTTGTCGAAGTATAATTACTCAACACATCAAAGGATAGCATAAATCCTACCATAAAACAAGTACTTAACATTACACAAATATTCAATATTTATACAAAACAAAAGTACTTATGGCCCATACGCCAAACATCCTTACAAACAAGTTCAAGGGGATTCAGGCTTGCAAAAACTCTCCACAATCTTGTCAGCAGTGGCGGAAGTCTCTTGCAGATACTGATCGAATTGCTCGTCAGTACAGTTAGCCTTTGCGCCCTTCCCAAGTGGATCAAGGGGAGTTTGTGGCCAATAGGACTTCACCAACCCGAGTACATGTCCTACGTACTGTCGGGTGGTCGTGGAGACGTAACACTCAAAGCTTTCGGGTACTTTTTGAAGCTTCCCCTCCAAGGTGAGTGGTTCGTCTTTATTCCCTTCCGGGATTTCCACAAGTCCTGCCACATCTTGAGCAGCACCTCTGAGTTCTTCAAGCTCTCGCTGCATCAAATCCCGGGATTCTGACAGGGTTTTTAGCTGTTGAAGAACTGTCACGGCCTCCCGGTCAGAGTCCTCCTTGATCCTCTTGAGCTTCTCGATTTCATCTGTGTTTCGGTACATAAGAATCTTTAGATCCAGTACCAGGCTTTCCTCAATCTTTAATGATTTTGAACAAGCTGTGTACTCGATTAAAAGAGAAATCTTATAAACACCAGGCAGAACAACTAGTTGATTGCATCATATATGCTACAGACTAACCTTTCTTGGCCTTAGAGAACTTCTTGAGCTTCTCCTGAAGGGCAGCCTTCTCGGATGAGAGCGTCTTCACTCGCTCTCTCAGAGCATTCAGCCCCGAATCGTCCTAGGCCTGGCTACCCTCATACCCCAATACCTCCTGCCAAGAAAGCAAATAACAAAAGGATCAGTAGTCACTACTCGATTTATACTCAAGTACTTGACGTATTCGACTACTTACCCCCAGCAGCTTGAATGCAAGCTTCAGTTTCTCTTGCGGCATGACACTTCCAGATGAGACCTGGGAAGTACTCGCCCGTACCTCGGAGATGGCCCTTTTTTGTACAGCTTCAATCATCCCCATAGTATTCCTTGGATTTTGGGAATCTAGAGGAAAAAAGCGCAACGTAATCAAATTAAGAGCAAAGAAAAAGTACTTTTTCTGTACAAGACTTTATAAGTTTACCTGTAGGGGTCTCTTCGGGCAACTTCTCGCCGTCTTCCTCTTCAGGAAGCTTCTCGCCTCCTTCTCCTGGAAGCTTGTCGCTTCCACTGCCTGCTAGGAGCCCTTCATCGCTCTTCTCAGCATCAGGTAGCGGAGAATCCCGAAGCATGGCATTTGCCATGTCTTCTGCATCGCGAGCACTCATCTCCGGAGTACTCGGGGGCTTCTCCACTATCGACTTGGGGGCTGAGTCTTCCTCAGTATCCCCTTTTGCCTTCAAAAGTGCATCACTGACAGGACAAAGCAGTCGAATTATAATTAATACAGAGACAAATCCTACAATTACAAGTTTCAAGGAACTTACGTAGGAGCCCTTTTCAAAGCAAGTATCTTCATGCCAAATTTCGGGGCAGGCCTCACGATGACGGCCTGCTTACCCGTATCTCCGGCTTTATCTACATTGGAACTACTCGCCGGTTGAGTAGTCCCAGTCCCCTTTAACGGGTGTGCTGTGGCGGAAGGGACGGTTTGTCCCACCACAGCATCATCCCTAGATGCTGAAGTCCGTGGCATTTTAGCCGCCGGACTTAGAAAAGAAAAAATTCAAGTCAAAACTAGCAAATTGAAGACAGAAAGTACTAGATTAAAATCGACTAGTTACTTACCTGTCGCGAGTGGCTTGAGAAGAGCTACTATGCTTCCTCGCCACAGACCGCACACCCTTTGGATGCCCGGCCTCGGTATTTACACTAGGAGTGGGGCTGCGCTCCCTATCACTCCTCTCTCCAGCCGCCTCCTCATCTGCACAATCAAGGTTAAGAATCAGTACGTTTATATAAGATTTCATATGAACACGCTGGGACTTGGTTGGCAGCATAAGAGCGCATGGAGAAATAAAAAGAATGATAAGTGCCTGGCAGTGGAGGACTACTTTTAAAATGCTCCACGTCCTCCTACAGAAAGCAAAATTCTATCAGAATCACACTAAGGTAAAGTACTCGATTACTACAAATCGACTACTCTTATCAGTACCTGCTTCGGAGGATTCGCAGCAGAAAAAGGATCAGGAACAATGGGTATTTTCTTTACATCCCTTAGCAGTCATTCCACTCGACTGCATATTTCTTCATCCGGGATCTCTTCCTCTGAGTACCTTGATGAATCGGTTGTTCTCTGGTACTGGAAACCAAATGTTTCGCGGGCCTGTAGCGGCTGGATCCTTCTTTTCATCCAATCGAACATGACAGCCTCTCCAGTCACATTATTTTGCCTAAGATCGGCAATCCGTGCGAGTAGCTCGGAGATCTGACTCTCATCGGCTGGTTTCTTATTCCACTCTGGCCATTGAATTGGAGGGCCTGGGCTAATCGCTGGTACGCTTTCCCACTGGTTCTCTACATAGAACCATTTGGGTTTCCAGTCGATTACCTTATTGCTAAGTTTATAAGGGATATAAACCTTATTCTTCATCTATCTAAGCTATAAACCCACACCCCCTACTACATCTAAAACGTAGGAATCTGGCTGTGGTTTAAGACGGAAAATGAATCGAAAGAGTTCAAAATGGGGCTCGATGCCCAGAAAAGCTTCGCACAAATGCACGAAGATAGAAATATGAACAAAGGAATTGGGGGTCAAATGGTGGAGCTGGATCCTATAGTAGCGCAGGAGACCAGAGAAGAAAAATGAACGAGGAAACCCTAATCCCCGTTCCAAATAAGGTACAAAAGTGACGATTTCGCCTGTATTTTCATACGGACGATCCTCACCCAAGGCAGGACGCCATTGGATGACGGATTTCTCCGGCAAAAGACCAGCAGAAACTAGGGTTTCTAAGTCAGATTTAGGGCACTTACTTGGGATCCATCCTTCTTCGCGGGTTGGTTCTGTAGCTGCGCCTTTGCCCTTGCTCGACTTCATGGGAGCCATCCGGAAATCAACAGAGCGCTTCACGCGCATACACTGACTAAAACCCTAAAGGAGATTTGGGAGTCATGGGTGAGCAAGAAGTTTAGATATGGGGGCTTAAGGGCAAGAACAGATCTAAACAGTAGAAGAGAATGGCGGCCGGTGGGGTAAAACCTAGTTATCGTTTCATTTTATAATGGCGGTGGCAATATGGTAAAAACACTCAAATAGGACAACAATCCGTTGCCAATCGCGGAAAAAACGGGATTTTTTGAGACATTCTTTTTTTCAAAGATTACATTCTGGAAAAAGAAAACACTCACATCTCCGGACATCTACTCGACTATCTTTCATTAACTGGGATTACATTCCAGAGTAAAGGAAAAGTACTCGACATAGTACAACTACTCGATATTACAACTCGAGTATTTCTTCCTAACCAGCTTTACAATGACTTGGACCTGCGTGCACATCGCCTAGATCTCTTGGAGCTTCTAGTCGAGGCTTGCTGCAGTTTAATTCGTCCTGAGGCCATGACAAAGTACAAACTTGTTATTCCCATTAAGGGAATAATGATACTCGTATTTTGGGAGAAAAGTTTCAAGAGTTTGGAGGCAGATTACAGTAATCGCCTCGCAAGATCTCTTGTAGCATCTTACAGAGAAATTTCTCCTTCTCCTTGAATACGTTATGATAAGATTAAGTCTCCTTACCAGAGATGTCAGTTCTTGGGCACCCAGAAAACAGGCAACCCCAAGGATGTGACACAACAAGACTCAACTCATTCACAGAGAACCTGCCTCATTGGAATATGCAAGGACATGATGTCCAAAATGGATCCGATGAGAGCATTGGGGTTGCAGGATGAGGTAGCAGGGACTTCTCTTGTCACTCGCAAGTTCTCTTCTAGCATCTTTTACTGGAATAGACTACACGAATTTCAGGAGGGCGAGAGCAAGAACACCAAATGCAAGCCATAGCTTCAGAATACTGGTGCTTCTAGCAAAGGCCTCTCTCCCACCTTTTATAGCCGCAAGGGACTGCACTGGAGGACAACCCGTGATGCTATAGTGGCAGCATTCACGAGCGTAATAATGCAGATTCTCCATATAGTACAAGTCCCATGTGAGCACACAGTAAAGAGATATACATCCCGGGTTTTATTTCTGAGGATATTTCAGGTGCAATCAGTGTGGCATATCCAATCGAATTATTTTTCTGGGATTTTTTACCCGAAAAAGAGGTCTTTTTGGATACTGGATCTGATGAATCCTGCAAATATTCTGAAGAATAAAATTTGATGCCACGTCTTAAATCCTTAATTCCAAATCTTTGCTCGGGAGCTACCCGCAGAATAAGGGATTTTGATTTAAGGCTCGGGGGCTGCAAGATAAGTGCATCAGATATTTATTTTTCAATTTTTTTGAAAAATAATGAAGGAAAAATACTGAACTGATCCTCAGCCTGATTCTACGATTCAACCTAAGGCTCGGGGGCTACTCCATATGGAGCACGAGTACTTCGCGCACCATATATGATCAAGATTTTGGGGCTTGAGCACCTCACAGCCTCAAAGCAACCGAAAGTACTTGAAGGACTACTCGATGTATCTGAAGGAAGGCTCAGAAGCAACCAGAAGGATGTTTTGACTACTTGAAGTACTCGAAGACGCCCAGCCAAGTACTCGATGCCTGCAGGACTCAGCTACGAAGAGCTCGGGGGCTTGTCAGACCCGAGGCAGCAGGACTGCTTATAGGCATAGAATATTCTAGAATAAGGGATAACTCATGGATGTACCTTACTTCTCTTGTAACTACCCGAATAGGCGTAGAACTAGCTGCAGTACAAAGGAAACTACCCAATTGTATTGTAGTTGGACTCCAACTGTACTTGGCTAGGACTTTCCATGTAACCCTGTCCCCCCGGATATATATGGGCGGGCAGGGACCCCCTCAAAACATCATCAACACCTAAGGTAATACAAACAACCACACAGGACGTAGGGTATTACGCAACTCGCAGCCCGAACCTGTCTAAATTTTTGTGTTCCTTGCACCATCGAGTTCCAGAGCAGTCGATCCATACCTACAAACCTTACTGCTAAGGGTATCCCTGAGCAGGCTTGGCGGTAAACACCGACAGCGGGAGCCTGCAGCGCCGCCACGGAACCTGCCATTTTCTCTATTGTAGCGCACGTGACGTTGCGGAGTAGCAAGGTGGTGGAGGACGAGAGCAACAAGATGGTTTAGAGGTGTCTGAACATGGCCGCGAGTAGTGGGCCAAATGTTCTGGGTTCGGTGGTTTCGGTGTTTAGCATCCAAGCCTGCTCAGGGATACCCCAAACAGTAGGATTTTTATGTTGAGGGTCTCTTACAAGGTTGAAATCCCCACCAATAATGCTTGGCCCCTCCCATGATGAGATGAAATAATGAAGATCCATCATAAATTGATCCTTCTCATCATAGTCAGGCCCATATATCATGGTAATTCTACAATGAAAATTATCTTCCCTTCTAGTGACAAAGCAACTGATGAAATTTTTTTAATAGCCCAACTATCTATTACAAGGGTATCCTAGTTACACCCCATCAGGATGCCTCCAGCTGCCCCCTCTGCTGGAAGCCAATTCCAACAGAAATCATTGTTGCCAACAAGATTAGCGATGTAGTTAGGTTGAAAATCTTTTTTCTTTGTTTCCTGTATCCCTACAAAACCAAGATCATGCCTACAACAAATCTCAGAGATACACTATCTTCTCCCTTTTTTACCAGTCTCCCTAATGTTCCAAAAGATCCCTTTCATGAGAAAACTTTTTCCCAGTGCTTGCCCCGTCTATTTCCATCACTAATATGTTCAGTGTCACTTCCTACCCTAGCAGGGCTTTTGGGTTAGTTGTGCAAGTTCCCCCTAAAATTGATTGGCTATTATCACCCCCCTCAAAAGGACAATTAGTACCACCATAACAATATCAACAAATTCAATAAGAAAATCAGTGCAAGTAAACTTAGTTTTTCATGAGTTTTTGCGGTCATACCTATCTTAGCAGGGTGATTGTCCTCCAGATTCCATTACTTTTTTTTTTTCAATTTAGCCCTTTCTCCTGGGTTGTTCTGTTGTCTTTTAGCTTTCTCCTGTCAGCGACTACAGGTCTGCACTTTCTCTTCAGTTTTTCTTTTCAGGATTCAGATCAACCTCCATCTCTTCTTCAACTTTAGCCTCTTCAGCTTCTATCTGCTTCTTAGCTTCTGCTATCAACCTATCCCCCTCAGGGTGGCCACAAGCATTGAGACTTCCATACTGGCATGATGTCTTCTGGGAGGTCGTCCTCCTTCTCTTGGCACTCTCCTTCATTCTCATCCATTTGAGCATCTTGGTCCTTATTTGTGATGGTAGTGCTTGATGTCTGCGACATCAATCATTCGGGCGTGGAAGACTATACACACAGAATATATTCTCGAATATATTCCAGAGAATATCACGTGAAGGAAGTGGACAAGGCAAAAGGAATAAACAGTAATTTCAACAGTGAGTTCTACTGTATCCAGGACAATTATTGAAGCCAGCAATATCATCCAGCTGTCCAGGCAACAGTAAAGGAGGATAATTGAAGACGCCGGGTGTCCAGCGCTTCCTTAAGCCTGAAGGCTCTTCCCGTCTATAAAAGAAGAAGCCAGACGCACGCATTCTACAAAACCTTGGATTACCTTACAGGCGAAGGGCGATTACAGCTTCTCCCTTATTTCTATATTACAATGAGAGTGAGATGGCTACTAATTAGGTGGAGTGATGGTGGATGCGCTCTGAGTATTAGGCTCGGTGTCTTCTCTCCTCTTCTTCGTCTGATTCCTTCATGTAGAATGCGTGCGTCTGGCTTCTCCTTTTATAGACGGGAAGAACCTTCAGGCTTAAGGAAGCGCTGGACACCCGGCGCCTTCAATTATCCTCCTTTACTGTTGCCTGGATAGCTGGACGATAACGCTGGCTTCAATAATTGTCCTGGATACAGTCGAACTCACTGTTGAAATTATTGTTTATTCTTTTTGCCTTGTCCACTTCCTTCACGTGATATTCTCTGGAATATATTCAAGAATATATTCTGTGTGTATAGTCTTCCACGCCCGAATAATTGATGTCGCAGACATCAAGCACAAACACTCTGGCATGCTTATCCCATGGCGGATTTGTTGATAACTCCTTATCAACACTGGCAGGTATTTAAATATTAACACATATTTAATTTTCATAATATATAATTCTTAATACTCTTGTTGCTCGGGAATTCAAAATTCAAATTCAAAAACACGAGTTACTATTCACGGCACTATTCAAATTCAGTAGTTACTATTCAAATTTGTGGCACTATTCAAAATATCAGGTACTATTCAAATTCTGAATATGAATAGGAGAATCCCACTCACAAGGTGGATGAACCACTTTAGGGGGTTTCTCTTTATGCGCTTTTCTTAATAATAATTAGGGAGTATTTAGCAACTCAGCGAGCAGAGCGTCGCTTTCACGCTACTATTTGCAGTAGTATTCTGGCAATATATATTGGATAAGTATGCGCTTAACTGTTAATTAAGAAAATGAACAGTGCACGAGCACTCACCAGAGAGTGGCTCAGGCACCCAAGTTCTACACTATTCTACGATAGCGACTTGCGTGGGTGGTGGATATGAGTGCGTGATTGTTATGCGGGTAATTAGCAGAGTAATATTTCACAACTAATATTCAAGCACCAACTATTGGACGATAGCGACCTCTTGTGAGTGCGTGATTATTTGAGCGTGATTATTGAATATGCAGAGTATGGGTAATGCGTGCTTCTCAGGATCTTGGCAGGTTGGCGAAACCAAAATTTCAACCGGTGGAGTGTCTTATGCTTGTGTAAATCCTACACGGTACTCACCGCATGCATCGCTAGCTTGCTTCAGAACCAGGCCTACCCGGTCTTCTCCCGAACTAACCCCGGCCACGCGTACACAGGACTCAGGCTCTACCGTCTTCCCAGGCAGTTTCACCCGAAGGGAACACTTCTCTACGGACACAGACTCTCTTATGTATATATATACATATATACATATATACACATATATATATACACATATATATACACATATATATATACATATATATATATACATATATATAGATATACATATATATACATATATATATATAGACATATATATACACATATATATATATATACACACATATATACATACATACATATATATATACATACATATATACATACATATATATACATATATATATACATATATATATATATATATATATATATATATATATATATGCCTTTATCTGTAGCCAGCCATAGAATAACAAATTTTATAGCCGGGCCGCCCACCGTCAGCCCGTCTCGCTCGGCTCTGACTATTGCACGGCTTCATTCCCTCGGCTGAGCCACAAGCCCACAACACATCAATTAATTTGGCAATTAATCATTTTGCAGAAAAACGGGAGCCATCCCAAAATCTCTCCCTCTCCCATTCTACGCGCTCGCGGAAACAGCGACAGATATCCTGTTTCTTCTCTCATCTTTCTCCAGTCTCGTAAAGCAGGCACCACTACTCCTCGTGATGGCGGCACGGCGTGCTGGTCCGGCGAGCTCAGTTGCGACGCTGCCGCTCGCCCACCCTCTGGCATGTCTTCGTCGGCAACCAGATCTGCCATGACCCACGATGCGAAAAATCTGGCATCCTCCCGGCGTATCTGCAACCATGGATCTCTGTGTGCGACAGCGGCTCCCATCGCCCCATCGGTGGAAGCCTACGGCCCGGCGACATGCCTGGTGGCGTTCTGGTAGGCCTCATCTATCACACTCTATGTCATTCGATTTGATTTCGTAGTAGGAACTGAAGCCAGGGTCAGATTAAGGATCAGGCCAGTTAATCCCCTCTCCTGATACAAGCAACTTCGATTCGATCAATTTCATCATCAGTTCATCACTAATTGTGTTTCTTTTCTTTGCGGCAACTCGAACACAAACTAGGTGCGTTTGATTGGCACCACGTGCCCTTCTTTTTAACTTTTTGCTCAACCTCAATGCAGATTGAAGTTCGATTCTTTTAGCAGATTCATTGGTCAATCATGCTTTGCGATCTCCAACTAGAGCAAAGAGGTATATTTCAGTTGGAATGTCACAAGGATTGGTCTAATTCCTTCTGCTTTTGGTTATATTGCTACTATATAAGCGATAATCTTTTACCGTAGTCACGAGAAATATTGTAAATCCCCATGTGAAATATCTTTAATCATTAGCTGTCACACAACAAATTTGCACATGTAACTGAGATGTATAAGTCCAGTATAGGATGGAAACCAACATAGTTGGGTTAAGCTTTGGTTACTATTTGATGATCTGTATTAGTCATATATTTAGCCAAAGTTGTTTATAACATGTGTGGGCCTTTCTGCAGCTGAATAATTTCTTTTGAATTCTGCCTCCGTTGATGGTCCGGAGCTGGCCGTTTGTGCCATCCCTTCACTGCTGGGAATAGGCTTACTAGACCGTCATACTAAATCAGTATTGATCTGATTCCTTTTGGATTAGCAGCAGATTCCCTCAAGATTATCAGCTGATTATCACACAATTCTCGTAATATCATTAACATTTTGTGACTTATTTCCCTAAATTTCCATAAATTTAATTGTAGACAAGTCTAATAATTTTACTAGATCTTCATTGTCCCTTCACCGCAGCAAAAATTCACCATATAATTTACTACTACTTTTAAAGTAAGCCGATTTTCACCATATCTGGATGTGGCACTTATGTATCATGGAACTAACATCTGAATTGTGTCGGAAGTTAGTGAATGTTATAGCAAGTCCATGCTTTATCTGAATTGTGTTTGTCGGAATTCATAGCTAGAAAATTACGTCAATCAATATTGTATACTTGTATTACAGTAATTCGGACCATAAGTGCATATCTACCATAAGTTTTCAGGTGATGAGCTCTTTCTGTCAAGTTCCACGCAAGATGAACTCACCTAAGAGCAGCCAACGGGCATTGTGCATTGATCTGAGTGCAATATCTGGCCAACCAGCTGCAACTGAATGAGAGCAACTCTAAATGATCCTCTAAAATTCTGAATGTAAATGTATTTAGCTAACAATGTTTCTATTAGTGTGCGATGTTTCTAAATTGTTGTACAGTTCGTATCCTGCTAAAATGGCTTACATGTGTATATTATAGTGATCCATTTTCTCGATTAATGTATTATGGTAATTGACCGTATGTATTTCGGTATGTTCGCCATTGTGGTAATTCATACATGCTCCGCCAAGATACTAATATATTCAAACTATCTTTCCCAATTGTAGTATTATATTATAGTAAACTGTTGTGTAGCTTTGATATAGTACAAAAGGCATTCTCATTACTCAGGTAAGTATAAGATTCTAATAAATTGATCATAATTTTCTTAGTAAATTGGCCCATGCCATTCTCGCAGATGAATTGTTTATTTCTCTATACCTAGTCAAGTATTCTCGTAATAACCAGAATTGATCATAATGTTTTTAGTAAATGGCCCATGCCATTCTCGTAGATGAATTGTTTATTTCTCAATAAAATACCTGGTCAAGTATTCTTGTAATAACCAGAATTAATCATATTTTTTTAGTAAATTGGCCCATGCCATTCTTGTAGATGAATAGTAAATTGGCTCCTGCGGGACACTTTGAGCAGTAGGAGAACTTTGAGGAAGGCAAGTATAACATGAACAACACCCATCACTTTTAATACAATTTCATACTGCATTTTAATATTGTATGCCTATAAGGACTTTCCTAGCCACTTTATATCCTTTATATATGTACCTTGGGTTGCATTTTTTTTAGTTGTGCTAGGTGCTGTGCTATAACACACTTGGTCCTTTTTAATTAAATTGATTAATGGTATATGCAACTTAATTCTGAGAGTGGCCCTCTGTGATCTGTGCTTGAGTGGCTCACGTCTCGTTAAAATATGTTTTGTTAGAAACATGGTTTAGGGGGCCAGCACGGTGCTTAGTGCTGGGTTGGCCACTCTCCCTAAGGACCGGTTCATAGAGCGACAACTTAGGACAACAGCGCTACCACAAGACTGGAATGGGACGGTCTTGGCTTACTAATTAGGTTTTTTTTGGTTTAGAGTAACTTACCTGCAGGGCAAGGGTGGTAAGCTTCAATGGTCCATGCTCCTCCGGCTTGGTCTGTGCTCCATGTCTTGTACCCCCGTGAGGTGGGCCCCATCGTCGCCGATCCAACCCTCGCGGTTACTCCTTACCAACGAGATTCTTTGTAACGACCTCGTAGTGAGTTTGCTAGCCATCTCACCTACGGAAGTGTGATGAACAACTAGCGTAGCTCACGACTTGTGGGTAAAGATGTGCAACCTCTGTAGAGTGTAAAACTGGTATACTAGCCGTGCTCACGGTCATGAGCGGCCCGGATCCTCCTTTTGATTAGTGGGGTTGCCTTGGTGGTTTGGTTTGGTTCTCAGTAGTATCATAATTAATTCTGATTAATTACTATGTAACTGGGTTATGGTAATTCATCCACTTATAGTAATTAGTTTTAATAAAACTTTGCCAAGATTAAAAGCTAATGCAGTTGAGTCAGCCAACCTTAGAGCCTCATAGTTTGTGTTATACTTGTTGAGTACAAGTTGTGTACTCACTCTTGCCTACTCTACTCTTTTCCTCTTGTTCTCTTTGGGGACACCTACTGCTGCTCAGTTCCCGGCGACGCGGATGAGTTCACCCGGAGCTACCAGGAGTACGAGAACTTCTAGGCGATCGTCTCTCAGTCGACGTCCCTGTGGTGACCAGCTTCCGAGAGACTTCGTATATGTTTTACGCTTCCGCATACTCTGTATCAGACATTTTGTCATTATTGTAATAAATAACATTCGTATTCGCTTTATTATATCTTTTTACGTGATATGTGCTGTGATATATTGTTCATTCTGTTGTATATACATGTGACTTGATCCTGGCACGTATATGATTGCTTGGTTTATGTCCTCTTATAAACCGGGTGTTACATTCACCTAATCCGCTAATTAAATAAAATTGTTATACAATATCAACGGATTCATACGGAAGTTACCGGTAGATCACAAGCGCGAAATTCGGCAGAGCTTCGCCGCTTTCCTTCTCCTCACCCCTCTTTTTTCTGAATTTTTTGTGCAATTTTTGGGCTCAAATGAGAAAGGAAAGGAGGCCAGGGCTTATATAGGTTGGGAGACCCCCTGTCGCCCGTGGGGGGCCCTGTCGCCCCTGGGGGCGACAGGCCCCCTCCCCCCGGCCAGGGACCTCTTTTCGAAAATTTTCAAAACGGACATATATTTTTGAAATTTTTATATTTTTTAAATATAAAAAAGAAAAAGGCGCGCACAGGCCGCCGGACCGAAGTGGGCTTCGCGGGCCTGGACGAAGACACAAGGGGGCGCCATCCCAAGGCAACACTTCGTGGGCCCGATCGAAGGTAGACCAGGCAGGCCGAAGACCATTTCCAAGAATCACAATTTTTTTTTTGAGAAACCGGGATTGCATTTCACATATGAAAGATAAGGTTTATATTGCAACTTTTGCAAAGGCACCCTCGGAAAATAAGAATATTACAATGCAATTCAAGAAAGGGTCTCCTGGTCGTCTTCGTCGCCGGCGCCCAGAGCAGCCTCCCGATGAGTCTCCGCCGCACCAAAGGTTGGAAGAGGAACGCATCCAGGATGCAGCTTGAAGCCGAAGCCCTTCTCGATGAAAAAACGAAGTTTTTGATTGCCTCACCGAGTATCACATCGAACACATCGACATGCCGTAGAAATGTTGAACGCCCGAGCAGAAGAAGGTGACCACCGGCCAGCATATCACCGAGGAACTTGGGTTCTGACGCCACAAGCACCGCCGGCCACCCCAAAACACCGAACATTCGAGCAACCGAAAGGGAAAGACCGCCCAAGCAGTTGCAAAGAAACCACTCCCCCGATTCCTCAAGAAAGTGGTAAGATAACCTCCCTGAATCCTCGCCAGACATGGCACCACCAGCAGTGCCATCCCCAGAGAAGGCAAGGGAGGGACAAAAGAACTCACCAGATCCGGCGAGGACTCTTATTCTCCATGGACCGTCGCAAAAGGAAAGGACAGCAGCTCCACCAATGCAATCCACCGCCCCGCCACCAGGGCGATAGCTCGGGCGCGGCCAAGAGCAGCGACGGTGGCGCCGCATCCACCCCTTCCAATGCCGATCCAGAGGAGCAAAAGGACCGGCAGGCACAAGCCCCACCGGTAAACCAAACCCTACTATATAGCTAATATATACAGGCCGGTTGCAGGCCGATGGCCGAAGCAGGTCTTCGTGAGGGCCGAGCTGGGCAGCTGACCAAAGGGAGTGATTTGCATGACAATATACGTGACCAGAATTGATGAAGCCAATACAGCCGAAGCTCTTGTCGAAGCCAACACAAAAGGGAGTGATTTGCATGACAATATATGTGACCAAAATTGATGAGGCCAATACAGCCGAAGCTCTTGTCGAAGCCAACACAGCCGAAGCTCTTGTATCGAAGGGGAGACAGAACAATATACAGCTTGTTGATCGCGAGCTATTCTTATAAGCCGAAGAACATGAATCATTTGGGTGCAGATGCCTCGACGCATAAACACCGAAGGGTGAAAAGTTGAAACCGAAGGGGTGAAAATCAAGAATAAATCACCGACCGAGCTTATTCACTTGCGAAGGGTTAACAGAATGTGATTTTTTACACTAAACATGATTAGTCTATACTATAAGGATCCAAAAAAATTGAAATTCACTTTCACCTATAACCCTCCTACCCACCTCTCACAGAGGGGCCACGAATCAGGAAAAACTTTCGTCACCCCAGCACGACAGCACCTACCAGCGTCAAAACCAGCGATTCAAGGTTGTTTCTGCCATTTGAAGCCTTCTTTTTTCACCGGGACAAACATACCCGCCGGCGCTGCAGCCACCCGCAGATCACGCCCCTGCACACGCGCAGTGCTTGGTGTTGTGGAGCAGGCGCGAGGTAGAGGCGGCGTCCGTCGCGCGGGAGCAGGTGCGGGCGGCAGTGCGCAGTAGAGAACGCGAGCGGAGGGACGATGGAGTAGTGGGGCACCGGTGACAAGATCAACGGGACGAAGGCGAGCACTGGACGGAAGGGAACGGACTGCAGGCCGGAGCGGGTGCCGCACTAACCCAATTGAAAACCTAGGCGACGACATCGTCCCTCCGCTCGTGCTCTACTGCACGCCATGGCGGAGATGGGGTCGATGATCACTTCAATTGTTGCTGCAGTCCGGGAATTACTTGATGTGTATAATTCTTCTTAGGAGAGCGCAAATATTGAAGTAGAAATTGTGTTCCCAGTTTCAGCAGATGCTGTTTCTAAGACATCTATCAATGGTTCACATCATGTAGGTTCTTCAGTAGCTGGTTTGGACAAATCTTACTGTTGTTCCTGGTGTGAGTTCTGGTGAAGGTTGCTCCATTAATGGAGACTGTGGCTCATGCCCCTACATGAAGGCACTGTAGTATATGACCTACCACATTTTAATTCACATGCAGTTTTTATTACCAATTTGAATATTGCTGGCAGTATGTATTAGAGTGAAAAATTGCAATATGTCTATTTGAACAAAAAAAAAGAATCTCTCTTTGACACAGAGAGTCAAAAAAAATCCATATGACTTCACAAAATTTTTACCTTATGAATTATATTTGTTATTTTGGTCATATTATGAATACTTAACATTTCACCTTTTATTTTTTCCATGTTTTGTTGGTTCATGTGGAATCTCTTAGATATTCATGCAAAATTGCAGAAACAATTTCTTTTGCAAATGGCTTAATTATTGATGATGATAATCTGAATCCTAATCGGAACAAGAAACAAATCATTCGGAATCCCAATCGAGACACGGACAATCAATGTCTCGCAACATCATATCCGAGATGTCCAATGCACCGTCGAGACAAGACGTCCAATGCACCATCGAGACGAGACGTCTAATGCACCGTCGAGACGAGACGTCCAATGCACCGTCGAGACGAGGTGTCCAACCCAACGTAGAGATATCAAGTCGCAGTGAAAAAGCAGAGATATCAACCCAAATGACCACTGCGACAAGTTGGACAAGTGCAACAAGAAAACAGAAAATGGCAACTGGCTCGGATAATCCGAACACCCTAGGGTCGGACTATCCTACCAAAGAACTCGGTTAATCTGACACCCTGGAAAAAGGGTCGGACAAAGGCTCGGGTCATTCTTCAGAGAGACTGTTTCACACTCTGGAAAATTGCCTATGGGATCGGATGATCCGACGCGGTCAAGGTGAGCGTCGGACTTTTCCTCGGATCATTCTCCAGAGAGCTCGTTTTCTCGGGATGGAAAATATCCTTCAGGGTCGGATGATCCGACGTGGTAACTTTGGAGCGTCGGAGTAATGGTCGGATCAATGATTAGAGACGATGCCTTGGAATTCAAATCCAGCCTTCAGCACCAGATGATCCGACATGGTATTCAAATAGCGTCGGACTAATGTGTCGGACAAATGAAATAAGCAATTGGTTTGAAACTCAACGACTACCGTGGAGATGATAGTGGGGTCGGATGATCCGACGCCCTGGTCAAGATAGGGTCGGATTATCCAACGCCTACGCAGAAAAAGCAGTAACAGCTCAAAACAGCTAGTCCAAGTTGGAGGGCTCTATATATGGGTTCCCCCGGCCATTTTGGAGTTGCTGGAGTTCAGAGAGACCTTAGACACATTGAAGAACATCTCCAAGCCAATCAAAGAGCAAAGTGATCACATCCTTAGGTTTAGTGCTAGTTTAGCTCATGAGTGAGTGAGTGAGCAAGGTTGTGTGCCTTGTGCCTTGGTTCTAGAAGAGAACCACCACTTGTATTCGGTGTGCCGGCCCCTTTGAGTCTTGGTGGCTCGCCGGCAATGTCAACGACCCTCCGGGTTGGTGTGGAGAGGTGACGACAAGTTTTGTGCGGGGGACGTGGAGACCCCCATCCTTGGTGGAGAAGCTCCTTAGTGGAACCCGGGGCCAAGGTGACCGTGATCTTGTTCACGGAAGAGACTTGGTGGCCGAAAAGTAATACTCTTTGTGAGTGCTTCAACAACGTAGATGTAGATGTGCCTTTGTGGCTAACCGAACCATGGGATAAATCCTCGTGTCAAAGAGTTTGCTTTCTCTCATCCCTACTTTAAGCTTCCGCATTTACTTATTGCAATCTTGTGTGTCTTTACTTTCATAGAGTAGAATCTTGATTTGATTGGCTATAAGTTGCATAACTCTTTTGAAATGAGGGTTTTCACACTAGATGAACCTTAGTTGCATATCTAGATAGTATGACTTAGTTTATTTTATGTGTAAATAGTTGGAGCTTTAGGTTAAGATTTTTAGTTTGCCTAATTCACTCCCTCCTCCTCTTAGTCTACAAGCACCCGATTCCTTTCATATTGTCCTGAAGACTTGCAATCTCGTGACGCATTAGGGCACGTACAACGGGGGACTTTTCCCCATCTCCGTGATGGTTTTTTTTAGAAAACCCCCCATCTCAGTCGAGAGACGGGCTCCCCGTCGGAGAAAATTGGAATTCTGCCATGCTCAAAGGTGGGCTTCGGTGTTTTGCCATCCCGAAAATTGGTTTCAGCCGATTGCCATTATGAAACGGCGGCCAACCGGTAGAATGCCTTTTCGAGATTTCTCAATTCATCTGCTGATTTCTCCAACAGTAGACCACATGAAGGGACCATTTTACCCTTGTGCTCACAAGAAACAGAGACCTTATCCTTATCCATCCGTTCGAATCTCAGGTCAGGCTCGCTCTCATCCATTCACCTCACTCGTCCCTGGCTCCTAGTTCTTGCGGCTACATCCCAGGTGCGGCTACGTCCGCCGGGCCGTCACAAAGGACCCCTCTGCCGCCATCGAGCTCGACCTCTCCGCGCTCCCCAGCGGCGCCGACGCGTTCGAGAAGGCCGCGCGCTACTGCTACGGCTCCAACTTCGAGATCACCGCGCGCAACGCCGCCGCGCTCCGCTGCGCCGCGGCGTTCCTCGACATGCAGCACCGGGCCGACCTGGCGCGCCGAGTCGACGAGTTCCTCGCACAAGCCGCGCTCCGCGTGCTCCGAGGAGCTCCTCCCGACCTCCGAGGAGCTCGGCGTCGTGCGGCGTGCCACAGACGCTGTCGCGCTCCGGATCTGCAACGAGGCACTGTTCCCGACCAAGACGCCGCCGGGGTGGTGGACGACGGAGCTCGCGGCGCTCTCGCCAGCGTCTTTTGAAAAGGTGGTCACGGCGCTGCGGTGCCGCCGCGCGGACCCCAAGGTGCTTGGCAACGCGGCGAGCGCCTACGTGGAGTTCGCGCTGGCCGAGGTCCTCGTCGACCCCCGGGATAGGGAGGACCGGCGCGCGCTTGTGGAGTCCGTGGTGGGCGTGCTCCCTTCCACCACCGGCGCGCCCATCCCGGCGGCGCTCCTCTGCCGCCTCCTCCACGCCGCGGTCACCACCGAGGGCTCCGCCAGGACGTGCCGCGACTTGGAGCTCCACATCGCGGCGGTGCTGGAGCAGGCCACCGCGGGGGACCTGCTGGGCATCGCGCTCTACGACGCCAGAGAGCGCGTCAGGAACACCGACACCGTGCGGCGCGTCATCGCCGCCTTCGTGGAGAGGTATGCGGATGCATCGACGGAAAGTGGGCGGAGCCGGCGGCGGGCGTCGCTGTCCGGCGGCCGAGCTGCAGAGGTGGATTCGTGCGCGATGGAGAAGTTGGCCAGGACGGTGGACGAGCTGGTGGCGGAGCTTGCGACGGAGGAGTCGCTAGCGATCTCCAAGTTCGTGGGTGTGGCGGGGGCGGTGCCCAAGGAGGCGAGGGGGTCAAGTAATAGGAGTCGTTTTCTCATCTGAGAGGTCAAGGGTAAAATGGTCCGTTCATATAGTCTACTGTTGGAGAAATTAGCAGATGAATTGGAAAATCTCAAAAAGACATTCTATCGGTTGGCGACCGTTTCATAATGGTAATCGGCCGAAACCAATTTACGGGATGGCAAAACACTGAAGCCCAACTTTGAGGATGGCAGAATTCCAATTTTCTCACCCCGTCGTCTCACGAGGCGACGCCCCTGTCCCGTGCTCCAAGGCGGAGGAGACGACGCAGCTTCCGTTGTACGGCCTCGTCAACCAGAGCCGATGGCATGCTCGGATCCCGCACGGGCAGCAGCCGATGGCCATACTCGAGCAGTTTTGGGCGCACAGGAGTTTTCCGCGCCAAATCCATCTCCAACCCCCAAATCCATCTCCCCGCTCTGAGTTCCCCAATCCAGATCCATCTGCACCTCAATCCGGTCATCACTTCCCCCGTTCCGCTCATCCATCTGCAGCTCGCACCCTCCTCGTCTCCGATTTGGTGCGCCTGAGATGTCCAAGCGAGTTGCAACAAGGAAGAAGAAGGGATCCCCACCGTCTGTGGCAGTGGCGGCGGCAGTAGCGGTGCTGGCCGCAGCTTGGCACCGACGGCCCGCTCTCTCGGACTTGGCAGCGGCTCAGCAGCGCCAGCGACTCGCCCAACCACAGGTGGTGTCGGCATGGGCGCGGCGACGACACCATCCTCCATTGATGGATCTAGCGGAGGTGGCTTCCCCAGCTCTTCCCCAGCGGAGGTGGCTTCACCTTCTCCAGCTTGGTTTGATGTGGCCGGCAGTGATCCCTCTTCTCCAGGATCATGGTAATCACTCAAAACTCATAGATCACGGTGCACTTTTTCTTGTTATTATTACTCCACAATATTGTAAGCTGCTATTGTGTGCTCGATCATGTTTGATGTTGGTGTTGTGCTACGTAGTTAAAACTTCGATTCAGTTGGTTTCTTTTACTCTGCTGCTGAATGCTGATAGCTTTGTAACAAAGCATTTCTTAGCAGCCTTGTGTGCTGCAAAAACTAAATGAATCGATAATTGCATTCAGATAACAGATACATGAAGGATGGCAGAAAAAGCTCAAATGTAGTTGTTGCAACTTTGTTAAATTGCAATTGGAAGTGCCATTGTTATATAACTTTTGGTGTTCAGAGTTGACTGGTCAGAACTCTGAAACTCTGGCATTCACGGTAGCTGATTACTTTATGCAATCATGTTCAATCAGGCACTTCATGTACAATTGTGCATTGTGTACTCTTTTAGAAAATAAATGATGTGTACACCTTTACACCTAATGATTGAACTACTTTTTACAGCTATAGAAATCAGACCTTTTGATTTTTGTCACATTGTTTCTTCTGACTTAACATATTCATGTCATGTTTACACTGAATAAAAAATCAACATGGGACGGGCTGAACTCTGCATTACTTATCTGATTTGGGGCAGCATCTGCATTTATCCTTTAGGACCAAGCGTAGGAACCAAATTTACCTCTGCACCTCGGGCCCTAATTCATTGCATATTTGTCAAATAATTGAGGTGTTGAAATGTCCTATGCTCTTGGCCTGCCAGTTGTATGCTTGCTTATGATTTCTTATATGAAAATAGAAATACTATCTATGTTTCGTGCAGGGATAAAGATCCACGTCCATCTGGTGGATTCATGGGCTACTTCAGAAATCAGCCACACAACCTTCATATGGCTGGTGCACCTATTTACAACAGCTCTTTGAACAGACCATTGTCCAACAATGACAATGACAATGACAATGAAGTGGAAATTATTATTGATGTTTCTCAAAAATATTGTAATTCTGTTGCTCTTATTTGTGCTCCATATATTTCTATCAACTAGCCACGCAATGGTATACAAAAATTTATTCACAAGTTGATCCTACCTATTTGCAAAACATTAAATAGTTTTAGAGACAAACCCAGTCTGTGGGTTGTATCATCTGTCTGTATGGTGATTCGAGACGCTTAGAGATGGAACCCGTCTATGGGTTGTACATGCGCTTATGGAATCTTGCGCCCATGGAATCCTTTCAAATTATAAACAACCACGGCGGGCCTCGATATAGAGCTCTTCGACAAGAGAACTCACTGCTTTTAATGTTCGTATTGTTAATGCCCATTGGAACTCTGACGCGAATCCTCTGGAAGGCCGCTTTGGAATCCCACTGAGCAAATTTAATTGAGAACGTTAAGTTAATTGCGGTGTAGGGATCGAAGGACGAGCTATGGCGACATGTCATCGGCTAGAATTTTGAGGTGTGGTGCAAGCCAAAAATAGAACATTTTTTCCTGGGATGAAGCACCTGCCTTTTGGATCCAACAAAAAACTCAAATATTTTTCTCCTGCAATTTATTATCCCCCCTAACTAGGAGAGGACGTTGCTCAAATATAACGAAGTGTTCTCAAGGAACAATTGCTTTAGGCTAAGAAACTTTTTTGCTCAATCGCAGCTTCAAGATTTTTTATGAGACAAATCTTCAAAAAATTTAATGCAGTGATGTGCACAATGAAAAGAAGGCTTCAAAATCTTTCTGCAAAAAAAAACTACACATTAAGAATTTGTTCACAGAACTGTACTTTCTCCAATAAAAAAATGTTTACATTTTAGTTTGTTTTAAGTCAATTTTTATATATTTGACAATGAATACATAAAAGTTTATAGAGATTGATGGCACAACACTGGCGTTACTAGTAGATTATTTATTATGGAAAAGGTATTTCATAGTATATAACCCTTTATGTTTAAGATAATATATTATTTTGTAGACATTGATAGCCAAAGTGTGATTCAAAGATCACGATGAAATCCTAATATACTTATATTATTCTATATATTTTTGTGAAATTTATTTTCGTATATGTGAAAAATAGTTGCGCCATAGGATATATGTTCCTTAGAGTCCGTTTTCTATGTGATGCGAAGGAGCTCACTATGGGACGCAGGGGGTTTGCCTCTGGCACACGGCAAAGTCTTTGTCGTGTGTAACACACGGCAAAGAGCCCACGGCATCCAAGCATCGGTAAAGAGGCGCTTTGCCATGTGCACACGACAAAGACTTTGCCGTGTGCAAACCTCGGCACTTGGCCAAAAAAAAAGAGCATAACGGCGGCTAACGGATCCAGACACCTTTGCCCTGTGCCACGACGTCTGGCACACGGCAAATGGCACAACCTTTCTGTGTGCCCTAGCTTTTGCACACGGCAAAGGCCCAACCTTTGCCGTGTGCCCTGGCTTTTGCACACGGCAAAGGCTGGTCCAGCCATGCCTCCAATGGCCACTTTACTGTGTGTTTTGGTCTTTGCACACAACAAAGATTGAAAATTTTGCCTGTATTTTTATTTTCTCACGTATATGGTACCCAAATCAATTATGCAATATATATATACCAAAGTAATCATCGCACGCATTTCATATAGCACAATAAGCATTACAGGAAATTTATATAGTCAAGTACTGCACAAATGCAAATAAAGTCTGGTATCGTTCATCCACAACCACAAGTAGTTCATGAAATTGTCCATACATGTCAATACAATAAAGGTAGCATAGAGACACAAGTAAGAACAACTCAAGGGGCCGGCGGCGGCGGCGGCTGCGACCATGGGTGCTACTGCACGTACTGCTGTAGGTAAGCCACCCATTGAGGAGGTGGCCACATCGGAGGCTGAGACAGCGGGGGAGGCGATATATGCGGCGGGGGAGGTGATATGTCTGGATTGACTGGCCCATCATTGGATGCCGATTGATTCTGCACATAAGTGAAGATATTGCATTTGTTACACAAAATTTCAGTTAGAAACATTAGAACTAATCTGGTATGTTTATCCTAAGTTGCGAGCATGTATTCTATGACAAATGAAACTACAAGCATTATCCTAAGTTCAGAGTCGTAGTTGTTTGTATCCTAAGTCATTCAATGTGCTAAGTCAGTATGATAAATGAAAAATAGAAGATTGCTAAGTTTCTCACCGGAGTAAGCCGAACTGGCGGAGGTGGTACTGGAGTCGGAATCATTGCTGGCGGAGAAAGACCTATCGCCGAGCCCATAGTTTGCATGTAGCCAAGAGCCTGACCCAATGACTGGCACAAGTGGTCACGCTCGGCCTGCCACCTCGTCTCCTGGGCCTCCTGTCGTGCTTTGAAGTCTGCTTCCATCTAGGCCTGCAATATTTGATTCCAGGGTCAAAACAACACGTATGTTAAAATCAAGGAATGCAAGATGAAACATAAATAACCTTGAGTGCCGCTATCCGGATATCTATACTGTCTAGGCGTGAGCGTATGGCCGGGTTTGAGCTGGTGCTCCTAGCTCGAATCTGCAAGAGACTAGGAGTGGTGGCCGAATTGATTGTGCTGTCGGCTATATAGTAGCGGCCATGCTTCTTGCCTCCTCCCACCCTCCTGACGACTTCTGCATCAATGGGCGCCATGTACGGATCAAAATCCGGCCCATGGACCTCCCTTGCCATCGAGCTGTAGTCATTGAGGCGGTTGTGGACATTGTGGTTGTTGTACGCATCGGGCGGGTCCTCCGGGTTGTAGGTGACATCGGACGTCGCCTTCCCCTTATGGGCCAAAGTGTACGCCTGGAGCTGGGATAAAGGCTGGCCACCATGTGCCGCCGACTGCGAAAAAAAGCGGGATGATTAGAAATTTAGCAGAATTGTAAGCTACAATTAAGTAATAAATTCATGTACCCATCTAGCCAAATACTCGCCGAGGTGACGGTTGCCTTGATGGTGTGGTGCACCTGGCATCCTCAAACGCTGCTCCTGGGCAGCTTCGTGGGCCTCCACCCAAGCTTGCGAGCACCACTGGTCCACTATCATTTCCCAGCACTGATAATTTTCGACTAACCACCACGGAGGCACCTGCGCATCATCAAGTATATGGCAAATAAAAAGATCGAATGGAGTGTACTTCATCTAAGGAGAAGTCAGTATTAATAATGTTGCACACTTACCCGCACGTATTGTTCCCGAGTGAGCCTAATGTTTCTCGCTTCCGGTTTGCCGACCTTCACTTTTTCGATGCAAGACTTGTAGTCCACGACGGCCTGAACGCGCGCCTCGTAAAGCATATCTGCCACCATCTTGTAACAGGCTGTGTTAGCCACCATCATCGCCATGGGCAGCGTTCCCTACTCGCATCTGTAGAAGTCCTGCACATAAACACGAACAAAGAATTATTTCAAAAATGTTATATGAATGTGAAATATTGAGAAATATAGTGCCAGGAAGCCTTACCCATAGTTCGTTCAGCACCCGCTGCGTCTTGTTTGGAAATAGCCTGCCTTCCCGATCGGGTACATCATTGGCGGCAATGTAGTGGTCCCACAACGATGCCGGCTGAAACTGCCTCCATGCAGCCAGGGTAGTGCAGCTTGCAGAGCAACCCCAGGATGTCATTGGGTATGTGTTTGTGAGCACCTGAAACAGTGATCACAAAGTTCCTGCCAAATGGGTGCCCGCCGTTTGGCACACGGCAAACGTGCTGACACATGGCATACAACGCATTTCCGGTAGTGGCTGGAGGAGCCACATTATTTTGCGGCTCCATTAGCTTCCACTGATGTTGTACAGAAATGGCTCTATCTCTGAGTGGAACTTGACATGAAGCCGGCGTAGTTTTGTATTTGAGCGTTTGGTAGAGCTTCCCTTGAAGCTGGCGGTGGAGCAGTTGAGGAAGCCGCGCGCCAAACGGGCTGTTAATCTCAATTCTCAAACGGTTTTCACACAGAAACAGATGCATGCCAGCCATACCCATACATTATATTCCAGTGTGCAGTGTGTCCACAGTTTCAAGTCACAAGGCAATAGTACCCTAGCTTAGGCTGCTGTGTAGTCAAAACTATACACGTACCCCATTCTAAATATATTTATAGTCCCATTCTAAATATATTTATGCTCAACTCTCAGGTGGACTCAACCCATTCTAAATATATATATAGGCCCCGAACCAAATACATGCTTAGTACCCCAAAGCTGCTTTTGCGGTCGACCGTGAGCAGCGCTCGCCGCTGTCGACCGCATGTGGGTGGGTCACGCAGGCTCCAATATCTATTCGGCACCTCTTTCCTCCAAGGACGCAGATTCAATTACCCACCTCCTTCCTCCTATTTTTCCCTCCCGTTCCCCTTCCCATTCCTCCCTTCTACTTTCTTCAAGTAGATCCACTGCAGCACGAGGGTCGCAGGCCGGCGTAGCGCAGCTCATGGGGAGCGGGGCGGGATGTCGTCTTCGGCCAGGGAGCGGTGGAGCTCTGCACGCTTTAGCTCCTACGAGGAAACGAAGGTGGCTGCAGCGAGTAAGCGGCTGTTAACCTCCACGTAGCACCAGTGAGAAACTCCAGCGAGCTCCGAGCGGTGGACCTTCGTGGGGAAGTCCAGCGAGCTCTAGGCGGCTCTAGGTTCCGACGAGCCCGGCCACATCAGCTCTATGGCGAGCGGTGCTCCATTTTTTCTTTTTTTCTTTCCTTTTTCCTTTTTTTTCTTGTTTCAAGCAAATAAATTTGTAATTTTTTTGTAGCCATAATTTTTCTATCAATTTTTTCACATGTCGATATTTTTCTGCACAACTTTTTTCAGTAGCTCAAGTATAATTCTGAAAAGTTGTTACATATTAAAGTTTGTACTATACAAAAATTTTCACGGATAATTTTTTAGCTTTTTTCAATAGTTTGAAAATATTTTTTCTTCACATATTGAAAAAAGTTACTTTATTTTTTCTATCAAAGACTTTTTCTGTGAAAATTTTCTTTTGATGATCTTTTTGCTGCACAAACTTTTTCAATACCTTAATTTTGACCATCGAATAGTGTTGTTAGCTGGTTACTGAAAACAGAATATATGGGAACCGTGTGGATTTGCTAAAAGTGGAAAAAACGGGGCTGTCCAAAAATCGATCGTATGGACGGAAACAAATGGGTGACCGTAAATTAGAAAACTCCGCTTAGTACTAGCTTGCGCAACTGGAATCGCGCATGTTTCCAACGCACAGAGATAGGACTGATTAAAAAACATTTCGGACACGGTAATTGAACCATCTACCGAAAATAACCATTTCTGTGAATTTGCAGAACAACACATCCTCTCACACCGATACAATTCCGGTAAACAATTTTCGGACCTCACCAATAAACACGATATATCAGAAATTTCGGATCAAATTCAAAAAAAATAAAAAAATTTGGCAAGATTTTGTTTGAAACTATATCTATGGCATCATACATCACAAGTGCACATAACAATACAGAAATAATGTAAGATATCACAAGATATTCCACCTGTAGTAAACAGCATAATCTGAACAAATCTTACACTAGAATCTGACATATGAACAATCTTGGACCAGTTTGGTATGGGAATTGGGCCACTTTTAGACTTTGGTGCGAACTATAGATGGGCCGGCCAGTGGGAAAGGCCATTTTGGTCCGGTTTGCTGTGAGAATCCGAATTTGGCTGAAAAATTTTAACCAGTATGTGAGCGAAATTTCGGATTTCTTGCCGAAATATCACCGAAATTGTGAACCTACACTCCCATCCTACATAGTCCCCGAACCAAATATGCTAGCCTGCGCAACTGGAATCACGCAGGTTGCCAACGCACATAGATACGCACACAGTACATGACTCTCACAAACAGATCGACAACCACCTATTCTGAACGCACTGCACCCATACTCTTGCGAGCATCTCAGAGTGTCGAAGCTAATAAATATTGACATACACATCATCACCTGCCATGAAAGAATGGAATCGTTTATTTTTTCTGAAATAAATCTGAATAATATGAACATATGTCCATGTTTGATAAACCTTAAGCTACACTGCAATAGTGTGGTGATTCCACTGAAGGATGCTGGAATAACTTCTCACTTGTGGACTGTGGTTGCAACACAGCTAAAGACCCGGTTTATATTTTCTTATTGAATGCTGCGTACCCATGATAACGAGGATTTTTGCAAGAGTACACTATGTTAGTTCTATCATCGTAGGCTCTTAGCTAGAAAATGACAAGTTCATCTTGGGATAGAATTCCCAGGGACTTGTACTTTGTTTGTAATGATTTAATATGTTATTAGAGTTATCAATAAAAAAATCATTTCCAACAAATAAATTTTTTGGCACTTCACCGATTTAATTGAAATAAAAAAATCACGGAATCCAAGAAGCATTTACAATTTGAAATAAAATTAACACTAAACTAGGTTCGTGCCCGTGCGTTGCTACGGGCAACAAAAGGATTTATAGCACAAGATAAAATAACTTTATTAAATATCTCATGTGTTTATCAAAGTAACCAGGTCAAACTATTACGCTACGGGTTCACAACTAAGATAGATCAACAAACATCATACACCCAAATCAGTAAAAATTATTGCTTCAAAAATAACATGAGAAGAATTTGCAGGTCACCCTTTGCCAAAACAGATAGATTGCAGCATCTACAAGTTCACTGCTAATGGTCTTTATAAACAAAAGGATTTGCTTGTTAATCCCTTTAGTAACAGTTTGAAAATTCTTTCACATTTTTTCAACCAGTTGATCATATGGCAATAGAATAGTAAATCTCTGTACTTTAAGCTCCCGTGGAGCAAAACTTGCATATAGGATGGCAAGACGCACAACAGAGTAGGGAAATGAGAACAGAGCTAACAGACTCTAAAATCTTTATTTCTCTGAACATGCACTGTATCCTATTGTATCCAGAGTTTAGATTTGGGATAGTACATTGCCAAGTTATTCAGATACAACAAATTAACTCGATTGGGAGCCAAACATCCTTCCCATATCAAAAAAAAAAAAAAACTCACCACAATCATGAGCCCATAAAATCCGAGCACCAAACGAACAACATTAGCAGTTGAAAGGTTCCTAAGATATAGATGCATGCATACTTCCTAAGATATGGATGCATCCATACGCATCATGATACACTACACTAATAACCAATGGAGGCAATTAAAAGACTTGATTGCAGAGCATCTAAGACTATAATCTGCCACCAGAAAGAATGTAGAGTGGCTTTAAGATAGCACTGTACCAGTTTTAAACAGTATTATGGGCAGTTCGGTTTTATTTAATTCCACCAAAACTGAACCAAGAGCACAAGGCGTACCTGGAGGCGTTGAGGCATCGAGAAAGCACTGAAACTCTAGGAGGTCTAGCTGTTGTCCTTCTATTTTGCTGTCTTCTGTATATACAAAGGTTTGGAGATACCCATTGAGTGGCCTACTGTATCGACAATCAAGATAATGCATCTACCGCATTAAAACTTGAAAACCAATCTTGCGTTTTGAATAGCCAAAATCTGCTGACAAGATATGATTGTGCTTACCTACTGAGATTGTTGTTTGGTGCAAGCTCCTACTACCTTGGATAGTTTATTTGTAATGATTTCCAACAATCTGCAGTAAGAACCTGACTTCAAAATTTTCTGCAGGAATAAAATGAAAGCAGTTAAAGAAACTGAGCATGTTTGTTTCGTACATTTGGCTACAAATAACCATGAGTGCATAATTTAATTAGTTTGTTTTAAATCCATATCCAGACTGATGGGCATGGTCCAAGGGAATAACTTACAGTAGTAGTTCCTCCAATATTTGCTTGTGATGTGATTTCTGAAACCATCCCAAGAACTGCAAATGCCATAGACAAGTCATATGAAGCCAAGATTTTCACCAGTGGTAACATGCCACAAATAGAAACACATCTCCCTGTGTTTGTTTGAGCAAAGAATCTATAATTGCTCTAAGCCTTCAATATGAAAAATACTCCTGATGAACCTAGAAATTAACACATCTAACTTACAGAATGCTATTGCTACTTATAGTACAACTCGAGGTGCTTGTGTCTCAAGCAATAATATGAAGAATCACATCTGAAAATATTCAATGTACCTAGCAGCATTAATATTAAATAATTATGTAATAACCAAAGGACTTTGTGATGCTCACTGATGTCCTAATCTTTAGTGTAGAATCAATTTCTCTCCACTGGACCTGTCCAGGTTGTTTTGGCCACTATGGCCAGCAGTTTCGGCCATTGAGGCTATGTAATTACTTCTACAAATAATTTGCAAATAAGGAGGCAATGCAATCTGTAGAGGCTGCTTCAGCAGCGCCAAACCACTGTGTTTCCTGTGTTACTGATAGTTGGGTGCTATCAATTAGGCATCATGCATCTTCTTTGCACGTCTAAGAATTGCAAATATTTCCCACGTCTAAGAATTGTACAAAACATGATGGAATGCATCATGCATCTGATTCAGAAAGCCTGGGATGAGTTTATTTTTTTAAAGCATCAAGACATCAGAGAGCCATCATGTTTAGTTTCAAAGAGTGTTTCAACAAATTCAGTTTAGTTTAGGCAGTGAAATCCTAGGTCCAGATAGATCCACTTACGATATTTCTGTTGGCTCGATTTGTAACGCCTCTTTTGAAATAAGCAAGAGCCTTGGAAGAAAGCTGAAAAGCAAAACACGCAAAGAATCAGACTAATCAGCTGTAAAGTTATAGTAAACTTATATGCATGAACAAGACTAATGCAAGAGCAAGAGTCGCAAGACCAAAATAGATGGTGCGAACCTCGGTCATGGCACTCTTCCTCGACAAGCGCCAGGTAAACCCACTCTCCCGCACCCACTTGCCATTGCCAAGCAAGACGATGGCTCGTGGTGGAGGCGGCAAGGAACGTGAGGGCTAGGGCGTCGCGGAGGAGGTCGGCGGCGATCCAGTTGCCCGGCGGGGGACGGACATGGTTTTAAATAGCGGGTTAAAGGGTTTAGCGGCTGGACTCAAAAAATAGCTAATAGCAGGCTAAATGAGGCTATAGCGGGCTATAGCGGCTAAAATACACACAAGTTCAAATAGCGGAACCATGTCTCAAATAGCTATAGCGGGTCATAACGGAAGCTATAGCGAGATATTTAAAACCTTGGGGACGGAGCCGACGGCCTCGGAGACCGACAGCCGGGGAAGCGGCGGGCCGCGGATCACGAGATCACGTCAGACGGAGCCCGCGGCAGGCGGTGCCCGATGGCGCGGGAACACAGGACCAGCCGGCCAGCGGTGCCCACGGGAACACAGCACTGCCCGGCAGGGGACGGAGCTGGCGGCCGTAGAGACCGACAGCCGGGGAAGGGGCTTAGAATCACGGCAGCTGCAGCCCGAGGCCGTCCGACACTGACGAGGCCGGCGGGGGAGATCGAGGTTGGGGTCTCTCCACGGCGGCAGGGATGTAGCAGATCCGGATCACGCAGGCGACGGGGAAAAAGGAAAGGTGCGAAAATCACGGCAGCTGGACCCAGGGTCGCACGCGGATCACAACAGAAGGCACGCGCGGGATGCGTTTTCGAAATCGGGATTGACCCAGGGTCGCACGCGGTCCCGAGATCAAACGTTCCATGATGCATTCCATCATAAGAGGCGGCTTGGAGGCTGAACGAAAGAGGGAGCGTGCGGGTCGCACCAACGAGACGGACGACGGAAGCGGCCGTCCCGCTTATATAATTTTTATTTATAGTAGCAGAGAAGAGAAGAGAAGAGAAGAGATATTCAAAATAAAAAAGAATCCATCCAACTAGTTATCTACCTCTGTCCTCCTCCCCTCGAACCAGCGCAACGTGAATCAGCTCTCGCTTTAATCTCGTCCATTCATATAGGCATTGCACACATTTGAAATAATGGACGGTGTCAAAGAAAAAACTTCCAAAAGATGTATATGACCTCCGTTGATTTGATATAATTTAGGAAAATGGTTTGGTGCGGATTTAGAGCATCTCCAAGAGTTTTTGTATCTATGACTAGCTAAAATCCTAATTTAGCTATTATGTAAAATAAAATAGCTAGCAAAACAATGATGAAATCCAACAGCTTCTCTAAATCTAACCACCATCACAGCCTCTCTTCCTCCTCTGCCTCTCAACGCTAGGGTCAAAATAGGCCGGTCGCCAATTTGACCGGCCGATTCCTCGCCGGCGGCGAGGTTCCGGCGAGCATCTTCGGCGTGAGGGGAACCCATTCTAGGATCCACTGGCAAGCATCCCTGAGCTCCAGAACATGATCGTCAGCCTCTGCTCCTGTGCCTAGACGGAGGCACCCTGCCTTTCACGCCTTCGTCGCCCTTTGTCCTACTGCACCTCCCATTCGCCTACCTCACGAGCATCGTGCTCCTCCAGCTCTGGCTAGCACCACATGCACTGGCGGGCGGGGACGAGCAGCGCCGGCGGGAGCAAGGGCGCGCTGGAGAGTCCGAGCAGTACCAGCGGGCGGGGGCGAGCAGCGCCGGCCGGAGGGGGCGAGCAGCACTAGCGGCCAAGGGCAAGCAGCGCCGGCGGGATGGGCCGAGCAGCGCACCGGCGGTAGGGGGCGAGCAGTGCCGGCGGGAGGGGACGAGAGTACCGCTTTGGACCGGAGGGATGGGATGGCTAGTGCGTGGCGCTAGGCAAAGATGCAATGCGGTGCCTGGAGGATACAAAACCGAGATAGAAGACGGCTCGGATGGCACGTCTGTTGGAAGCGATTTTTTGTCTTGTTTTTGTTTTTTTAGCTAAGTTATCCAAGATACAAGAGCCCTTGGAGATGCTCACATCCCATTGGCATTGGCAGCTTGGGTAACGGCCCGGTCTCATTTGTGTGCATCCATCATCCCAACCAGAGGAAGGGGCCGGCCCATGAAATGGGGAACTTACTCCAGATCCAGGCTCAGATATGGCCACTTCTTCTCTAGTGTTCTTGTCGCGAATTTCTTATAGAGCGCTCGTGCGCCGGTACTCATTGCAGTGAACGGTGGCCACGTGGATACTGCTTTCCAATTTCCGTTTCGTATTCAGCCCGCATCAGCTCTTTCTCACATACCGCTTTGCATTCCAGACACATTTTTTTATTCCTTTCCCATTTCCTCTTCCTTTGGCCTCGAGGTGTAGGCAAAGGGGATCGCCAGATTCGAGGGATTCGAGGGTGGATCATTGCCGGAGATGAAGAGCGCAGCTGTGTTGATCTCGCCGTCGCGTGCCACGCTTGCCGTGCGATTCATCTGCTCCAAGGAGTACGCACGAGAAGAGGGCGGAAGCTGTGATGAGCTTTCCGCCACGCTCTCCACCGCGCCTCTGGTCCCCTACCGCTCCTCCGCTTCACCGTGCCTCTGCTTCGTCGCGTCGAGCTCCATCGCACCTCCAATCACTTGCACCCATTTCACCATGCCGAGCACCGCCGCGGCTTTCGGTCCCCTACATCGAAGGGAATCCACGCCAAGCTCACCGCACACCATCGTGGATCGAAGGGGATCGGCGACGAGAGGGTCACAATCGCCTGGATCTGCTGCATTTTTGTTGGACGGGCCCTATTTTTTGGGGATCTATCATCCTGCTTGTCGATGCTCGTCGCTGGTTTTTTCAATTTCAGGTGAGCTGCATCACGCCCATCCCTACCTGCCCCTCGAATCCATGGCATGTTCCTTCGGCATAGCACCACGGCAACATGCTGCTATGGAAGCACTTGCACACATGGTCCTCGTAGGATTTTTGTTTTTTAGATTTTTTCTAGATGCATCCAATTTTTTATATTTGTTTTTCATCTCATATCATGAGCTACCTGCAGAAGACTAGCTTTAGCAGGTAAACTTTGATCACAACATTATAAGCTTTCAGGCTTTGAAAATATCGTCACAGAGATAGAATTTCAGCACACCATTATCTATTTTGTGCAAACTGAAATTCTTATCGGGCATATGAGCACCGGGAGCCAGTGGCGGCAAATGCATACAATTTTTGTGTGTTTCTGTCTCAAGAGGACTCATATCTCAGAACTACTTTGGGTTGCATAAAGTTTTGTATACATCAATCAATTTTTTCGTTATATTGTATTGTAAATCCTTATGCATAGAAGTTGAGACTCAAGGATATATAGAATTGTCAATCATGCAGTTACAAATCTTTTAACTAATTGTAAAGTTTTGTGCACTTTGGTTCATAAGTATTTGGAAATTCTAATGTCAAGTTTTTAACTATGTTCATTTAAAAACTAGAGATTCTATAAAGTTTTGTTTATAGCACTCAAAAGTTTTCTCATGTCCTTTTATGTGTAGTGCTTTGTTAAGAACATGAAAATTGAGTATATAGATCTTTTTTCAAACATGCAGTTTAAATTTTTGGACTACAAAAAAAATATTTGTGCATGTGGTTCATAAGTTTTTGCAAATATGAATATGAACATTTTCAATATGGATATTCAAACTTTAGGGACAAAGTTCCCCATGTAGGATTCAAAAGTTTTTCAATTTGTGTTGAGGAGTACGCTGTTCATAGCTTGAGAGTTAAAGACATATAACTTTTTCATATAAAAATTATGCATGTGCTTCATAAGTTTTTCAAAAAGGATCAGCAAACTTAGACATTAGAGAAAAGCTCCTGATTTCAGTTTTTTTTTGCAGGGACATCTTTCCTGTGCATCAGCAAACTTTATTATATGATCGAGGTACTCCTACTGAATTTGCATAGTTTCCCAACACGTCTGCCCTAATACTAGGTGTTATTGAATACTTGAGATGTATTCGTCATATGGAACTGCATGGAAGACAAAGCTAACTTGCTCTGACAATGCGATGAATTTCATAGTTACTACATTCATAGTTGAAAAAACTAGGAATTTAAGGAAATTATACAAATGTATTCTCCTCATTCTCAGTGTGATTCTTTATCATAGTTGAGTAAATTCTATGGAGGTGAATTGGGTTGAGGCACATGAAAGTTTTTGCAGTAGTGTGTGAAATTAACTTTTCACCATTTGAACTTCAATTATAGTTTAACAATATGTTACAACCTACACTAAAAATTAGTTCTAAATCATGTTTCTATGCTCTACCAAAACTCATGCTACATAAGAGGCCTGACTCGTGAAAACATTAAATAGAGCAAAGTTACTTTTCTAAGGAACGAATCATCATAATTCAAGGATTGAAATAGGCAATCCATGATCCATTTAATTTATTTTTTCCACTATGACATATGACCATGAAATTTAATTTTCATTGCAAACTGTTCGTTCCATTATCAACATATTGCAGACTGTTTTGAATATTATGCCTAAAGACGCCCCTAGAAAAAGACATGAATATGATTTGTAGTCATACCAACTTAGAGTTGTGAATTGACAGGGTCAAAGTTTTATCTCACTAGCTTAATATATTCATTACTTCCAGACTGAATAATCCGAAATTCTTTGTTGAAAGTTTCTATACATGATTTAAAAGTACTGAGTATCTGCATTTAATGTTTTCAAGTAATGGGTTCAAAGTTTTAGTATGTGCCTTTAGAGGTTGAGACAAATAAAGTTTTTTAATATGAACTTTCGTATCTAGTACTATAAATTTCTTATCTAGTAGGACCATAAACTTTGTGTCTAGGACTACAAATTTTTAATTGCGCTTGTAGAAAGTTCTTCAATTCAGTGTACAAAGTATTGGACTTGAGAATACAAACTTTGAAAATAGGCTAGTAAAAAGTTCTTGAATTTGAAGTGTAATGTTTGAACTGAATTTTTGGATTTGGGAGTAGAAAGTTGAAAGTGGGCTACTTACAAGCTTATGAATTTAAAATGCAAGGTTTTGGAGTTCTACTTGTCAAAAATACTTTGTCAAGTGTTCCTAAATCAACTATAACATTAGGTGCATGCTACTTCAATTCACCTGCAACTAAAGCAATTTCTTTAAATCTGTCATTGCTTTTCTTGCATTTTCCTAGTGGAATACATGTTTAGCTATCTCAATGAATTATGTACAATACTGTTGTCCTCATTCTGCCACTGCATGAAAATATAATAGAGAATGACTATCCCTAAAATTCTTCAGTTTATATCTATAATTTTAATGCTAGACCAAAGTTCTATATTTATAATTTGCAAGTTTGCAACATTCTAGTAGAAAGGTTTTTATTTGGAATATTAGAGTTTAGATACATAAAATATTCTGTATATTGGTTAAAATCTTTATATATAAGAGTAAAAAGTTTATAAAAGGCTAGTACAAAGTCGCCAACTTTAGAATGCAAAGTTTTTAGTTAAAAGGTTTTTAATTTTTGAGCATAAAGTTATGTATCTAGGGGTAAATTTTTTGAATATGTGCCAACACAAATTCTATGAATACTATTATTTTTTAAGATACTACCTTGCTGTGCCTAGTACTTTCCATCAGAAAATAAACTAGTGCCTTTTGAGTTGCTGGTATTTTTGGCAATTTGCACAGTAGGATCTTTTGTTTCGACTAAACAATGGTGAATTCATTTTGTGAGTTGTGATCATGATGTGTCCACATTAACAAGAAGCTTACCAAACTCCTATTTTGTACAGGTGAGATCAAGACTCATTGATAGCTCTGAAACAGGACTTTGGAGCACAACACTTCGCAAGTTTGTGTTGGTGCTAAAACTCTTCAGTGTATACCTATAATTTGAATGCTAGACCAAAGTTCTATATTTGTAATTTGGAAGTTTGCAACATTCTAGTAGAAAGGTTTTGGTCTGGACTATGAGAGTTTAGATATAGAAAATTTTATATACATGTTCAAAGTTATAGATATAAGTGTAAAAAGTTTATAATAGTCTAGTACAAAGTTTCTAGCATCAGAATGCAAAGTTTTGTGGTTGAAAAGAGCCTGACTTTGGAGCATAAAGTTCTATTTCTACGAGTATTATGTTGGTATAAAATTAACAGATATTAATGTCTGATTTAAAGTTTTGGATCTAGGAGTATTAAGTTTGAAATGTGACAAAGTTTGCAAAGTTTAGGATTACAAAGCTCGGAGCTAGATGTACAAAGCTTATAATATGCTAGTAGAAAGTTTCTAAACATGGCATGCAAAGTTTAAAAGTACAAGGTTTTGATTTTTTTTAAGTACCATGTTTGAAATGTGCTAGTAAGAAAATTTTGAATCTTGAGTGCAAAATTCAGGGGTTTTTTCTAAAAAAAAATTTACTAGTTTTTGGAATGCAATTATTTTGACATGCAACTTTGAAATATGAAGATGTGTAAAGTTTTGTAAATATATTTTAAATGATTTTCACTTCCAATTACAAACATTTTAGAATGTTACTTGAAAGTTTGATATGTACAAAACTTTAAAATATATGATCTGCAAGTTTTGGGAGCATAAAATTTAACATGTGACTTTGAATGCCGGATTGTTAGAAGTTTTAAATGTGTTATTTAAAATATTTTCAACTCTAGGTCTAAAGATTTTTAATATGTGAATTCGAAGGCTAGATGTGATTTGTTTTTCTTCACCCCAAAGCATTTATATAGTTTGCTTTTGCACCTTTTTTTAAAATACTTTCATTTGTATATTTCTATGTCTATACACATATATAAAGTGTCACTACAACAATTCTGGATTTTGCGAGGCACTTGAAAAAGGCCTCTGAGGCATACACAAAAAGAAAATGCCTCTGTTAATGCCCAGCATTAACAGAGGCGTTCGTTTCGTATTAACTGAGGCGTTCTTATGTCCGCCTCAGTTAATCAATTAACAGAGGCGTTTGTTTCCTATTAACAGAGGCGTTCTTATGTCCGCCTCAGTTAATCGATTAACCGAGGCGTTTACGCTATAAAGCCTGCCTCAGAAAAAATAGGCCCAGCCCGTTGGCCCAGAAAGCCCGATTGCAAGCGCGCGCACACACACACACATATATATATATATACACACACAGATAGGGTTAGGGTTTGGTCTAATTTCTCTCTCTCCCTCTCCCTCTCCCTCTCCCTCAGCCGCCGCCGCCCCCATCAAGGCGCCTCCTCCGCTCGCGACGCCGCGCACCAGGCCGCGGCGATGATGGGAGGATGGGCGGCGCTGGTGCTGGATCAGCGCATGCCGGCGGACAGCAAGGCCCCCCTCTTTGGCTTCGGGCCAGGCGAGTGCTTCCTTGGCGAGGGCGACCTCGTCAACACAGCGCCGGCGCACGACGACAACGATGTGGGCGGCATCGAGGAGCTGGAGCGCCGCATGTGGCGCGACCGCCTGCGCCTCAGGCGCCTCAAGGAGCAGCAGGGCAGCAAGGAGGCGGCGCCGCGGCCCCGGCAATCACAGGAGCAAGCGCGCCGCAAGAAGATGTCGCGGCGGCGGTGGAGGCGGCCGGATCCGCGGCCGACAGCAGCACGGCGAGCGACGAGACGGCCGGATCTGCGGCCGGCGGCGAGCGGCGAGATGGCCGGATCTGCGGCCGCCGCCGGCGCGGCGAGCGGCGGGGCGGCCAGATCCGCGGCGGCCCGACCCGGCGGCGGCGCGGCGGCGCGGCGAGCGGCGAGCGGCGGCGTCGCGGCAGGCGGCCATCGGCAGCGGCGCGGCAGATGGGCTCAACCGGGCCCATGATGGGCTCGGCGGGCCTGTCGCCTTTTTTATTTTTTTTATTTGATTAACAGAGGCGTGCACAAGAACGCCTCCGAAAATGGTCCATTTACAGTGACTATAGCTCTGAGGCATTTCCGAAAAACGCCTTCGAAAATCGAAAATGCACGCCTCCGAAAATAATAATTGTAGTGGTTGTGTTTGTGATTCTAATGTGTTTTTTCTAATCACTTCTCCTTATTATGAAGTGCAGCAGTAAAATAAAACTAGAGAGTTTCAAAACTATATTGAAGAACATGATGAAGAATCAAACAGATATTGTGAAGTCGTATAGTTTTTGGTAGCATTCTTGAATATAATTGTTTTGAAGCACCATGTGTGTGTCTTTCTGGCTAAGCAAAGCGGATCCATGTGAGCACAAGGACAATAAACCTTTTGATTATTTCTTCAAAATTACAGTTGTCATCTTGATGGTTCAAGCAATGAACACTCGTAATGGCTCAAGTTTCAACCTGAACCCCTTTCACTATTCACCAAAATACTGTTGTCAAAATTTTGATATTCTCTATCCACGGTTCACAATTATTGTTACAATTATAAAATTGTTTAATTAGAAGTACAATATTTTGAAATATGTTGGTCTTAAGTTTCTAAATTTATAAGCTAAATATTTGAAACTATGAAGTTCTGGAGTGGGGAGCATAGAGTTTACAATGTTATAGTTGAAAGTACCACAACTACGGAGTGTAAATTTTTTGAATTATAAATTTAATTTATCTAGAGTATAAAGTTTTCAAAATATATTGGTGTGAAGTTAAGAATGACCGCATAAAAGCATGCTAAGAAGTAATAATTGAGTAACACAGAAAGAAACATACATTTGAAGCTTGCTTTCATATGCATGTGAAACCCTCCGCCCATTCACTCACCCACACACCCGCAGTCCCGAAAAAAAAGAGTATAAAGCTGAGTAGAATTAATTAATTAGCGATGCTAGGGTGTAAGCAAGTCAAATACGTATTGGCTACTACAACTACTACTACACATGCGCTGCTTCCTAGTTGCAATGCTCGTTCGCCGGAATGCTGTTGTGGCGCACGATCGCCATATAACGGCCCCCTTCTTGTCGAGGTTCAGTATACGTGATGGAACTCGAAAATCCGTTTTCAATGCTTTCATTTACAATTTTTTTTGAAAGCCTTTCATTTACAATTCTATCTATGATTGTCAACACAAGTCTATGAACCTGTTGATTTTCGAAAAGAAGAGATTATATTCATGACTGAGAACTTGGTCGGTTTTAATTAAGGGTTGAATCATGGTTTGTGGTGAAGCACTAAGGCGCCAACATGCCGGTCACGAACATGATCCGACCGACCGACGCCCTCTCATGCCCGCCACTACGCACCACCGTCCACCCGCAATGGTCAATCCGCCATTTCTTTTAAGCCCAGGATGATCTCAAGCAGCTCACCGTACCAAGCGAGGTCCGAGGTCGTCCATCACATACTCCCAGCTCCCGTAGCCGTCCGGCCATGCAGTCCGGCGAGCAGGCGCCCGAGCCCGAGCCCGCCGCCGTGAGGGAAGCAGCAGCACCCCCGGTGGTAGTGGCGCCAGAGCCTACTGCCCTTGTCGGCGACGAGGCAGCCGAAGCGGCGGCGGGGGAGGCGCCACGCGTTCATGAAGCAGAGGCCTCCTCGCCGGTGGATGGAGGCGCCGGCGGTAATAAGAGCCCGAGCCCGGCCCCGGTGTCGCCGTCCGCGGTGAAGGAGCGGCAGATCCCCGTGGACCCGGCATCGCTGCGCCGCCTGGGCATGGTGGCGGACGAGGACTCGCCGCTCTCGGCGCCGTCCGTGCTCACGGAGGTGGTGGTGCGGTCGTCCCCGCTCCTGCCGCCGCTCCGCTGCCCCACGTTCGTCGGCGCCAGCCTACCGTGCTCCGCCACCTCCTCACCGGTGCGCGGCGCCGGCGGCGCCAAGTGGGAGCTGGAGCCGCAGCAGCCCGCTGCCGCCCACAGCCCGACCTCCGCGCTGCGCTCCCTCGCGCGGCAGCACTCCGCCGCGCTCGCCAGGCTCGTCGCCGCCGCGCCGTCCACGCTGTCGAGGTCCGCGTCGCGCGCCGAGGGGAGGACCATGGCACGGCACGACGACGTGGAGCCCGGAACGCCGGAGAAGCTGCTCGCCGACGAGGACGGCTTCACGTGCGGCGCGCTGTGCATGTTCATCCCCGGCTTCTCCAGGAAGAAGCAGCCCGCCTTCGCCGCCGCCACCGCCGGCAGGGCCGTGTCGGGCATGCAGAGGCAACCGTCGGGCTTGCGGCCTCGCCGCAGCAGCGCGTCACGGGTGGCGTCACTGGAGCGGTTCGAGTGCGGGTCGTGGAGCCCTCCTCCTCCGCCGCCGCCGCCGCCCGCGGCCGCGCGGCACGACGCGGCCGAGTGCCTCGCGACGGAGGTGGCCAAGACAAGCTGCGCCAACGCGGACGACGACGCGGAGGCGCCTGTCAAGATGGCGTTTGTGTTCGACGGCGAGCCCCCCGCGGCAACGAGGGGGATACTGAAGAACTCGGCGTCGTCGCGGCTGGAGTCGGCCAGGCCCTCAACGTCGTCGCAGCGACACGTGAGGTTCTCGACAGCGGTGGCGGCGGACGCTGCTGCGTCGGCGTCGTGCCCGACGTCGCCGTGCATCACGCCGCGCTTGGCGAGGGCCAGGGCGGAGTTCAACGCGTTCCCGGAGGCGCAGAGGGCGTAGCTGCCGCCTGCCGGAGCGTTTCGTCTCGGTGGATGCATGGAGCGTTTCCCCTGCTTCAATTTCGTTTCTCTTCCCCTGTGCAGGGGATTAAAATGTGTACAGCGAGCGAATGAACTTGTTATCTGAACCGGGAACCGATTAATCGGATAAGATGATATAAGAACAAACATTTAAAACTCGATTATTTTGTTAGAGTGGTCTGCATATGCTTGTTTGAATGTATCCTTTATACTTAAAATTACACTCAATTAATTTGCAGATCCAATGCGTGGATGATTAATAAACTTGCATTGCCCCCAGCTAGCTTTTTGTTTTGCTTCTACTGACCCGTATTCAATCAGCTGAGAGCGCTTAGTTGTAATCTCTTTCTTTATTACTAGTGTCTATTTAGTTATCTTGCGACAGATTTTGTCTGTCAAAGTCTGACAGATTTGCAACCTATCATATGGTGACACATAGGCACATAAAATCTGACAGATTTAAATGAAAAGAATTTTGTCAGGTTTCCTTAACGGGCAACACAAATTAACGGATTGCACATAAAACCCAACCCGATAAGGATTGTTGAAAATAAATTATATAGTCTCCAGTTTTCTTCGTGAAAATATTACAGTGCAAGAAGAATCAAATAAAAGAAATCAAGTAAGAAAAAAGCACAAGCGGGAACATTTCATTAAAAGAAGCACAGATAAAGCCCAGAACAGCCCATATTGACTATAATAAACATTTTATTCTTATTATAGTACAAGAAGAATCAAATAAAGAAAATCAAATAAGAAAAGAGCCCAATCAGGAACATTTCATGAAAAGAAGCACAGATAAAGCCCAGAACAACCCATTTTGACTGTAATAAACATTTGATTCTTAACAAACAAGAAAAAAGCCCAATCAGAAATATTTCATGAAAAGAAGTACAATACAACCTAGGACAGTCCAACAACAACCTAGCAAAGCCCTTCTGGAAGTTTCCTTGCATCAGTAGAAAGAAAACAAACAGAGCATGGTGCTACCCCTTCCACGCAAAAGCTCCACGCATGGGCACCGCAATGGTGCCAGAGCAAGCAGATCGAGAAAGAAGATCGTAGAACAGGTACAAAATCTCTCCCTACCTCCTTTGTATTCTCCTTTGCAAACTCTGCTCAGTCTCAGGTTCCCCAAAAAATTACTAATCTAGGGTTCCATGCACGAACACATTGAACTTTGTCAAAAATTACATAGGTTGTTTTATGTTACTTGTAGATATACTACATGATAAAGTTGGAACAGGGATTGCTTGCAGTAGAAACAAAAAACAAAAAACACTATAATAAGAGATAACAAATATAAAAGATTATGATGCTGCATGTGTATATCTGGTTTTATTAGAATCTCATAATATACATGCATGTGCATTACATATATGCTTCATGACAGGACACACAATGATAATATATTCAGAACCTACGAAAAAGGATGGAAACGACATGATACAGGAAAACATAATCCAAAGGAAAACAGGAAATATATCTACTGCTGGAACGCAAAATACATAAATCTATTGCATCATTATTATCTTTGTGATTTTGAGACACATTTAAAATGCCTAGAACTGACATAAAAACCATTGGTTACAGAAAATTGAAGCAACGTATGCAGGTCTGGAGATGAACTGTACTCAAATGCAAAATTATAATGAAGGTACATAATAGATTGTGGACCCCCAATAAAAAGAACTCTTATTTCTGTAAATTTGGTTTGATATGCTAACAGTCGTGGAGATAAAACTGTAATCAAATACATGATACAAAAACAAATGGAATCTAGCTTTGGCATCTGAATAAATAAATTTGAATAGTCTTGTGAATTTGTTATGTAGTTGAAAAAGGGACAAAAACATGTAGAAAAATTGTTTGTTTTAAATATGACTGTAACATCCTGATTTTTTTTTCCAAAATGTTAAAAGTCGAAAAATGTGAATTTCAAAATTTTTCTTGTGTGGTATGCTGTAGTAAATCCATTTAAATGTTAACTCTGCCTCCCAAAATTCCTAGTAATTAAAAACTTGAATTTAATTAAGGAATATTAAAATGCTAGTGTGAAATTTGGTAGAATTAAAACTTGATTTGTGCCAACAAATTTGAATTCAAATGCTAACTACCTCCAGGGGCCGAGCGGACTTCGGCGCCGCACGCCCGCCGAGATCCAAAGGGGCGGCTGGCGCGGGTCATCAAGGGGTCCGGAGTTGGGGGCCGCCGCCGTCGTCGCACGCCGGGGTCCACTACCGCTGGGGTCCGTCTTAGTCGTCGCACGCCGGGATAGGCCGCCGCTGGGGGCCGTCGTCGTCGTGGAGACGCCGGGATGCGTCGCCGCCGCTGGAGGTTGGGGGTAGGGGCGGCCGTGCGTCGCCTGGCTCGAGGTCAGGGGGGCGCACCGCCGCCGTGGGATCCGCGGATCCGGAGCAGGGTTCCCCTAACCGACCGGAGACCGGTAACCGCCGCCGTCCGGTACCGTTATACCGGTCCGGTTTGGCCGGTTACCGGTCGGAACCGGTGGAATTCAAATTTGAATTTAAATGGCGCAGTTCAACCGGATCGTACCGGTATACCGGCCGGTTTGACCGGTTTGAATTTAAATCCAAATTTAAAATCACATGTGCAACCGGTATACCGGCCGGTTAGACTGGTTTACCGGCCGGTTTGACCGGTTTATCGGCCGGTTAGACCGGTTTATCAAGTGGGCCTTAATGGGCCGGCCCATTTTTTCTTTTTCTTTTTTGATTTAACTTTAAATCCCCACAAACTATGCTAAATGAACGAATTTTTGAGAAAATTTAATACCATTAGATTCATCGCAACTTGAAGTATTTTTAAGAATTTTTTGAGAATTTTTCATTTTTTGAATGTAAATTTAAATTTTGAATTTTGGCCGGTTAGGTACCGGTCCGGACCGGTTTGACCGGTAACCGGTCAAACCGGACCGATTCCCACTGGTAAGGTTAACCCTGATCCGGAGTCGCTGGGATGGGGCTGGACGCAGGGGGCGGCGCCAGCGCGGGTTCGCCGGTGGAGCCGCCGCCTGGGAGGCCATAGCCAACGCCTGGGAGGACGCCTAGCAGGAAGAGGTTCATCAGCGCCACGGGAGCTCCTCCAGGGACCGCAGGTCGACGGGATCTCTGCCATCCTCGCCGGGCTGGAGGTTGGGGCGGTCAGGCGGGAGGGGTGGCAGCTGCCGGGTGCTGGGGGCAGCGCGGTTAGGATTTCTGGGGAGGTGGTGGCCGCCCGGTTTATATAAAATGGGCTGGTGGGCCGGGAACGGACTGGGCTGGTGGGAGTGGCACAGGACTGCCTGGTGGAGCTGGTCTGGTTAGACCAGGATGGCTGGGCCTCCCAGGTATCTAAGGCTTAGTTTGGCGCTTTTTTCTTTTTTATATTTAAAAAAAATCAAAATTTCAAAAATATAGGTCCGTTTTGAAATATTTCAAAACTACCCCGGTCGCCCTATGGAGGGGGCGACAGGCCATAAATGTATTTTTTTCTTCAAATTTGCAACGAGGTTCCTAGCCGCAAAAAATGAAAGGGGGCCTATCGCCCCCCAAACGGGCGAGGGGGGGGGGGGGGGGCGTCGCCCCCCCCCTCGGGCGACCGGGGCTTCCTCCCCTATATAAGCATTCTACCCCCATTCCCTCCTCATTTGAGCCCAAAAATTCCACCAAAAATCCAAAAAAGAGAGAGGGGTGATGAGAAGGGAAGCGGCAAAGCCCTGCCGGATTCCGCACTTGTGATCTGCAGGTTAGTACATTTAGTTTATGTATTTTTCCTTTGGTATTGTAGAGTAATTTAATTTAATTAGTGCTATAGTAGAACCATTTAAGTAGGAGTTTAATGGTACTTTAGTTTTTAGTTACGTAGTAGTAAATTAGTTTAGAAAATTAGTACTATGTATTGATTATTATAATTGCAGTACTATTAGAGACGTGTTTATAAATTAATTACAATTTAGAATAGAATTTGGCATATGCAGTATAGAATTTGAGTGTCATCACGTAGTTATGAATACTTATACATTGTATTTGAATTCCATACTTAGTTTTTACGGATTATTGAATAAGGTAGTGAAGTAAAGAGTATAACTCGATAAGTATTCTTTGATATACAGATATGTCGAGCAAGATGCAGTTTCAAGTATTTTATGGTGACTACAATGTTTTGTATGGGCCAAATGGAGTAGACCTTTCTGCCTTTAAGTGCACATCTAGCGCCATAGATAAACCTCTAGAAAGGAGTTTTGGTTCCATATGTAAGTGGTTGTAGCGTGGGTTCCGTGTTGATCCGTTGACACATGTGATGACCGTCCAGTCTCTTGTTAATTTTGAGGTAGAAAGTGATTTATGAGAATTGATGATGATACACAGCACTGATGACTGGCAGAAGTACATGCAAGCAGCTCTAGAGCGTGGGTGGCCTCTGACCATTCTTGTTCAAATCCGGGAGAAGATACAAAATGAAATCCAACATGGTACAGATCAAACAACTCCGAGTATTCGAAGAGAGACCAATTATGTTGAGCAAGATGTGTCAAAAGAGATAGAGAACCAAAACATGGGACCACAGGGCCTTGCTGATGAGGGAGAAAGGATACATAGCATTGTGGACGAGATGGAGGCAGAAGACCAAACCGCAATAGAGATGGAAGAATATGAGGGCTCATCTGATGACGAGCAGTATTCATTGCCAAAAGAGTGGAAGGAGCATGGTTTTGGCAGTCATGTCGCAGAAGACGTACGAAATCAGGAGTGGGAGTACAGAGGGAATGAGGTAGTGCAAGGTGCAACATATCCAAACATTGAAGCCATAAAAGATGCTGTGAGACTATGGGCAATATCATTGAAACGAGAATTTAGAGTCGTAAAGTCTGGCAGTAAAGAATATGAGGTGAAGTGTATGAATGATGGATGTCCATGGCGAGTACATGCATTCAAGGGAAAATGGAAGTCGAACTGGAAATGTTCCATTGTGACAGAGCACACTTGTTTGCTGTCAGAAGTTGTTCCCTCGCATCGCAATATATCATACGACTTTGTTGCAAAGCAAATATATGGGTTGATTATGGACAACCTAAATTATGAGCCAAAAATGATTGTTCGACACATTGAGCAGACTTACCAGTACACCATTAGTTATTTGAAGGCATGGCGGGCTAAACAAAGGGCGTTCGAGATGCGGTTCGGCACATACGAGGCATCATATGATAACCTACCTCGTATGTTATCCCAGGTTGCTGCTAGAAATCCTGGATGCTTTTATGACACATACCTCGTACCAGCCGTGACTAGGGGGCAAAGAATTATACACCGAGCCTTCTTTTGCATATGTGCTTGTGTTAGAGCATTTCAGTGTTGTCTTCCGGTGATCTGCATTGATGGCATATTTCTGACTGGAAGGTATAAAGGTCAGATACTCACCGCAATCGAGGTAGATTGCAACAACCAAATAGTTCCGCTCGCATTTGCATTTGTTGAGAATGAGAACTTAGACAGTTGGTATTGGTTCCTTGAACGAGTGAAGGTTCATGTTGTTGCTGCACGTCCAGATGTGTGCCTTATTAGTGATAGGCATGCAGGTCTGCTGCAATCAATACTGAAATTGCAACGTGGAACTGCGACAACGCCTCCATTGTGGCCCGATGTCCAAAACAGGTGGTGCATTAGGCATATGGGTGCAAACTTCTATGACTACTTCAAGAACAAGGATCTTAAGAACATATTTAAGAGGTTGTGCACCCAAAATCAACAGAGAAAATTCAATGCATTATAGCAGATGCTTGATCAGTTGACTGCAGAGCTAGTGAAGGTAAGGGCATCAGGAACAGGCATGAGTCATGCTGCAGAGGCTAGGGATTCAATTGAGAAGCCATTTTCACACTGGATTCGAGGTGCACCTAATGAGAAATGGTCATTCCTTTAGGATACCAACGGAATACGGTATGGTATTCAGACTACAAACCATGCGGAGTGTTTCAATATGGTTATGTGTTCTTGTCGTGCCTTTCCTCTTGTGGGAATTGTTGAGTTCATCATGTATGGGTGCATGAATTATTTCAGAGAGTGTTACATGGCTGCAAGGATAAACATCAGCAACTCCCAAATTCAGTTTTGCACAAGAGTGACACAATATATGCAAGAGAAGATTGAAAAGGCCAAACTTCACCGCGTCATATCGATAGGTACAATGGAGCATAGATTTGAGGTTCTATGCAAGGATAGAACTGGTCGTGGTATCCGTAGAGATAGGGTGGTACAAGAGAGTTTGATTACAATAGATGGCAAAGCCTTCTGCTCCTGCATGAAGCCTAAGTTATTGCATTTGCCATGCTCGCATCTCATTGTGGCATGTGCAGAGTCTGGGTTGCAGCCAGGAGTATTTGTTTCACCTTACTTCAGCAAGCAGCTGTATCCACCTGGGGACATGAGGTATACGGGATTGGAATAGTGGGGCCTTTCATTCAGGATAATGAGAATAAGATATTTATTTCTGATCCAGCCACTAAGAAAGGCAAAGGCTGTCGTCAGACACGTCGTATTCGGAATGGTATGGACGAGTCTGAAGCAAGCAAGGCAAAAAAGCGTTGCAGCCAATGTGGAGCATTGGGTCACAACAACAAGAAGTGTCCTCAGAATGCACTTCACGATGCTGCTGACATCGGTCCTTCCGGAAATCCCAGAGATGGAGCACCTCCTATGTTCAAATGACCATCGGCGAGAATTGCTCGTGGAAGGCATTCGGTGTCATGATCCACAATTGTATCGAACATATCTGTAATATGTAGTAATCGTGCGTCCAGTTTGTATGGAACATATCTGTAATGTATAAATATCGTGCGTGGAGTTTGTATCGAACCTATCTGTAATATGTAGTAATCGTACGTGAAGTTTATATCGAACCTATCTGTAATGTATAAATATTACGCGTCCAGTTTGTATGAAACATATATGTACCTATGTGTTCTCATATATTTTTGAATGCAGGTATGGAGATGGACTCCTTACTAGACCCAGTTACCGACTCGAGCCACAGGTCTTACTTTGCAGCAGTTGAGCATCGAGCCCTAGAGGTGGTACGTCCTCGTCCACCCGGGGAGGCGATCTCTATACACCATGATTGGTGTGACATGTATGTAATGAAATATTATTGTTTATCACTTATGTATTCGTCGGTATTCCTTTGTTTCGATAATTTTGTTTATTGCAGGTTACGTGAGGCCGGTCTACTGACTCTGGGCCGTCTTGTCGAGGGTGGGCCTATTCAGCTCGACCGATCCCTCCTGACGGCGCTCGTTGACAGATGGAGGCCGGAGACACACACGTTCCACCTCCCGTGTGGGGAGATGACTCCTACGCTGCAGGACGTGGCCTGCCTCCTCGGCCTCCCTATCGTTGGGGAGGCTGTAGGTCCGCGTGTGGTGGCGGCCTCGTGGAAGGTTGACCTGGAGGCCCGTTTTGCCCTGGTTGACCGCGTGGAAGAAGCAGGTCCGATCAACCCGCACCCACGAGCAGCAGGTCCTTCAAAGACCTGGTTCCTACAGTTTACAATACATATTCATTGCATATTTAAATTTAATTGTTACAATTCACATGTTTCATTGTCAGTTAAAACCATTAATCTTAATTGTTTATGCAGCCTGCCCTGTTGGTTGCGGATGCCGACGAGTACAGTGTGACCAGATCGCTGGAGGCGTACCTACTTTGGTTGTTTGGTTACATCATGTTCAAAAACACTCATGGCAACTCGGTCGATAGGATTCTCCTTCCGTATGCACGGGAGATTGCGGATGGAGACAAGGATGTACCGGCCTACAGCTGGGGTGAGGCAGTACTTGTAGCCACTTATCGTGGACTCTGCGACGGCTGCATGAAGACACATGGGAACGCTATCCTGGCAGGGTGCCCACTACTGCTACAGCTTTGGTCGTACGAGAGGCTAGCCATTGGTTGGCCCATGGTCAGCCACGAGCCTTACCACGGGGCCATGTATGGCGACGAGGAGGATGACAGGCCCACTATGGGAACTATCTGGATCTAGCATCAGGTACGTTCGCAACAAATCTAATTTTGTTATTTATTGTTACATGATGCATTAGCGCACTTTTAATTTTACTTATTCGGAATGTAGAGGTTCTGGACGCATGCGCAGGTTAGATGCGCATATCCTGAGTTTGTTTCGGAGCTTGACATGCTGACGCCCGAGGACGTTGTCTGGGAGCCTTACAGCCCAGAGGCTGTGGCTACCCGTGCACCAGCAGGCCTGTCTTCGCACTGCTCCGCGAATGCGAGCCTGTGGCTTACTATAGCCGTCCTGGTTTATGACATCGCGGTTGAGGCATATTGCCCATGGAGAGTCAGGAAACAATTTGGGCAGCGCCAGGAGTTTCTCTGGCGAGGACGACGGACCTGTCATTCTACAGCGAAGGTCTGTGGCGTGTAGTGGGGAAGGCGGCATCTAGGCGCGATCGACTGAGCGGCAGCAATGCAGTGCTGTGAGTCTGCATGCACTTAGATGCTATACAGGCACAGAGATGCATCGAGTAGTCATTTCGAGAATCGAATCTGGCCATTTCAGTGTTAGGTCAGCTAGCCTCTTCACTGTGTTGTCATGTAGGATTTTTAGGTGCACTTACACTCCACACTCCGGGTATCAGACCTTTGTGCGCATATAAATACTCCGAAGTTTGTGAACTCCCAGCAGCACTCAAACACCAAAGCTCATTGTATACCCAATGTCTGGAGGTGGGTCTAGCGGGAAGAATTACTACGGTTTTGGGAAAGGAAAAAGGGGAAGAAAAGGAGACCCCATAATATGGGAGGGGCCTCTTGGACCTGATTCCTTTCCGGAACCAGTGTTTGAGTTTCCGCCACAGCATAAGAGTGAATTTACCAATGAAACTCCTCTTCGATAATACGATAACCGTAGGGAACCATGGTCAAAATGCAGACATGGTGAGGACTGCTTAGTGCAGATGTGCACCGACGGGATGGATGGTGGTCGGTGTTTCTTTAAATGTCCACACACATGGGTAATACTCAGTTGTTTCATTTCTTTATCTTCAATGAGACACCTTACATGAAATTTGTTTTGCAGTCTTCCGATGCTCTAGAAAACTGTGGTTTTACTAGGTGGGTCGATCCTGCACCAATTGATTCTGTTCAGGAGTTCATCGAGTACCTCAAGATAAAGATCTTTGATCTGGAATGCAAGGTGAACTATTATGAGGAAGTGAGCGAGGGTAACAAAGACAACGAAGATGATGATACCAGCAATGCTGCCAGTTCACAGAATGAACCATGCACTATTCCTTACTGCAACTGCCCTTGTCACAAGAAGAAGAGCCCTGCGCCTCCGGCACCACCGCCTGCACCACCTGCAATGGGTGGATACTGCGGAGAAGGCTCAACGCAGTTTGCTACATGGGGGTACGGCTACTAGGACTACCCTAGTGCTAGTGACATGCTGCATCGTTGTGTTTGTTATGTTTTTTTTTAAATTACCTAAGGCATGTTAGGTTAGTCCAGAATCTGTTTACCATAGTTTGCAACGAGTTCTGCCATGCCACTGCATGTGTGATGTGTGTTTCATTATCGTTGTATTATGATGTAAAATTTGATGGTTCATATTATGTAATGCATTTTTTAGTTCTGATTTCTTATCATTATATTAATTAAATGTGTGCTTTTTAGTATTCTAGTGACATGAAAAACTCCGAAAATATTAAGGACAAGTTCAAAGATTTCATAGATTCCTTGCTACAACTGCAAATTAATGGTAAAAGTTACAACACACAGAGTCAAGCTCTCAACTGAAAATATAAACAACTAATTGCAGTGGCATGTGCACGCGACAAGATAATTTCTTGTTGCATCTAAACCTACCATGCCTTATGAAATGTAAAATGCCGGGATTACATGGTACTACTCTACTGAGTGCACCGAGGATATTTGCCATTCCTAATTGTTTCGGGCCCAGCTTCCTTCGCACGGCGTGCCCTCTCTCGCTTTCTCTCTCTGTCAGCTTCACGTTCGGCCGCCGCCTTACGATCCACCTCCTCCATCCTCTTACGGATCTCTTCTTGCTCTTTCTTGCACTTCTCCTCTTGCTGTTCCTCGTGCTTCATTCAGCGCCAACGTTCTGCAGCCCACCTTGCTTGTTGTTCCACAAAGTCCTTTGCCTGCTGCGACTGCACGGTGTCGAACAACTGCATAAAATCACAAAGAGGCGGAGGAGACTTTGTCCAACAAAAGTTAGAATCATAACTCAATGTTAGGTCACAAAGAAAAATAGCGTATGTTGTCCTGCTACCTTGGCCCGGTCTTTGCCGTATCGCTTAGGTGGATTATATTCGTAGTTCTCACACATAAAGAACCTCATGCCGTAGTCATCTCCTAAAACCTCAGATTGCATGAACTTGCATAACGAACCGCAGAAGCACATTGGCACATCAATTCCTTTAGGTACGGTGGCTTCACACTTGCTCCACGGAATGTAGGTTGATCCTGGCGAAGACATTGGCGCTATAGTGTGGTGCGCCAAATGACGAACAATGATTTAAATTTCAAAAATATATGTCCATTTTGAAATATTTCAAAACTACCCCCCCGGTCGCCCTATGGGGGGCAACAGGCCCTAGATGTAATTTTTTCTTCAAATTTGCAACGAGGTCCCTGGCCGGAAAAAAATGAAAGGGGGGCCTATCGCCGCCCCAACGGGCGATAGGGGGGCCTGTCGCCCCCCCTCGGGCGACCGGTGGGCCCCGCCCACAGGCGCGACAGGGGGGCCTGTCGCTCCCCCCCCCCCCGTGGGCGACCGGGGCTTCCTCCCCTATATCTGCATTCTACCCCCATTCCCTCCTCATTTGAGCCCAAAAATTCCACCAAAAATCCAGAAAAAAGAGAGGGGTGAGGAGAAGGGAAGCGGCGAAGCCCTGCCGGATTCCGCACTTGTGATCGGTAGGTTAGTACATTTAGTTTATGTATTTTTCCATTGGTATTGTAGAGTAATTTAATTTAATTAGTGCTATAGTAGAACCATTTAAGTAGGAGTTTAATGATACTTTAGTTTTTAGTTACGTAGTAGTAAATTAGTTTACAAAATTAGTACTACGCATTTATTATTACAATTGCAGTACTATTAGAGACGTGTTTATAAATTAATTACAATTTAGAATAGAATTTGGCATATGCAGTATAGAATTTGAGTGTCATCACGTAGTTATGAATACTTAAACATTGTAGTTGAATTCCATACTTAGTTTTTATGGATTATTGAATAAGGTAGTGAAGTAAAGAGTATAACTCGATAAGTATTCTGTGATATACAGATATGTCGAGCAAGATGCAGTTTCAAGTATTTTATGGTGACTACAATGTTTTGTATGGGCCAAATGGAGTAGACCTTTCTGCCTTTAAGTGCACATCTAGCGCCATAGATAAACCTGTGGAAAGGAGTTTTGGTTCCATATGTAAGTGACTGCAGCGTGGCTGTTCCTCGTGCTTCATTCGGCGCCAATGTTCTGCAGCCCACCTTGCTTGTTGTTCCACAAAGTCCTTTGCCTGCTGCGACTGCACGGTGTCAAACCACTGCATAAAATCACAAAGAGGCGGAGGAGACTTTGTCCAACAAAAGTTAGAATCATGACTCAATGTTAGGTCACAGAAAAATAACGTATGTTGTCCTGCTACCTTGGCCCGGTCTTTGCCGTATCGCTTAGGTGGATCATATTCGTAGTTCTCACACATAAAGAACCTCATGCCGTAGTCATCTCCTAAAACTTCAGATTGCATGCCGAGTTTAGCAATAGACTCGACTAACGCAACGCGTCGCAGAACGTGCTATCGTTTCATTATTAAAGGGTCACCTAGCTAACTCATGGTGGTCAGATGACTGATTCAGGCCAAAATCTACGAAACTATTCTTCAGAGAGAGAAATCAAGGCAAGAAGGGTAAAAAGTCAAAGAAGTCAAGGGGTATAATAGTAAAATAGTTTCAGCAGACAAGGATTGGTGAGAGGAAGTCCTAAAACTCGACCAGTTCTATCTAGGCTTCGTCCTACAGTCGATACGGCTCTGATACCACTCTGTAACACCCGGTTTATAAAAGAACATAAACCGAGCAATCATATACGTGCCAGGATCAAGTCACACGTATATACAACAGAATGAACAGTATATCATAGCACATATCACGTAAAAAGACATAATAAAGCGAATACGAATGTTATTTATTACAATAATGACAAAATGTCTGATACAGCGGAAGCGAAGTACAAAATACGGTAAAAGCTCTCCGAAGCTGAAGCAGGGCGCCACAGGGACGTCGACTGGGAGACGAACACCTAGAAGTCCTCGTAGTCCTGGTAGCGCTGAGCGAACTCCCTCGCGTCGGCAGGAACTGAGCAGCAGTAGCGTAGCCAAGAGGAAAAAGTAGAGAAGAGGCAAGGGTGAGTACACAACTTGTACTCAACAAGTATAACACAAACTATGAGGCTCTAGGCTGGCTGACTCAACTGCATTAGCTTTTAAGTGTTGACAAATTTTATTAAAGCTATTTACTACGAGTTGATGAATTACCATTAACCCAGTTACATAGTAATTAATCAGAATTAATTATACTACTACTGAGAACCATACCAAAACCAAACCACCATGCTAACCCCGAGAAGCACCTCCCTCGTCGGAAGGAGATAACTCCACTAATCAAAAGGAGGATCTGGGCCGCTCATAACCGTGAGCACGGCTAGTATACCAGTTTTACACTCTGCAGAGGTTGCACATCTTTACCCACAAGTCGTGAGCTACGCCAGTTGTTCATCACACTTCCTTAGGTGAGATGACTAGCGACTCACTACGAGGCCGTTACAAAGGACACGTTGGTAAGGTGTAACCGCTAAGGAATCAGGCTCCGCAACGATGGTAACCACCTCGAGGGGGTACAAGACACACAGACCAGCCTCGTAGCCTGGCCACCATTGAAGCTCACCACCCCCCATGCCCCGTCGGTAAGTTACTCCCGAACCAACATGGCCTAATTAGTAAGCCAAGACCGTCCCATTCCAGTCTTGTGGTAGCGCTGTTGTCCCAGGTTGTCGCTCTATGAACCGGTCCTTATGGAGAGTGGCCAACCAAGCACTAAGCACCGTGCTGGCCCCCTAAACCATGTTTCTAACAAAAGCCAATTTTAACGAGACGTGAGCCACTCAAGCCACACAGAGTGCCACTCTCAGAATTAAGTTCAAGTAAACCATTAGTCAAATTAATTAAAAAGGACCAGAGTGTGTTATAGCGCAGCAACCTAGCACAACTAACCAAAATGCAACCCAAGGTTATATTTAAAGGATATAAACTGGCTAGGAAATCCTTAAAGGCATACAGTATTAAAATGCAGTATGAAATTGTATTTAAAGATGATAGGTTGTTCATGTTATACTTGCCTTCCTCGTACTGCTCTGGCTGCTGCTCAAAGTGCTCCGAAGACGGCTGCTCCGGGTACTGGTACTGGGGCTCCTCAGATGGATCAACGTCTACTCACGAACACATGGCCAAAACAATGCACAAAATAAGCATACAAACAAACATTAACAAAAACTAAGAAACAGTACATCAACACATAAAAACAGCACACTAAACTACTCTAATACTGTTCTACGCGTTACAACGATCGCGTGGGTATAAAGAACGCTAAAAACGGAGCTAAAACGCATAAACTAGGCCTAAAACAAGGTTCAGGGGCTTATTTGTAAGAAAACTGGAGTTTCAGGGGGTTTTCTACAAAAACTGAGGACTAAAACGTAATTAACTATTAAATCTAAGGGCTAACGTGCAAAACCAACTGCCCTGGACGGCGGGTTTGAATTCTGAAAAGCTCAGGGGGGTCCGTGCGAAGTTTTGGGCTTAGCTGCAAATATTTTTGAACTCAGCTGGACTGCGGGTTAAATTCAGTAAAACCCAGGGACTCTTTAGCAAAAGGGGTAGCGCGAAGGGGTAAGTTTGGATCTGATCCGTTGGATCGAGATCTGAGGGCTCGTGGGTATCTGGATCGGGATCTAATCGCAGCCGCTGACTTCGGATCGAACGGCGCCGGGGGTTTGGGCGCGCGGGCGGCGGCGGGACACCGCCGGAGCAGAGCTCCGCGGCGGCGGGCTCGTCGGAGATGCCCAATCCGGCACTCCGGGGGTCGTTTCGACCCAGGTTTGGGTCGGGAGGCATCTACGCGGCATGCGCAAAGCACTGGTGGCGATGGGGAGGTGGTTCGGGGCTCCGAGCGTGACGCTCGTCGGGGATGGCGGCTCGGCGGCGCAAGGCTCGCCGGTGCTGGCGCGTTCCGGCTCCTAAGGTGCACCTTGGCTACGGGAACTAGCGCAGAAACAAGCGGGGGTCGGGGCGCAGCTCACCGGGCTTAGGATCGAAGAGGGGTCCGGCGCAGAGGCAGCGGCGGCGCGGACCGGCGGCGAAACTCGGCGGTGTGCTCGCGGACGGGTCGAGGCAGGGCGTCTCCGGGCCTGCTGCGCAGTCGAGGAAGTCCGGGCGGGGCACTGCAAGGGATAGAGGGATTCAGGGCGGCCAGAGCACCAGTGGCGGCGAGAAATTTCGGCAGCGGCGGAGTTCACCTGCGGCGGAGGCTAGGCGAAATCCCGGCGCTGGCGTGGCTGAACTCGTGGGACCGGAAGCTCGGAGAGATCCTGGGCGCCGAGGTGTAGCAGGTGCGGGAGTCCTGGCGGCCTGAGGTGCGACGGGGCAGCGCAGGCGCGGCGGTGGAAGGAGCTCTGTTCCGGGCGGGGTGGCGGCTAGGGTTGCGGCAGCCTCTGGCGTGGGGTGTGGGTGCAGGGGGGTCCGCCGAGTGGGTTTAAAGAGGCCGGGCGGAGATTGCGGCGGGGCGCAGCGGGATTAGGATCCCGGCGACCTCGCCGGTGATCTCGGGGGGGGGGGGGCCGTTGCGGAGTCGGGAAGGAAGGGGAGAAGAGGGGGCTGACGCGTGGGCCCGGCGTGGCAGAGGGAGTGGCGTGGCGCGGGCGCTCAGCGGAGCTGCTGCGCGAGCGGGGGGGGGTGCGGGGCTGGGCGCGCAGGCTGACGGGTGGGCCAGGCCGAATGGCTGCTGCGGTGGGCCACGGGCCGGGCGAAGCCCACACGGGAAAAGAAGAGGGGAGGGAGCGCTGGGTTAACCGGGCCGCGGGGGAGAGAAAAAAAAAAGAACGGGCCGCGGGCTGGGCCAAGGGTTTGGGCCGGACTGGGAAGAGAGGTGGGCTGGGTCTTGGGTTTGGTTTTGGGTTTTGTTTCCTTTCCTAATTTCTAATTCAAACAAGTTTGAATTCAAATTTGAATTTGAATTCAAACCACACTCAAATAAAAGTATGAACCAGCGTGAATGCAACAAAAATTTAAACCTATGATAAATTTTAATTAATTAAGGAACAAAAATTAGATTAAATGCCAACTAAACACAATAAACCTTAGAAAATTTACTAAAGCCAATTAAATTTATTAATAAATACTGAAATTAAAAGTTAGGGTGTTACATACCCTACCCCCTTAAAGAAATCTCGTCCCGAGATTTAGCTGGGCTGGCTAGCAAAGAGATCCGGATATGTCTTCTTCAACTCATCTTCTCGCTCCCAAGTAGCCTCAGCTTCACTGTGGTGACTCCACTGAACTCTGCACATCTTGATGCGCTTGTTTCGAGTAACCCTCTCTGATGTCTCCAGAATCTTCACCGGATGCTCAGTATAAGTCAGATCCTCCTGGACATCTACTCCATCCAGGGGTGCCTGCTCCTCGGGTACTCGCAAACACCTCTTTAGCTGAGATATATGGAAGACATCATGAACTCCTGAGAGGCTAAGAGGTAACTCCAGGCGATAAGCAACTTCGCCTTTCCGCTCTAGCACCTTGAATGGCCCCACATACCGAGGTGCTAACTTCCCTTTGACATTGAACCTGCGAATTCCTCTCATCGGGGACACCTTCAGGTACACATAATCACCGACACTGAAAGTCAGGTCTCTCCGTTTGCCATCAGCATAGCTCTTCTGCCTGCTCTGTGCAATCCTCAGATTTTCGCGCACAGCCTGAACCATCTGCTCTGCATCATCTATGATCTCAGGGCCAAAGAGCTGCTTCTCACCGATCTGATCCCAATAGAGAGGAGTCCTGCACTTTCTGCCATACAATGCCTCGAAGGGTGACTTCTTCAGACTGGCCTGATAGCTGTTGTTATATGAAAACTCAGCAAATGACAGGCACTTATCCCAACTAGTACCGTACTGAATAGCACAAGCTCTCAGCATATCCTCCAACACTTGGTTGGTTCTCTCTGTCTGCCCATCGGTCTGAGGGTGATAAGCCGTACTGAAGCGCAGCTTCGTATCCAACGAATCATGAAGCTGCTCCCAGAACCGAGAAGTGAACTGAGACCCTCTGTCAGATATGATCTTCTTCGGCACACCATGCAAGCAGACAATCCGAGAGATGTACAACTCTGCAAGTCTAGCACCGGAGTAAGTAGTGTTCACTGGAATGAAGTGAGCAACCTTCGTCAATCGATCCACTACTACCCAAATAGAGTTGTACCCTTTCTGAGTACGAGGCAATCCAACAATGAAGTCCATAGTGATTTCTTCCCATTTCCACTCTGGGATCTTCAAAGGCTGCAATAGACCTGCTGGCCTCTGATGCTCAGCCTTGACACGCTGACAGGTGTCACAAATAGCCACGTACTCTGCCACTGAACGCTTCATCCCATACCACCAGAAACGTTCCTTCAGATCATAATACATCTTCGTGCTGCCCGGATGGATAGAATAAGCTGTATCATGGGCCTCACTCAGAATCAACTTCCGAAGATCCTTCACATCTAGAACACAGATCCGGTTCTTGTACCACAAGGTACCCTGATCATCCTCTCTGAAATGAGGAGCCTTGCCCTTCTTGAGCAACTCACGAATCTCCTGCAGCTTCTCATCATCATTCTGATGCTGCCTGATCTCTGACTCTAGAGTCGGTACTGCCTCAAATGCTGCACTGGAGGTATGATGCAAGAAGCCCAGACTCAACTGCTCAAACTCCTCACATAACTCTGGAGGCATCTGGAAAGCCACGGCCATGTTGACATAACTCCTTCTGCTCAAAGCATCCGCTACAACATTGGCCTTGCCCGGATGATAGTGAATCTCCAGATCATAATCCTTGACCAACTCTAGCCATCTTCTCTGCCGCATGTTCAGCTCATTCTGCGTGAAAATGTACTTGAGGCTCTTGTGATCAGTGTAGATATCACACCGCTGCCCATACAAGTAATGCCTCCAAATCTTCAGAGCATGCACAACTGCGGCTAACTCAAGATCATGAGTAGGATAATTCAGCTCATGCCGGCGTAGCTGCCGTGAAGCATAAGCTATCACTCTGCCCTCCTGCATCAGAACACACCCAAGACCATCCTTCGAAGCATCACAATATACCGTGAACCTCTTCGTCTGGTCTGGCAGAGTCAGGACTGGCGCCGTAGTCAACCTTTTCTTCAGCTCATCAAAGGCCATCTGACGCTCATCAGTCCACACGAAAACCACATCCTTCTCCAGCAAAGAAGTCAAAGGCTTCGCGATCTTGGAGAAATTCTCAATGAACCTCCGATAATATCCAGCTAAGCCCAAGAAAGACCTGACTTCCTTCACTGTCTGCGGTGTCTCCCACTCAAGCACATCCTTCACCTTGCTCGGATCAACAGAAATGCCTCCCTGAGAGATAACATGACCGAGGAATGGAACCTCGTCAATCCAGAACTCGCACTTGCTGAACTTGGCATACAGCTGATGCTCCCTCAATCTCTGCAATACAAGTCTCAGATGCTCCTCATGCTCTTCTTCTGTCTTGGAAAAGATCAGAATATCATCAATGAAAATCACCACAAAGACATCCAGATAATCCATGAAGACCATGTTCATCAGATGCATGAAGTAAGCCGGAGCATTAGTCAAGCCGAAGGACATGACTGTGTACTCATATAGCCCGTACTTGCAGGTGAATGCCGTCTTCGGAATATCCCCAGGACGGATCCTCAGCTGAAAATAACCCGAACGAAGATCAATCTTCGAGAATATACGAGCACCTCGAAGCAGATCGAAGAGATCCTCAATACGGGGCAGTGGATGCTTGTTCTTGATAGTGACTGCATTCAGCTCCCGATAATCCACACACATCCTCTTCGAGCCATCCTTCTTATCTACCAGCAACAATGGAAAAGCCCAAGGAGAGAAGCTGCGACGGATATAGCCCTTGGCTAGCAACTCATCAATAGTCTTCTTAACTTCTTCATGCTCTATAGGTGCCATACGGTAGGGCCGCTTTGCAATAGGAGCTGTGCCAGGCAAGAGATCAATACAAAACTCAATGGCGCGTTCGGGCGGCATACCTGGCAGATCATCCGGAAAGACATCCGGGAATTCAGACACCACGCGAATACCGTCCGTGGGTCTAGCCTCCATCTGATGAAGAAATCCCGAGGGTTCTGAAGCACTGACTGTCACCTCTTGGCCATCAGATGCTGTCAGGTGAACTGCTCGATGAGCACAATCAATTCTGACTCCCCACTTGGCAAGAGTATCCATTCCCAGAATCACATCGATACCCTTGGTGTCCAGCACCCTCAGATCAGTACTGAACATTGCCCCCCTTATGGCTACACTGACTCGGGGGCAAACAATATGGGATCTCAACTCCCCTCCCGGTGAAGAAACTAGCAGACAGTTCTTTAATGCAGTGGTAAAGAAACTATGCTCCTCAACAAATGACTTGGTGATGAAAGAATGAGTAGCACCAGTATCGAAAAGCACTGAAGCTGGATGGGAGTTGACCATGAACGTACCAATAACCACGTTGGGAGCCTCGGCCGCTGACTCGGCCGTCACGTGGTTCACTCTGCCCTGAAGTGGCGCCCTGGGCTGAGCTGGGCGCCCCTGCTGTCCCGCCTGCGCCTTCCGGGGGCAAGTGTTGGCGTAGTGCCCCGGCTGGCCGCAGTGATAGCAGACGCGAGGAGGTGCTGGAGCCTGCTGTCCGGTAGGAGCTGCCGGACGTGGAGCCTGCGGTGCCGGTGGAGCTGGTAGAGCAGCACGAGCCGGAGGTGCCGGTAACCTCGGGCCCTGACCTGCCTGCTGCTGTCGAGGCGGGTACTGCTGCGGTGGCCTCTGCTGGTACTGCTGAGGAGGCCGGTACTGAGGCTGGTACTGCTGGGGCTGCTGGAGTCGAGGACGAGTGTTGCTGCCGGAAGCAACGGGGACAACTTTCCTCTTCTTGTCCTCCATCTCCAGGTGCTTACGCTCAGTGTTGAGCGCACTGTCAACCAGATGGTTGAAGTCGTCGAAGCGGAGGTTGAGCAGCGCGTACTGGAGGTAGTCCTCAAGACCCTCCATGAAGTGCTCCTGCTTCTTGCGGTCATCCGCAACCTCGGCAGGGGCGTAGCGAGCCAGCTGAAGAAAGCGATCACGATACTCCGTGACCGACATAGTCCCCTGAATTCACAAAGACAGATAGATATCGGAAGATTAACTCAAGATTCATAAGGATAGAACAAGGAGCATTAGCTCAAAAGAAAACGCTGAATGATTATTCTTAAGATTACCTGCTTCAGTGTAAGGAACTCCTTCTGCTTCATCTTCATAACGCCCGCGGGGACGTTGTGGCTACGGAAACGCTCCCTGAACTGGAGCCAGGTGAGAGCCTCGCGGTCGTGAACTGGGTGGGACTCCCACCAGTCCAAAGCTGCCCCTCGCAGCTGTCCTGCTGCGTACAAGACGCGCTCACGGTCATCGCACTGGGCGATGTCCAGCTGACGCTCCACTGCACGGAGCCAGTCGTCAGCCTGAAGAGGGTCGGACGTGTGAGAGAACGTCGGCGGGTGACCCCTCAGGAACTCAGCACGCCTGTCGCGAGGCTGCGGCGGTGGAGGAGGCGGAGGCTGAGTGTGAGCGTGCTGAAGAGCCTGAACGGTGTTGTTCAGGGTGGCCATCATCTGCATCTGGAGCTGGAAGTACTGCTCCGGAGTCAAAGGCGGCGGCATCGGGATCCCAGTACCCTGGTTGTTCTGACCCTGCTGCTGGCCAGAACCGGAACCGGTGCTCCTGGTGTTCACCATCTGATTTGACCAAAAGATTTCACGAGTAAGGATATTGCAGGAATAAATTCAGATGGATATGATAACTCTTTGCGGAAAAAGACTCAGACATGATAAAGTAGACAGGATAGAGTTGACTGTTTTACCCCCAACGATCTAACTCATTTTATTAATTAGTTAACTTTAACATCTGAGTGATTTTCTTTAAACAAATCTAAACTACTAAGCTATGCAATCATTCAAAAATCCAAATCAAACATGTAGCATAATAACAAGCAGACAATTTTTCACAACTTAGCCGAGTTTAGCAATAGACTCGACTAACGCAACGCGTCGCAGAACGTGCTATCGTTTCATTATTAAAGGGTCACCTAGCTAACTCATGGTGGTCAGATGACTGATTCAGGCCAAAATCTACGAAACTATTCTTCAGAGAGAGAAATCAAGGCAAGAAGGGTAAAAAGTCAAAGAAGTCAAGGGGTATAATAGTAAAATAGTTTCAGCAGACAAGGATTGGTGAGAGGAAGTCCTAAAACTCGACCAGTTCTATCTAGGCTTCGTCCTACAGTCGATACGGCTCTGATACCACTCTGTAACACCCGGTTTATAAAAGAACATAAACCGAGCAATCATATACGTGCCAGGATCAAGTCACACGTATATACAACAGAATGAACAGTATATCATAGCACATATCACGTAAAAAGACATAATAAAGCGAATACGAATGTTATTTATTACAATAATGACAAAATGTCTGATACAGCGGAAGCGAAGTACAAAATACGGTAAAAGCTCTCCGAAGCTGAAGCAGGGCGCCACAGGGACGTCGACTGGGAGACGAACACCTAGAAGTCCTCGTAGTCCTGGTAGCGCTGAGCGAACTCCCTCGCGTCGGCAGGAACTGAGCAGCAGTAGCGTAGCCAAGAGGAAAAAGTAGAGAAGAGGCAAGGGTGAGTACACAACTTGTACTCAACAAGTATAACACAAACTATGAGGCTCTAGGCTGGCTGACTCAACTGTATTAGCTTTTAAGTGTTGACAAATTTTATTAAAGCTATTTACTACGAGTTGATGAATTACCATTAACCCAGTTACATAGTAATTAATCAGAATTAATTATACTACTACTGAGAACCATACCAAAACCAAACCACCATGCTAACCCCGAGAAGCACCTCCCTCGTCGGAAGGAGATAACTCCACTAATCAAAAGGAGGATCTGGGCCGCTCATAACCGTGAGCACGGCTAGTATACCAGTTTTACACTCTGCAGAGGTTGCACATCTTTACCCACAAGTCGTGAGCTACGCCAGTTGTTCATCACACTTCCTTAGGTGAGATGACTAGCGACTCACTACGAGGCCGTTACAAAGGACACGTTGGTAAGGTGTAACCGCTAAGGAATCAGGCTCCGCAACGATGGTAACCACCTCGAGGGGGTACAAGACACACAGACCAGCCTCGTAGCCTGGCCACCATTGAAGCTCACCACCCCCCATGCCCCGTCGGTAAGTTACTCCCGAACCAACATGGCCTAATTAGTAAGCCAAGACCGTCCCATTCCAGTCTTGTGGTAGCGCTGTTGTCCCAGGTTGTCGCTCTATGAACCGGTCCTTATGGAGAGTGGCCAACCAAGCACTAAGCACCGTGCTGGCCCCCTAAACCATGTTTCTAACAAAAGCCAATTTTAACGAGACGTGAGCCACTCAAGCCACACAGAGTGCCACTCTCAGAATTAAGTTCAAGTAAACCATTAGTCAAATTAATTAAAAAGGACCAGAGTGTGTTATAGCGCAGCAACCTAGCACAACTAACCAAAATGCAACCCAAGGTTATATTTAAAGGATATAAACTGGCTAGGAAATCCTTAAAGGCATACAGTATTAAAATGCAGTATGAAATTGTATTTAAAGATGATAGGTTGTTCATGTTATACTTGCCTTCCTCGTACTACTCTGGCTGCTGCTCAAAGTGCTCCGAAGACGGCTGCTCCGGGTACTGGTACTGGGGCTCCTCAGATGGATCAACGTCTACTCACGAACACATGGCCAAAACAATGCACAAAATAAGCATACAAACAAACATTAACAAAAACTAAGAAACAGTACATCAACACATAAAAACAGCACACTAAACTACTCTAATACTGTTCTACGCGTTACAACGATCGCGTGGGTATAAAGAACGCTAAAAACGGAGCTAAAACGCATAAACTAGGCCTAAAACAAGGTTCAGGGGCTTATTTGTAAGAAAACTGGAGTTTCAGGGGGTTTTCTACAAAAACTGAGGACTAAAACGTAATTAACTATTAAATCTAAGGGCTAACGTGCAAAACCAATTGCCCTGGACGGCGGGTTTGAATTCTGAAAAGCTCAGGGGGGTCCGTGCGAAGTTTTGGGCTTAGCTGCAAATATTTTTGAACTCAGCTGGACTGCGGGTTAAATTCAGTAAAACCCAGGGACTCTTTAGCAAAAGGGGTAGCGCGAAGGGGTAAGTTTGGATCTGATCCGTTGGATCGAGATCTGAGGGCTCGTGGGTATCTGGATCGGGATCTAATCGCAGCCGCTGACTTCGGATCGGACGGCGCCGGGGGTTTGGGCGCGCGGGCGGCGGCGGGCTCGTCGGAGATGCCCAATCCGGCACTCCGGGGGTCGTTTCGACCCAGGTTTGGGTCGGGAGGCATCTACGCGGCATGCGCAAAGCACTGGTGGCGATGGGGAGGTGGTTCGGGGCTCCGAGCGTGACGCTCGTCGGGGATGGCGGCTCGGCGGCGCAAGGCTCGCCGGTGCTGGCGCGTTCCGGCTCCTAAGGTGCACCTTGGCTACGGGAACTAGCGCAGAAACAAGCGGGGGTCGGGGCGCAGCTCACCGGGCTTAGGATCGAAGAGGGGTCCGGCGCAGAGGCAGCGGCGGCGCGGACCGGCGGCGAAACTCGGCGGTGTGCTCGCGGACGGGTCGAGGCAGGGCGTCTCCGGGCCTGCTGCGCAGTCGAGGAAGTCCGGGCGGGGCACTGCAAGGGATAGAGGGATTCAGGGCGGCCAGAGCACCAGTGGCGGCGAGAAATTTCGGCAGCGGCGGAGTTCACCTGCGGCGGAGGCTAGGCGAAATCCCGGCGCTGGCGTGGCTGAACTCGTGGGACCGGAAGCTCGGAGAGATCCTGGGCGCCGAGGTGTAGCAGGTGCGGGAGTCCTGGCGGCCTGAGGTGCGACGGGGCAGCGCAGGCGCGGCGGTGGAAGGAGCTCTGTTCCGGGCGGGGTGGCGGCTAGGGTTGCGGCAGCCTCTGGCGTGGGGTGTGGGTGCAGGGGGGTCCGCCGAGTGGGTTTAAAGAGGCCGGGCGGAGATTGCGGCGGGGCGCAGCGGGATTAGGATCCCGGCGACCTCGCCGGTGATCTCGGGGGGGCCGTTGCGGAGTCGGGAAGGAAGGGGAGAAGAGGGGGCTGACGCGTGGGCCCGGCGTGGCAGAGGGAGTGGCGTGGCGCGGGCGCTCAGCGGAGCTGCTGCGCGAGTGGGGGGGGTGCGGGGCTGGGCGCGCAGGCTGACGGGTGGGCCAGGCCGAACGGCTGCTGCGGTGGGCCACGGGCCGGGCGAAGCCCACACGGGAAAAGAAGAGGGGAGGGAGCGCTGGGTTAACCGGGCCGCGGGGGAGAGAAAAAAAAAAGAACGGGCCGCGGGCTGGGCCAAGGGTTTGGGCCGGACTGGGAAGAGAGGTGGGCTGGGTCTTGGGTTTGGTTTTGGGTTTTGTTTCCTTTCCTAATTTCTAATTCAAACAAGTTTGAATTCAAATTTGAATTTGAATTCAAACCACACTCAAATAAAAGTATGAACCAGCATGAATGCAACAAAAATTTAAACCTATGATAAATTTTAATTAATTAAGGAACAAAAATTAGATTAAATGCCAACTAAACACAATAAACCTTAGAAAATTTACTAAAGCCAATTAAATTTATTAATAAATACTGAAATTAAAAGTTAGGGTGTTACAATAACGAACCACAGAAGCACATTGGCACATCAATTCCTTCAGGTACGGTGGCTTCACACTTGCTCCACGGAATGTAGGTTGATCCTGACGAAGACATTGGCACTATAGTGCGGTGCGCCAAATGACGAACAATGATTTAAATAATGCACATATCATATACCAAATCGATGCGTGAAAATATAGGTACTGTCAAAATTCTATTGTCTTATGCTGCAATATCAATAAGGTACTGTCATAATTCTATTCTAATGCATAATTAATTTAAAAACAAGTCTGTAATAGTACTCAAATTGTAATACTAAATGAGTGTTCTAAAGCACCAAATCTAATTCAGCTAATCCGCTAATTAAATTAAATTGTTATACAATATCAACGGATTCAAATGGAAGTTACCGGTAGATCACAAGTGCAGAATTCGACAGAGGTTCGCCGCTTTTCTTCTCCTCACCCCTCTCTTTTTTTTTGAATTTTTAGGCTCAAATGACAAGGGAATGGCGGCCAGGGCTTATATAGGGAGGGAGGACCCTGTTGCCCCTGGGGTGGGCGACAGGCCCCTGTCGTCCATTGGGGGGGGGCGACAGGCCCCCTCCCCGGGCCAGGGACCTCTTTGCAAATTCCAAAAAAAATACATTAGGGTCCTGTCGCCCGTGGCTTGGGCGATAGGACCCCTGTCGCCCCCCATAGGGCGACCGGGGGTAGTTTTGAAATATTTCAAAACGGACATATATTTTTGAAAGTTTGATTTTTTTTAAATACAAAAAAGAAAAAGGCGCCTTAGTTTGGAAGACCATATCCTGGCCGGGATCCCCGTCGCTTCCCAGGGTTGGCAGCCCACGCGGAAATCGTCCCCATGGAGTCCAATATGCATATTTGGAAGCCCGTTGTGTAAGGATTTGCAGCCCGGGTTAGCCCAGTTCCCCGTGGAATCGCGCCCGGCCTCCAGACATTGGGGAGAACTCCCCGTCCCCCACTCGTCGCTTCGCTCCAAGCGTTTTCTTTATTTTTATATTTTTTAAAATTGTTTTTTACAGAAATATATTTTCGGTTTCATAATTTACAGATTTATACCCCTATCGCCGGCTGCGGGGCGGCCGGCCCCCTGCCGGGCGGTAGGGACCTTAATGTAAATAAAATTTATTTTTAATCACATTTTGGCCCCTGGGGGGAGCCTGCCGCCTGCCAGCCGGGCGGCAGGTACCCGCCGCCCGGTGGCGGGACGGTAGGCCTACCCGCTACCCGGTAGGGGAGCGGCAGGCCGCACCCGCAGGTTAAACCTTGACCGTTAGTGTGGCATTAGATGTGGTTTTAAATATTTTGGATAGAAATAAAAACCGTTAGTAAAGTAGATTAATATGAAAAGTATAACTTAGCAATTCATACACATACGCAACTGAGAAGAAAATAGGTGATGCATGAGAGCGAAATAAGTATAACATGACGACATGTTCATAACAAAAATACAGAAACAACTAGAAGGACCTCCTAACCACCCCGACCATGTCGACCTCTTTTACGCTATGCGTGGACGTGGTCTGTAGGGTATGTGTGTCGGTCTGGAGGCCCTACGTCTCTACCTGGACGTCCGGTGGCCACAGGTGTCTGGAAGGTAGGATCGGCCTGCTGGTTAGGTGTAGAAAATAACCGACTCCAGTCTTCGAAGTTCGCCTCCAAGGTATCTTGTGTGGCCCCTATGCAGTAGCAATTAAGATATCTTAATCATCGTCTTATAAGTCATCTATTTGTGTACATATTCATCATACGTACCTGTTGGTGGTGGATACAAAGAAGGACCCATATCAGGAAGCTGGTGCTGCGATCCTGTAAACTGTTCAAATTATTTAAAATATTCAAAGAAATAAGAAGAACATGATAAATTCGGGTTACGGATTAGGTATTTACCTTGCGTTCCTTTTGCTGTCGCCAAAGGGTAATACGAAGAAGGTCTCGCATCATATAAGTGTTGTGATCCTATATGTAAATGCAAAAGGAATTAGATTTCCTTCCAAAATTAATTGAAATTAAGATATGGACTATATGTTTACCAAAATATCGTGGTGGTGCCTGTGTTGGTTGAAATGACATCCCTGTAGCTGGTGCCATGGTACTAAACTAGGTCCCTCCGTGAGGTTGATAAGGTGGGTGTCCATCACCTGTATGGACTGAGAATTAATTGTTGTTATCAAAGTAGGAAATCAGTAAGTATCCTCACGTACCTGGATAATGCTGCTGAGACCAATAAGGTGCTGGGGAAGGCTGCTGCTGTGTGGGACCACAAGGAAATGAGGTCGAGGCTTGAGACGAACCGTAGGAGTCCTCGTATGATGTCTGGCTACCAAAGGCTTCAAGCATGGAATGGGCTCTTTGTGAAACTCGGGTCCAGGCCGACTCTTGCTCATTCCTATCCATCATAGATCCCGCTCAAATCCTCATCAAATTCGCCCTGGCATCTACGTCCATCAACCTGCACATTTCAAACTGCATACAAGAAAAAGAAAGACATTAACACTCTAATCCAAAGTATTTGAAAAGCGATGATAACTTTGACTCACCGCCCCAGCTAATGCCTCATCCCTATGTCGTGCATAGCCATCCTGTGGGGTCGCAACATGCAGCTCTGGATGCATGTCAGCATATATCAAGCGGCAACGAGTCTTAGGCTGGTACTAGCTCAGGTACGCCCTGTACGAAGCCTCTGTGTGTGCAGGGGTCGGAAGCGCCACGTTCTCCTCTGCCTGTTCCCAGCCATCGACCCAAGGCTGCAACCTTGTCACCCACATGTTCGAGAAGGGTTGACCAGCCCTCGACAAACTAAATATTGATTAGTTAAAGCAGCAATGCATTATCACTGAAATGACATATGAATCGTTACCTGTGGTCATGACGTTGGACCCGATCCAATGCTGACAGCACAGGATACAACTGCCTTTGACCGAACTACCTCCTGACTCTGTCTGGGCAGTGGGCCTCAATGTAAACGTCGTACACCAATGCTGTAGTTGTCATCCAAAGGTCTTGATTCTGAGAGCAAACCGAAGATATCCCGAACGGTGCACGAGTGTTCATAGCCAACTAGGAGTAGGGCTCCCACACAATGTCTTCAGGTGTCAACCGATCAAACTCAGCTACAAACTCAGGATAGGACCGCCGAGACTGTACGTGGGCCCAACTCTTCTGCACGAAATTAATAATATATACCAATAAGAAATACAAAGAGGGTCAAACAAAGCAACAGAATTGCCAACAGAATAGTACGAGTAGCAGTCATTTCCGTACCTGACGAGCGTACCAGAGAGTCCCCATGGTCGATCTATCATCCTCGGTGTCACCGTACATATCCGGCTCATACGGTGAGTGGTCGATAATTGGACTACCAATTGCTATCCTCTCCTATGACCAAAGCTGTAGCAGAATCGGACATCCTATAAGAATTGCATTGTGCTTATTTTGCACTGATGCCTCAAGGGATCGAGTGACACTATCCTCATCAGCATCATGTGCCAAATTGTCGGACTACATAGAAAAGATGAACATTTATGAGTACAAGATCAATTATAAAATAAAACCATAACTGCCCTAGTTAAAAGCATAGCTCTAACATTACTCATAACAAAACGAGGTATGTACCTGGAACTGCAGAATCCATGACTTGGCAGGCCCTGTTGTTTTTGGGTGCTCCTCTACATCAATCGCGATGTCAATATTTGCAAAACGCTATTCTAGATCGTACAACCACGTAGACGAGACAACGCGAGGCCCTACGACATCCCCACTGATAGGAAGACCCAGCAGCATCGCAACGTCCTGTAGGGTCGGTGACATCTCCCCACAAGGGAGGTGGAAGGTGTGTGTCTCAGGCCTCTGTCTATCAACTAGAGCCATCAGTAGGGACATGTCCAGCTTTGCCAAACCACTCTTAGCAAGACGGCATATAGTAAGAAGACCAGCCTCCCTCAACCTGAAAAGTAGAACGATCAAAGGTAAGTACATTATGTAGGAAACATATACGAAACAAACGTATTCTCATAAACATAATCCGACGACATATCACCTGGGCACCCATCGTGGGTCAACAGGAATCAACTCCGCTGGTGGACGTGGACGGAGCACGTTAAGTTTCACGCGTTGAACCACTGCAAGGAAGGACCGGTGCGACGAGTCTATGACTCGGTCAAGTAGAGCTGGCGTATCTTCGGCCATACCTAACACAAAAAATATAAGTTTTCTGCATTTTCTATAATTTATTTGAAATTTTCATAGCATTTACTACAAATTTTGTACAATAAATTTTTATAAATAAATTTTTCTCACATTTTCTACAAATTTTCTGCATTTTCTACATTTTATCTGAATTTTTCATATACTTTTCTAGCATTTTCTACAATTTCTGAGCATTTTTTAAAAATTTTCTCGCAATAAACAACTAATCAATAAACCTAAATGGTTTTTCTAAAAACTAATCCTAATTCTACATAAATTATAATAAAAATAGTACCTAAATCACTAAAATATCATTACTGCTGCATACACTAATTATAGAATTAAACATACAAAAAATTTAGAAAAAGAAAGTTAAGAAATATTTATTACCTGCGGTTCGGATCCAAAATCAGGCAGGGCTTCGCCGCTGCAACTCCCTCCCTCACCCCTCTTCTCTCCCTCCCCCTCTCTAGATGTCGTGGGAAGCAAATGAGGGGGGAGGTCAGCCTTTTATGTAGAGGGGCCCCCCTGCCGGGCGGCGGGTTGGCCTACCGCCCCGCCACCGGGCGGCGGGTACCGGCCGCCCGGCTGCAGGGCGGCAGGCTCCCCCCAGGGCACAAAATGCGAATAAAAATAAATTTTATTTACATTCAGGTCCCTACCACCTGGCAGCAGGGTGGCAGGGGGCCGGCCGCCCCACAGCCGGGCGGTAGGGGTACATAACTATAAATTATGAAACCAAAAATATATTTCTGTAAAAAATGATTTTGAAAAATATAAAAATAAAAAAACACTCGCTCCAATCGCTCGCCTCTCGCCCCGCGAGGTCAAGCGGGGCAGCGCCGCCGCCGCCTGATCTCCTCTGACGACCTTGCAACGGCAAGCTTCCCCTCCGGATCAGGTGATGTCCCCTTTCCTTCTCGTCCCCTGCATCTCCTTGCCCCTACTAGGGTTTCTCCTCTCCTCTCCTCTCCTCTCCTCTACACACACCGTTTCTTGTAGATCTTGCAAAAATTCACGGCCGGGGGAGCCCTACGGTGGCCGTTCACAGACTAGCCGCACCTGAACCCTCGAAGCAACACCAGATATTACACCAATTCTTACGTATAAGAACAAACCATGACAGATTAGATCTACTAGATAGAAAAGAAGCAGGGTGTCATCTCTACACGACTAATTCCATGCAACGAGAATTAGTATAAGACTAAAACATGATCGCGCAGAGATGACATGATGTTCGTAGATGATAAGCAACAAAAGCACAATGAATCTACTAAAATTCATACTTCGAAAATCAGGATAACTAGTACTACTCGCCATCAAAAATGCTTCAGTACGAGTAATACCAAGGTAAAAGCAAGAACAATGCTGCCCTGATCGCAAAAAGCGATCAGGGCAGCATGGCGCTTACTTGGATGAAACCCTAGAATTAGGGGTGGCGGTGTGCCGAGAGTTGTTGTTTGCAAACGTGATGACGTTCTTCTTTTCGCAAATATCATAAGGTACATATTTATAGTATGGAGACTTGGGAAACAATCTAAACTAACATGTCCATATCGGACTCTATCTCTAACTCAATCTGAACTAAATCTAAGGATACATGGCCCACATGGCCCAAATGCTCACGCAGGAGCCAATTCGTAAGCCTCCTTCAATTTCTTCATTAAGCCCAACTCACTCACAGCCCATTAATTAACCTATTAATTTATGGCGATAACACATGCCCCCTGGTTTTGACAATGATAATTCTAAAACCACTTCGCCGCTTCATCTTCCAATTGATGCTCATTAAAACGCACCACAACCACCACAGAAGACACAACATTTCTGCAACTGGCTTCTCGAAGAATGTGAAAGTGCCGATTCATCTTCCATTTTCTCCTTATTTAATCTTACCCTGAACCGACTCCTTTGGCCACAAATTCATCTTCCTTCCTCAGCCAACAGCGCAGAAAACCCCAACTTCCTGTAGCCATGGCGATCTCCTCTTCCTCTGGCTCCAACTTTATCGATTCTCCTTCCTCACCCTCTTCTTCAAGCTCCTCTGTCTCCTCCCTCGACTCCATCCCTGAGAGCCGGGAGCCAACGCCGCAGTACGACCCGACAACGGCGTACGAGGTGCTTGCCCCTCTGCACTGGGATGCAGAGGAGTTTGACTTCAGGGTCATCTCCGAAGATGACGAGCCCAAGACAGTCGGCGAGGACCTCCGACTCCTGTTCTAGGAGGAGGCGGAGAGCGATAGCGACAACGGTTTCTCCTGGGATGGAGCCGATTTCTCCTCGGAAGAGGAGATCGGCTCCTCCTCCAGCGACGACGACCTGATGGTTGGAAATGCCCTCCAATTCCTAGGGCCCTCCGAGGAAGACAGCGAAGAAGAAAGCGACGGCGGCGGCGGCTGGAGCAGCGACGACGAGGCCTGCAGCGACAGCAGCGCTGACGATGATAGCGACGACGGAGACGGCTGAAACGCACCGGCGCGAAGCCCCAAGCGCCATAGGTACTAGGTACCTACGGGCGGTAGATGTAGGTAGCACTGTAGGAGTAGTACTGTAGCCGAAGGATTCATCCTTTGTCAAATCGGCTCTTTTGCTTGTAAAATTCAACCTCAATAAAATCCCTTATTTTCTAATCCGCTCAATCGAATCATCCCCCAAAAGCCGATGGCACCACATCTGGCTTCATTAATATCCAAGAGCCGACAAAATTCAAAATTGGAAGTAACTCGCACAAGAACAGAACATCACTTCCACTCGGAATCCAACTCGAAATAGACACTCCAGATCCGAGCGTAATTCGAAAATCTCACACCATAAGTTCGAGCGAAGATTTACAAAACATCCAAGATTCGAACCCTAAGTTATCAGATCTGAATCATGGCGGACTCTGTAGCTCAAACAACGAGTTCTTCAAACGACGATACGGCAATTTGCGGCCTGAAGGTAATATTCAGCCTGTCTTTTTAACTTTCTTCAGTTCATTAAACCTCGAACGAATTAAACTCTGAAATATGACACCATATATAAACTTCTGAATCTCCGAACTTCAGGTGTCAGACATCCTTCTGCCGCATCCTTCCAATCCCAAATCCTTTTGTCTTGGCCCACAAGTTCATGAAAATCCCATAGATTTAATCTCCTGTGAAGCGAATAGAATCCCTTTCATGAGTCAAAATATTAATTTAAATTCCTGGGCCGACTGCTTAAGAGCCTGGCCTAATCCACCTGAAAGCTGGATTACATGGTATAGCAGAGTAGCAAAAACCTATATGCCCTTGTGGCAAGAACTAAGTATAGCTGATGCACTTAGTCTATCATTATCGCCATAAATTAACTGGTTAATTTATGGGCCGCGAGTGAGTTGGGCTTAATGAAGAAATTGAAGGAGGCTTACGAATCGGCTCCTGCGTGAGCATTTGGGCCATGTGGGCCATGTATCCTTAGATTTAGTTCAGATTAAGTTAAAGATAGAGTCCGATATGGACACGTTAGTTTAGATTATTTTCTAAGTCTCCGGACTATAAATATGTACCCTATGACATTTGTCAAAGGAGAATGACATCACGTTTGCAAACAACAACTCTCGGGGCACCGCCACCCCTAATTCTAGGGTTTCATCCAAGTAAGCGCCATGCTGCCCTGATCGTTTTTTGCTATCAGGGCAGCGTTGTTCTTGCTTTTACCGTGGTATTACTCGTACTGAAGCGTTTTTTATGGCGAGTAGTACTAGTTATCCTGATTTTCGTAGCATGAATTTTAGTAGATTCATTGTGCTTTTGTTGCTTATCATCTATGAACATCATGTCATCTCTGCGCGATCATGTTTTAATCTTATATTAATTCTCGTTGCATGGAATTAGTCGTGTAGAGAGGACACTCTGCTTCTTTCCTATCTAGTAGATCTAATCTGTTATGGTTTGTTCTTATACGTAAGAATTAGCGTAATATTAGATGCTTTGCTTTAGTCTTAATAGGGAATTGATCAGGGAATCGGCTTTCGCTTATTCTTAGGCCTCTATTCTGGTTAAGGTTTAGTTATTTATTACGCTCATTAGGCCCAATTACGTGTAGGATGTTCCGATCTAGCAGTGAAGCTTTTACCGTCGTGGATTAGATTAGCTAGATTTAATTGAAGTAGTTTACAGTTATTTGCTTTATTTATCAATATTCGGATATATACAGATCTGATCTGACACCGTGACTCGATCGGCTCTTCAGAAGCCGATGCAAGAGTCATCCCGGGGAGCCGACCACGGCTCGGACTTATGTTTGCACATGTTTGTGTATGTAGGCAAATCGTCGCAAGCACATTCGCACCTTCCTGATCGGGTATAGGTCAGGTGGCACGCCCTGCGCCTTAGAAAGCCGCGGCGTGTGCTAGGATTGCGGGCCGTTGATGAGGGAGTAGTGCCTGCCAGCGCCCCGGCGACCTCCCGGCTCTTCGTGTTGCCTATCGCTACTCGCCGGTGGGTTTTGACCGACAGCACATTCTGGCACGCCCAGTGGGACCCTTATCAGCAACAACGCCCGCCACATAAATGACAGGACCTCAGGACCAAGCACCGATTCCGCCGGTCACCAAACCTATCACGTATGAAGAGCTGACCCCCGAGCACAAGCAGAAATACGATGAGGTCAAAGCTCAGTTCGAAGCCGATCTCATCGGCTCTTTCGAGAGGACCCGCAACCACGACATCAGGTGGAAGGGGTTCTCACCCGAAGGCGCTCTCGATAATGTTGACTTGTCCGTACCATCAGAGGAGCGCATCAGAGCCCTACGCCAGGAGATGAACTACATGGTGCCTCACACGCTTCATCGGCACTCAGAAAGCCTGGTGAATGAGCTCGAGCGTGTGGCACATCGTGTCATCCAGGAGGTCACCAAGAACCAGTACTCCTCATCAGGAACAATCCTGGGGAGTCACAGGGGAGGGGACTCACCTTAGTCTAGGCCGCCAGTATCGTACTCGCTCACGGCCCCAGGACCGCAAGGTTCGCCGATCTACGTCGTCTACAAGATCGGCGGTGACCCTGGAGAAGGCCAGTTCCTGAGCGAGATTCCTAAGCAGATCCTGCACGGCTACACGTGCGTGTACAAACCTGAAAACATCAACCCAACGCGCGCGGGACAGCTGGCGAATGCAGCAGCTTCAGGGCCAGATGCAGAGAAACAGGCATGGCTAGCGAAGTATGCTACCGGTTCGAGTGCTGAGCCCTCGGCCCCAGGAGTTCTTAGTGTGGATTAGATCAGCACAATATTAAGGGACCAGTTCGGCATCCTGCCCAAGAGAAAGGCGATCATCTATTCTAAGCTGTATCCAAGTGATTACGACTTGATCCCGTTGCCACCCAAGTATCGGCTCCCGGAGTTCACCAAGTTCAGCGGGTCAGAAGGGGCCAGCCCTATCGAGCATGTGAGCCGATACCTAACGTAGCTCGGGATGATCTCAGTGTCGGATCCTCTAAGGGTTCGTTTCTTCTCCCAGTCTCTCAAGGGTTCAGCCTTTGGGTGGTATACGTCACTGCCCCCAGATTCGATCCGGACTTGGAGGCAGCTGGAGGATCAGTTCCACACCCAGTATCACTCAGAGGCTGCTGAAGCTAGGATTGCCGACCTCGCCCAAGTCAAGCAGAAGCGAGGGGAAAGTGTGTGAGAGTACATGCAGCGCTTCACAGAGGTTAAGAATCGATGCTACTCGTCGCGTATCACAGAAAAGGAGGCAGTCGATTTGGCAGTTTTGGGACTCGCTAAGCCTATCAAGGATCTGGCTTTTCAGTTGGAATTCACCTCTCTGACACACATGGTACAGAAGCTCACGACGTATGAACACTATCACCCTAAACTGTACTAGGAAAAATTCAAGTGCCATGTGAATATAGCCCAAGCAGATGATTCTGATGATTCTAGCGGGGAACAAGAAATGGTTGTGGCAGAGTGGACCCGGGGTCAAACCCTGTCCCGTGCAAGTGGGTCAAACAGAAGGGGCTTGTGAAGGGCTTTGATTTTGACGTGGCCAAGGCAGAGCAGATATTCGACTTACTGGTCAAGGAAAAGCAGTTGAAGCTCCCAGAGAATCACAAGCTACCAATGACGCAAGAGCTGCAGGGGAGGCTGTACTGCAAGTGGCACCACTCGTTCACCCATGCCATGAATGACTGCAAGGAGCTGCGTCGGCAGATCCAATCGGCTATCGAGCAAGGCTGATTAATTCTGGCCCAACACACGATGAAGGTGGACAGTCAACCATTCCCACAAGCTAACGTGGTGGAGCTATCGGGTTTTAGACCTGAGGGCCAGAACTTGGCGTTCCAGATTAACATGGCGGGACCCATCCACCGCCGTGACGAGCAGAGGAAAGAGACCGCTTCTAGCAAACGGCCCCAGGATGAAGACGAGCTGGATCAGCAACATGTTACTGAAGAACAAGTGCGTCACATCCGCAACCAACTCCCAGCTTCCAATCGGCTTCTGGAAAAGTACCATTATCAGTACAAGTTGTGCCGCCGATATGAATCGGAAGAGGAGGAGTATGAGCACCGCACAGGGAGGACGTTGGCGAGGCACCAGGCTTTACGCGACCACTGGCATTGCCCGTTCTTCAGGTACTATTGGAATTCCGGCATGAGCCGATTGCCTACTATCGATGATTGGTTGGAGTGCAGGCCTCGGGGACGCCAATCAGGCGAGACATCGGTGTTCCAGCGTTTGGGGCCCAAAGCACGTCGCGACGACCATATTGAGCGGCCATCCAGGGATGATCTTGAGCTAGAAGGGAAACATAAGTATCATCGTCCACGATGGTGTCCTGACAGGCTCAGCCGTTCACAGAAGTGCAGAGTGCAGCGCTTACGCAATCTCGAGGAGGCAGAAGCAAAGTACCTCGACGTGCTGAGGAAAGCGCGTCCGGATCTCACGGAGCAAGTCAGGCACCCGCGAAGGGTGGAGAGGCGCCCTCCAAGGAGGGAGTGGCGCCCCAAGTAGCCAAGAGCCGATGAAAAGCCATCGGCTGATGTGAATATGGTGTTCGTGCTCCCGTCGGAGTTTCGGGCGCCCCAACTGGAGGAATTGGCCGTCGCGCAGCTGGATCTTGGCCCACGGCCGATCATCTTTGAGAAGCCCAAGGAGAAAAGCTACAAGCACCTGAAGGGATTATATCTCAAGGGCCTCATCGATGGAAAGCCTGTGAACAGGATGTTGGTCGACACTGGCGCCGCGGTCAATCTAATGTCGTACTCAATATTGCACCGATTGGGTCGTTCTGCTGCTGATCTTATCAAGACCAATGTGATGCTCAATGATTTCAACAGCCAGCCGTCGGAGGCACAGGGCGTCCTCAATGTGGAGTTGATAGTTGGTCGTAAGACCGTCCCAACCTCGTTCTTCATCGTCAACAGTAAGAGTACGTACACAGTGCTGCTTGGGAGGGATTGGATTCACGCCAATTGTTGTGTTCCTTCCACAATGCACCAGTGTTTGGTCCAATGGGATGGCGATGCAGTGGAGGTGGTCCGTGCAGATAACTCCAGTGAGGTTTCGCTCCCAGACATGAATGCCTGGGACGTGGAAGGGCAAGAGCCGATCTCAGGGATCGCGCTGGAAGACTGTGATCGGATCGAAGCGACAAAAATTGGATTGAGGCTGGTCTTATCCAAGGCCTCATAGAATAAATACATCCTGGCACGCTACGGAGCCTAGCAGGTGTAGAGAGGCCAGTTCCAGCGACCGGCCCCAAAAAAATAGACAATTCTTGTTTAGAGTCGAAACAGTTACATTGTGAACAGACTTTAGCCTGCTCTGGCAGTTGGGTAGTTAATGAGCATTCAGTTTCGAGGGGTAATATAGAGACGGCCGGCCCGTGCGGTCGGCCGAAAATTTTCTTTTGTCATCTCCCCGTGTTTGCTGTCGACGTGGCAGATGATGATGAGTCGCCTGCGTCCACAGTCGATTTTACAGGCGACGGCAAGTTGGGGTACGGGTTTACATCAGCTGATAATTTGGAGGAAGTTGATATCGGTCCCGGGGATAAGCCGCGACCAACATTTATCAGCAAGAAGCTAGACCCGAGCCTGCTTGAGCCGCTGATAGCACTGTTGAGGGATACTAGGATTGTTTCGCGTGGGATTATACTGAAATGCCTGGTCTAGATAGAAGCATGGTCGAACATCGGCTCCCGCTTAAGAAAGGATTTCGTCCATATCAACAACGAGCAAGGCAGATGAAGGCTGAAGTCCTGGAGGAGGTCAAGAAAGAGGTGCAAAAGATGTTGGACGCAGGGTTCATCAGGCCATATAGGTATGCAGAATGGATCTCCAGTGTGGTCCCTGTACAGAAGAAGGATGGCCGATGGAGAGTCTGCGTGGATTTCAGAGATCTCAATAGAGCGATGCCAAAGGACGAATATCCGATGCCCGTGGCATAAATGTTGATCAACGCTGCTGCCGGTCACAAAATGCTGAGTTTTATGGATGGTAATGCCGGCTACAACCAGATCTTCATGGCCCTAGAGGATATAAGCAAGACCGCGTTCAGAGTACCAGGCGCGGTCGGCTTGTTCGAGTACTTGGTTATGACCTTTGGATTGAAAAATGCCGGTGCAACGTATCAACGCGCCATGAATTACATCTTTTATGATCTCATCGGCAAGCTGGTAGAAATCTAGATTGATGATGTCGTGGTCAAGTCCACATCGGTTGGGGGGCATTTGGAAGATTTGCGTAAGGTTTTGGATTGGACTCGGAAGTTTGGGCTCAAAATGAACCCGAAGAAATGTGCCTTTGGCATATCGGCCGGTCAGTTCTTAGGATTCCTGGTACATGAGCGAGGAATCGAGATCGGCTTGAAGAGTCAAGAAGCGGTAAAGGCAATGAAGCCTCCTACTACGAAGAAGGAGTTACAGAAGCTCATCGGCAAAATCAACTTTGTCAGACGATTTATCTCCAATCTGTCTGGACGTATCGAGGCGTTCATGGGTCTGGTGAAGATCAAGTCCGAGGATGAGTTTCACTGGGGGGCAGAACAGCAGTAGGCTCTTGATGAAATCAAGGAATATTTGTCGAAGCCTCCAGCATTAGTTCCGCCTCAATAGGACAGACCTTTCTACGTGTACCTGTCCGTGGGTGACACTTCCATGCCTCGGTTCTGATTCAGAAGCATGACTATCAGGAGAGGGTTTTCTTCTACCTCAACAGGCGCATGTTGGACGCCGAGACTAGGTATCCTGAGATCGAAAAGCTTTGCCTTTGTTTATTCTTTACATGTAAAAAGCTTCGACATATTTTGCTCTCGGCGGAAACGATCGTCATATGTAAATCGGATGTCATCAAGCATATGTTGTCGGCTCCTATTCTAAAAGGCCGACTAGGAAAATGGATGTTTGCATTGTCAGAATTCGATATCCGATATCAACCTGCAAAGGCGGTCAAGGGACAGACACTGGCGGATCTCATTGCAGACAGGGTCAACACTGACGTGTCTGCACTTTTTGTACGTGCCTGGGCCATGTTTTTCGATGGATCGGCTTGTGATGATGGGTGTGGCGTAGGAATTCTTTTGGTATCGCCTCGTGGGGCGACTTATTCTTTTTCCATCAGGATGGCTACTCCATGCACCAATAATTTAGTAGAGTATGAGGTCATTCGCAAGGGGATGGAATTACTCCTGGAAGCTGGTGCAGAAGCAGTGGAAATATTTGGGGATTCGAAACTGGTGATTTCTCAGCTCACGGAAGAATATAAATGTGAGAGCGAGGCTCTTTTTCTGATATGGATGCAGAGCCGTGAGTTGATGTCACGATTCAGGTACATTAATTTCCACTGGATACAAAGGACTTTGAACAGTGAAGCCAATGACTTGGCACAGATGGCTTCCGGATACAAGGAAACAGCCGATGGGGTCGATGTAGAGGTTCAGTTTCTAGAACCTGGAGACTGGAGAGCCGATATCTTCAATTATTTGAAGGATTCGACTTGGGGGCACCCAGAAGGATAAGACTCAAAGCTATGAAGTATGTTCTGATAGGGGACGACATGTTCTACATGACTTTGGAAGGACGGCTGCTTAAATGTTTGGAGCCTTCGGAGTTGAATCGGCTCTTGCATGAGGTTCATGAAGGAGCCTGCGGTACTCATCAATCGGCTCATAAGATGAAATGGCTGATTAGACGATCGGGATATTACTGGCCTACCATGCTTGAGGACTACTTTAAATATTACAAGGAATGTCAGGCATGTCAGAGATTCGGCAAGATTTAGATGGTGCCGGCATCAGTAATGAATCCTATCATTAAGCCATGGTTGTTCAGGGGTTGGGCCATGGATATGATTGGCCAGATTAATCCGCCATCTAGCAAAGGTCACCAATGGGTGTTAGCTGTCACGGATTATTTCACAAAATGGGTGGAGGAGGTACCCATGAGGTCGGTGACATCGAAAGATGTGATCAGTTTCGCTAAAGAGCACATCATTCATAGGTTTGGGATTCCTCAGACCATTACGACCGATGGAGGATCGGTCTATATATCGGAGGAATTTAGAAAGTTTGCCGATGACACGGGGTTCAAGCTTATTAGATCATCCCTGTATTATGCCCAGGATAATGGACAGGCTGAAGCATCTAACCAGAGCCTTATCAAGCTGATCAAAAGGAAGATCGATGAATATCCCAGGCGCTGGCATGAGGTGTTGTCAGAGGCTTTGTGGGCATATCGTATTTCGTGTCACGGATCCATCAAGATGTTGCCATACCATCTGGTCTACGGTCAAGACGTTGTATTACCATAGGAAATCACGGCCGAATCAAGGCGTGTTGAGTTTCAGAATGATCTATTGGCTGAAGAGTATGCAGCCTTGATGAGCGATAATATAGAGGACCTTACAGAGCTAAGACTTTGGTCACTTGAGAAGATCAAGGAAAACAAGGCTAAAGTTGCTTGTGCATACAACAAAAAGGTCAAGCCGAAAGAATTCCAGGTTGGAGACCTAGTTTGGGAGGCAGTGCTACCATTGGGAACTAAAGACAGGAAGTATGGTAAGTGGTCTCCTACTTGGCATGGACCGTACAAGGTTGATCAGGTCCTGCCTGGAAATGTGTACATGCTTGAAGAATTAGATGGTGTCAAGTTTCCTGTAGCCGTCAATGGCCAACACCTCCGGAAATATTTTCCGAGCATGTGGGAAGGCGATTGACAAGAGCCAATGAGATCCATCTGGCTGCATTATAAAAGGCCAACACGTTGAGTTGGCCAGTAAAAAAATGCGAGATAGGACAACACGTTGAGTTGGCCAGTACAAAAAAAGAGATAGGCCAACACGTTGAGTTGGCCAGTAAAAAAAAGCAAAAAGTGAGAGAGGCCAACACGTCGAGTCACCCAGCAAGTAAAATTATATGAGAAGTATGGCAGCCGATGTGTAACCATTGACTTAAGATGTTTTTAATAGATACGATTTTCAGTTTAACAGGCAACATTAAATGTTTTTTGAATTATTCTACTAGTTCAGGAATCCTTCTATGGCATGGATGGCTTCTATCTGTTGACTCAAGGTGTTGATTTCTGCAAACTCTACCCGTATTTGCTCGGTTATTTCTTGGGCTTCTTGCTTGGAGTTTGCAATCAAGGCTTTCTCCTCTTGGATCAGTCTCTATGTGGTGTGGACTTTTTCTTCGAGTTCTGCCAGTTCTTTCTCCAGGAGGTTGAGTCGCCTTGTACTCGCCGAGATATCGGCTTTGGCATCCAGAGTTGCCTTCTTCTGGTTTAGCATCTTGCACTTTTCAGCGATGTCGGCTTTCAGAGGAATTTGAGAATGCCTTAGTTCTATCCTCTGTTGCGCTACTTTCACCTCTGCTCGGAAGAAGGGAAGATGGCCGGCTGGCCAGAGCTTGGCCCGAAGTGACTCTGGGAGTTGGGATTCAATCTGCTTGAGGACTTTCTGTATTTCGCTGGAGTCATCGACTAAGGTACTGATTGGAGCAGATAGCGGATTTTTGATGTGTTGAAGCTGATCTGCGAGGTCAATCGGCTGTTGTGGTGGTGGTACCTTCGCTCCAGGGGTGATCAGACCCATTGATGCCGGGTCAAAGGAGAGCAAATCTGAAATATTGAAGCCCTGTGGACATATCAGGGTTAGTTTTGGGAGCAAGGTATATCAACAGAGTTATCGGCTGATTTAGAATCGGCTCATGCGATGTAACCCGTTGTGAGGAAGAAGCGATGATCGGTCCGAGTGTGATAGGCTCAGTTGGGGCAGCGACAGTAGCATCGGCTATGTCAGCTGGTTCGTCACGCGCCTCTATCGGAGCATTGGGAGTTCCGGGTTGGGCTTCCATCGTCACGTCATCTGTTGCAGTTTCTTCACTGCGAATTTCTGCTTGGACAATGGTTGGTTCTTGCTATTCAGGGATTTCAGTTGTTCCATTATTGACTTCATGAACGGCGGTTCCCTGTTGTGATGGGCCTCCAGTGCTAAGGATGTCTTTAGTTGTGTCCTGGAGAAAGGATTACAATCAACCAGAGTATATGTGCATATATATAAAAAAAGAGGAAAAAACACTCAGGAAATTTCAGAGAGATGAATTACCTGGTTGGTGTTGGAGTTTGATGGACTTGGGGAAGGTTGTGTTGTCTTCTTGATGACCTGTCTTGTGAATATCTTCCTTTTCTTAGTTGGGACTCGGGGGGCTGTACTTCCAAAGGTTTGTCTCCGCTTAGAGGCCGACTGGGGTGAGTCTAGCTGGACAGTCATTATTACTTTCTTCATTGGCGGTGATCCCTTGCAAAAGAGAACATCAGGGGCGGTCGGGAGAAAGTGGAATGGCTCCCTGTTATTTGTCATGGGTTTTGGACCATCTTGTTGCTGCAAGTAAGGTGAGCAAGGTTAGCCAAGAGAAATGGGAGAGGGCTTAGAAAGAATAAGAGCACATGTTCAGTACCTCTTCCTCGGGGATTGCATATTCAGGGTCAATTTGCTGCAGTAGAGGGCCTAAATCTCTTCTGAATACATGAGTTTTCCACATTTCCCACCAAGTGTTAAAGCCGATTGACGAGGGAGTAAAGGATAGATCGGCTGGTATTGGGATGTGGAGATTGTCAAACATGCTGTAGCATCTTGAACTAGTAAGACCGTCAGGTAAATCGGCTCTACTCTCCACCAAGTGGTGAATATGGAAGTGGGGAGGGACTTGTCCTAGGCCAAATTGCCGAGCTGCTATGACTGGTTGATAGGTTTCATAACCTGGTTTGATGATTCTGTTAGAAGTGCTTATGTCGACAGGAAGGAAGCCTAGTCGGATCATTAGAGAATATAGATGCCGAGTGCTGTTGTCATAGGCAAAGCAATCCAGCCTGAAGGTAGTTGGGTTCTCAAAGGCTTCAGATTCAGTGAATGGAAAGTAAAGGGGATTCTCTAGGTCTTTGTAGAAAATTCTAAACCATTTTGCTGCATCTGTTGAGTTCAGTTTACTGCCAGGAAGGCTGAATAGGGCTTGGTCATAGCTGGTGCATCTAATTGGCTTGCCATTCTCGTCAGGGAAGGAATTCTTGGCTAGGCTTTGAAAGTTTGGAATCTGGTGCTGGAAGTAGAGTTGTGCCCATAACTGAATGAACCACCAAGGGCCTCCAGTTCTGAGTTTCCTTTGGCTGAGCAAGCTAGTTGTCATCAAATGGAGACATCTGTATGTTTCTCCGAGGAAAAGCTTACCTAGGCTGGTGCGGTTGCCATGGGCCAGGTGGTAAGCCAAAGAAAGATAATTCTTTTGGGGCCAAGGAAGGACTGCAGAAGATGAAATGTTCTAACCAAAGATTTAGAAAGGCTGTGTGTTCCTTTTTACTTACTGGACCTTTCGTTTTTATGTGCTGGTTCATGTAAGTGCTCCAGTTTGTGCAGTCTGTTTTAGATGAAAGTTTGAAAGGGACTTCTACCATTCTGTGAGCTGCAGGATCAGGGGATCCAATGTCAAGGCCAGTGATCATGGTAACATCTAGCAGAGTAGGGGTCATGGGTCCATGACCAAAAAGGAAACAGTTCAGAGCGTCAGACCAGAAATAGCCGATGGTCTTCAGAAGGTTTTCATCTTTATCTAGTGGGGATAATTATAGACTAAGTGCATCAGCTATGCTCAGTTCTTGCCACAAGGGCATATAGGTTTTTGCTACTCTGCTATACCATGTAATCCAGCTTTCAGGTGGATTAGGCCAGGCTCTTAAGCAGTCGGCCCAGGAATCTAAATTAATGTTTTGACTCATGAAAGGGATTCTATTCGCTTCACAGGAGATTAAATCTGTAGGATTTTCATGAACTCGTGGGCCAAGACAAAAGGATTTGGGATTGGAAGGATGCGGCAGAAGGATGTCTGACACCTAGAGTTCAGAGATTTAGAAGTTTATATATGGTGTCATATTTCAGAGTTTAATTCGTTCGAGGTTTAATGAACTGAAGAAAGTTAAAAAGACAGGCTGAATATTACCTTCAGGCCACAAATTGCTGTATCGTCGTTTGAAGAACTCGCTGTTTGAGCTACAGAGTCTGCCAGGGTTCAGATCTGATAACTTAGAGTTTGGTTATTTTGCAGGCTCTGGTTCGAATCTTGGATGTTTTGTGAATCTTCGTTCAAACTTATGAAGCGGGATTCTCGAATTGCGCTCGGATTTGGAATATCTATTTCGAGTTGGGTTCAAAGTGGAGGTGATGTTCTCTTCTTATACTGGTTGCTTCTAATTTTGAATTCCGTCGGCTCTTGGTTATTGTTAAGGCTTGATGCATTGCCATCGGCTTTTGGAGGGTTGTCCGAGCAAGAAACTAAGATATGAGGGACTTTATTCATTAAAGGTAATGTCTTTACAAGGGAAAGAGCCAATTTGACAAAGGAACGAATCCTTCGGCTCAATCTATGCTACAGTACTACTCCTACAGTACTTCCTACCACCCGTAGGTGCCTAATGCCTACGGCGCTTGGGGCTTCACGCCGGCACATCTCCGCCGATGTTGTCGTTGCTGTCGTCATCGCTGCTGTTGCTCTCGTCGGCGCTGCTGCCGTTGCAGGCCTCGTCGTCGCTGCTCCGGCCGCCGCCGCCGTCGATTTCTTCTTCGCCATCTTCCTCAGAGGGCCCGAGGAATTGGAGGGCATTTCCAATCGTCGGGTCATCTCCGCTGGAGGAGGAGCCGATCTCCTCTTCTGAGGAGGAATCGGCTCCATCCCAGGAGAAGCCGTTGTCGCTGTCGCTCTCTGCCTCCTCCTGGAACAGGAGTCGGAGGTCCTCGCCGTCAGTCTTGGGCTCGTCGTCTTCGGAGACGACCCTGAAGTCAAACTCCTCTGCATCCCAGTGCAGAGGGGTGAGCACCTCGTATGCCACTGTCGGGTCGTACTCTGGCGTCGGCTCCCGGCTCTCAGGGATGGAGTCGAGGGAGGAGACGGAGGAGCTTGAAGAAGAGGGTGAGGAAGGAGAACCGATGAAGTTGGAGCCAGAGGAAGAGGAGATCGCCATGGCTATGGGAAGTTGGGGTTTTCTGCGCTGTTGGCTGAGGGAGGAAGATGAATTTGTGGCCAAAGGAGTCGGTTCAGGGTAAGATTAAATAAGGAGAAAATGGAAGATGAATCGGCACTTTCACATTCTACGAGAAGCCAGTTGCAGAAACATTGTGTCTTCCGTGGTAGTTGTGGTGCGTTTTAATGAGCATCAATGGGAAGATGAAGCGGCGAAGTGGTTTTGGAATTATCATTGCCAAAACCAGGGGGGCATGTGTTATCGCCAGGTTAATTTATGGGACGCGAGTGAGTTGGGCTTAATGAAGAAATTGAAGGAGGCTTACGAATCGGCTTCTGCGTGAGAATTTGGGCCATGTGGGCCATATATCCTTAGATTTAGTTCAGATTGAGTTAAAGATAGAGTCCGATATGGACACGTTAGTTTTGATTGTTTCCCAAGTCTCCGGACTATAAATATGTACCCTATGACATTTGTCAAAGGAGAACGTCATCACGTTTGCAAACAACAACTCTCGGCGCACCGCCACCCCTAATTCTAGGGTTTCATCCAAGTAAGCGTCATGCTGCCCTGATCGCTTTTTGCAATCAGGGCAGCGTTGTTCTTGCTTTTACCTTGGTATTACTCGTACTGAAGCATTTTTTGATGGCGAGTAGTACTAGTTATCATTATTTTCGTAGCATGAATTTTAGTAGATTCATTGTGCTTTTGTTGCTTATCATCTACGAACATCATGTCATCTCTGCGCGATCATGTTTTAATCTTATACTAATTCTCGTTTCATGGAATTAGTCGTGTAGAGATGACACCCTGCTTTTTTTCTATCTAGTAGATCTAATCTGTTATGGTTTGTTCTTATACGTAAGAATTGGCGTAATATCTGCTAGGTTAGGCCTTGCAAACGGGTTGGATGATCCGGTGATGTATTAGATGTTTTTCTTTAGTCTTAATAGGGACTTGATCCGGGAATCGGCTTTCGCTTATTCTTAGGCCTCTATTCTGGTTAAGGTTTAGTTATTTATTACGCTCATTAGGCCCAATTACGTGTAGGATGTTCCGATCTAGCAGTGAAGCTTTTACCGTCGTGGATTAGATTAGTTAGATTTAATTGAAGCAACTTTATAGTTATTTGCTTTATTTATCAATATCCGGATATATACAGATCTGATCTAACACCGGGACTCGATCGGCTCTTCAGAAGCCGATGCAAGAGTCGTCCCGGGGAGCCGATCACGACTCGGACTTATGTTTGCACATGTTTGTGTATGCAGGCAAATCGTCGCAAGCACGTTCGCACCTTCCTGTTCGGGTATAGGTCAGGTGGCATGCCCCACGTCTTAGAAAGCCGCGGTGTGTGCTAGGATTGCGGGCCGTTGATGATAAAGCAGTGCCTGCCAACGCTCCGGCGACTTGCTGGCTCTTCGTGGGGTATGCACCGATGCGAGTTCATCATTAGTAGGAGTAGCTTTCCGTTCTTGCAGTTTCGAGTAGTTGTGATTTCCATGGATGCTGTAGCTAGCTTATAGTAGTACAGCGCTTGCAATAAAGGCCAAGCTTCCGGTTTGGTCCCGTTCCTGCGACTTTTCTTCTCCACTGGATAATATAAGCTGCTGCTTTTTTTTATAAGGCCAAGCATTTTTCCAAGCCTAGTGTTTGCTAGCTTGTACTAGTAAACAACTGCTATGATTTAGCTATCAACATATTTTCATCACGAATTTATCAAGATTTTTGCAGGCAGTGTAGTTAAAAATCATGATTTTTATAGGGCCACTTCTCTCTTTAGCAAACTTTACTAGCATTTTGCAGGCTGTGTAGTTAAAAACTTTATCAAGTAATTAATTAAAATATATACAAACAAGTGATCAGTCATGGTTTATATATATAAGATATAGATAGGATAACTTTCTCACTGGTGGGGATAAGGACTCATCATAGGAGAAGGCTCAGGTTGGTGGAGACCAGGTCTCTCCTGGTTTCAGATTGTGTAATAATAAATAGTATATATATATCAGCAGCAGCAGCATCTTTTGAGCAGTATATATGCTAGGCATCCGATTTTCTCATTTGTGCTGGGTCCAGAAGTTGCCTGACATCTGGAATTTTGTAGATGTGCTAGTGTTATGTGCCGTAAAATTTCCTGGATCATTTTAGTAGTGCTAGTGCTATGTGCTGCACTGTTTGGTATTATCATCTCATTATCTTGTGGCTGTGTGATCTCATATTGTGCTATCAGTGATTATTTTCACTATCTTATTTTATAACTATATTACATATAGCAGTGATTATTTTCAAGTTTATGAATTATTTTGTATATCAGCAATATTGTTCTGTTTTTTTAGGCTTTACTAAATAATATTATCTATATACTAGATCATGGACTCTTGGGATGAGGAAGTTAGGAGATTCATGTTAGAGGAAGAAGAAGAGGATGATGAATTATTTCTAGTTCTAGTCCCTGCACTTCAATTGGCCATGTATGATAAAAAAGAGCCATAGCACACCTCAATTTTGACCGGTCCAAAATATGTCAAAGAAGTCTTAGAAGGTCATGAGAGGTGGTGTAAAGTGGACTTTAGGATGGAGTCTGAGATTTTTAGAGCTATAGTACACTTTCTTAGAGTGGAGAATCTATTACGTGACACACGCGGTGTTACGATTGAAGAGCAGTTTGCAATGTTTATGTTCATGCTCTCTCACAATGCGAGCACCGAGAGGCTAAAAAAGAGATTCCAACATAGTGGTGAGACTATACATAGGAAGATTACAGAGTTCTTCGATATAATTCCAGCCTTTACTCATAAATTTCTGAAGCTTCCAGATGTATACCAAACACATGTCAAGATTGCGTCCGACCCTCGATATATGCCTTTCTTCCAGGTTAGTCATAGGTACTAGATACTTGGCCTAATCATAACTGCACAACACATGATTCCAACACTCATTCCTTGGTTTCATTTTTTTTAATGCAGAACTGCATTGGTGCTATAGATGGCACTCACGTCCCTATCACCATTGCACAAGAAAAGGCACCTCCTTATAGAAACAGGAAAGGAACATTATCACAAAACGTGATGTGCGCTTGTGATTTTGATCTGAAATTCACTTTCATATCATGTGGATGGGAGGGATCTGCATCTGATGCAGGAGTTCTACGGTCTGCTCGTAGTAAGGGCTTTCATGTGCCGGCGGGGAAGTTCTATCTTGTTGATGCTGGATATGCAAATACACCCTCGTTCATTGCTTCGTACAGAGGAGTTAGATACCACCTCAGCGAGTTCAGGAGGCAAAGATCATATTCAAACTATAAAGAATTATTCAATCATCGCCATGCGCAACTCCGTAATCACATTGAAAGGGCTTTTGGCGTGCTGAAAAAGCGATTTCCAATTCTGAAAGTGGGGACTTTCCATCCCATTGAAAATCAAATTAAAATTCCAGCAGCAGCAGCAGCAGCAGCAGTATTTCACAATATCATTAGAGGCCATAATGGTGATGAAGGGTGGCTGGATCACCAACAAGACAATATTGACCCATCTGATTATGTTGAGCTACTAGAGGATGATGAGGAGTACCCAAATGAGGTGGAATCAAATGATGGAAACACCTTGCGAGACCAAATTGCCCATCAGATGTGGGCAACATACAATAATTAGTTGATCTTCTGTGTGGTTCTTGTAATGTAATTTAATACTATTATTTTATATGGAATGTAACATACTCTATGTGTACTGTGTAAGACATTATTATATATTCATAATGCTACTATTAGTTTTTCAATTCTGTTCATACTGTTTTACTTCTGTTCCAGGGAGTGTTTAACTTCATCTGAACATCTTTGGATATGACTAATGCAATTGGATATATTTTGGGAAATGCAGGCATGTCAGGAGATGCTTCAAGGGCAGCTTGGAACTCCACATACGAGAAAGGTCTTGTTGAAATATTACATGTATATAAGGATAACCCAAAATATATAGGTCAGAATGGTTGGGCAATAGAAGAATGGAGGATTATCACAACCAAGTTCAATGAGAGGTTTCCCATACCTCACTTCACAAAGCAACAAATACAAGAAAAAGAGAAGGAGCTTAAAGGTAGCTACAAGGCACTAAGAGATGCAAAAGGGGAAGTGGTTGTGGCTGGAATGAATCTTTGTGTATGATACTAGCTGAACCAAAAATCTGGGACAAGTTAATTAAGGTAAGCCATTTGGACCCTATGTAAAACATAACTAATGCTTATGTTATACTTGATGAACTAATTATACTTTTTTATTGCATTCAATAGAACCATCCGAAAGTAGCGAAGTTTCTCAAAAAGCCATTCCCCCTCTTTTACCAATTGGAAGCACTATACGAAGGTGAAGTTCTGTGACCTAATCTGTATTTCAGCACTTAATATGTTGTTTTTAGGACCTAATATGGCACTCTTACCAAATATTCTATTATTTTCAGCACCTAATATGATAGTAATTATACTTCGTTTGTACAGGAAGTATTGCCACAGGGGATCTAAACTTCACTTCAATTCAGCAAAAGGATCCTCTTTCTAATGCTCTTATGGCTGCTCCAACTGTTGCTCCTATGGCCGCTCCAACTGCTGCTGCTGCTCCTATGGTTACTCCAACTGATGCTTCAAGTTTTGATGGCCAAGGGACCTCAAGTTCTGCTGCAAGTGAAGGTGGAAGTGGGAAAAAGCGTAAGCAAAGTCACATTGGCTCTGCTCTCGAGGATTATGTGGAGTTCAAAAAGAGCCAAACAAGCAAAACTTTGGAAGCTCTGAATGAAAAGAAAAAGCGTGCTGAGAAATTTTGTTTTGAGAAGTGTGCTGATCAAGTGGATTCTATGAATGATTAACAAATGAGGAGAAGTCATATGTTGTGGAGCTCTTTGAATCTGATACAAATAGAGAAGTATTCATGAAGACCAAAAATCCTGATGTTCGACTAATTTGGCTAAAGAGAAAAATCAAGTATGTCGCTTTGAGCCTGTTAGCATCTGTATATATGTACCTGTTCATTTATCTCCATGGTAAAGGTTGTTTATACATATTCAGTTCAGATGTGGTGATAAATCTTCTATATGCACATTCAGTTCAGTTGCATTTAATTAGTTGAATGCATAACTGTTATATTTTGTGTTTAGAGAAGTAATATTGGTATGCATGGTGGTGGTTTGAAGCTGTGTCATTAGTTCTTTACCGGTGCTTTGGTAATTAAAGTAAACTTACTTTGTGTTACTTTACAGAGCGCTTGCCGGAAATGGTGCATAGATGGTTGAAGTTATTTTGTGCCAGGAGTGGAACAAATGCAGATTGGTGAAAGTTTGTTATAGTGTTACTCGTGACTTTGAAATGACAGATAGTAGTGCTTGAGTTCTTCCTACTGTCTTAATTTTGTTGTGGCCCTATGAGTCTGTAGGCCTTGTGTACACACTGGTTGATGGAAGAGGGTTTATCATTAAACAGCTACCAGCAATGAGACTTCTTTAGAGGCTGATGTTCTTGCCTTGCAGATGAATTAGAAAAATGAGAACAGTAGTGGTGCAGGAGCTCAAATGCTCAACCTTCGTTGTCTATTTAATTTTCATGATGAACAGATTACAGATGAACGGTGCCTCTATTTTCTTCTTGTGGACCTTAGTTGTGTATTTGAGAGACAGTGATGTGGGCGCAATTATTTTTTTCTGAATTTTTCTTGATCTTTTGAAGCTTTGTAATTTTGCCATGCATGAGCTTGTTTAGAAGTAAATGGCCTAAGCGTAGCAAATGACGCCAACAGTGTTAGACCAACACATGCTCGTGTTGGGTGTTAGCAGTTAGTTTTCTAGCTATTCGTCTTTGAACTTTCTAGTCTCCCTGTGATCTCTTTCTTTGCTGCCAAACAGCAACAGGGAGGGGGGAAGAGCACCCAGGGAAATCATGGGGATTTAGAGGATGTTCGGCTGATTTGATGAATAGTGTTTGGCTGGTAGAATGAATAGTATTATGTAAGAGAAAATAAGCCGAGACAAACCGATCAGCCGAACAGCCTTAAATATGCCACAAAAATCCCCCTTGGAGGTTTTGTTCCCTGGGTTAATTGGCACTGCTGCCAAACTAGTCCTAATAATTTCTATATGTCAATGCCCCGACGGTCGGCGGCAGCTCAGGGCATCCACGTCGGCCAAAAAGATTTGCTCCATCCGATGATAGATCTACGGTGCACATTCACTCCACCCTTGTGTTACTATTCCGATAAATATCTCCCCCGTGGAGAGCTTTCTTCCTCGCCAACTATCGAGACGGCCTGCTCAAAAAAAAAAAACTATCGAGACGGCGCTCCGCCCAATGCCCCGACGGTCGGCGGCAGCTCAGGGCATCCACGTCGGCCAAAAAGATTTGCTCCATCCGATGATAGATCTACGGTGCACATTCACTCCACCCTTGTGTTACTATTCCGATAAATATCTCCCCCGTGGAGAGCTTTCTTCCTCGCCAACTATCGAGACGGCCTGCTCAAAAAAAAAAACTATCGAGACGGCGCTCCGCCGGACGCCCCCACCACGCGGCGGAGGCTAGCGACCAGCAGCCAGCAGCTGCAGCCCCGTCGGTCGGCGGCTTGATGCGTGGCCTGTAGATGCGGCCGCCAACCGCGGCTCCGATACGCGGCGCGCACCCACGCGCCGTCCGGCGGCGTGCCGCGGCGCTACCCGCAGGGCCGCCGCGGAGTAGGAGAACGGAGGAGGAGGAGCCGCAGCTACGCTGCCCGCCGAGCAGCCGCGCTGAACCTCGCCGCCGCGGCTCCTCCCGGGTCACCGGGCGCGGCCGCGCTCCTCCTCGGGGCGAGCGGCGCGGCCACGCCGTGCTGTCCCTGCTGCCGCACCGTGGCGAGCTGCCTGCAAGGCAGCCGCGTCGACCCGCGCGCTCCTCCTCGGGGCGAGCGGCGCGGCCACGCCGTGCTGTCCGCGCTGCCGCACCGCGGCGAGCTGCCTGCCAGGCAGCCGCGTCGACCCACCGCGCTGCCGCGCCTCTCGCCGGGTAACCGCAGGCCACCGGGCCGCCACGCGCCGGCACTCCTCGGCGCGAGCGGTGCGGCCGCGCCGTGCCATCCGCGCCGCCGCGCCTCCCTCATCTCCTCCCACCCGTGCGTACGGCTGCTCACACTCGCGGTACATGTGATGCACCTCCTGTGGACATGGATTAAGGCTTCGGCGAAGAAGACGAACAGGGAAGAGAGGGAATGTATTGCTGAATTGTGCAGGGAGATAGATCGCTACGGGCTGCTTGGATTAGGTGGTTGCCGATTGGAGGGAGGAGGGAGGGGCAGGAGGAGCTGATTGCTGGCGATTTGGAGTTGGGGAAAAGTAGCCGCCGTGCAGCTGCAGGTTTGCTGTGTTATTTGCTCTTACGAGGAAGCTTGCAGGGAAGGAGAAGAGCACCAGGCGGCAGGAGCTTCGGCGGCGACCGGGTTCGGACTTCAGATCAGACGGGTTCGACGACGATGATGAACTCGATGGCGCTCCTCCAGTTCATTGCCACGGCCGTCTGAGATGGCACATTGCGGAGGTGACGCGGAGTGATTCGTGGAGGCGAGGTGGGGAGCCGGGCGTGGCTGGCCACGGCCATGGGAGAGACTTGCGAGCTTCCTGGAGATTATGGAAAAGCTGTACCTGGAGACTCACCTCCTGCCTTCACTTTCAGTGGCATGCTACAACTATTTGTTCGAATAAACTTGCTACAACTTTCAGCGTAATCAATCTTAGACTGTACGTCTATACTATGTTCAGTACTGGCACCATAGTGCTAAGTTCAATGTCCTATGCATGTTTCCAAGTTACCTTGGTGCTTCATGATCAAACTGAGCTTGCCTTTCTTTGTACTGATAAAAGGAGCTCAGCACAAATGATTTAGAGGCTTGCAAGTGGCTTGATGTCTTTTTTGTAGTAAAGATTCTTTTTTTGCAGTACAAATTCTACATGAGAAATACAGAATATACAGACTATATTGTCAAATTCTATTCTGGAGCTAATGAAATTGTCATTATTTTTGCAATGTAGTCATCATTTTAGTGAAGTAAATGTGCATTACCATGGAGTCTCATACAAGAAGATCCAGCCTTTAGTAAGTAAGCATTTTGTTCTGCCCTCAAAAAAAAAAGTAAGCATTTTGTTCCCAGGAGGCCAGGACATAGTTTCTCATCTTGGTTTGCTCTTTAGTGTACCATATTTTGCAGGCTTCATATTACAATAACTGTTTCCACCACTGTGTTCTTGTGTTCCTCTAATTTAGAAACAAAATAGGGCCATATGAACGGATTTTTAGAAAGTTTTTCGCGTGATATCATACTGTAGGCTATAGCCATTCTGGTAGATCACATAAAGCTAAAATTATGTATAGATTCAAGTTCTTCTACATAGCTCTGTACAACAAATACATATACTATCCACTTCGGATTACTCCACTAAAACTCAATTTATTCAATCCAAACTAAAACATATTGCCAAACGGAATCAAGCGAACAGTTTACGCGCGCAGTGGCGCGCGCACTGCACTCGTAAAGTAACAAACCGCCCGGGGCAGGCGCGGGGCCAGCCCGGCCACGTCGCCCGGAAATCATTGCGCCGTGCGATGCTCATCTGGTGGTTTGCCTCGCTCGGCTCAAGCAGTTCGTGCAGGACACGCAGGTGCCTGCCTGGCTGTTTTGCGCTGCGGCGCTGCCCCCGACGCATGCGGCGCCTTGGGAAAGCCGCGTGGCATGGCGTCGTCCTGTTGTGGTGGTGCTGTTGCATGTTGTTTCGCCGTGGCTGTTGCTTGCGAGTATCTTGGGATAAGGGTTTGTTTGGATTTTAAATTTTTACACAAATAACATCACATCTAATATTTCAAAATATATATGACCTATTAAATAAAATTTATTTACAAAACTTTTTGTATGGATGGGTTGTAAATCGCGAGACGAATCTAATGAGAGTAACAATCTACTAATTATGGACTAATTATAGATTAATTAGTCTCATTAGATTCGTCTCGCGATTTACAATGCATCCGTGAAAAAAAATTAGTAAATAAACTTTATTTAATACTCTAAATTAGCAAGATTCTCTTTCAAATTTTTTGCCAAAATGATCTAAACACACTCTAAATATGATTCACTGACCCTCTTTGCTGATGTTTTTCCCTTCAGTCTGGGGTAAGTTGGCCTTCCTGCCGTCCTCTCCGTCTTTCTTCTTCTTTTGTCGCCTGTATTGTGGAAGTCGGATTTTTTGTTCTTGCTCTTCACGATATGCTATGTCTAGATATCATACAACTTTGTTCACATTCTTTTCTAAATGTGCATAGATGGAGGGTAACATAAAATTAAGACATGCACCGCGTGCATTGACCTCAAGAACGCAAACTTTAGAGTAGTATTATTTACAGTCCCAAAGCCCCGTGTAATATACGCAGACTAATGGCTATTTCGTTGATATGACTTTAGTCTATGATATAATACAGTTTCATATCATAATCATATTCTTCTTTCTGTCAGCAACAACTTTTGAAGCACTGTTTTTTGCCGCGGGCATGGGCGCTCGTAATACACTAATATATATAATATATAGTAGGTTTATTGGGTACCCTGAGTATGAAATACGGTATTTCATACCCGAGCCATCCACCCAAACATCCGACCGGACCTCCCCACGCACCCGGTTTTGCCTGCCTGGCCTCGCCCCGGTCTGCGTCGCGCGCCGCTCACCCCCACCCACCCACCCACTCCCACGACGGGTTTAGCACCCCAAAACCGCCCACGCCCGCACCACCCTGCCGTCGCAGCTCCCTCACCCCGACGAATCACTGCACCGCACCACCCTCCCGCGGCACGCGACGCCGCGCTCATCTTCCCGGTGCGCTCGACGCTGCACCCTCCTCCCGACGGGACTCCCTCCTCCCGGCACCGCACCCTCCTCGCTCCTCCTACCGGCGCCCCTCCTCCCGACGGGGCTTCGTCCTCCTGCGCAGCTCGACGCTGCTCGTGCTCCTCGCGACCTCCTCCAGCGTCGGTGGCAAATCTAGGTACAAACTCTTCCAGCCCTCCCTCCTCCAACTCCTCCTTGCAACGCCCCTTCCCATTCTTCCAAATACCCTGTTCATCTAGATCTGCTAATCCTGATCTAGGATTTTGGCAGGGGAGGAGGAGGGCCCTGAATGAAGCAAACTTTATGCATTTGTAGGCTATGGATAGATGATTTAGTAAATTTTCAGTTACTCAGAATTCAGAAAGTTAGATATTGCAGTAATTTTTTGAAGAAATAAACCATATCGATAGATTGAATCATTTGAAGAAAAATCAGTCTGAATACTAAGGATGTCACTAAAGTAAATTAAGAAAGCAATTGAACTATCCTCATGATAAGGAGGTACGTGTGGAGACATGCTGATTAGGTACTAAGAACTTGATCGCATATGTACTCTGTGCTTTGTCTAATAAGGTGATGCAGAGGGACATTCCTTTAATTTTCTCAATCCTATACTTTAGCAGCACAAGGCTTCAAGTTTTTTATACCAGTTTTAAAGACTGACACCATTCTCCACTTCACAAATTGTCCAAGTTCTAGAGTTCATTGGGATGAAAGAAAACATGTTTTCAATGTGCTTTTGCTACGGAACTACTGATAATCTGATGTAATGACACTTTTACTGTATTACAATTTATTCGTGTCATCGTGTGCCTTGTTCGATTTTTACTCCAAACATTCCGGGCTATTTGCTCTGCACCAGAAATTCTATGAATTACTCGTCAATTGTATCCTACTAGAAAGTATTTTGAACATGACTTAATGCTTCTAATCACCACATATGTATTTCTGCTTTATGGCAACAGAACATAACTACAGATTAATACCTCTACTAAATTTGGACTCTTCATGCCTTATCAACGCACTGACCTTATGTCTTTAATTCTTGTTTGCATTACCGATGGAGAATATATCAGACTTGATAAATAAAGGTGCTTGCAATCTTTCAACTGAAGCCAAAATCTTTCAAATTAGTAATCGGGGAGTAGGCTAGATTTTTATTTATATATAACCTTAAGTGTAGCTACATCTGTATGCAAATGAAAGTTCACTGCATGAAGGATCTGACTTGATCATATGTAGTTCTTAACATGACACAGCTCGGTTGTTCATATATAGCTCTTCAGTCAGTTTACATCATTCTTGGATTTGATTCAGCTTACCCTGGAGGGGGTAAGCATCAATAGTTTGTTTGTCTTAATGCAGCCTTGTCTGTTGACAGTTCAACTATTTTATGATGATTTGGCAGTTCAGCATCTTCATGTGTGTCCAGCTGAAAGGGGTAAGGTGTTTGAAGGGTAGTAGCTAGACCTCTTTCCCAGTAACGCGTACTAATTTTTATTTGAATACCACTGTTCTGTGAATGCTGATGCTGCCCTGTCCTCTATCTGCCACATAACCTTAGGTGAATATCTGGATGCCATGTCGAAGCTTACAGAGACGGACCTCAAGTTTCTTTTTCCACATCTAACTGCTGACAGATATGCACAGACATTAGTAGAGATGGGAGTTCTTCTATTAGGACATGATAGGAGTATGCTTTGCTTCTTTGCAGCATACTATGTGGTGTATTAGTGATATACATGATGGACTTCTTGTTTCACGAATTGTGAGGCCTGCCATCGGCGTCTGAGCTCGCCAGTAGCTGTTGTCAACCTATACTAAGATTTCAAATTAAACAAATCATGGTGTTGATGCATTAATGATAGATCCTGCATCCAAACTGCATCACTAACCTGTTCAAGCAATCTCTTGACCCATTAATGACTACCGCCAGGGACAGCCTCTCCAGTGGATGCTCTGCGAGCGGCGAGCCTATTTCCCATTCTATTATTCCTCTTGTGTGCAGATCAAAGATTCTTGTAGAGATGGATTGGCTGGGATTATCATTCACTGAAGCCAAATCTCTCAATTATTGGTTGGGATTTATTTTCCAATATCTGCTATTTTACTCCCTTATGTGGTGGCATGGTTTCACTGCTGGGTCAACTGGATCGACCCTGGTGCCGATGCCAATTACCAATTAACGAGCTGTGGCAACGAGCATACTTGCAACAACGTGCCATGAGGCCCCCAATCTTTGCTGGCTTCAACCTGAACAGGCCCTGCAGAGCACCTTCGGTCCAAGTGCTAAACGCCAGGAGCCTAGGGCCACATCTTCTTGTGAAACATCAGGTGCTGGTTCGTTTTCATTTCCAACTGTGATCCTCCTGATAATTTTATTTTCGCTCGTGCATTAGATGGGTACGGCAAACTACAGCCTTCTTGATATTGATATTGATATTTATATTTATATTTTTTAATTACAAGTTCAAGTTATGCAGTAAAGGCTAGATCAGAGTGTCGATTCCATGGTTTTCTTACTGAACTATATTTGATTAGTTTATCGAAATCCTTTCAGTATCACCTATTAGATTGCACCTATTAGACTTTAGGAAAAATGTAGTACTAATATATCTATCAAACTACCTGTGGTTAGTTTTATGAAATCCTGACAATATCTCTTCTTAGATTGCACCTATTAGACTTTAGGCATATTGTGGTACCACTTTATCTGTATATGTAGGCATTGATATTTCAGATTTGAGATTGCTGATTGTTACAAGATATGGTTGTCTTAGTACAAAATCTTGCGGTACAAACATTGCAGATTATTTATTTTTGAGCTCTTTAACATTTGGAAATTATTCCTGAACTTTGCAGTGCTCATTTTTCTGTCAAAACTTGAGGCAGAGGTGATTGTGTCACATCATTTGCTTAATTTCATATTAAATCCAGCCCCGATTTATATGCATATTAAGCTACTTATTTCCCAGAGCTATACTGTATGCTAATGTATTTTCAGTTTGCCATTAGCTCATGCTATCAGTGTTCTTTCTTAAATATTGGAAACACTCATTGGTGCAAATATAACTTTTTCCTCTTGAGTAAAGATATACTAGTTAGGAATCACAACATAGCAATGCATCCCATTGAGGTGATCTTTGTGCTGCATTTCAGATCAAGCATAAGTTCTCTTTTTGTACAGTTTTTGCTGCATTTCAGATGTCGTATCAGCTATAGTTGAAGGCCATAGGAAGCAGGTTGATTGCCTGACGACGGCGCAGATCAGCAGAACGAGGACTAAGCTTGATGTCCGTAGCTGGTCTGGATTTGTCTATGAGCAACGAAATGATCTTGGCAGGGACAGGGAGGTCTATCTTTATCTCTCTTTTATTCTAACTAGTACTAAGGCTAGCGTAAAACTATTGTATTCAAATTGGAAATATACTTACGAATGAGATGAACCATTTGCGGCTAAGTTATTGTATTTACATTTCCTATATATATAGTATGTCTATTCTATACCTTGAGTATGAAATAAAGTATTGCCTACCCGAACCAACCGGACGCGCCGGCGCCGATTTTCCCCAGGCCGCACTGGTTTTTTTCCCTCGCGGTTTCCTTCCGCTCCCCCACCCACCCACTCACCACCACACACCCCGTGGTGCCCGAAGCAGTTTTCTTCCACCAGCTCGCGATACGCATTCGGGCGCCGCTCCGTTCTTCCCATCGCTCCCCGGCTCGCGATCCGTTTCCTGAGACCGCTTCGCCGATCCGGGGACTAGCACCGCCCGGCGCCAGCTGCTGGCCAGCCCCTGCATTCCCAACACCGTCGTTGCCCTCGCCGTCGACCAGGACAGCAGTGCCCCTGCCACCGCCGTTGCCCTCGATGTCGATCTCGCGTCTAACCCGGCAACAAGCTTCCCCCCGCCCCCCCCCCCCCCCCCCCCCCCCCCCCCCGCCAGATCCGGCACCTGACTCCCCGTGCCCAACCCCTCTCCCCCCAAGCCAACGCTCGACATCCCGCTTCTGCGCTTGAACCCCCTCCCCCCGCGCTGGATTTTGCGTGTTCCATGGAGGCCCGAGCTCGTATTCTGTCGGCTGTTTTCCATCTTTCCATCCCTATCTCGCCTGGGTTTGGAGACAGATTTGCGGCGTTGAAGATTGGCGGCGCCAAGTTTGTAGCTCTTTCCCCTGCGCCTGCGTCCAATTTCGTTAGCAGAACGACTTCCTAGTTGTGTCGCCATTCGCCAGTACTCTAATCGAACTTTAGATTGTTCTTACGCGACTGCAGGTTTCTATCTTTTTCCTTCGCCGTGGATTTGACTGGATAAATGAGACGTGAAGCCCTCCTGCGCAAGGTTATTTTTTTCACGTTCATTTTCTCTTTGATTTTGTCTAGTTTCAAGGGGATCTGATGATGAAATTAGTAGCGCAAATTTGGCTGTAAATAGTTGCAATTGCTTTGTTGTGTGCTCTTTAACCCGTTCCCCCCCTTTGATTCCTGAAAGTTTGATTTTTTTTTTATATTCAATTTTGTTACCCAGGATGAATTCTCGAAGAAGATTAGTGCACATGATTCATATCAATACGAGGAGGGTGGTCTTTGAGAGCTCCCACGAGGTGTTTGTGGTTCCCCTCCATGATCAGGGAGGGCTGGTTGCAGGTGACGCGACGTCTTCGCTCCCTGAATCCGTTCCCCACCCTTCTTATGCCAATGCAGGATATTTACATTTTTCTTTTACCAGGGATGTCAAAGTCAGAAGAATGGTGGAAAATGTTGTACTAGACTTAGTATTAGGTGCAACCCTGGAGATGTGGTATTGAGAATTCAATTGCTCAATCCTGATCAGTATGTGGCCATCGAGGCTCTCGGTTTTGGTCACCGGGATGGAAGGAGTTAAGTTTAGGAATCAGCTGATTCAGGACCTGCAGGAGGAGATCCTGAAGGGACAGCCGGACAACCTTAGCTGCATCCTTCTTCATGATTCTTTTCAACTGGTTTTTGTTCCCCACAAGTAGCTATAACATTGATTTGAGCCAAATCAAAAGGGCAATGCATCCTGAAACCTTCTGCGCCCAAGCTGTATTCCATGAATAGTTTGTAGTTCGTAGATGGCAAAGAATTGTCCCAAATAATTTATGGCTGCACTTGTCTCCTGATCATAAGTTTTCTTCGGACCGAATTAGGTGCAGGGATAGAACCGATACGTACAGCTTCCTACCAGTGAGTCATTCTTCAAATTTGATTGCTGATCCAAATATTTAGATTTTTTCCTTTGTATCCGATGAACTCATATTGGATTGTGAATTGCAGTTTAAGAGCTGGGCAAGAACTTGTTACGTTGCAGCTGACAGTGCACCGGATGAATTTTGCAAATGGACATGAAGTGCATCGGAGAAGGTAAGGTACATTCCACCAGTTGCAAGTGCCTGCATTATCTTACTATGTTCATTAATATTTGATATATTCTGTATGGTTACAAAATCCCCGTCTATGCCATATCCACGAGCTCCCTAACTAATTGACTGTAAATAAGCTAGTATAGTATAGATAAAAAGATCATGTTGTCTCTGTTATTTCAGCTGGCCAGTTATTATTGATTAGTTCAGATAAAGTCCCTCGCTGGTGATGGCATCCTGATAAATTTTCTTTTCCTCGCACAATTGACACAAAGGTTAGTGCATATTGACTTGCTGACTGCAGTAGTCTTAATTGAACCTGTCCACCTGGATTATCGATAATCAGTTCATCCTGAGTCTGAGATTCAGATAGACTTCTCTGCAATTCTGTAGTTCATTGATGAGGTGTCCTGTGGTTCTGAGCTTAGACACGAGCCAGATGCCATGTATAGCAGATTATAAAGTTTTGATTGGGTGTACAGCACCATAGGGTGTCCTGGTGCTGATTCTTGGGGCGACGAGCTGCCATATATACTTTTAGCACGGCTTTGCTACTGACCAATTGATGTTTCACTTGATACTGAATTTTTCTTTAGGGAAACTGTTCAACTGAAACTGATTAGGATTTACCAATTTTGGTATATTATCCCATCATGTGTAGACTAATGTTAGATCATAGATTTACCCATTGTCAACAGCATCTGCTTGTGAAACTGTATCCGAACAAACCATGCCATGAGACGAGGCTGTGAGCATACTAACTATAGCAGATTGTAGAAATAGGGTCAATGAAAAATGAACTTGTGCTCTGTGTTTATGAATGCAATCATTTACAAATGTTCTGAAGCTGGACTTGAAAACAGTGTGGTTCGTGATACTACTTTTTGCCTAGCTATATATATTCTTTTGGTCGATTTCTTTACAAAGACCTGTTTGTTCTTTTGCTGATTGATATTGGATATCTTGCATGTGACAATCTAGTGGTGAAGGCTTGCTCAAGAAATGGGCACAACCAATAGCATCTCAAACTCTGGCTAACATAGGCAAAGAGCTAGTCTTTCACTTTGGTTGATAAGAATTCCGATGGCTGAGTTCTGGGAAATTGATTTGCGAAGTCTAGTCAAGAGCATCTAGGCGGGGATGTAAAGTATATGGGCCTGGTACCCATATCCTGCTAGTAGCATAGTGCACATTTTTCCTTGTGACGAATCCAGTATTTGGTGCAACAGATATTCGCTGTCTGATCATATTTGCCAACTTTTCCTGCAGCATTTATTTCACTATTTACTGACACGTCAATTTAGCAAAGCATAAACATTTCTGCTTTGGAATGTAAATCATTCAGCCATGTGCAGAATGATAAAGTACATGGACTTCCGACAGAAAAGGTTTTGAGTTCAATCACAAATACTCTTTTTTTAATTACAGGGCATTTTTTAAATCACAAAACCGAAGAAATTTGATCATAAAGACTCACTATTTATTTCGGTACAATAAAAGAAAAACCTGATCTGAGAGTTTTAAAAGGAAAAATATATTTCTTTGTATAATTGCATATTAAATGAATGTCCACATAATTGGATTATTAAGTAAATAATTGTCTGCGTAAGAAAGTCTGAATGCTTGAGGATTAATGTGCGGTGTGATGTACTTTTAACCAAGAACTAAAATGCTTTTGTGTAGTGCGGAGCGTGGACACATGCCCCAGCAATACTTGCTGGGCCCACCACTTGGCAACTACTCCCTCCTTCCCCGTTTATAAGGCATACACGTATATCAAGATTCAAACCTTCTCATCTTTGACCAATAATTTGACTATTAAATTTTTATTTTTATAATGCAAATTTCATATGATTGGATTCATAATCAAATATAGTTTACAATGATTATAAGTTTATAATCAAAAGTGATATAATATATGATAAATAAATGGTCAAAGTGTTGTTTAGAAGACCGTGTCATGTTCCACCATGCCTTATAAACGGGGAAGGAGGGAGTATCGTCTTTCATGCGCATCCAAGAAGTAGGTTGGCCGGTTGCTCGGGGAAGGAAAAAAAATCAAGGCGCGTGTAAAGAAAAAAAACCCGCTTGAGGTGGCTTCGGCCCGGCACTCGAGATGGTGCGCTCGGGTAGGGAATAGCTATTCCATATTCAGGGTAGAGATTAGTCCTGGCCTATATATATATATATAGTTCGTTTTTTTTTTAAAGAAGAAGAACATCGACACTTTAATCATGTGAACGCTGGACCTCCGATCGGAAGGAAAGGGGCATTTTCCCAAGCTAGCAGAACCTCACGTGGCCGCGTCAGCTCGTCAGTGCCGCAGCTTCATCATCGGATCGGCGTTCGGATGCATGCGGAAACACGCAGATCGGCCGTATATGCTGTGCCTGTTAGATTATATTATATATAGTTTCCGTGCATGTGTGCTCGCTCGTCAGCTCGTTCCATGTCACACGGTGTACTACGTGGTACGTGCTGCCCCTGCCCTGCGGGCCCAGCGCGCGCGACGAATAAATTCCGGTGTGACAGGTGGTTGATGCTCTGGGCTCGACTCTGGTTGGGGAGCGGATGTTGCGGATGTCGCGCAGCCACCTAACACGTGATAGATCATCGATCGTCGCGCACCGGCAGCAGTGCGTGTACGTACTCTGCATCCGCTCGATTCGAGATCCCTGTCCATGGGAAAGGGAAGAACAACTTCCACATATATAACTTCGCCCAAATGCCTTATTATTACGTAGAAATTTTACCGGTATTGGTTATTTTTTCTCCACTATTTCTGGGCTTGTTTATGTGGCATTAAGGTATTCCTAGCCCACAGCTAGAACCTGATTATATTTTTGATGTGTGGAACTACCTTGCCTCATCCAAAAGATTAACTTCTCTTCCACTTAACCCCCTATCATTATCGGATAACAATGGTTTACTTTATATCAGAGGTTATTTTATCGCAAGTCCACTCCGAAATGCATACCCTCCCAGACTCCCTTGTACCAATAATGCCGCCACCACCATGAGCCACTTATGTGCAACAAAGCCATAATGTGAACCAACACTCCGATCCGATACTGGTGGTAGTAAGTCAAAACCTCTTCCGATCCATTCTCCATTCTATCGCCCCTACCACACCATTTTTCCATCTCTGTCAGCTGCACATCACCAGATCCGCTGCGGGCCTGCGGTACCCTCCCCTATCTTTGTAGTAACCGTTGATTCATCGTGCTCCCAACTCTATACCTTGTCCTGCCAGCCTAGTACAGAGCCACAGCTGCCCGTGTGCCCACCTTGGCCTACCAGTGCTACCACCTCCGCACGGGCCAATGATAATTCTTCTCGATCTATCAGTAAGCCCTCTTCTTGCTAATAAAACCTCGAGACACGTATACCAAATCCTATTCCGAAGGCTCACCCGACTCGGAGTCTCTAGCTATGGAGTTAACCGTTTTTCTACAAATCGTGTGCCGGAGACTGCCGAAAGCCCGAAATACTCATTCTCAGCTCTTTCCTTATTTTCACTCGTGGTCATGTCTTCTTTACCTTAATTTTTATAGTAACTAGGGAAGATGTACGTGCCATAGACACGTATTTAATTTTTCTTCCATCAATGATGTTATTTATTTTCTTTCCAAAAATAATACACATCTTTCTTTTCATTCCATAAAACAATGATGTCAATTAATATCATTCCAAAACCATCAAGCAACAATGCTATTTATTTTTCTTCTAAAAATAATACACGTCTTTCTTTTCCTTTCATAAGGAATGATGTCAATTATTATCCTTCCAAAAGAAAAATGACGTGAATTATAGGTTAACGTATGTGTAAAGGAAAGTATGTATATACTAAAGGAAAGTAATACATTAATACATGTCTTTCTTTTTCTTCCATAAACAATGATGTCAATTATTATCCTTCCAAAAGAAAAAAATAACATGAATTATGGGTTAATACCTGTGCAAAGAAAAGTATGTGTATGCTAAAAGAAAGTAATATGTGGGTACAAGAAGTGGGTACAAGAGGTGGGTATAGGAAATTGCTGGTGTAAAAAGTAATATGATTTTGGCAGAAAACATTGACGAAACCAATCTCCCCCTCCCTTCCGGCAAGCCTTTTGGTCTGACAAGTGGGGCCTCCGTAAGAGGTAAGGTGGGCCTAATCTTGGTCAGAAATATTTTCAATTGTTTCAACTTTTATAGTATAGATACAGATAAGTTTATTCCTCTCTAACATAAGACATACGGTACTAGCTGACCCAAACGACTAGTGCCACGGTGGTAATCCACCACTGCTTGCTCCGTGTGCTATGAACATCCACTATTACTGTTCTTTAATTAAAGGGTGGTACACAAACTACACATACCCTAAGTGTGAACATGTTGTTGACAGCCAAAATTGGCATCAACCGGTCTGACCGGTCCGACCGAGCAGTCTAGGAGGAGTTCAATTGTAATTAGAGTTCTTTGTAGATTTAGATCTGTAAAAGGGATTTTGATGCATCCAGCCCAGGTGGGGTTGGCCGAGACCTAATAAATTAAGGTTGCCCGGACCCCAACAGTTCTTAGTGCACGCCCACTCGGGGAAAGGCCCAATCTCCCTAAAACACTAGTCCAATAGGAGAAGGGTGGCTCTCTCTTTTAAGGTGGCTTCCTCCTCCCAAGCTAAACAAGGTGGGATTATTCAGAGGCTCATACGGTCGCCGCCCGACTACGACTGGGCCACTTGGCCCCCTTTTTGTTGCGTCTTTGCCAGTGGATAATAGTGGAGGATGTCCTTATTAGATTATTTGCTGGATAAGTCCATCCCACCGTATAAATATAAAGGGTCACAGCCGATTAAGAATCATCCAATCGATCAAAACACAATACAATTACTACTTTTATCTTCTTTACCTTTTCTCCAAACCCTAGCTTTTCCAACCCTCATCTGTTGTTCTTCCTTCGTCTCCGCGACATTTGAATGCGGTCTAGGTGGTCTGCCGATCCTAGAACAACACTACGTGCACCTGCCCTGATGGGGTCCCTCCCAGGAGAGCGTTCGTCGGTCGTCGCCAATTTCCACTGGTGACTGGTCCGACTGCTCCATGCAGGAGGCGCTGCATCGAGCTCCTCCTCGCGCCGCGCTACCTAGCACATTTGTGTGTTGATCTGTAAAAGGCGTCAACATATTTTTGGCGACTCCGCTGAGGAATAAAGATCTTAGTTAGCAAAAACTAATCTAATCTACCCCAAAGAAGATGGGCCCTACTACTGAAATCGACAAGGACAATGTCATCCCTGCGACGTACGACCATTTTCCTGAAGATGTCCGCCAGATGCTGGAGGAGCGCAAGAAGAAGAGAGACAAAGAAGATTTACAAGCGGTGCTTGCAAGCATCAAGGTCGATCATCGCGGCAAAGTCACCAAGATCAATGAGATCGACTTTGCTTCTACCTCCAAGGAAGCATCTACTGAGGTAACACCCGCTGCAAGTGCTTCATATTCTAGTGTTACTATGGAACAAATTCAGAAATTGCTAGCTGAGCGTGACGTTCATTGGGTTAATTGGCTTAGTTCTAAAGATAGAGAATCGGCTGGTAAGAAACCAGAGTCAGCCGATGAACATCCATCTGTTTCTACTATTGCTACCTCTGAATTTTATGTTCCTCAACCATCAGTAGCATCTCCTGTGAATCAACCTTAATATGGGATGCCGATGAATTATTTCAGTGGTCAAACAGTAACACCTACATATACTGATCCTATTATGAGCATCCCTAGTTCAGCCAAGATTAGCAGAAGTAGCGAACTTGTTGCATACATGCCACTAGTACCGCCGAGGAGCTCTATGCCATCTATCAGTCCTATCTCCAATGAGATGTTCGACCGATACGTGCAGCGTTGGCAAAACCGGTAGAGACTAGTCGGACCGACTTCCCAGTCTGGTCAGACCGTTGCCCTCAGCCGGTCAGACCGGTTCATCCACACAGCTAATTTTTTTGAGTAATTTTGATAAAATGTTTGCGGAATATAAGAATGATTTGGCTAACCTGCTTAGAGAAAACTTTGGAGTAGATGTTAGAAACAAAACTCGCACATACCAAAAGATGTATCCTACTTCGTTTGATTCGGTTGCATACCCTGCTGGTTTTAGGTTGCCTGAATTTGTTAAATTCAGTGGGGAGGATACAAGGAGTACTTTTGAGCATATTAGTCAGTATCTTGCCCAATTAGGAGAGCTGGTTTGATAAACGAGTTGAAAGTGCGCTAATTTTCTTTATCTTTAACTGAAACCTCTTTCTCATGGTTTTCTTCTTTGACACCTAATTTCATTGGCTCATGGGAAGAATTAGAGCAAAAGTTTCATGAGCACTTTTTCTATGGGCATGACGAGCTTAAATTGTCTCACTTGACATTGGTTAGACAGTCGCGTGATGAATCTATCAATGATTATATAAGATGATTATGTGATACAAAAAACCGATGCTTTTAGTGTGAATATTGCAAAAAAAATATTTAGCTGATATGATTTTTAGTGGCTTGCGCTCTCATATCAAAGAAAGATTAGAGGGCTACGATTTCTTTACTGTTACTCAGGTGCATCAGAGAGCTTTGGCTATAGAAAGCCGAAGCAAAGAGTCTCAAGAGTCTTATAGACATCATCGTTCTAGTGTGCATGCTTTAGATTGTTCGGACGATGAGTCTAATGATGTATATGCTGCTGACTTTGTTTGGCCATCTCAAGCCAAACCGTTTACTTGTTTTGCTCTTAAGCCGATTCACAAAAATCGGTAAGAAGAAAAATTTACTTTGGATGTGTCCAAATGTGAAAGGATTTTTGATGAGTTATATTGGATTGGATACATCAAGATATCACATACTATACCGCTGCTAGAAGAATTGAAGCGGCAAGCATATTGCAAATTTCATAATACTTTTTCACATGCTACCAATGATTGCAATGTATTACGTAGGCAGATTCAATCGGCCATTAATGACGGACGATTGGTTATTCCTACCATGCAGGTTGATCAGAACCCATTTCCAATGCACATGTTGGAATTGAAGAATCCTAAGGTGCTAGTTCGGCCAAGTCAAGCCGAATAACGAAGGGGAAGAATGTAATCATTGGTGATGAAATGCCTGAGAAGAGGCTAACACAGAAGGAGACCCCTCAAGTTGCAGCAAAGACTTCAACACTCGGGGGGCAAGACAAGAAGAAGAAAGCCGACAGCAAGTCGACCGATTTGACCGGCTCCAACATCGGTCTGGCCGGTCCGCCAATCTAACCAGTGCTAAGATCGGTCAGACCAGTGCGTCTAGTGAGTCTGGGAATTCCTTCGGAGCACAAAACAAGAGAAGGCCGAGCTTCAAGAAGCTCCTAGCCAAGTATGAGAAGGAGAGAATCGCCCAGAATCATAAGGGGCAGCTGAACAAAGTCAAGGATTCGAAACCCTCATCAAAACATCAAGAGCAATCGGATTCTCATCCAAGTCAAGGTAACTGTAAGCCATTCAATGGGCCCATTGCTCCATGGTATTGCTGGTATCCTTATTTTTATGCGCCCCTAGATTATAGTAGGATGCATATGCAATCATATTATATTCAATATCCTACTGTGCATCCAAACCATGATTCACCACAAAGACCGGTTGGTGCTAGCAATAATCTGAACAAAAAAGATATTGATTACAGCAAAGCGGATGAGAAGGACGTGAAGCAAGATTCAAAATATTTACAACCGAGGTGGTGCCCCTCAGGCTTATCTGATACTCAAAAGTGAAGGCTGCAATGTATGCGCAAGATGGAGGCAATGGAGCAACAAGTGGAGGCCGTGACAAAGACGTTAGCAATCATGAAGAAGGTGTGGCGGCCGAAATAGGTTATTTCAACATCAACTTGAATAGAGCAAATTATGGCCAATAGTTATTTATCGCCCTTAGCACAAATAATGGCCGATGTAATGTTAATAATCGCCCTTAGACAATTTTGGCTCAGAAGAATGTTTTTTGGCAAGCAAGTTTTACTAATAAAACAGGGCGGCATATGTTGACAGCCAAAATTGGCAGCAACTGGTCTGATCGGTCCGACCGAGCAGTCTGACCAGTTGGGGCACTGTGGGCCAGTCCGGCAGAGACCGACCGGTGGGTCTGACTGGTCTAGGAGGAGTTGAAAGCATCTAGGCCCCTAATTCGAGTTTTGGTACTTAATGACAATGGTTTGTGGATTAACAATTTCATTTGAGATAATGAGCATAGGTTGATCCACGGATGAAAGGGATTTGATTATGATCATACGACGTTTTGGAGATGATGTGCAAAGCTCGGCCTCAAGGCAAAGGTATTATATAGGGCTTTTGCATTTTACCGGTCATAAGGCGATTAGTGGATGAAAAATGTCCGGGTTTGTTGGATAGATAGCCGTGCTATCAAGAGGGGTCGTGTACTCGTGCTTGACGGGTCTTTAGTGCCATTTTTCTAAATTTGTGTAGATGCATGCATGAAGGCTAATGTCGTTTTGAAAAGTTTGAAAAAGAGTTCAAAAGTTTGAGTGCTGACTGCCTAAGTGCAGACAGTCCGCCCCTGGGATGCGGACGGTCCGCCATACACTTTGAAAAATGACCAGAGAAATGTTTTGTCTCTGGTGGGCAAGATAAATGACGGGCAGACGGTCCGGCCTAGGCGGGCGGACGGTCCGCCCCTCTAACTCAGTTTTGTCTAGAGACAAGTTGTGCTGATGGCTTGAACGGCGGACGGTCCACCCCTGGAGCACAGACAGTCCGCCTGTTACTTAACAAAATGACCAGAGACGTTTTGGGTCTCCGGTGGGTTTTGAGGTTGAACGGCGGACGCTCCGCCCTTGGGGTGCGGACAGTCCGCCGGTCATTTTGAAAAGTGACTAGAGACATTTTTCATCTCTGGTGGTTTAGAACTTTTAACAGCGGACGGTCCGCCCCTACGGCGCGGACAGTCCATCAGGGCTCCAATGGCTAGTTCTGGCACACAATCATTGCACTCTGACTCACTGTTTTATAAGGGCGGACAATCCGGTTCTTGAACCGCGGACGGTCCGCGATTACACAGAAAAGAGTGTAACAGCTAGTTTTTGAGGGGATCTCTATATATACCCTGCCCGGCCTTGGGGAGGATCTCTTGGCCATTTGGACTGCATACTTAACATATTAGAGCTGAGCCATCCTTCTCTCACACATTCTTGCTTAGAGATTGCATTCTTGAGAGTGTGAGAGCATCCTAGTGCATCGCATCAAGAGTTTGAGTTTTGTGGCACTAGGAAAACTTCAAACAAGCTTCATCGACTTGTTACTCTTGGGAGTTGCCGCTCCCTAGATGGATTGGAGAAGTGGATTTCGTGGAGCACCTCCAAGGAGATTGTTGAGGAGCCCCGATTTCGATTGTGAGAGGTCTTGTGCTCATCTCACCGGAGTGGTGAAGAGCAACTCTAGTGGAATCGAGGTGTGGAGCAGTTCTTTGATTCAAGCCGGCTCAAGATCAAGAGAGTTCTTGATAGAGGAGCGGTTGATTCTTGGTATCCACCTCAAAGTGGATTAGGGGTGACCGGCAAGTCATCGACACCACAGGAAAAATTTCTTGTGTCAAGCTCAGTTATTTCGTTTGCTATCTTCAATTCTTATATTTACTTTGAGCAATTTACATTACTAGAGCTTGATTTGTATCTTGTCACCCTAGGTTGCAAACCCAAACTAGAGATAGTTGTAGCATGACATAGGGCTTTCTTTTGTTACTAATTAAATTTCTCTAGTGTTGGTGTTTTAAGTTTTAACCGCCTATTCACCCACCCTTTAGTCGGTGTTCTTGATCCTACAAGTGGTGCCAGAGCTAAGTACTCCTTAATTGCGGATTTAACCATCTTGGAGTAGAACAATGACTAGTGATAATGGTATTCATGTTGGGAAGCCACCCTTCTTTGATGGAAACAATTATGATTATTGGAAGACTAGGATGTCGGCTCATCTCAAGGCCATGAGTAGAAAATTATGGAGAGTTGTGAATGATGGGTATGTCATCCTAGATACAAAGAATTTGACCCCTCTAGATGAGGAAAATGAAGTGTTAAATGATCAAGGGGTGAATGTGCTCTTTAGTGCTCTTGATGTAAGTGAATTTAATAGAGTTAAAAGTCTCACAAATGCAAATGAGATATGGAAGAAACTCATGGAAATTCATGAAGGCACATCAAGTGTGAAGGAAGCCAAGTTGTATGTGCACAAGGGAAAATTTAGTGAATTTGCCATGAAGGATGAGAGTGTAGCCGAGATGTTCAACCGGCTAAATGATATTGTAAATGAGCTCAAGGGTCTTGGATTTGAAGTGCCGGATGCAGATTTCTCTCACAAGTTCCTTAGAAGTCTTCCGGAGAGATATGACACTATTGTGACCTTGCGTGTGAGGTCAAATGTGAAGACCGCTACTCCCACACAAATATTGGGAGAAGTGCTTACTCATGATATGTTCAAGAGATCTAAAGATGAAGCTCATGGTGGAACAATTGATGAGAAAAAAAAGTGTGGCTTTCAAGGCTCAAGATAACAAAAATGAAGAAGAAAGTGGTTGTCAAGAAGAAGAATCGGATAAGGAGATGGCTCTCTTTGTTAAGAGGTTCAATAGAATGATGAGCAAGAAGAACTTTGGCAAGAGAGGACAATCATGAAGGAAAAATCATTTTGTTGACAAGACATGCTTTCAATGTGGTGAAGTGGGTCATTTCATCATAAATTGTCGAAACAAGAAGAATGACAAGAACAAGTAAGACAAGAAAAATGATGAGAAGAAGAAGAAGAAGTTCATAAAGAACAAGGGGAATGATCAAGCCTATTTTGTTGAGTGGGATTCCGATGCAAACTCCGATGATGATGATGATGACAAGCCATCCAAAGGAGTTGCCGGGATCGCCATCAAGGAGGCTCCATCACTCTTCTCTACACCACATTGTCTTATGGCAAAGGGTGGTGCAAAGGTATTACAAGATGATAAACTTGAAGAATTTTCACATGATGATCTTGTAGACATGCTCAACGATGCCGGTGAACTTGTGATCAAGGAAAAGGCAAAGTTGAAGGACTTGGAGTTGAAATATGGTTCACGCCAAGCTTCCTATGAGGAGCTAAAGACCTCTTATGAGAATCTTAAGAAAACTCATGAGAAGCTTGAGGAAGCTCACAACACCTTGTTTGATCACAAGGACAAGGCTAAGTTGAGCATGTGGGCTAGTAGTGAAACTTGCAAATCATGTTGTGTATCTAGCTCTACTAACCCCTTATGTAGCACAAGTGATATGTCTTCTTGTGATGACTCACTTGTTTTGGAGAATGAAAAGTTGAAGAAGAAAGTTATTTGTTTAGCCAATGATTTGAGCAAGTGCTATGATAGTAGAGCCAAATTCAACCTTTATTGGTCAAGCCAAAAGTTCACCTTGAGTAGGCAAGGTCTTGGGTATATTCCAAAGAAAGGCAAGAAGGCCTTTTATGACACCAATACCGTCTTTGTGAAGAAAGATGGACGGCCATATTGTGAAAAGTGCAAGAAGATGGGCCATAATGAGAAGAATTGCACCAACAACAAAACCATATCCTTTGATTTTAGTTATGTTCTTATGAAGGATTCTAAGGGTTGTGTTAGTGCTAAATATATTGGGTTACCTATATATGGTGCTAAAAAGAATGCTATATGGGTGCCTAAAACCTTGGTCACTAACATCCAAGGACCCAAAAAAATTTGGGTACCTAAAAGAGTTACTTCTCTTATGTAGGTAAATTAAAAGGCCATAGGAAGACATTGGGTGATTGATAGTGGATGCACTCAACATATGACCGGAGATCCAAAGATGTTTTCCTCTCTTGATGAGAATGTGATTGGCTACAATGATATCATCTTTGGTGACAATAGCCGAGGCAAGGTAACAGGAGTTGGTACAATTGCTATCTCAAATGATCATTCTCTTTCAAAAGTTTTGCTAGTTGATTCTCTCAAATTCAATTTTTTGTCAGTCAGTCAACTTTGTGATTTTGGTTATAAGTGTAATTTCACTAAGAATGATGTTGTAGTGACTAGTTTGGATGGAAATGATCACATCTTCACGGGATTTAGACATGAGGATGTATATCTTGTGGATTTTGCTACTAGAGAGACAAATTTGTCTACTTGCTTATTCTCTCAATCATCTTTGGGTTGGTTATGGCATAGAAGACTTGGTCATGTTGGCATGAAACAACTCAACTAACTCTTAAAGCATGATTTTGTAGTTGGCTTGAAGAATGTGAAATTTGAAAATGATAAGTTATGTAGTGCATGTCAAGCCGGAAAGCAAGTTGCAAATGCTCATCCCTCCAAGAGTGTTAAGTCAACCGAGAGACCATTGGAATTATTGCATATGGATTTATTTGGTACTACAACATATAGAAGCATTGGAGGAAATTGCTATTGTCTTGTAGTAGTAGATGATTATTCAAGATATACATGAGTTTTCTTTCTTCATGACAAGGCCGATACATATGATATATTTAAGAAATTTATAATAAGGGCTGAGAATGAATTTGAGTTTAAGGTGAAGAAAGTGAGGAGTGACAATGGAAGTGAGTTTAGGAACACAAAAGTTGAAGAATTGTGTGATGAATAGGGAATTAAGCAAGAGTTTTCAACCAAGTACACTCCGGAGCAAAATAGTCTTGTTGAAAGGAAAAATAGGACCTTGATTGATATGGCAAGATCAATGCTCTCCGAGTATAATGTTTAAGATAGTTTTTGGGCCGAAGCAATCAACACGGCTTGTCATGCTTCTAATAGGTTATATTGTCATCGATTTTACAACAAGACCACATATGAATTGCTTATTGGAAGGAAGCCAAATATCTCATATTTTAGAGTGTTTGGTTGCAAATGCTATATTCTTAGGAAGGAAACTCGGTTATTAAAGTTTCAAAATAAATGTGATGAAGGTTTTTTTTCTTAGGTATTCATCTTGTAGCAAGGCTTATCGGGTCTACAACAAAACTCATGGTATTGTTGAAGAAGCATACGATATGGAGTTTGATGAAACAAATGGGTCTCATGATGAACAAGAAAATCTTGATGATATGAGAAGTGATGGCTTGAGAAATACAATCAAGAATATGTCAATTAGTGATGTTAGACCAAGAGAAGAAGATGAAGATGATGATGGACCCTCTATTTCTATTAGAGTTAATCCTTCAACTTCAACCTCAAGTGACCAAGCACAACCAATTGTACAAGACACAAGTAATGATAATTCTCAAGTACAACATCAAGTGGGTTCTACTACATCACCTTCTACATCAACTCAAGAGCCCATTGTTCCTCAAAGAATTCATCATGTTCTTGCAAAGGATCACCTTGTGGATCAAATCATGGGTGATATTAGTAAGGGTGTCCAAACTCGATCTTGCATTGCTTCATTTTGTGAACACTATTCTTTTGTATTCTTTCTTGAACCTAACCGTGTAGATGAAGCTTTGAGGGATTCAGATTGGGTGAATGGTATGCATGAAGAATTGAATAATTTCACCCGGAAGCAAGTTTTGGATTTAGTGGAAAGACCCAAGAATAATAATGTCACTAGCACTAAATGGGTTTTTAGAAATAAGGAAAATGAAGATGGAATTGTTGTGAGAAACAAGACAAGATTGGTGGCTCAAGGCTTCACTCAAGTCGAAGATTTGGATTTTGGTTAAACTTTTGCTCCCGTTGCTAGATTATAAGCTATTAGAATTTTATTAGCTTATGCATGCTCTCACAACATAAAACTCTATCAAATGAATGTGAAAAGTGCTTTTTTTAATGGCAAGATTAGTGAACTTATGTATGTTGAGTAACCTCCCGGTTTTAAAGATCTCAAAAAGCCAAATCATGTATACAAGCTCTTTAAAGCTCTCTATGGTCTTAAACAAGCTCCACGGGCTTGGTAAGAAAGATTGAGAGATTTTCTTATTTCTAAGGGCTTCAAAATTGGTAAGGTTGACACTACTTTGTTCACTAAAGCAATTGGTAAGGATTTATTTGTTTGCAAAATTTATGTTGATGATATTATCTTTGGTTCAACTAACCCAAGTTTTTGTGAGGAATTTGGTGAAATGATATCTAGGGAGTTTGAGATGTCCATGATTGGAGAATTGAGTTTCTTTCTTGGACTTCAAATCAAGCAACTCAAGGAAGGCACCTTTGTGTGTCAATCTAAATATGTGAAGAATAGTTTGAAGAAATTTGGTATGGAAGATGCAAAACCAATCAAGACTCCTATGGCTACCAATGGGCATCTCGACCTAGATGAGGGAGGTAACCCGGTTGATCAAAAGTTTTATCGTTCTATGATTGATAGTTTGCTTTATTTGACCGTATCTAGGCCTGACATCATGTTTAGAGTTTGCATGTGTGCACGTTTTCAAGCCGCACCTAGAGAATATCATTTGACCGCCGTCAAACGCATCTTGAGATACTTGAAATATACTCCTAATATTGGCTTGTGGTATCCCAAGGCTGCTCATTTTGATCTAGTTGGTTTTTCGGATTCGGATTATGCGGGGTGTAAGGTTGATAGAAAAAGTACTTCCGGTGGTTGTCAATTTCTTGGAAGCTCTCTTGTATCTTGGTCTTCAAAGAAGTAAAAATCTGTGGCTCTTTCAACCGCCGAAGCGGAATATATTTCGGCCGGAAGTTGTTGTGCACAACTATTATAGATGAAGCAAACTCTTCTTGGTTTTGGTGTGAAATTTGATGAAATTTTCTTATTGTGTGATAATGAAAGTGCCATAAAAATTGCAACTAATCCGGTGCAACATTCAAGAACCAAGCATATTGATATCCGTCATCATTTTCTTAGAGATCATGTGAATAAGGGTGATATCAAGGTTGATGGAATTTGCACGGATGATAAATTAGTGGATATATTCACCAAGCCTTTGAATGAATCTCAGTTTTGCAAGTTGAGAAATGAGCTAAATATCATTGACTTTTCAAATGTGGCTTGAGAACTAGCACATAAGGCATGTGGTTCTTCTATGCATCTCTTGTTGCATTTTTCTGAATCTTTGAGAAATTTTTGAGTTATTTATGAGTTTTCTTGATTTTACTCGATTTATTTTTGATTTCTTGTTGTTATTCGCTCATATGAGTCTTTGGATGGTATTCATGCTAGTTTTGAGATTTTTGAAATTTTATTTGAGCAATGATCCCAAATTTAAGTTGGAATTGTGAAAGTTGGCAAAATTCTGAGCTGTCTGAAATTTGGTAGAGCGGACGGTCCGCGGGTAAGATCACCAGAGGCTCTGCAGGGATGAAATCAGCTGCAGAAGTGTACTGCGGACTGTCCGCCAATGGTCCACGGACGGTCCGCTAGTGTGCAGGCAGGACACTAGCGGACTGTCCGCCCGTGGATAGTCCGCCAAGGGTCAGTTACATGGGTTTCTGTGTGCACAGACGGACGGTCCGCCCGTGCGCAGAAAGGTGGGGTCGGCCAGACCTGACTTATATTGAGATGTTCCTTTCTCTTCCCCACCAAACCGACCACACAAGCCTGCATTGTCATCTCATTCTCTCTCAAGCATGTGGAAGGAGCTCTCAAGGGGGAGGACTCTTGGCGTGATTCCCGGACGGTCCGAGCACATCCCCGGACACTCCGCGATATTCTACATCATGTCCTCTCGGTATTTTCTCAAATCCTTAACTCTTGTTCTTAGATTCCATCATTGGAAAGAGTTAGGGTTAGAGTCTCTGATCTGTTTTTGGGCCATGGATTCATGAAAATACCTGGGGGATCTTGTTTCTAGTGATGAGGAGATGCTATGGTTAAATTTTGGTTGGTGGATTTGAATCAAAACTCAAGTTATGGATGAATCAAAGTTCGGTGCGATTTTTGTATTCCTACGCAGAACAGATGGGTCGCGGACAGTCCGCCTGCTGATCGACGCTGGTGGTCAGTGAACCGCGGACGGTCCACTAGTGTCAGATTTTTCAGAATTGCTGCTGAATTGACATGTTTCTTTGTGGTTTGATTCTAATGCCTAGATAATTGTTCTTATGATTAATCATTGATCTCAGGCCACCTCGGAAGGTCCTCAAGGTCACTACTTCAAAGATTAAAAAGGCCATGTCTTCTAAAAGACAAAGAAATAGTGATGACTCCGATGATGAGGACTATGCTCCTAACCAAAATGACTTGGCTGCTGTATCATTAGTTAGGGGTGTTGGAGATGATTTCTCGGAGGAAGATGTTGAGGGTGATGAGGATGATATCACTGATCTTATGGGACTAGATCTTCCTAGCAGGCAGTGGACTACTGAGTCATACAACAATGCAAGGTCAGTGAACCAACTCAACGAACCACGTGACACCAACATTCTCTATTTCAGTACTATGGTACAACAAGATGCATATTTTGGTCACATGGTTAAGAAAACTGTCTTCAAGCATCAAACCATAGATCTAGCTTATATGAGATCACAACCTGTCATGTCTGAGCTAGTTGATTGGTTTGAGCAAATGGGATTAGCTAACTTTCTGCAATATAGATGTGATTGGAATGAGACAGTCATTCGCCAGTACTATGCCACCTTAGAAATTAGCTTGGAAGAAGAAAACATATGGTGGAAAACTGGGACGAGGGTGTATTATGCTACTTTTGCTCATTTTGCTGCAGCAAACCAGTTAGACTATGATCTTATGAAGAATGAGCAAAGTGTGGATATTGTGTTGGAAAACCCTCTACCTAAAACTGATTATCCTATCTATTATGAGCCGGCTAATGTTGGGATAGCTAGAGTGTTTGGAGGCATCCAAGATCTTAGGCATCATCCGGTAGTTATTAATAAGATTGTAAGAGTCACTTCTATGTCTAAGAGTGGAAACAAGGATAAGATTAGAGGTCTCTACTAGAATGTGATCTCTCATGTCATGAATGAAAACATAATCAATGTCATAGCTCTCATTATGGATCAACTTGTAGACTTGAGACTCAATCTTGAGATGAATATGTACTTTGCACCATACATTATGTCTATCATCAAATCCAAGACAAGTTTTAGAGGGATTTGTGAGTGCAAGCACATTCCTTTTAGGCCTTTCAAGAATGGCACAACATTTCTTCTGAGGCCCTTGACTCCGTTCCCCGGTGATGATATGGAGGAGGAGGAGCATGATGAGGATGATGATGACGGTGGTGAGGTTGGTCACATGGGAGGAGAGGTAGCACAGCATGCCATGCCACATCCACCACCTCTAGTGCAGCCACAGTGGGCACCTCCAGCTGGATACTTTGACCCATATTTTGCTTCCATGTCGCATGGGATGTCTAGTCAGATTGAGGGCTTAGCTAGTCAGATGCAGAATCAGATGAACTTGGAGTTTCAGAACATGCAGGTGCAGATGACTCAGCATTTCAATGAGACCATGTTCCAGCCCCTAATGTCTCAGATGCGAGGGGTTCAGGAGAGTCTTCACTCAGACATAGCAGCCTTGGACTCGCGCTTTGAGGACATGCCTTCTTCTGAGCAGGTTCAGCAGCTTGAGGCCTGGCAGTAGCAGCTTGAGCAGAGGTTTGACACCTTTAGTACTGCTTTCACTGGGTTCTCGGATCATTTTTACTCAATCTTTCCGGATCCAGTGCTGCCTCCAGAGTTCTATCCACACCAGTCATTCTACCCGCCGCCACCGCCTCCGCCACCGATGGACTGACCTTCTTGGCAATTGATGTCAAAGGGGGAGAAGAACGCTTGGAGTGATGCATGCTTGGATCTAGGGGGAGCTCATGGACTTCGCATGGAGATTATTCGCTTTTGCTTCCGCTTGCTACTCGAGATTTATTTGTGTTGAACTCCATTTGTGTTACATGGCATGTTTATCTTATCGCATTGCATGAACTTTGAGATTTGTGAACTTGGTTTGTAATTTGTGATGAACTATGTTGGCTTGTGATACTTTTCATCATTGTGGTTACTCTTATGTGGCTTGTTGAGGTTGTACTAATCATGTTAAATTCATATCATATATATATCTTGTATGTTGTATACCTCGATTTCTACTTGTAGGAGAAACTCCGTCAAAATTTTCAAATCTCATAAATATGTGCTTTGGTATTCATTCCAATTTACAAGCACATATCAAGGTGGAGTTCTCTCTACTCATCGAACTTAGGTGAATTTATTCATATCTTATTCTGAAATTTTTAAGAAAAATGAGTAAGTTCTTCTAAAGTTCAATTCCAAGTCTACCTTATGTCTTGTGTATAAAGTTGACTTGAACTCTTTTTATCACTCAAAAATTAGTGTTGTCTTCAATTACCAAAACAGCATCTGGGCCCCTAATTCGAGTTTTGGTAATTAATGACAACGGTTTGTGGATTAACAATTTCATTTGAGATAATGAGCATGGGTTGATCCACGGATGAAAGGGATTTGATTATGATCATACGACATTTTGGAGATGATGTGCAACGCTCGGCCTCAAGGCAAAGATATTATATAGGGCTTTTGCATTTTACCAGTCATAATGCGATTAGTGGATGAAAAATGACCGGGTTTGTTGGATAGATAGCCATACTATCAAGAGGGGTCGTGTACTCGTGCTTGACGGGTCTTTAGTGCCATTTTGCTAAATTTGTCTAGATGCATGCATGAGGGCTAACGTCGTTTTGAAAAGTTTGAAAAATGGTTCAAAAGTTTGAGTGCTGACTACCTAAGTGCGGACAGTCCGCCCCTGGGGTGCGGACGGTTCGCCATACACTTTGAAAAATGACCGGAGACATGTTTTGTCTCTGGTGGACATGATAAATGATGGGCGGACGGTCCGGGTTAGAGGGGCGGACGGTCCGCCCCTCTAACTCAGTTTTGTCTAGAGACAAGTTGTGCTGATGGCTTGAACAGCGGGCGGTCCGCCCCTGGAGCGCAGACAGTCCGCTGGTCACATAACAAAATGACCAGAGACGTTTTGGGTCTCTGGTGGGTTTTAAGGTTGAATGGCGGACGGTCCGCCCCTGGGGCGCGGATGGTCCGCCAGTCATTTTGAAAAGTGACCAGAGACATTTTTCATCTCTGGTGGTTTAGAACTTTTAACCGCGGATGATCCGGCCCTAGGGCGCGAACAGTCCGCCAGGGCTCCAATGGCTAGTTTTGGCACACAATCATTGCACTCTGACTCACTAGTTTATAAGGACGGGCAGTCTGGTTCTTGAACCGCGGATGGTCCGCGATTATGCAGAAAAGAGTGTAACAGCTAGTTTTTTAGGGGATCTCTATATATACCCAATGCCCGGCCTTGTGGAGGCTCTCTTGACCATTTGGACTGCATACTTGACACATTAGAGCTGAGCCATCCCTCTCTCACACATTCTTGCTTAGAGATTGCATTCTTGAGAGTGTGAGAGCATCCTAGTGCATTGCATCAAGAGTTTGAGCTTTCTGTCACTAGGAAAACTTCAAGCAAGCGTCATCGACTTGTTACTCTTGGGAGTTGTCGCTCCCTAGATGGCATGGAGAAGTGAATTTCGTGGAGCACCTCCAAGGAGATTGTCGAGGAGCCCCAATTTTGGTTGTGTGAGGTCTTGTGCTCACCTCACCGGAGTGGTGAAGAGCAACTCTAGTAGAATCGAGGTGTGGAGCGGTTCTTTGATTCAAGTTGGCTCAAGATCAAGAGAGTTCTTGATAGAGTTGCGGTTGATTCTTGGAATCCACCTCAACATAGATTAGGGGTGACTGGCAAGTCATCGACACCACAGGAAAATTTCTTGTGTCAAGCTCAGTTATTTCTTTTGCTCTCTTTAATTCTTGCATTTACTTTGAGCAATTTACATTACTATAGTTTGATTTGTATCTTGTCACCCTAGGTTACAAACCCAAACTAGAGATAGTTGTAGCATGACATAGGGCTTTCTTTTGTTACTAATTAAATTTCTCTAGTGTTGGTATTTTTAGTTTTAAACTGCCTATTCACCCCCTCTAGCCGGTGTTCTTCATCCTACAGGAGTCTGACTGTAATTAGAGTTCTTTGTGGATTTAGATCTGTAAAAGGGATTTGTTGCGGGATAAGTCCATCCCACCCTATAAATATAAAGGGTCATGACCGATTGAGAATCATGCAATCGATCAAAGCACAATATAATTACTATTTTTTTATCGTCTTTACCTTTTCTCCATACCCTAGTTTTTCCAACCCTCATCTGCTATTCTTTCTTCGTCACCATGACATTTGAAGGCGTTCTTGGTGGCCTGCCGATCCTAGAACAACTCTACGTGCGCAGGTCCTGACGGGGTCTCTCCCGGGCGAGCGTTCGCCGGTCGTCGCTGATTTCCACCGGCGACCGGTCTGACCGGTCCCTTAAACCGGTCTGACCATGCTCCACGCAGGAGGCGCTGCATCGAGCTCCTCCTCGCGCTGCGCGACCTAGCGCATTTGTGTTGATCCGTAAAAGGCGTCAACACATATCTCACACATAATAAAATAAATCGCTGAAAGCACTTATTATGTGTATTAATTGTTAATTAGCACCATGATCGAAAACCATGGTAATTATATTATTGTACTTCTCATGTCTCTAACGTTGTACTAAAAAGGGGAGGTCTCCCGTTTAGTTTCCAACTCACCAAACCAATAGTGTGCATGCATTTATGAGCGTGCGTCTGTATTTCATAAAATTTAGAACAAATTTAGTAGGGAGAGGAAAGTGTCTCTTTCATCCACTCATTAAAGCAGCTCAACTAACTTAAAGTCCCGGTTAGCTATTAATGGTCAGCTCTTGATTGGATACCTGGAATTGTTTAGGCCGGTCTCAATTAACAATGTCATCACATGGTTACCAAGAGAGCCACGACAGCCTGACATTGGAATAAAACTACCTCTCTCAGTGCACAATTTCATTGCACAGTTTCATAGATAGGTTGCAGCATTTAATTGTTTAGAGGAGTTGTGATCAAATGTACCCTGTGAACTATGTAGCACTTTGTAGTTGCTGCAAGTGTACTTCCAATTTCATTTGTTGCCACTAAATCAGTGGAGCGGTGGAGCAATTGGCACAGCGCAGGCGGTGGAGCGGTAGGGTAGCGCGTGATGGAACGACGACACCTTTTCGCGTGCGAGCGGCGGGGGCCTTTGGCGCACACGCGGGAGCGGAGCGAGCAGGGGAGGTTTGGGGTGGTGGCGGAGCGGGGAGCATGGGATCTGGATGAAACAAAGACCGGCCTCGGTCACGGTGTCGTCCCTGGGTCATTGGCTTGGCAACCGAGGCATGGGCGAGTGACGGTGACGACTCGGATCTACTCTCTTTCCTCTTAACTCTCTTGCCAAATCAGCATTTTTGCTGATATGTTATATTATTTAATGCCTATGACACTATGATAACACTAGCTAAGAGACTGATCTTATATTTATGGACACAATTCAAATGCTAGAGGTCCGTATATCTACCGAGAGGGGGGGGGTACAATTGACAACACACATTAATTGATTTATTGTGCACTACTTGACATATGTCTTTGTCATCCCCAAGACCCATGGAGATGGACGCTATCAGCAATCCTAGGACCAAGACATAGAGTCAGTGGAATTTGATCTCTTGCTGAGTTACAAGGGAAAAATGCTATTGTGGGGATATACCCTGGGCACTACAAAGAATGCGGATAGAATCGTACTCGAACTCCTAGATACGATTGTATTTTCTCTGTCCCAAATTGTTAATTGTTTTGGATTTTCTAAGTATATTGATTTTGCTATGCACCTAGATATATATTATATCTAGATGCATAATAAATAAAATCTATGTATCAAGAGAAGTCAAAACAACTAATAATTTGAGATGGAGGGAGTAATCCATTATTTAGACTCCAACATTATTGTAACCAACTAGTGGACTTGTTATGTAACCATGCCCTCGATCCGGAGCTCATAAGAAGGGGCGGCAGAGGTATGTCCTTCTGGGAGGAAGACTTAAACCAAACTCTTACATCCATCTCACACACAATGAGCATAGGGCGCAATACAATCCACCAGAACAGGATATATATATAGGGTGTTTCACGAACTCTGGCATTCCAAACTTGTATAAATCTCTATCTTGTATACTTACGCTACCACTTCTAAACAAATCTACCACCGAGAGGATATGCCATAGGTGGGCTGCTGGGTAAACACAGACAGATATTGAGCTCGCAGTCCTTCCGGCCACAAACCCGGATGCTTATGGGACACGCTAATTTACGATCGACTGTAGACCCTCCCTACGGTTGATGTTCCAACTATTTTTTTTCTTTTTCTAGTTACTTTTTTGCCATTTTTTGATAAAAATTTTTGGAGAAATTTTTCAAGAACAAAAATTGGAGAGAGCCTGAAAAAATTTTTAGCGAGAACAATTTTAAAAGAGAAATTTTTGAGAAAAAGTTGAAGAAAAACTTTTTGTTCTGAAGAAAGTTTTGGTGAAAAAGTTTTCAAAAAACTTTTCCATAATAAATGAGAAAAAGGTATGGGGAAAAAGCTTTGTAAAAAACTTTTGCATCAAAAAATGTAAACAAAAAAAATACCTTGGGGAGCTCGCTAACGTCCCGGGGAGCACGCTGACATGCCGCACGTGGAGCTCACTCCAGGAAGCCTGCCAGTCTGCCATCGGCCGTGCTGCCTCCGTCCAGTAGCGCCGCTCCACCTTACCGTGCCGCTGTTGCCCCCGCCTCCGCCGCTGGCCAACTGCGCCGCCCCACCTTACCGTACCGCCGTTGCCCCCTCCCCCGCCTAGCCACGCTGCTCCGCCCCGCCGCCGTCGCTCCACCCAGATGCAACGGGAGTTAGATGCAACAACGAAAGAGAAGAGGGGAAGGAAGACCAAAGAGAAAAGAGAGAGGATGAAAGGAATCAGAGGAGAGGATAGGGCCTGGCGCTGGAGGTGGGGCTCACCACATGAATCACTCTGTGCAGATCAGAATCAACCGTGGGATCGCTTACGAGCGGGCAACTGTAAAAGCATATTGGGGATGCTTATTACCTTTTTCAACATCAGTGATGTCGATATCATTTAACCAATTAAAATCACAATAAGTTAATCCTTCACCACCTAATGTGCTAGCTCCATCCAATGCCTGATGACCAAGGTTAGCACAACGAGCTCTGGAGAACTTGCCACCATGACTATTTGTCTACCAGCCAGTTTGACAACTTGCAGGCATCCGTGGAGCTAGCAACAACTCAATTATATATAAATCGAGTGTGTAACTGATGCTGAAACATGACATGTAGACACGGGGACACCCGGCCAAACTCCCAAGTCAATCGTGGGGCAGGTTGTTGGAGGAACGATCCGCGTCGCGGGCCCTGCAGGCTGCAGGGCTGCCGCTGCGCAAGCCCCTCGGACTTGAAATTTCTTTGCGCCGGCCGCGCAGGTCGGAGGCGATCCTTGTAGAACACCCGAGAGTAACCCGGAAGCCCTGGCCCTGGGGTCACGGCACGAGCTAGAAAACGTCAAGCGAGGAGCTAGCATTAGCAGCGGTGACACGACGGCAACATTCTGTAGTGCTCCATGGACGGCAATGTGTTGGTCAGCGGCTGTCATCTCGCTGCCCCTCCGGTGGTTAATGCGTTTCTTGTCCTGATCGAGTCGATGGGCCGGTCTCATTTTTTCCTCATCGGGCGTGCGTGGGGCAGATAGCTACTGGCTATATATATATAGGCATATAGCTGTTGACAGCCAAATTTGGCACTTCAGAGGCCGACCGGTCAGATCAGGCTGCCCAGTTTTAGTCCGAGAAGGAGTTGTTTTATTTGTGGAAACTTTGTATAATCCGACTTGGAGAAGGGGTACGACTTTCCCGGCCTATAAATATAAAGGCTAAGGCCGATTGAGGTAATCCCAATCGAATCAATACAAAATACATCTACTTTTTGTTCCTCTCAAACCCTAGCTTTTCCAAACCCTAATTTGTTGTTATTCTCGCGTCCCGGCGACGTTCGAAGGCGTTCTGAGTGGCCTTGCCGACCTCAGGGCAACCCTAGCTGCGCGAGCTCCGACGGGGTCCCTCCCGAGCTTGTGTTTCTAGGTCATCGCGGTGTTCTGCACCCGACCGGTCAGACCGGTCGGCGGAACCGGTCCACCCAGGGCACTGCTGGTTCAGATCGTTTTGACGATCTCCTGCGGGTTCTAGCGCATTCGAGTGTGTTAGCGCGATTCTGTGTCAACATACTTTTTGGCGACTCTGCTGGGGAAGGATTAATCTAGTTTTAAAATCGATCTAACCTAATCGTCGAAGAAGATGGGCTCTTCAGAGATCGGGAAGGAAAACATCATCATGGCTACGATGGAGGAGCTCACCGAAGAGGAGCGCAAGGCCTACCTTCTTGTGGAGGAGCACGTCAAGACTCAATTCCCGAAGGGCTTCAAGAAGGATCGTGGTGGCCTCGTCAAGAGGTTGGAGGAGTTCGTACTACCGTCTCTCAAGCTTACCAAGGACAAGATTGAAGAGATACACAATGTAAGCCTCTTTCCCTCTGATATGTTTAATAAGATGTCATCCATGATGGATCAAAAGATTGTTGCTGCACAAGCCGCTGCGGGTGACGTTTTAATTAAGTTGAGTAGCGATATTGATGAGCTTAAAGGCAAAAAACCTATGTCAGATCCTAACTCTTCAGATCCGAGTTCGGCTACCCCTGAGTTCACATCTGAACCATTCTGTGGTATGCCGCCGAACTCGTTCCCAGGGCAAACCCCGCCACCGTCGACTGTGTGCACTGCACTTACCAGACCGGTCCCACAGACCGGTCCCACAGACCGGTCAGACCAGTTACTCAGTGCTGTCGCCGACGCCTCTCGAAACAATTCCTGGTCCGGCTGCCCCTGGCCGAACTAACGAGCTGTCATTGTATACACCACCTCGTACCACTGCTGTAGTAGGGGGGTCACAAGGATCTGGGCCTAACCAAGGACCGATCCCAAATTCTTCACAGACGATGACACATGGAAATCCGAATGCGCATCGTCGATTTTCTTAGTTTTATACCAGCCAGCACTATCAAGCTGATCTCCTTAAGTTCAAAGAAGATCTGGCTAATGCGATTAAGAGTAAGCTTGGGGTGGATATGGGTACTACGTGTTTATATCAATAACCCTATCATGCCGAGTTTGATTTTGTTTCTTTTCCTGCTAGTTGGCGTATTCCTGAGTTTACTAAATTTAATGGTGATGATTCTCGTACAACTTGGGAGCACGTTAGTCAATATGTCTTATAGTTGGGAGAAGCCGGTTTCAATAATGCTTTGCGTGTGCGCTTATTTTCTTTATCTTTGACTGGAACGACTTTCTCTTGGTTTTTCTAGTTTGCTCCTAATTCTATTCGCAATTGGGCTCAGTTGGAGTATAAGTTTCATGATCACTTCTTTAGTGGGAAAACCAAAGCGAAATTGTTGGACTTTACATCGATTAAGCAAGGCCGTGATGAGTCTGCTTCGGATTATTTTAAAAGGCTCAAAGAAATTAAAAATTGGTGTTTTAGTTTGACGATTTCTGAGAAAGATTTGGCGGATCTGGCATTTAATGGTTTGCGTTCTTATTTGAAAGAAAAACTTGAGGGCTTTGAGTATCATACGGTGAATTTCTTGCAAGTCAAAGTCATGGGTTTAGAGTTTAAACTTAAAAATGCCAAGGATACTTTCATGCCTCATCGGTCCAACACGCATATTCTTGATCATGATTCAGATAGTTCGGACGATGATAGCAAGGAAGTATACGCTGCTGAATTTGTTTGGCCATCAAAGGCCAAACCCGGTTCAGTTCCGTCTCTCAAGCCGATTCAAAAGAATCGGCAAGAGGAGCTGAAATTTACGATTGATGTTTCTATGTGTGATCGGATTTTTGATGAATTACTTAAAAATGGTAACATCCGATTGTCACATGCTATTCCATCTCGCTATGAGCTCAAACGACATGCGTATTGTAAGTGGCATAATTCTACATCTCATGCTACTAATGATTGTAATATTTTCCGTCGATAGGTACAATTGGCCATTAATGAAGGACGATTGGTACTTTCTGAGATGCAAATTGATAAAGCTCCTTTCCCTGTTCATATGCTGGAATTGAACAATCCAAAGGTACTCATTCAGCCGGAACAAGCCGAAGAGGCTAAGGGGAAGAATGTTGTCATCGGTGATCCAAGACTGATGAATACAAGTGACAAGATTCTTGCCAGGGAGGTTATCAAAGAAAAGACTGATGACGGCAAGGATACTCTGAAGATCATCATCAGAAACCCAAGGCTCGGGGGGCAAGGAAGCTCTCCACCAGAAAAGCGGTCTGCTGTTCAGGTACGACCGGTCAGACCGGTATCTCTGACCGGTCAGACCGGTCCGACCGGTCAGACCGGTGCCTCCAACCGGTCAGACCGGTCTGGTGACCGTCCCCAGACTTTCAAGCCAAAGCGTCCGGAAGTGGGTACTTGGAAGGCCAACGAGGTGAAGGTGCAGGGAAGAGCTACTAATCAGAAGCCCACCTTCAACCAGTTGTTGAACAAGTACACAAAGGCCATTCAAAAGGATTGGCCGCTAAAAAAGAGACCGCGATCACCACCGCGCGTGAGATCGTCCAGTGTCCCCAAGGAGGGAATCCAGCAGGCGCAGGGGTGATGTTGTTACATTGTATCCTCCCCAGAAAATGTATGCCACCATGCCATGGGTGCCGCCAGCGTCAAATGCAACAAATCCGGCGTGGGAGCATGAGGGTATATGGATGCAGTGTTTCTCGATGCCATATCCTCCGCATTATCAAGGGGAAAGCTCCAGAGTACCTGTGTATGACCGATTGGGACCACGCCAATCTGGTCCAGTGCAGCAGAATGCACCGGTCAGACCGGTCTCATCAAAGACCGGGTCAAGCTCCTGTTCCAAGGTTCGAGTATCGCGTCAAGAAGAAGAAGGAGGAGCAGAAGCTTGTTGTTGATCCGGAGAAGCCTACAGCCGATGTTTTTGTTAAATCAGTGACATCAAGGTGCCCATAAAGGATATGGGTAATGACCCGATGAATATAGAGAAATCGGTTGATGTTCCTTCACAAAAGCCGGTCATGGCCAATGTTCATGAGGCCGGTAGCAGCAGGGGCGCAGCAGACAAGTACCATCAGCCCAAGTGGTGCCCCTCATGTTTGACTCATACACATAAGAGGAAATTGCAGCGTCTTTGCAATAAAGAAAGGAAGGAGCAGGAGGAAGAGAAGATGAGGGATGAGGACTTCAATAGGTACAGACCCATGTTCCCTCAAGGAAAGGTTTGGAAGATCATGACAGCTGATCAGCCAGACAGACCGGTCGAATCGCCGCAGTCGACCGGTCAGACCGGTCCGGTGGACCGGTCAAACCGCTCTGGCCAACTGGTTAGACCGGTCGAACCCAGTGCAGAGCAGACAGCCGAATTGGCGCCGCCCGTTTCGGTTCCTTCTGTCGATGAAGCTCCAGTAGTTCTTCCAACAGCAGAAGACGAGGAATTGGTGGATTACGAGGCATCTCCGCAGCATACCAACTTGGAAGTCAATGTGGTGCACTTGTCTTCGGATTATTTTGTGGTTCCGGAGGAAGACATGGCTCATCTTCAGTTTGGGCCCCATGAGACTGTGTTCTAGAAGCCAAGCGAAAAGGATAATCATCTTAAGGCTCTTTACATGAGGGGACACATCAACGAGAAGTCGGTAACTCGCATGCTAGTGGATGGAGGGGCCATTGTAAATCTTATACCCTACTCGTTGTATAAGAAGCTCGGCGGCCAAGATGAAGACTTGATCAAGACGAATATGACGGTCAGTGGCGTCGGTGGAAGCGAGCCCCTTAGTGCCAATGGAGTTGCTTCCATAGAGCTCACTATTGGAAGCAAGACGCTTGCTACGGCATTCTACGTCGCGGAGGTGCAAGGTAACTACAACTTAATTCTTGGAAGGGATTGGATTCATGCAAATCAGTGCGTTTCTTCTACCTTGCATCAGTTTCTTGTTCAGTGGATCGGCGATGAGGCTGAGGTAGTCCAATGAGACACTTCATCTTTTGTTGCTTTGGCCGATTCCGATTCTATTAGTGCACATGACCACGTCAAGTGTTTATCGTGCGTAGATCTGTCCGATTATGATTTGATCAGCTGCACTAAGGATGATTTTGTTTTTGCTGTACTAAAGCCGACGGATAATTGGCTGAATCATTTAATGTAAATCAAAGAGTACAACAGAGGCTCCAGAAGCGACCAGTCAGACCACCTGTGCCGATCGGTCAGACTGGTCCAGTCCCGTTCGGCGCACAGGGCTGACCGGTCAGACCGGATTACCCGACCGGTCAGACCGGTTCAATGCAGAGTTGCTGCAGCAGAGGCTAGATCAATATCGGGCGCGCATGAACGATATGTGTGAAGCCATTGAAGATTCTGATGATCTAGACAAGCTGGGCCAAGGGTTTACATCGGCCGATCCTTTAGAAAAGGTAGATATTGGTGATGGAACTATTCCTAGGCCGACCTTTGTAAACAAAAATTTATCGGTTCAATATAAAACCGATTTGGTTAATTTGTTGAAAGAATATGTTGATTGTTTTGCTTGGGAGTATCATGAAATGCCTGGTTTAAGTCGTGATCTTGTTGAGCATCGTTTACCGAGTAAAGCCGGTTTTAGACCTTATAAGCAACCGGTTAGGCGTTTCAATCCTATTATTTATGACCGAATTAAAGCTGAAATTAATCATTTACTTGATGCTAGATTTATTTGGTCTTGTCATTATGCTGATTGGATCTCTAATATTGTGCTCGTAGAGAAAAAGGATTCGGAGAAAATTAGAGTGTGCATTGATTTTAGAGATTTTAATAAAGCTACTCCCAAAGATGAATATCATATGCCTATAGCCGATATATTGATCAATGATGCCTCCGGACATCGTGTTATTAGTTTTTTTTATGGTAATGCCGGTTACACTAAAATATTTATGGTCGAAGAAGATATATCTAAAACGGCCTTTAGATGTTCGGGATTTGTCAGCTTGTTTGAGTGGGTTGTTATGACTTTTGGTTTGAAAAATGCGGGTGCTACTTATCAAAGAGCTATGAATTTAATCTTCCATGATTTGCTTGGTGTCATCTTGGAAGTGTACATTGATGATATTGTCATTAAATCGGCTGGTTTGGATCATCATTTAGCCTATTTGAAACTTGCTTTTTAGAGGATGCGCCGGTATGGTTTGAAAATGAATCCACTCAAATGTGCTTTTGGTGTATCGGCTGGAAATTTTCTTGGCTTCATTATTCATGAGAAGGGAATAGAGATTGATCCTAAGAGAATTGAAGCCATGAAGAAGGTTGAAGCTCCTACATGCAAGAAGGATTTACAGAAGTTCTTGGGCAATGTAAATTTCTTGAGAAGGTTTATATCTAATTTGTCTAGGAAGATCGATGCTTTTACTCCTATTCTTCGGTTAAAAGATGAAACCGAATTTACTTGGGGGGCAAAATAGCAAGAATCATTTGAGAAGATCAAGATTTATTTGTCTTCACCACCCGTGCTCAAAGCGCCTAGGAGAGGAGTAACTTTCAAACTTTATGTGACTGCTGAAGACAAGGTTATTGGGGCTGTTTTGACTCAAGAGACCGAAGGGAAGGAGTACATCATTATATATTTGAGTCGAAGACTTATTGATGCAGAGACAAGATATATATTTATTGAGAAGTTATGTTTGTCTCTTTATTATGCTTGTACCAAATTGAGGCATTATCTACTATCTTGTGCTTGCATAGTAGTATGTCAAACCGATGTGATCAAACATATGTTACAAAAACCGATTTTCAGTGGTCAAATCGGCAAGTGGGCTTATGCTTTGGTTGAATATGATTTGGCTTGTGAATCTGTAAAATCTATGAGAGGCGAAATTGTAGTGGATTTTATTGTTGAGCATTGGATTAATGACAAGCATGATCTAGAAGTCGGCTATATTACTTGCACACCATGGAAGTTGTACTTTGATGGATCGGTTTGTGATGATGGTCAAGAAATTGGTGCTGTTCTTATTTCTTTGAGTAGTGCTATTTTTTGAATTTTCAAACCGATTGGAAGATGAATGCACAAATAACCAAGTTGAGTATGAAGCGCTTCTATTTGGCTTGGAATTTTTGCAATCCATGGTCGCAAAGCATGTTGAAGCTTTTGGAGATTCTCTTCTGGTGGTGCAGCAAGTATCCAAGGTATGCCAATGCTATACTGGTTCTCTAAATGCGTATCTTGATAAATGCCTTGATATTATTTCTTCCTTCGATGAATTTATTATTAAACATATTTCGAGGGAAGAGAATGGAAAGGCAAACACTCTAGCTCAGCAAGCATCTGGCTATAATGTTACGAAAAATATTTCAACATTCGCAAGCCGATGCAAACGAAAGCCGAGTTTCTGATTCTGGACACACCGGTCCGACCGGTCAGTGAGACCGGTCTGACCGCTTAGATCGGTTTGACCGGTCCAGAGACCGGTCTGACCGGTGATACTGCTGTTGGTTCTGGTTCGGCCAAAAGGGTTGATTCAGTTGTTTGGTCCGAAGCCCAGGATTGGAGGGTCCCTCTTATATCATATTTGAGAGATCCTGATCATGGTGCAGAGAGAAATATTCGGCGTTTGGCTTTCAAGTATGTTTTAATTGACGATGAGCTTTATCGTCGAACTGCCGAAGATTTGCTTCTCAAATGTTTAGACTCGGATCAGACCCGAGTTGCTATGGGTGAAATTCATGAAGGCATTTGTGGTACTCATCAATCGACTCCCAAGATGAAGTGCTTACTCAGAAGAGCTGGTTTCTATTGGCCCACCATGATGTCTGATTGTTTCAAGTACTACAAAGGATGTGAAGAATGTCATCAGTTTGGTGATTTACAGTTGGTGCCTGCTGCGCTGATGCATCCTATTATTAAATCATGGCCGTTCCGAGATTGGGGGTTGGATTTTATTGGACAAATTAATCCTCCATCTTCAAAGGGGCATCGCTTCGTGTTGGTTGCTACGGATTACTTTACTAAGTGGACCGAAGCAGTTCCTTTGAAGAATATGACACATAAGGAGGTAATTGAGTTTATTACTGAGCATATTATTCATAGATTCGGCATTCCACAAACTTTGACAACGGATCAAGGTTCTTTATTTATGTCAAAAGAGATGCGTGCCTTTGCCGAATCTTACAAGAGTAAGTTGCTCAATTCATCTCCATACTATGCTCAGGCCAATGGACAGGCTGAGTCTAGTAATAAAATTTTGATCAAACTTGTCAAGAAGAAGATAGAAGAAAATCCTAGGAGGTGGCATGGTGTTATCCGAAGCATTGTGGACTCATCGTATATCTAGACATGGTGCTACTAAGGTTACTCCTTTTGAGCTCGTGTATGGTCAAGAGGCCATTTTACATTTTGAGGTAAATCTGGACGCTTATAAACTAGCGAAACAAAATGACCTTTCTGCTGTTGATTACCATAATTTGATGATGGATAATATTGATGAGGTGACCGACAAGCGTTGGAAGGCTTTGAAGGAAATTGAGAAGGACAGGTTTCGGGTGGCTAGAGCTTATAACAAGAAGGTAAAGCTTAAATCTTTTCAGGTTGGAGATCTGGTTTGGAAGACAATTTTGCCACTTGGGATGAAAAGCAACAAATTTGGCAAATGGTCGCCAAGTTGAGAGGTTCCATACGAGATTATCAAGGTTGTCTCCGGTAATTCATATATAATGGAGACGGTGCAAGGTGAGCGTCTACCTAGAGCTATCAATGTGAGATACTTGAAGAAATTCTACCCTAGCGTGTGGCAAAGTGCGTGAAGACGAAGATGGCCGGTATTAGATATCGCCCTTAGTTTTATTTTAGACTTGTATGCTCTTTGTAAAATGTGTACATCAGATTAGTTCTTACTTTTTGGCTTGTGAAACGCACCAAAAAGCAGGGGGCCATATGTTGACAGCTAGATTTGGCAGCTCAGAGGCCGACCGGTCTGCCCAATTTTAGTCCGAGAAGAAGTTGTTTTATTTGTGGAAACTTTGTATAATCCGACTTGGAGAAGGGGTACGACTTCCCCGGCCTATAAATATAAAGGCTAAGGCCGATTGAGGTAATCCCAATCGAATCAATACAAAATACATCTACTTTTTGTTCCTCTCAAACCCTAGTTTTCCAAACCCTAATTTGCTGCTCTTCTCGCATCCCGGCGACGTTCGAAGGCGTTCTGAGTGGCCTTGTCGACCTCAGGACAACCCTAGCTGCGCAAGCTCCGACGGGGTCCCTCCCGAGCTTGCGTTTCTAGGTCATCGCGGCGTTCTGCACCCGACCGGTCAGACCGGTTGGCGGAACCGGTCAGACCGATCCGCCCAGGGCATTACTGGTTCAAATCATTTTGACGATCTCCTGTGCATTCTAGCGCATTCGAATGTGTTGGCGCGATTCTGTGTCAACAATAGCCTACGCAAAATGGCTATGAATGAAGTGTCCATGGAGACGTGTATCGGATATGACTGCACACGTACGCATTGTAGCTTCTGAATGCTAACAGTCTCCTCCTTTTTGTGTTCTTCTGGAGCTCACCAGGTGTCACGTCAGTAGGGTGCTAATGCTGAACAGTGCATTTTGATCCTAACGTTTGGCCTCTAGATGCTCTAAGAATTCTTTTCAGTAACTTGTTGAAAGGATTCAAACCCTATGGAGAACTCCAAGGAATCCTGGATCTTTCTCCCTCTCCCACCATGTATCAATTCATGGTACACTACTGCAGAAACTGCCTTTTAACGGAGTTGGAGCCACCAACCGGGACTAAAGAGTTGAGCTCTTTAGTCCTGGTTGGAGCCACCAACCGGGACTAAAGATAGACTTTTAGTTCCATGCACTACTAGAAAATGGCTCATTCGTCCATGGCCATTAGTATCGAACATGATTTAGTCCGGTACAAACATTGGCACAGGTTATTTCTTATTTATTCATAATTCTTTCGCTCTGTACATATATTTGCTTTGTATTGTAACATTGTCATGAACTATTGTAGCACCAAATGCAAGCGCAACAGACGGCGTACGAGGCGGCACTGGCCGAAGAGAGGAGGATACGACAAAAGAACGAGCAGAAGCAGGCGGCCGAGATGGCCGAGATGTACAACTACATTCGAGGTCTTTCTGTCCAAATGGGTAATCCCATCCCAGCCATGCAATTCCCTGTGGCTCCTGCTCCTATTACTCCTCCGGTGAGTATCTTGAAAACCCTTTAGTTTCTTTTGAAGTATTAGATACTTAGAGAACTTTAGACTTAGAGATTGTGACTTACATTACTCACTTAATGATTTAGGGGACCTACATATTTAGACTTGATTTTTGTTTTTCTTGCTTTCTATATGTGTGTATCTGGATCTTCTTTCCCTGAGCTCGATGGTCTTAGCTTTTGGTTCTGAGATTTCTTCTCCTAGCAGCTAGATCGCTAGATCTTTGATCTTGGCATAAGGGAGGAAAAAGGCAAGACGCTATATATATATCTAGCTAGCTCCTGTCAGCTTCTTGCTTTGTGATTTTTTTTCGTTAACCAAGTTATATTCTTGGATAAAGTTTTTCCTTGCAAGATTGAGTTGCTCTTTTTACATCTGATCGTTTACCTTCTTCGACCTCTCTACAGCAGTTGGATCTTTAAGCTCCTTTCATGAATTATAACTTGAGAACTTGGTTTTCGTCTCACCTGCACTTTACTGTCTTATATTTTTTCTAGAATCTATCGGCGGCATCGAATACACTAGAATTGTCGCCAGGCGTACAAAACATGTTGCCACCTCAGCTCAACACCCCACCGCCGTTCGACGACCCACCTCAGCCATGAACTTGTTAATTCGTGCCTCTATGGATGTAAACTTGATGATGCTAGGAGGATTTTCAATAAGGATTTGTGGATTTGTAAACTTGTGAACTTAATTTATGCGTTGACTTGTGAATTTGTGGTTTGTCATGATATATATATATATTGCATGTGCTTGTTATGATATATGGTTTGAGTGGGTACTTTAAACGTGAAAAAACAAAAAAAAACAGGTTGTTTCTGGTTACTTTGCCGTGTGCCATGGGCTTGGCACACGGCGAACTGACCAACCTTTGTCGTGTGCCGCGGGCCCTGGCACACGGCGAAGTATGCTGCCACCTGGTCCCCCAACCAGGACTTCACCATGTGTCACACGGTAGGCACACGACAAACCTCTCCCCTTCGCCGTGTGCCCAGGGCCCACGGCACACGGCGAAGTATCTAATCTTCGCCGTGTGTCACATGTTTAGCACACAGAGAAGTCGACCCCGCCGCCGTCAACTCCGGCCAACGCCGTTTATTATCTTTATTTTGCCGTGTGTCATGAATAACACTCGGCGAATGTGTTCGCCGTGTGCCCGATATATGACACACGGCGAACACCCTCTTCGCCGTGCCAGTGGCTGCCATCGGCGCTTCGCCGTCGGCCACCCACGGCGAAGTTTTCGCCGTGTGCTAAATGGGCTTCGCTGTGTGCCCCTGGCACACGGTGAAATGAGGAAATCCAGTAGTGTAGGAAATAGTCAATCATGCCATGAACGGATCATCTCCCCCTTGCCGATCAGCACCGCAATAGTAGGAGCGCCTCCACGGAGTCCACACATACGGGAGAGGGAACACCGTGCGCCAATGTGCTAGCACTGCATGCAAGGCTGGAAGGGAGCCGCGGGCAAAAAGAGGGTGGGCGGCTAGGGTTTAGGGCGTGGCAAGGTGGTGGCGCCCCTAGCCTCCTCCCACATATATATACAGCGTGTAATGGGTCTCAACGATGTAGACCCAATAGTAACGCTAATCGCTCATGGGTCAATTTCCATATAAGCCTTTTAATCCATACTATAATGATTGACTCTTGGGCATATCACCAACAATCTCCCACTTCCAACATTCCAATCCCTCAAGTGTGTGGCCGGTTAGGTTCATATGAAGTGGCCGTGGGCGAAAACCATCACTACTAGAGAATCGCACATCGATGACGAAACATTTTCATCACAAATGATTCAGAATTCGTCATAAAATATGTTTTATGACGAACTTATGACGAATTTGGGTTCGTCGTAGATGGAGCGTCACATTTGACACACGGTGACGAATCATCATTTTTTGTCACAAATGTCTAATTCTCCCATGACGATTCGTTGTTAGTCATATAACATGACTTTTTCTTGACAAGAGCAAATCATCACTGTTTTTGTCATGAAACCAACCTGCCACGTGTTGTCGTCGATGCTGGCATATGACATGGCAAGCGATGACGTGGTAGCCACGTGGCATCATCTACGCTGGCAGATGACATGGCATCGTCCACATAGGCTGATGACGTGAAGGACACGTGTCGTCATCCTACAAGACCACGTGTCCACATTTGATTGGTCCACGTGTCAACTTCTGGTTAGTCCACGTGTCTTCTTTTAATTGGTCGACGTGTCATCATTTTATTGGAAAACGTCTCCAGTTTTTATTGGTCCACATGCCCAATTTTTATTGGTCCACGTGTCATCTATTTGTTGGTCCAAAATGTTTCTCCACGTCACAGATTTTTCTGTCACATATCACATAACCATTTCGTGACAGATTACACCACCAATTTCGTCAGTCTCACAGATCAGCAGCAAACTCCACAAATATTGCACATCATTCCATAGATCAACATGCACACATGAATATTTAACAAGTAAGAAATTCAACCAACATTCCACAACAAACTCATCATATATCCATAGGTTTAACAAAAACATCATTCAGATCAACAAACATTCACAAGTTCAAAAGTGAATGCAAGTTCACAGGAAGTAGTAGATAACACCTGCTCAACATCCAGAAGTTGAAAAGAACTAGAGATAACACCTGCTCAACATCCAGTAGTAGACAAGTTTTGGATTGCTACCTCACTGCCAAGGGCCAACACTTGCCCAGATTGACTTGGATCAATTAAGACAAGGATAAATTACCACTGTTCAACAGCAAGATACGCCGAAGGAGCACATTGTTCTCATCCATCGCCCTCTGGGTTTGCAACAGTTTATTCTCGGTCCTCTCCAACGCTTCATCGGTTCGCTGAGATTTCTCCTTCAGTGCATTCACTTCTTCACGCAGAGCAGCTGAAGCTTGTCTTTCAGCAGCAAGCTCTTCCTGTAGTGCCCTTTCTTTCGCTGTCGCTTCAGTTGTTGATGTCATTGGCTGGATACCAATGTTCTTCAAGAATGAGGAGGTGTTGCTGCTGTTCTGGCTGAGTACCTTAGACACAACTTCTGCACTGGATAGTGGAGCCTCACCTTCAGCAGGAGCCTGAGCCTTCAAAGCCTCCATTTTAGACTGGCAAAATGCAACATTAAACATTAGGTGGTGAAATAATTAGCTGATTGTGAGAACAAATTAAAGAGAACAGAACAAAACATTTAAAAGGTAATCATGAGAATTGTCATGAATATTTTAACATGTAAGAAATTCATGATACTTAACAAGTAATCATAAGACCAAAATAGGATCCAAGTTGAGGTTTCACATAACTGTCTTGTTCATCAGTCAAAACATATTATGAGAGTAAATTCAGGTAAGAGAGGTGTTGTTCAGTTAAGGAAAGCTTAACAAGGCTACCGACTAATGGGGATCCACTCACATAAAGATCTCACTGATCACATTGGGAAACACTGCGAGATGTGATGCTTACAACTCCTAGAGAAATTAATACAGAAAATACGAAACATATGACTAGGCAACCCAAGAGAAAACTAGGGATAAGAAAGTACAGTAACGGATAATGCAGAGAGGGAAGTTACACAATGCAATGTGCCATTGGCTCATTACCTATGTTTTTTTCGCAATCAGCAACAAGCTCACTTTGAACATTGCAATCAGAAATTGGCTTCTACAGGTTTTTGCTAATAGTGATCCAATAAAAATAAAACTCTAATGAATATTATTAACATTAATTCCACATAGATATACAAAGAATTGATTAATTATAGGTCATCTTGGTAGTCTGATAGTCATTAAACAAGCTTATCACAAACTCATCGGCAGAAAGAGGTGTACAGTCACCATGAATAGTCCCACAAAAATATATGATCATGGACACCAATCAAAACAATAATTAGAGAAACATTTCCAAAATTTCCACCAACATATGTGAAACCCCTGGCAACCTAATTAATAACACGTATCTGCCCCTCTCAAATCTACAGAGGCCAACATGAAGTCACTAACAGGTGAGTCAAACAGAAACTACAAATTATCGCGTTGATCAACGAATTATAGATAGACTCGTCTGTCAACCAATCAACTAGTAGGACATAATTCAGAACAATCATTTGTGACACTAGCCTCAAGAACAAAAATTGAGCACAGGACTTACAATTGCATCTTTCACATTATCAGTTAGGCCTTTTATCCTGCTGGTGTGGCACACTTTGAAAAGCTCAACTGCATCAAGTTCTTCAGCTGGAGCATCTTCGTGGTCTTCATGGGGACCATCACCTGCCTCTTCAGCTTGCTGGGCACGTGCTGCAGCCCTTTTCTTCTCTTCCTGTTCGGCATCAAATGCACATATCATATTAGTTTTGGCAGATAGGCAGTTGCGGACAAAAAAGAAAGGGAAAGTATAAAGTAGTGAGCACTTACATAATCATACAACTGCGCCACATAGCTGCGAGATCCTGTAGCTTGGGGGTGCTTGACTTTGAGACGGTTCTGCTGGTTCTTCTTAGCATTTTGCTACAAGAGATGCATGTGTTAGATGGTGTCACCAACAGGAGATGTTAGATTCTATGTTAAGGCAGCATACCAAATTTTTTGGACTTGACCAGTTGGCAACCAGTGCAGCCCATTGTTCGTCACTGATAGAAGGGTGAGGTGAGGTGGTTGGAATCTGATCAATAGAACGACCTGTGAAGTAGGTTTGCTTCAACCTATATCGCAGCTGCCTAATGCCAGATTGAAACACACTAGAACATGCATCCGTTGTCGCCTTGTCAGTGGTGTTAATGGCTAGCCTTCCCTGAAAATTAATTGTTTGAATAATTATGTAGTGCAGCAAAAAACATTTTTACAGATAGAAGTAACATGTACACAGTAAGAAAGTCACTTACAGCTAACTTCCCCACAAAGTTCTCAAAAACAGGAGCATTTTCTTCTTTTTTGTAATCTTTCCAGTGGGTGAAGATAGGAACATGATCCCTTACAATAACACCAGCCTCCGAAGCAAATTTGGCAGCTTGGACTGGTTGATGGGGCCTTTTCTTTCCCTCAGCAACAGATATTGACAGCCTTTTTCCCATTGCTCTTGTCATCTTATCAAGCAGTATTCCCCTTGTTGGTGGCCTAGGAGTTCTCCGAGCTCTTTGGGAAGGTACTGCAGCGAAGAAAAATGTAAAATGTTAGAATTATTTAGACGGTTAAGTAAATTATACAACATATAAATTGAAATGACACTTGCCTTGTACATCTTCAAACTCTTGGAGGTCATCCCCTTCTGCACATGTTCTGGAAAAGTCATTGTAAGGGGAAAGTGGCCTGTCCACACCATCATCAGCATCACCTTCTAAAACAGCATGCCTTTCTTCTTGTTCTTGATGAGTTGCAGCTATTGTTTGCTGTCTTTTTGATGACCTTGTTGTGACTCCTTCAGGTCTCTCATTTGGAGCACTCAGTCTAACCCTCTTAGCTTGTTTTGCTCCTCCAGGTGGCATATCTTCTTTAGAACGCCTCAGCCGCCTAGTACAGATCTTTCGCCTAAGCTTTTTAGGAGCCTAGAGTAGGAGGGTGAAACAAATATGTCGTAAGCATGTGAATGAATTAGCAAAATATGTACAGCAAGCATCTACCAAAAAATGTTCTTCCCCGGCACTAGGTAAGATAGAAGATGCACCTCAATCATTAGTGGTTGTTGCTCCTCTTCATCTAAAGACGAATACTCAATGTCGGCCCCCTGAACCCCTTCTCCCTCTCCAGGGAGATACTCCGGATCACTTTCATCAAGTTTACCCCTTTTCCCTGCCCTTATTTCCCTTGCAGTTGCAGATGCAGATGCAGTTGGACATAATTTTAGAGATGATGCTAAGTCCTTGACACCAAGTTCCTCAAATCTTCTTCTAATCTCCAATAAACGGGACTGATATATATGTTAGCATGTTACATAAATGGGGACCTTAATCATACTTGTGTCATTCTAATAACATAAGTCCATGTCATTGCAGTATCTATTTAATGACAATGTAATGAACTACAAACTATGCAATTACTGATCAGGAACAATAATGCTAAGAAATTACACACTGGTGACATACAGCAATTGATACAACATGAATAAAAGTTAATATACAATCAGAGTAATTGATACAGCATGATACAGAAATAAAACAAGAAATTTCAGAACTCAGCATGAGTAAAAGTTAATATACATTCTGCACAGCAATTGATACATGGTTACTGCTCACAAATACTAATGGCTATAGCAATTGATACATTCTGTACAGGAATTTATTCATGGCAACAACACAAACGATGGTAGCTAATCTAGGCAAAATATTGCTCACAAATACCAATAGAATAATCCTGAGTACACAGAAAATTTCAAGTTGAATCATGGTTACTGCTATGTACACAAATTCCAAACTACTAGGAACAAGCACATGATAATCACAGCAGGAACAAGCACATGATACAGAGCAACACCTTAAACCCTAAAGGCCAGCGCCACCAGGATACCCTAAGAACTACCATGATTTGACGTACCTGGTACTTCACGGCATCTGCTTCTGCTCATCCTCAGCCGCTGGCGAAGTCCGGGTCCCGAGCGCGACGGCGATGTAGCAGATCAGTGTCCGGGGAGCGATGGCGAGGAGGTAGCAGATTCGGGTCCCGAAAGGCGACGGTGAGGTAGCAGATCGAAGTCCTAGGTGCGACAGCGAGGCGGTAGCAGATCCGGGTGTCGGAGGCGATGGCGTGGTGGCAGCAGATCCGTGTCCCGGAGGCGACGGCGAGGCGGTAGCAGATCCGTGTCCCGGAGGCGGCGGCGAGGCGGTAGCAGATCCGTGTCCCAGAGGCGGCAGCGAGGTGGTAGCAGATCCGTGTCCCGGAGGTGGCGGCGAGGCGGTAGCAGATCCGTGTCCCAGAGGCGGCGGCGAGGCGGTAACAGACCCGACCGGGGAGTCGTCCTTCATCGACGCGAGAACCCGACCGAGCAGGAGGCTGCGGTGGCAGCGGCCGAGCAGGAGAGGGAGAGGGAGAGGGTGAGGATAGAGCTAGGGTTGGCTCTGAAATATAAAGAGAGGGAGGGGCAGAGGGAGAGGGCGGCGGCGGCTTTCGGGAGAGGGAGAGGGAGAGGGTGAGGATAGAGCTAGTGTTGTCTCTGAAATATAAAGAGAGGGAGGGGCGCGGCAACCGCGAGATATTTTCACTCTTGTCGGCGCCAAAATTTTTCCCAAAATTTTTGGAGGGCTCGGGGGCGGCAATTTTCTCTGATTTTTCACTAGGCACCAAAATAAGATTTGAAATTCATTCAAATTCATTTAAATTTTTGGACTAGTCAAATAACTAATTACATAACTCGTCTGTAAACTATAAGACCAATCTAATGAGAATTTTAAAAATAAATCTTTTCGCATTTGAAATATTTTTTCAACTACATTTACTACACCACGATTTACAAATCTTTTAGAATTTTGAACTTTAGATCTAAACAAGGCCTAACTTCACAAAGTTGTGTTAATTAGTTATTCACCTACACAATACGAAAATGTTGAGTGTCTTCCGATCGTTTTTGAGAAATACCGTAATTTTATGGTATTCTACCGTATTTTACCTAAAAAATATCATATTCATGTATAATGCCAACATACCTTGCCTATTTGACACTCCCGTGACTTCTGTTAGCTTCCATCGTTAGAGACATGAGCCAGGCAGTGGGAAAAAGACCAAAATACCCTTTTGGGCCAGGTGCAAAATAGGTAAATAGGCAAATACTCCCTCCGTCCTGTAGTATTTGTAAGTCATTCAAGATTTTTTAGACTCTCATACCCCTAATTATTCTGAGGTTCACATTCTGGGCTGAAGAGCCGCACAAGCAAAGCTGTTGACGCCCACCTGAGCACTAGGGCTGCAACGCTCGCCCGCTCGCTAAGGCGGCAGCAGCGGTGGTGCGGGGTATTTGAATCTTCCGCGAGAACATGGGAACCCAGGGGCAGGGGGAGCAGCGGAGGGCGGCGCGGGTGGTGGAAGGCTCGAAACGGCGCAGGAAATTTGCGGCGTGTCGGTTTTGCAGGGATTTTTTTTCCAAGTTTGGCCTCGCAGAAACTAGATTTTACGTTTTTGAATTTAAATATTTATTATTTATTCCTGGTAACGTACCGTACGCCTCTTTTTTTCTCCTCTCCCGTGTAAATTTATTGAGGAACCGAGATTGCTCATGATTTCATTTCCATATCCATACGCGCAAAACGGCTAATATGGAAACTAGGATGCACTTACCAAGAGGATTTATATGCCGGTAAACCTCACAAGCAACAAGCAATACGGGACTATTTTCCCCTATATTTGTATCGAGTTTAGTATATACATGCCACATCGTAGATTCTACTCCATCTCTTCAACAAGTTTGTTCAGTAAGCAGATGCACACTAGCAGGCCCACTTTTATGAGTTGTGATTGGGCCTAAAGATGGATCAATCAAAAAGTTCATCACCGTAACACGAATGTGCCAGTTTTTGGTAACACACAAAGTCCATGTTACAGCACGAGGAAAGACGACAGAACCAATAAATAAATAGAGAATCATGACTCTGGGGCGAGCGCAAATAATTAGCAATGTCAAGCATTGCGAGAATGTCTCTGAAAAATGTTTTGGAACCATATTCAGAATTTCAGATGATCATTTGTATTCATTACAAAACAGAGGCACACTGGCTGCACTGGTTTCAGATACATTACAACTCCTTGTACTAATGAAACCTAGAATTGTTCAGTAAACTGCAAACCAACTGCAGACGAGGCCAATCTGTCTACTTGGATCTCTGCCTCATCTTTCGACGCTTCCTCTTGAGCCGCCTCATCCGCTTCTTTTTCCACTGCATATGGGATCAGCAAAAAAAAAAGCATCAGCAAAACTGCAAATACACACAAGTTGCTTAGGAAAAAAACCTTTTAAGACAGTCGTGCCAACATCAAGAGTTTTTATTATTACTAGGATCAGTAGTAAATGGGAGTTTCTTTCATCAACAGATTGTCAGAAACACGGACCAATCGTCTCTTCACCTCCGAAATCATCAAACAAGCCAGGAAACAGTTAAATTACAACATTAAGAATGAGTAGGAGGTATTTCTAGTCACACTCACATAGAACCTCATCATGCCAGCTTAATAACACCAAAAGCAAACATATGAAAAACAGAAAAACTAACAAAGCACAAGTTCTCTCCGACAAATGCCTCGATTGTCCCCATGGTTTAATGGAATGGATTAGATCGGACTCGTCATCTTTGTTTGTTCATCACAGAGAACACAGTGCCACAAATCAAACATGAACACCTGAACCTAACACTATCAGACACCACAAGTAATTAGTTCAGATAAGCAGCTCAATTGCAGTAATGCATGGTGAACATCCAAGAGCAAACAGGTACCAAGCTCAGAGAAAAAAATTGATGTTCCTAACACCTTTCGAGCTACAGATAAGGGATGCCGGTGCTGTAAAAGCTCCCAGGTGAGTTCTAATTGTATGTGTTCAGGAAACATATAGAAATTACTGCCTCACCATAAAATTAAACAGGAACATATATGAACATCAAAATGCAAGGCAGAAATACAAGTTTAAGGAGACCGAAATGACCTGAAGAAGATGCTCCAAAGGAGAGGGGAATATCTGCGGTACCATTGGTGAGTTGAACATCTGCAAAAAAGGGTAGTAAATTTCATTTCGCACCTGACATAAAAAAGTAGATCTAGTTCTGTACACAACATCTATATGTGGCCACTCCAACAGAATATGGTTGGATCCATTTTGAAAGGGGGTCTTGCCGGATCCATGGATGCAGGCGCCTCCCACTGCTTATGAGCTAAACAAATATGGTTGTATATAAGCCTAGTTGAAGATAAAGATATACAAACCAATTTTTGAATTAACAGCCACACAAAATTAGAAAAAGAATAGCATTGGAGTATATTTAGACCTACATACGTTGCATGTTCTAGAAATCCTCTTCTTCTTCATAATCATCATGGAAAATGTCATCTTCAGCGTTCTCTTAGCCACTATCAGAACAATATTGCATGATAGTGTCATCTTCATCTTCCTCATCACTATCTTCAGGGATAGCAGTAGCTCGCTTCTTGCTTCTTATAAGCTCATCTAAATTACCTTCAATTATAGTAGCTTCCCCACCCTGATTATCTAGCACAGTCTCATCACCATCACATTCTTGCACTTCATGTTCTGTATCAGAACAGTAATCATCATGGTGTACATCATGAGTGAGGTCACTTTTGTTGAGCCACATTGTACATTTCCCTGTGTTCAAATTTCTGCACTACACGCCAATCCTTTCCCAGAGATGTGTCTTCCAAGTAGAAGATCTTCCTCGATTGAGTTGCTAAGATGAAAGGGTCAGACTTGTACCACAATGACCAAACGTTGATGGATTTGAAATGTCCGTCGTCTTTGATGCCTCTTGTCTTGCCTTCTTGATTAAACCAATCACAACGAAACAGGACCACAGACCGACGGACTTCTAAATTGGAGTTATATTGCAACTCAATAACCTCCTGAAGGACTCCATAATAATCAATGTTACGACCATCATGTGTACCTTCTGTCATTACACCACTGTTCTGAGTCTGCAGGTATTTTTCACGGTCCACGGTGCTATACCGGACTCCATTGACAATGCAAGCTGCACAAGTCTTCACTCGAAGATCAGGACCGCATGATAGAGCTAACAATCCATCGGTAACCTCTTCTGGGTGATCCTTGCGCAACTTGGCTATCTAGGGTTCAAACAAAGAATAAAAGGTTACCACCACACAAATGAATCAATAGAGCATATAAAGCCATCTTTGGTAAGGACACTAACATGTTTCTTAAACCATCCAGGAAATCCTTCTGCAAGCCTTTTCTCAACATCACGTGCACCTTCTGTTAGTAGCTCCTCCCTGTAGATGCTGCGTGCCCAAATTTAATCATAAGCATAATTTGATTTATTTGCAATAGGAGACATAATAATTTAGCATAGGTAAATGATACTTACTCAACATAAGGCTCAACTTCATTGCAGTTATTCAACACATACCACACTAACTTGGCCATGACGGCATCATCATCAATGTAGTGTACCCTGTTGGCTCCAACAAGAGTAACACCATGCATAAAAATAGATGTGTCCACAACCAATGGCCCATCTCCCACACTACCAACATTCCGGTTAAATCTAGTGTCAACATCCTCCATATACCTTGAACAAAAAGTCAAGGTACCACTTGCGACATAAGCCTCTGCAATTGACCCTTCAGGCCTAGCCCTGTTCCTCACAAAATTTTTTAAAGTACCAAGTTTCCTCTCTATAGGGTACATCCATCCATACTGAACAGGGCCCCTAAGCAATGCCTCATCAGGTAGATGCACAGCCAAGTGCTCCATGACATCGAAGAAGGCTGGAGGGAAAATTTTCTCAAGCTTGCAAAGAATTATTGGGATTTGGGTTTTGAGTCGTTTCACAACATCTATCTTTAGATTTCTGCTACACAATTCCCTAAAGAAAGTCCCAAGCTCTGCAACCGCTTCATATACATCTTTCCCTACCAACCCTCTTAAGGCAGCAGGTATGATCCTTTGGAGTAGTACATGGCAAGAATGGGTTTTCAGTCGCCCTTGCACCTTGGTACCATCTGCACTTATGTATCTGCCCAGGTTGGCTGCATACCCCTGTGGGAACTTCACATCTTTGAGAAACTTACAAAATCGAATTCTACTTTCCTTATTCAACACATATGGTGCATCGAGCATTTTAACTGTGTTGCCATGCTGTTGTAAGTGCAAATGATGTCTAATGCCCATATCTTGCAAGTCTAGCCTGGCGTTGACTGTGTCTTTTGTCTTGCCCTCCAGCTTGAGTAATGTGGCAAGGATGCTATCACATATGCTCTTCTCTATATGCATCACATCAAGATTGTGTGGCAACAACAAGTCTTTCCAATACGGCAGCTTCCACAACCCAACTTTGCGGCTAAAAATTCATGGCCCACTATCCTTCCCACGCTTCCTTTTATTGCTGGCAGGATGCTTTCCTAGCCTGACATCTTTCACCTTCTCCAGTTGCTCCAAGACCTCTTTTGTACTGAACTTAGCGGGCGCATCCCTATTTTCACGATTGCCATCAAAAGCCAAGCTTCTCCGCCAAGCATGTGTCGTTGGAAGAAAACGATGGTGACCAAGGTAACCAATCTTACCCCTTAGTGCCGTGACAATGGACTTTTGTCGCAATATATACATGCATAGTAACCTTTTGTAGTTCGGCCAGACAAGGTGCTCAATGCTGGATAATCATGTATGCACCACAACACGATGGCCCGAAGCTTAAACTTTTTACCACTAAGAGCATCATGAGTAACAACACCCTTCCAAAGCTCAAATAGTTCTTCTATTAGAGGTTCGAGGAATAGGTCAAAGTCCTTTCCTGGAGATGAAGGACCAGGGATGAGTAAAGACATAAAGCAATTGGCCGGATTGACACATTCCCAAGGTGGTAGATTCAGAGGTGTCAGAAGCACGGGCCACATACTATATTGAGTGTTCAAGTTGCCAAATGGGTTGAAACCGTCTGTAGCTAAGGCGAGCCTCAAGTTCCTTGGATCATCTGCAAATGTAGGATACTTGAAGTTGAAGTCCTTCCATGCCTTCCCATCAGCTGGATGGCTCATTTCATTTTCCACTGGCGTCCTCCTCATCTCGTGCCATTGGGTCTCCTCAGCCGTTCTTTTTGTGGCGAACATTCTCTTCAGCCTTGGTATAAGAGGAAAGTGCCTCAAAACCTTATGAGGAACCCGCTTTTTACCATCACCGTCTTGCCATCTGGATTCCTTGCATACCGGGCACACCTCCAGATTGGCTTTATCATTCCGAAACAACACGCAATTATTCTTGCACACATGGATCGAGTCATATCCAAGGCCCAACTCACGAAGGTACTTCTTTGCCTCATCATATGATTCAGGCAACCCACATGAAGGGAATGCCGCAGACAACAACTTCAATAATGCAGTAAATGCTGTATTGCCAGTCCGATACTGAGACTTGATATAAAGCAACCTCACAAGAAAGGAGAATTTGGAATGTTGTGATCCCTGGGAGAGTGACCGCTTGGCATCTTCAAGAACTTTAGTGAACCTTGGTTGCCCTCCATCTTCCTCTGCTGCTGTGTACAAATCTGCTAGCATCTCTGGTACCCCGTTGTCATCATCTCGGTCATCCTCACCCAAATGTATCCCTTCACCGTGACCAGATTCATCATGCACCTGCTCCTCTGAGATTTCAATCAATCCACCATGATCTACTTGTACATGCTCCCCATGATGAATCCACCGAGTGTAAGCTGGTGACATTCCAAGATGTGTATATGGTCATTCACCTCTTGCTGAGGCCTTGAATGTTGATTAAGACATTTGCGGCATGGGCACAATATCTCACTGTCTCCAGGGTATTTTCCTCTAACATATTCCATGAAATTTGCCACTCCATCCCATAGTCACAGGATTCGGGGTCGATGCCTCGTCCCTCGACCCGGGAATGTCGTTCCGATTCGAGGGTCGGGGTCGAAGAGGGTCAGTGTCCCATTTAAGGTTGGATCGTGTCCCGGTTTGAAAGGGGTCGCAGCCTCATTGCTAGCAGATTTAATTGGGATAAGGAGGTTAAGGACAGTGGATTGGTGTGGTTTTTGTTAGACAATGAGCTGAGTACGTGTAGCATGGTCTAAATGTACTCTTTTATATGTTTCTTATATGCTTGTGCAGATTAGTTTCTTTATTAGTAGCACATATATAGGTTTTGTCTTTATCGACCCGAAGATATCGACCCCGATGAATCAGGGTCGCGTCCCACATAATAATTTATCGTTCCATAGATGTATACCCCCTTCGTACCACAATTTTATAAAATGACGACCCTCGACCCTCGACCCCGTTCCTCGACCCGGTCGACCCAGGAACTTTGTGACTATGCTCCATCCATGTAGGCAGGTGTGAATTGTCTCCCGTGAACCCAGGTTCGATCCATCTGTATTGACATACATGAGGAAATTCAGATTTACAATATAAACTAAGATACAACTGGACACAAATCTAATACACATACAGAGACAGCACTATATGCATATGTTGCACAGATGCACTGTGTATGGAATTGCTAATCTAAAAGATCAGCAAATCGTAACAAGTGAACATGCGTCCAGTGTCAAAAAGATATCCCAGATTTAACCCCAAACAGAACATGAAAAAAACCACTTGAGTAATCAAATTTATCAACATAAGGTCCCTATATGCCACAGAGCAAACCAGAGAACGTGGAAAAATGCTCACTGTCTAGCAAACAGAATATTAAATTGAAAGAAAAAAAAAAGACTGCCCTTCGTTTTCAAGAACCTTGCATATCAGCCTATCAAGTTGACCTCTAGGCTATTATTCTTCCTGGCTCTCAAGAGCACTTGTGCCAGGCGGACAACTTAAAGTGCTAAGAGTTGGAAATCCCATCTTCCAGATTACCACTGATATTGCACAATGTGACTCAAACCCTGTTGCATAAATCCCATCTTCCATATTACCACTGATGTTGCACAATGTGACTCAAACTCTGTTGCACTTGAGACTTCAAACAGTAAAAGCTGACCTCCAAAATTATATAATCCGTACTAATGCTAAGCTGAACATCCACTCACTAATATGACTGTACCTCATGCCTCCCCGAAGGTGATGCTTGGAACCCCTTGGATAAGACAGTACCCAATGTACCTATTTCCCCATTCCATTAGGACGACCAAGTTACACTGTAGGCCTAAATTCTGAACAAATCAATTGGGTGCTAATGCCCGATAAGCGATATCTTCCTGTTTCACAATCATAACCACATTTCCTTCAAAATAATAATAATTTTGAATCTAAGTGGAAAAGATCGGACCGCCACTGCTGACATATTGGCTATTTGGCATCCCTTCATATTTGGATTTCAAAGGAAAGCGTGTCCACTATCATCCCAAACTAGATCAGACACCCATCAATCCGAAGTGAGACACACAAGGCATTTCTATGGACTCCCAGACCCTAGCCCTTGAACTCGAGATGCAGTCACTCGGTCAGAGAGCAGCTGCAACAGCAATAGCAAGGTCGCATAAGCGGGAGCGCGAACCTTTCTTGGCGCCGAGGTCGGCGCTGGTGAAGGTGGTGGCGTCCCCCTTGTGGACGAACTCCTGGAGCTCCTTGAAGTCGAGCCACGGCTTGACCCAGACCTTTGCCTCGTAGACCTTCTTCCTCCCGGCCTCGATGGCCTCGAGCGCTCGTCCTCTCCCTGAACTCCGCTTTCTGTGGGTGGAGCCGAGTTCGGGGGAGGGGGGAGCACCGATGGCCTCCGCCGAGGACGCCAGCACCGCCGCGCCTACGCCGAGGACGCGAGCACCGCCGCGCCTCGGCCTGTGCCGGCGCCGCCGCCGCCCGCAGGCCCAGAGCTTGCAGCTTTGATTCAGCGTGGGCATCCAAGATTGGGATATGATTCCATTATTATTTGCGCTGTACAGTGATAAACTCTACAAGAATAATAGTTAGAATAAAAAAAACAGGAGGGGTTGTATGGTTCAGTGGTGAGCCTCTTCCTTGCGATCCTTCAGGTCTGCAGTTCGAAACCCAGGGGCAGCGCTTCTATTTTTGCCATATTATTATTTGCACCTTATTCGTGGGTTTGCTTCGTGGGCTGCTGGTTTGCCTGGTCTGGTTGAGCTTGGGCCCATCTTCGTGGGCTGCTGGCTGGTTTGCTGGCTGGTTTGGTTCCTGGGCCTGCGCGATAGTGCTGAGACACGAGACCCATCTTCGTGGGCTGCTGGCTGGTTTGGTTCCTGAGCCTGCGCGATAGTGCTGAGACACGACACTTGGACGGTGGGATCCCCGCAAGACACATTGGCTGCAGTGGGACCCACACAGACACGTGGATAGGATGTCCTGGTGGGACACGCAGTGACAATGGGACCCACCCACACTGAGACACGAGACGTCACTTGGACGGTGGGATCCCCGCAAGACACATTGGCTGCAGTGGGACCCACACAGACACGTGGATAGGATGTCCTGGTGGGACACGCGGTGACAGTGGGACCCACCCACACGGGCCTACGCTTGGATGGTGGTGGGGCCGCTTGGACATGTGGATGGTAGTGCACGACGACACGTGGAAACAAATCTGTTATATAAATGGCGAGTTCAATTTATGACGAAAACTTGTATTGTTTTATGACGCTTCTTTAGCTTTCGTCATAATTTCATGTAGGTTGGGCTCCGTCACAAGTCATCTATGACGAACTGATAACTTATGTCATGATAAGCAACTGTTCTGTGACAAAAAATTAGAACGTCACAAGGAAAACGTCATGGATAAGCAAATTTCTAGTAGTGCGTTTCCGAACCACATATCAATAGCGGCACCTAGCAGGGCACATAGTACTCTAAAGTCATCGCAATATTACTATTATTAGATTGAGCATATAAGTACTTACCGACATATTTATTCTTGTGGTGCATAGTTAATACTCCAGCATTTCATGGAAAAAAACTCTCTTTCATTTAATTAAATAACTGCTTAAATGATTGTATGGATTCAGTAATATGTTAATAAACAAAATTACAGTTGCTGATTTTAATTGTTTAGTATAATACACAGTCATTCCGCTCAAAACTACATGATTTAAAAAAAAGGCTCCAGACGATTTTTCTATCCTTTCACTATAAATAACTTTGAAATATTAGTTAAATTTCAGAAAACAGTAGATTTGTCTCAAAAGAAATATATACTTCCGTAAAGTATTTGTGACTTACGGGAGTACATATTAATATTATGTATAAATTATAGAGGTGCTACGTAATCCTATCCGCATTGAACTTTTGAAATGAGTAGATCAACATTAATTTTTCACAGGACAGAATATGAGGACATGAATAAATTTGAAATCTAACCATTGATGAGAGGGAGTATGATTTTAACCATTGATGAATTAATGAAGGTGATTAGCTTTATGGATTTTGTATGCCTTCACTCTGCAGTGACAGTGTGAAAAAGAAAATTTAACTGAACATGCATGTGACTTTGCATGCATAGAGAGAAACACTCCCTAGCTAAGTGCCTATGTCCAAGTCACTCAGCATAAGATATGTATTTGCATATGGTCTGGAAACACGGTTAACTCAAATTAACAATCTTATTACTTAATCTTATGGTGCAGTGTGCATGTTTTGGAAGGCCTTGGGACAAGTACTTGAAAGATCTCACTCCAATGCCTTGATCGACATGGTCAGATCCAAAGTACTCAGCCCCAGAGCGGCCTTCTTGCTGCTGCTACTACCTATCGCTGCCTCTAACCTCCCGGCATCCCCGCCGCTCCCCTCGCCACCGCTGTCGCCGCCCCGGAGTGACAGCGAAAGCGAGAGTGGCAGCATCTTATCGCTATCCACCTCCTGCTCACTTAACGCGATGCTTAGGATCCTTCTCTTCTTGGCCTGCTTGTCGGAATCTCCTCCCACGTTGGGGCTCAAGCTCAGCTGCAAGTCCGGCATCCCACCATTATCCTCCATTGACGCTTTCGTCCTCTTCGCCGCGGTCCCGGTGCACATCTCTCCAATCACTTTGCTCGGATTCTTGGGCTCTAGGTGCTCCTGCAACTCCATAACAGCACAAGCCGGCCGTACAGTGTGAATGACAATCATGACCAAGTTACCAATGGACGTGTCAATGTTGCAGAGAATGACATGTACCTCGAGCCGGGAGCCTAGGGCTTTCTTCGTCACCAGGGGCTCAGATGATGTCGTGTTGGCGTCGCCGTTGGGGTGGTAGCCGTTGCTACCGGTGGAGGCTCTCCCCCTAGATAGGGGATGGAGACTGCCCAACGCAAAGCCGGTGGAGGCAGCTGCTGACATTGTCCTAGACAGGGGCCGGGAGCTGCTGCCGATCCAATCAGAGCTCCCAACCCTTCGGCCGTGATCGGCCGCACCCGCGGCTGCCGACAAGGTCCGGTTCGAGGCGATGGCATCCCTCACGTCGAACAGATGCGACGTCGGCTTGCCGTCCTTTCTGAAGATCATGTCGTGGATGATCCCTTTCGCTGGGCCATGGTCGTTGGTGGTGCCAGCCCTCGCCGCCGCGACCGCGTGCTGGCTGAACGTCCACTCCTGATTCCTATACGCGTGACATGAGAAAGACCAATTAGGGTTCCGCACGATCACAGGAAAACGATCGAAGTTGAGCACACATGGTAATTTCGATCTGGTTACCTGAGGTTACTGTAGTTCTTGAAGTCGAAGGTTTGCATGGTGGGCAGCCGGCGGTGGAGGAGGCCGTAGAGCCTGCTGGCCTCCGGCGAGACGACGGCGCTTCTTGACCCGATGAACCCGCCGTTGTGGAGCAGGCTGGAGGAGATCGCCGATCCCGCCGCTCGCTGGAAGAACATGTCATGGAAGGGATGGTCTCCTCTCCTCATGTGGAAGTCCATGGGCGAGAAAACTGCCAAAATTGATCAGCGAAGGTTAAGGAAAATAGGAAATGATCAAGTCCATGGCGGTTTCGATGTATGCTACTGTGGACAAGATTAAACTTCAATGGAGAGAGAGGATTGAGAAGGGAACCGGACCGGAGGAGACGGATGCTCTCTCGTGTCCAGACTGGTCCAACTTCTTGCTTCTGTACATCTGAAAAGTCGAAATGGATGAACAGAAAAAAAGGTTAGGCCCAACGCTTGTTCTGTGAAGAAACAACTAGCACAGCAACAATTTGGTCATGAGATGTAGGCCTGTTCCGGATACGCTTTACCTGCAAGTGACTTTTTACATGAGCAATGCTGAGCCCCCTCACGTTCATCATCTGAAGCACCAGCTTTGGGGTTGCTCCTATCGATGAGTCAAGCAAAAATTTAGAAGACCAACTAAAGGAAAATAAAATTAGGAGGAAAAATTGAGCAGACAAGAACCCCAATCCATAAGATTACTACTTACTCTCCTGACCGCCCAGCCTCTCCACGGCGTGGACGAACGCCATGTGCAGGTCTGGCGTCCACCGGAGCCGGGGAAGCTTGGACCGGTTGTACTGTCTCACCGTTTGTGCCCTGTCGCCGCCGCCCTCGCCCTTGCTGCTGCTATTCATGTCATGATCCTTGTTGTTGCTCCCGGAATTGTGGTTGGTGCTGCTGCTGTTGCTTGAACTACTCCTGCCCGCTCCTGCAACTTCACTTGTGCTACCGTCTTCGTCGTCGATGTCCTCCTCCTCCTCGTTGTCGTCATCAGCATCCTCGCCGATTTCCCCTCCATCACACCCCTCGCTGCTGAAGCCCTCGTTGAGGTCCAGAACTGCAGGTGGCTCCGAAGATCTCTTCTCGCCGTCCTCCATCACTACCTTCTCTTTCACCTCTCCCATGCCTCCTCCGGTTTTCCCACCTCTCATCAGAGGTTGCTGTCTCCTCTGTGTCTCTCTAGTCTACACCACCATGATAGGATTGCAATGAGGTGTGTTGGGGGAGTAGGAAGTGGGAAGGAAGGAAGAAAAAGGGGAATGTGATGGGAATAATACTAGGGACGGGAAGAAGCATAAGCAAGCTTGATGCAAGAATAAAATATAAGGACAGGGAAAGGGACAAGCCTTTCACTACATTGACTAGTTTTCTACAGTGATATTCCATTTAATAGGTTTTATTTTTCTATAGGGTGAGGGAATTGGGGAGTATGCTATTGCCATTGTAGTGTTGTTATTTTGGGCTTGTGTTGTAGAGGGGTAGTGGCTATGCTGGGAAGGGGGTATATAATTGGATGTGAAGGTGGGGTCCTGATTAGCAAGTGCCAACTGGCTGTGGGAAAGCATGCAGAAGAATTGACGCCTGCTTGTCTATATGGAAAACATTGGTTGGTATCCAGGTTTTATCATGCTGACTGAATGTTCAATTCATGCAGGCTGAAAGAGTTGATAATTGGTTATGTCTTCTAGCTATTTCTATTATAGTTTTGCATTTGAAAATATTATAAAAAATTAAAATAGAACATAAAAAGGATAAAAGCTGATGCCACAAAGAAAATATTTAGTAGAATATATAATAGCAGGTGACATGGAACAATGATGTTTAATGGTTAATGTCGCATCGTTCTTATCTGGAATATACATATATAAAATGTTAATACGTTGCAGTTATTAGACTATTTTATTAGTGAGGAAAATTTTAATCTTCATCATTTCCACCAGCTCATCAGAGTATATGCATACATTAGCATACATTGAGTTGTACTCTTTTATACTGCGTCATCTGATCAATCATCCAATTAATTAGCTAATTCAAGGTATCAAGATTTCAAAATTTATGTTTCGATATCATGTGAAAATGAAGCTGAACATCTTTGCATTGTAGACTAACTTCCACGTACTACAGCACTTAAGATATACGAATATTCCCCATTTTCTACATGTCCGAAATTTCTTTTTTTTAGTTACTTTCAACTACGCACTTAATAACCAAATTCATAATCTCCTAAAGTTTTCTTCTATTTCACATGATGTGTTTGGGAACGAGCGCCATTATTAGCAGCTCCTGAGTCCTGATAAGTTCCGATAACTATAAGAGATGGTGACGAGACTGGAAGGCGCGGTTCTTATGCTTCTCAGTTCGACACAGCTTCGGAGCATTTAACTAAAGCTTATGTTGAATATAATATAAAATAAAGCTATATACACAAATAGTTGGTGCTACTCAGTTCAAGAACATGTTTTTATGATTGCTGAACAAGCTTACTAAGGAAAACAAAATAGACTATTCGATTAAAAGTCTTAAAATTGGAAAAAGGAAAATTATTTGCGCACATATATATAGTTTTACCTTGCTAGAAGATTAGATTTTATTAGTCAATGTACAGGTTTTGGTCGTCATCTCAGGCATTCACAAGTCAAACCACCATCTTCACACGCATTCTTGCGCTAGATGAATAATTTAACTATGACCAATTCAGCAAAAAAAGATCTGAATCTACCAGCCCTAATGAAAGGGCAGTTGACTCAGGTCTGCCGAAACTACATGGTCAGACAAGCACAAAAATATATCAATACACGATTGCTTGATATATTACCCCGTGGTGTTGAGCAGATGGACTGGTCTGCCTATTGATGTTGAAAGTGCCAAATTTTCTACGCACACTTTGTCTCTAATCTCGATCATTTGTGGGACACACCTAAGAGACTTGGCTATGGTGGACTATTGCTGACGCCTGTGATTCCATTGGCTACTTTTCAATAGGAAAAGCTCCAAATCACTCCCTGAACTGTTTGATCTCCAAATTTCACCATGAATTATGAAATTGATATTTTCATTCTTAATTGTACACCACTACTATAGAACAGACTTTTTATCCAGCGCACTTGTCCCGGCTGTCTTTGGACCCGGGACTAAAGGGGGCTTTTCCCGGGTCCAACGGCTAGCCGGGGCGGAGGGGGGGGGGGTTGTTTAGGGGCCTTTTGTCCCGGTTGGAGGCACCAACCGGGACCAAAGGACCCCCTTTTGTCTCGGTTGGTGGCTCCCGATTGTGAAACCGGGACAAAAAGACCCCCATTTTGTCCTGGCCTGGCGGTCCCGGTCGGAAAACCAAGACAAATTATGTGTTCTGTAGTAGTGCACAATACCACTTAATTAACAACCCAATCGGTTTTGGAGGGTGATTTTGCCTATATGCCAGGCATGTATGCGCTTTTCGCTACATGGGTGCAATTGGCATGGCAATTACACTGCTAGAAAACCTAGCATTAGTACTGATCAACAGCACCCCTTTTGTACCGGCTGGTTGACCAGTACCGCTTGTTCGGTATTTGCCATTTAATACCGGTCAAAACACCTGGTACTAAAGGGGTCATTTAGTACTGGTCTGTAACACCAATCGGTATACTAAACTACGCCCAAACAATAAAGAAAAAATTGGGTAAACAACCGGAAGGCCCATGCGGGACCCTTTCTTACAATCTCAACTACACAACACATGTGATGGAGGTAGCTATGCTTTCCTTTTGTAGCAACCTGTGGGGAACCATTTAGTACCGGGCTAAGACACCGACCGGTATTAAATCTCACCATGTAGTACCTGGTCATATCATCGGTTGGTACTAAATGACCGTGTCATATTTTAGTAATGGGCCAAAATACCAACCCATACTAAAAGGTGACATTTAGTACCAGTTAGAGCTTTGATCCAGTACTGAAGTGGTTCCGTGGGCTTACAAAATTGGACCTGGTACTAAAATAGCTCCATGCCAACTTTCGTACCAGACTAAAAGTTAACCGGTACCATAGTGCAGGGACAAAAGGTTGTTTTTCTTGTAGTACGATTAATATTATTTTTCCTTTTTTGCTGAATTTTTTATTCATGACTTGATTGAGTTAAATTGCTTCCTTAAGCTTTGCCACATGGCATTACCACAGATTCTTCTACCACCATATCTGCATGCTCACGTGGCAAAACCAATAATATGCATATATACTTGCGACGTAGGAAAAAGCACTGCACACTCCAAAACTGGTTAGAGTGTGATTGGAACGGTATCATAAAGTTTAGGGTGAAAAGGTATGGGGTTTATTTAGACTGCAGTTGAATTTTATTTTTTTTGCTTAAAATAAAGTTACATGTGTGTACGTAAGCGCTATATACACCCCTTTTAGTGGGGTGACATGTTTAGTCGACTTTGAGATATCTCTGATCTTTCCATGAATTTGTTCAACTTGGCGCATGTTTTTGTTTATGTGCAAGTAATTTATAATGCTTTCCTAATTTAGCAGGCTAGTTCGAATTTAGCCAATGTTGCCCCATCATACATTTACAACAGTTTTTTTTATAGAAACTATAGAGGCGGATTTATCAAGAAATTAAAAGCATTGTCAAAGCTCTCCTCCTATCATTACAAATGAGATCTTAACCCCACTGCGCCCATGCATACTTATAGGTACCGACAAATAAAATTGCAGATTTTGACTGCACATTAAACTTTATAGAAAGGCTTTATCCAATCAATATGCTGTCAAGTAAACAAAGTTGCGGATTCTAATATAATTACGAACCATATACTCCCTCTAGTAAAAATTTAAGTGACATTATAGAATTATCAACCATTCCAAAATTATTATGTTAATTACTTCGTAAGTGTGGAGTCTAGATATTTGGAAACGACGCGTATGCATATTTGTATAAAACAATAGTTTCATTATACTTTTGATATATGTTACAAATATAGTATAACAAAATTTATTGGTCATTCATTGTGATTCAAGGTATTATACAACTGTACTGCGGACCTTGTTGCCAGTTAGCTAGCCATATGAGCAACATCATGAGCAACTTGCAATGCAGTTAATTAGCATTTGGGGTCCATCTTAACAAGACTATATATCTCTCCGTACATAAACTCCTTTTTTAATTAAAAAAGATCTCTCTGGGGAACTCTCCCTCACAGACTACAAAGATTATATATCTAGCACGCGCTGATATATAATTGGATTACAATGGTTTTAGTTTGGTTAACCACTTTGACATTTTTCGGTGATTTCATCGAATCATGACAAAGTATGATTCACAAAGGGCAGGAATCAAAGCCATATTCGTCTAGATATGCTGATTTGCTTCTCTATACTTTCATATATGACATCATGGGAAGATGCCCCTATTTGTTAACGTATTTCTCACCTGAAACTGTACGAGATATGACTTGCTTTTTGTAGACATCTGCACATCACCAGCCAGTCGTTTTAGTTGAGCTATTTTGGGGGAACTTTTATAACGATGCCTGGGACGGTGGTACAACAACATGCTCAGCGTGTAATAAAATAACCACCTGCATTATGTACGTGCTACATTTAGTAAGCACAGTCACTGATGGTAATTACCAAACAAATATCCAGTGGAAAATTTGATTGGCGATAAGAAGATCTAGTCCATGACGACATTACCTTGATCATTCTACAAAATATCATACGTTTGTCCAGAGAAAGCAACTCCAAGAATTTTTCTGTCATGGTTGTGTATCTGTCATGGTTGTGTAAGGAACATGGCCCCATTAGGCCATTGTTTGTGATTTTGGTGATTGTGTGACAACATAATCAATAGGACTAATAAGTTTGTGAGATCACATTTATAGGATTTTTAGGTTCCATGGATGATGTCCAAACCATCTCCAAGATGTCCAATTTACCGTTGAGATGTGTCCAATCCACCGCTGAGACACCAAACCATAGTGCAAAAGGAGAGACAGAATATTTACAGGGTGTCCAAATGACCGCCATGACAAATTGGAAAACAGCTTGCAGAAACAGTTGCACCGGTTGAACCGGTGACCATGCACCGGTCTAACCGGTGGGCTTCGGTTGAACCGACGGTATGCAAAAGAAGACATCGGTGCAAGCACCATACTATCCTTCAGAGACGATGTCAAATGGCTAACAAGCAGGTCTTCAGCACCGGTTAAACCGATGGGGCACCGGAGCAAGACACCGGTGCAATGCCACCTCAGCTGCAAGGAAGTGAAGGCAAATCCTTTCAGGACCGGTCTAACCGGTGGCCAGTGTCAGGAGGCCAACAGATAGTTGAGAGCGGTAAGTGACCAGTTACACCGGTGCACCACCACCGGTCTAACTGGTGCTCTGCGCAGAAAAGGCCCAACGGCTACAAACGACTCTATGGACTTGGTGGGCTATATATGTGGTTTCCCCCGGGCATTTCAAGGTTGCTAGAGTTCAGAGACATCACACCCACACCCAAGAGCACCTCCAAGCCATCCAAGAGCTTAGTGATCTTATCCTTAGTCTTTAGCACATTCTTGAGAGTGTTAGTGCTAGGTTAGCTCTTTAGAGAGTGAGAGAGCAAGGCTTTGAGCCTTTGTGCTATGGTTTTTTAGTGAACCAACAAGATATCTTGGTGCACCGGCCCCTTGGAGCTTTGAGGCTCGCCGGCAACGTCAACGACCCACCAACTTAGTGTGAAGCGGCGTGGACGATCTTGTGCGGGTGACGTGGAGACCCCCATCCTTTGTGGAGAAGCTCCTTAGTGAAAATCGGGATCAAGGTGACCGTGATTTTGTCCGCGGAAGAGACTTGATTGCCGGGAAGCGATACTCCTAGTGAGTGCTTCAACAAAGTGGATGTAGATGTGCCTTTGTGGCTAATCAAACCACGGGATAAACACCCGCTTCGAGAGTTTGTTTCCTCCTATCCCGCTCTTTACATTTCGCATTTTATACTAGCTTCCTTGTGTGCCTTTATTTTCATAGAGTAGTACTTTGATAGGAAAGACTATATGTTGCTAAACTCTTTTGGGATAGGGGTTTCACACTAAAAAACCCATAGTTGCACATATAGATTGCATATTTAAGTTTAATATTGTGAAAATTAGTTGGAGCCATAGGTTAAGGTTTTAAGGCTGTCTGCACTGGGTATGGGATAGCGGAGTCGATTTGCTATCCCGCCCTGCAGTGCCGATTTGCTGTTTTGAGCGCTGCAGCGGAGACCGCTACCAGGAACGCCATCGTTCCGTATCGCCCGCCGAACGCCAAATAAAGTGGGATACAGGAGGAGCGGTATCCACAGACAGGGCGCGGGGCCTGCTCCACCGCGCGCCATCCCTACCGAAGATGGAGGTCGAGGTTGCGCCGCCGCCGCCGCCGGCGGTCACCGCGCAAAGCAAAAGCGGAGTCGTGCCTCGCCGGAGAAGAGGCCGGAGGGGAGCTGTGCCGGCGGAGAGGCCGAAGCTGCTGCTGCCGCCGCCGCCATGGAGCACGAAGCACGGGCTCGATCCGCCAAAGGAAGCGCGGAGTAGGGGAGCATGGGGAGGGAGGAGGCCGCCGTGCCGCGCTCGCGCCGGCCGAGGCCCGTTGCCCGGCGCGCAGGCTGCCCCGCCCCGGCCGCTGGCAGGGGCAAGATCCGCCCCTGCTCCACCTTGGCACCACGTTCGAGGGGCCTGCCACCGAGCTCGAGCTCGTTCGAGCGCCACCGTCCGCCGAGGGAGGAGTGGCCGAGCTCGAGCGCCGCCGTCCGCGCCAGGGAGGGCCGTGCTCGAGCGCCGGCGTCCGCGCCGGGGAGGGAGGTGTAGGGAGGAGAGGCGCGCCGGCAGGGCAGCCGTCTTGCACGCGCCGGAGAGGGAGGTGCGGGGAGGATGAGGAGCCGAGCCGAGACGGAGGAGGAGGAAGGGGGGACGAGCAGAAGACGGCAGCCGCCGCCGTGGCCCGAGCTCGAGGCCGGCATGGCCACCATCCCATGGGCCCACCACCGAGATGTGCGCTCGCCGCCACTCCGCGAGCCCGGGGCCGCCGTGGCGCGCGCCGCTCGGGCACCGGCAGCGTGGGCCCTGGCCTCCGCTCCCGGATCTCACCACCGCGTCGCCTCCGCGCGGCCCTGCTTGCCCTGCTCGGGGTGCCGCCACAAGCTGGGGTGATAGAGAGAGGGAGGGGAAGGGAGCGCATCCGCTGTTGCCCGCGCTGCCGCCCTCCTCCGCGATGCGCAGGCGCCGCCGCAGGCCATGGCTGAAGAGGGGCCCGGCCGGCGGGGCAGATCCGGCCGGCGGAGTTGCGCACTGCCATGGCCGCCGTCCAGAGAGGCGGAGGGAGGAGGAGGCAGCGAGGATGAGGGGATGGCGGCCGGAAAAGTTCGGAGCTCGTGCTCCGCCGCCGCGAGAGGGGGACGGAGGCCGCCGCCGGTGGGGAGGGAGGAGGGAGGCCGCCACCGGCCACCTCGGGAGGTCTCGGTCGTGTTGGGGGAAAAGAGAGGTGAGAGAGAGAGAGGAGGGTGCGGGGGGTTAAAAAAATAGTAGGGAGACTGACATGTAGACCCTACGGATGGGTAGTTGATATAGAGGATGAGTTATGGAGTATGACGGGTGCGGGAAAAACTAGATATGAAGAAGAGAATATCGATGACTAGGACGGAATATTCCTTTTAGAGGATGAATTTAGAGTACGACGAGTGCAGACAGCCTAAGTTGCCTAATTCACCCCCTCCCCCTCTTATACTAGAGCACCCGGTCCAATCTTTCGAGTTGCAAACTCTTCTAGAATGTTAGATTAATCAGAAAGAAGATTAGGATCGGGGTACGTCCATCTTCCCATTCCTATGTGAGAAAAGTAGTAATGCTCTATAGATGTATCTGTAGTAATCTCAACCACTATATTAGAAACTGGTGGTGATGCAAAATTTCTAGGGTGTGGGGACGATAACGTAGAAGACTATGCATGCACAGTACGTGCTAGAAAGGTAGGAATCTGTAGATATCCATCAATCAAATCGTTCAATAATCTTTAAGTGTTTAAATTTGAAATCAGCAATGCAATATCCTTGTCACCTCATCAGAATATAAATTAACCTTGTCACCAGTTTCGTGACAACTTTACAAGGAACGTTGAGAAGTTCATATGTTTAATTTACTTCTTATTAGTCAAGGATAGATTACTTAACTGGCGATTAGATTCCTACAGGGGTCTTGGTGCGTGAGCGCATGCGTCGTCAGCTTCTAGCTACTCATCTTGAAGGGCTCAACTTCGTGGAAGCCGCAGACTGCAGCTCGTTCTTTCAGAAAGCGACACCAGCCGTGCTCACGGGCCAGGATTGGGTTCCGCTCCTTCCGGATCGGACCACCCGTCCGGCCGGCCAACCTGACCGTCCAGACGCACGGCAACTCGATCGCTCAGACCTGGCTCATCATCAGTTAATTTGCCTGAACGAAAAAAAAAGTGAAAAAAGAAGCAACGGATAGAACTCCGCAGACAATTATGGCCACCATGTCTTCAGCGGGAATAGATGTTTTTGGTCGTTTATCTAAGTTCTAGGTTTGTTAGGCTGGGTGGTTGCCCTTACTTTCCTCTCTTGCCTGCTTCAGTACGCATTCAGGCATTTGCCATTTGCTTTGTGGTTTTTGTAATTTTGTGCTACGAGGGTTCTCTGGTAGTTGTGTCGTTGTAGTTCTCTTCCTCTTAATGAAATACATGGTCAGATACGTTTGCTTAAAAAAAATACACATGACTCATGACAATACTTCACCACCATGATCTTTAATTAGTTGAGAGGCGAATGTGCACCACAGTATACTGCTTTACACAGCACTAGGATCTTTTTCTAGTGTGCAGGCACGACCGCACGAGATGGAGCTTAGCGAGCTCATGTGACCCAAACGATGGACGGGCCCTGACTCGGATCCAAAGGCAAATCGTTTTTCTAAGCTGTTTGGTTTGGGTGGCTGGCGCCCCGGCCCTTGTGTGGATCTGAGCGCCCTCTCCGTGACACCCACCATAAAACTATGCTTTATTAGTTGACCTCTATCAGCAGCCTGCTGCATAAACCATGGTCCCTCTTGCATTAATTGTATGCATCATGGTCCCTCTTGTATGGATGAAAGCCTTCGTCGACAAGCACCCACTTGCTCACAAGTCACAAAGAAAAGAAATCTATTTGCATTGATTTTATGTTGCTCGTCACTTTTCATGATAATATATATGGAAGACTGTTATTTTGTTTATTTCAGAGATGTATTGTTCCTGTCTACGTCGCTAACGGGATATATTCTGTTTTGCTTGTAGAGAATGAGTCCCCTTAGCTTGGACATTCTGAGGAATTCAACTAGAGGGACCCAGCCACAAGATGAAGTCGCAATGTGCTTGCAACGTTTCGGCATGATGGATGAGGCCAACAAGGGTGTACCCAGTTCTGTAGGCTTCCGGCATGCGTGGGGTCTGAGGAAGAGTTGTTTTAAGCACCAAATCTTTCCCGCACAAATGTGCAGAGAGGTTAGAGGGCTCGAACCCGGAACCTTCCAATTACAGATGGACGAGACCAATGGTAATATAAAATGCTTCTAATATTTCAGATTCGCACCGGATTCACTATGTCTAGACTTTTGATTGATTGAAGTTAGAAACTTAGAATGCACTATTATACACTAAAACTTGGCATGAAAGTATGCTTCAAGCACAGTGATGGAAGTATGGTTTTCATTTCTTTGATTGATACATAATCAACAATGTCTGTATGCATTGATGCAAAAGGTAGGAACTTTCTCCTTTTCTAACAAAAAAAAAACTCGGCCGGGTGGGGAAAGACCGCCCCACCGGTTTTACACTTCAGAAGAAGCCTCGGCTTCCCCGACCGAGAAAATCCCCGAACCCCAGCCCCGCCTTGACACTGGGAGCCGTAACCCCTGGGAATAGCCTGGGCCACACACGGTCCTCAGGTCGATCTGGGCCGGCTCTTAACCAGTGCTTTGGCACACGGGACCGGCGAGGGGATTTTTTTAACCACAGCCTGAAATTCGCTCCCACGGGGATTCGAACTCAGGACTTGTGGAGTGCCGCTCGAGTGTCTTAACCGCTAGGCTAAGCACCCTTTGGCTCCTTTTCTAACAAAACTAAATTAAAATTGCTTAGCTTCTTTTTCACACTTGTTATAAAACAATGATAAGTTTGGCTGCATCATCTGCAATATGACACATAGGTGGTACATTAACTGATTGGGCATGCCACTAAATAAAGGGAAGAGAAATGTAGGTTTCAGGTCTCATGATCTGCGCTGCGTGCTTTGCTTCCGTGAAAGGGAACGCTCACACGAACACTGGTTATGCATGGCATGCGTCCTCACGGCTTCCATGCTCCCTCTCAAGTCTCAACTACACGATCACTGGAAAGCAATAAAGGAATAAACCGGTGGCTGGCCGCCCGTGTGTGCGCATGAGCGTGACAACGACGAGCTATAGTTAGCGTGGTACGTATATTGTTAGTCATTGAGTTTTTGGTTTCGCTTTGTTCTTTTCGTGATCGCGCAGAAAAACTGTTGGACCTAGTATGGTTAGGAGGTTCAGTACGACGCGAATAGCTTTATACATTTTCGGGGTCTAGATATCTCTGATGAAGTACTAAAGATTATGTGCACCCATTAGAAAATGCAATTGTGCTTTTAAATGTTTGAGGTATATATGTTCAACCCCAAGAAAGTTTGCTGCTTGGTTAAATTTAACGTATGATTGCATTTGTACCTTAACAGGGTTTTATGTATCTATGAATTTTTTGAGCTCTTCAAAAAGTGTACAAGCCACATTATATTCTCGAGAAATGGCTACATGTATTACTACCTATTCAACATGGCCAACAATGCTCCCCTAGTGAAGCTAAACTTGCATTACATGACACTACTACAAAAACGATTTGTAGCAATGCTCTGTTTTCATCTTAGGCGTGGGTAAAAAAATAACTCATTCCTACAAATGGTGAGTAAGTCACTGGATCTTTTGACCCGCTATGAAAATCCATTATTAGAGGCAGGTGACATCATCAGCCGCTCTTGAACATAGGACTCATTTATAGGGGCAGGTGATGGCCTCGCCCACCCCTAAAAAGAGCAATTCTAGGGGTGTGTGAAGCCATCACTCGCCTCTAAAAATGGTGACATTTTTAGGGGTGCGTGATAGCCTCACCCATCCCTAAAAATGTATTTTTAGACCCAGGAGATGGCATGACCTGCCCCTACAAATAGTATGACGCAAAAAAAAATTCGTAACTTTTTCATATGATATCGGATGAAGTCAAATTATATATCAAAATTGTAGAGAATGACGAGATCTAAAACTTTGTATTGATAAAATTTTTCATTTAAGAATATTTAATGGTCAAAAAAATTATTATAATTTCTCTAATAGCTATAACTATATAGTATCTCATATAACTCGAGTCATACTTTAATGTTTCCACAATCTTAACCTTCATAAACAATAAAATATACTTAGATATTTTTTTGCTACTGTAGTTCACAATAACCATAGTGTAGAAATTTCATTTTTTATTTGTTTTTCTCTATGTAATTATTTAAATGAATTTTTGGATAAAATAGAAAAATATTTTTAGGTGCAGGTGGTAGAATCATCCGCCTCTAGAAATTGATTTATAGGGGCGGGTGATGGTGTCACCCACCTCTACAAATCAATTTCAGAGTTAATATAAAAGAATAGCATACTCCATGGAATCATAAGTGATTGTATAGTATGATGGTAATGATGGTACACGTGAAACTTGAGGTAGCCGGTTTGAATTCCAGGTGATGCAAGTGTGCATATTTCGTCAAAAATATTGTAGCTCGACACTACAGGGCTAGTTGCGGTGGCTAGTTGGCTTGAATATCTTTTTCTTTTTTACTTTTCTATTCTCGATTTTTTGGATTATTTTTTATTTTTTGGTCATGGATTTGTAGGACCGAGTCATGGCATGACCCGCCTCAGGTGCGGCACTCGCTCCTAAAAAACTTTTGTTTTAGTAGTGTGACAAAGATAGCTAGGAAATTATATATTCGAGTGAGTGCGATGCTCATTGCTCCTTTCCATGAAATAATTAATTTGCTAACCCTTATTATCTATTTGGTGCATTTTTGTATGAAATAGATAAAGAAATGAGATGGTTAACATGACTTGCTATTTCTAAATTTGTGTCAGAACTGCTTCCTTGCGTTTCCTTGATTTTCATGGCACCCATTGTCTGCTCATTTGAGAATGGGAGTGATTTCACTACACCTCGTATGTAGATCCATCACCATAAGTCCATATGATTCACTGATGGTGATTTTCTTGTACTGTTGTCTGATTTGACAGAAAAAAGCAGAAAATTTCATAGATGGATTAATGTTTGAACTGTACATTTTTGGGGTATATACTAATAAAGAGTATATATGCATTAAGCCTTCACCTCATGATGAGAATGGAGACAGGCAAAATATAGATGGGCTGTGTGTATTAACTAGACAGGTAGGCGCGCTACGTTGCGCCGTTCAAATTGTTTTGTACATGGCTGATACATATGAAGTCCAAGTCGCAAACATAACTGTTACATAATATAAACGATGATTTAATTATACTTAGCGAGTTTAATAATTAAATATATTTTGTGGGTGGATTCGAACTGAATATTACGTGGGTACCACTTGAATAGCACACAGGACCCACGTGGGTCTTGTATAAATAGTACATGTAGAATTTTTTTTTACATTAGTAGGTATAGTTGATGGATTAGCTTACACTAATTATTGATTTTGGTAGAAAAAAAAAGATTAGAAATGAATGAATGATTCAATTATATTTTGTGAGTTTATGAAGTGAAAACAAAATTCAATAAATAGTAGAGTTATCACGTGTACGTTTTATACAAAATTATTTTATTATTTTCATATACAAAAAATAGTTAAATATATTTTATGCGCGGGCCCCAATTAAATAGTATGTTGGTCCCATGTGGGGGCCCGCATACTGTTCATGTGGGGGGGTCCATGTGGGTCCCACGTAAACAATACGTGGGGACCACCTAAACAGTATGTGGGCCCCGCATGGGCCCTGCATGAACAGTACACCAGCCCATGTGTGAACAGTGCACCAGCTCTATGTGGGGCCACGACTCACGAGCACGCGCCGATTCTTGGCGCGTTAGTATATGTACTCAATTAGGATTTTCCATTCTTAAATCGGCAAAAAATGAAAAGAAAGTCAAAGGTTTCCATGAATCTTAAACTATGGGCATCAATAAACTTTAAGATGTTGTTACATTACTTCAGTTAGAAGTACAAAAAGTTATTGTTAAGGCCACCGATCGGGGAGATTCTGTTACATAATACTATGAAGGATCAAATTAATATACATTATATGTATAGTTAATCATCAATTAGATATATACAGACTATAAGCACTGGTCAAAAATATATATTACAATTAACTAAGAATAATGAACTTGTGGGGTCAATACACATATTTAAATTAACTACAATAATTAAAATGAACTAAGAATATATATTGTAGTAGTGATTTGTCTATATGCCAACAAAAATAAACCACTTGCTAGTATTTTTTTCCAACATATAATTATAGATTTGTCATAAAATGAATCCAGGAACATATGCTGTTGCTTGCTTATGCCGTGCACTGAGATCTTATAAGCTTTCTACCTACTTGGTCGGTCCATTGAATATATAGTAATTAATCTGGCATTTGCTACTAGCTATCGTTGAACCTACATATACATACAAATGTACAGCTTGAGCAAAAGACAAGAGGATACAAATTTAAGGACTCACAACTTAGTTAAATATGTAAAGGAAACCTAACCAAATAACTAATTATCACTTCCACATAAATGCTTTCACATTCATTATATGGATGGTGTACTGAACCTGGATTGTTAATTAATAGTCTATCATCATTTGCCAAACATCTCATATAGTAAATTTCACATTAATCAACTGAGCTTGCTGCAGTCTCTAATCTTTCAAGTGGATCGGCAAGGGACAGAGCAGGTGTTAGTTGAGAGCATACGACTACTTTACTCAGCAAAACGTACTGTTAAGCTGAGATGCAAAGCTGGAAACAATTCCAAAAGAATCCTAGTGATCCCCAACTCATTCCAAGTTGAGCGTGCATCTCCACCCTAGCAAACCAATTAAGTTGCACTCCCTCCGTCCTATGAAGAGTGCAATTCTAGATTTTTTTAGACAGGTTAGTGGTGGCATGCATGAAAAGACTCTCATGCCTCATTTGTTTGCCAAATGTGGTTAGTTTTAGCATGCAAGAAATTCAAATCTAACCACTTAGTTAGGAAGATATTTGAGATCCAATCTCTAAAATTGCTCTTTTTGTGGGATTTTTGTCAAACGGAGGATTGCACTTTTTATTGGACGAAGGGAGTATATATATTACCTGCATATATAATGTCTTGCACATGCCTCCCGAGATCAGATCAGGTACAGATCAGCTGATGTGCTGGTAGGATCAATGATTCGAATTTCTATTATTTGAGTAAAGGGGTACGGTGAGAATTTTTATTAGATTTATATACTACTCCCTTTGTCCTAGAATAAAGCTAGCATTCAAATTTTATCTCAGAATATTAGCTATTCTGTGTTTCCGTAGGTGTTTTAGCGGTGTATTATTAAAATATCCCTCATTCACTTCACCTAGCCATTCCCTAGCCCCTTCCTCATCTCTCTGCACTCGTCACTCGACATCGCCATCATGGGGACCCCATGTCTGCTTATCTTCGAAATCCCCAAATTTTCTCTCGCACTTCAGGTTCCCCTCGTCCACCAAATCATCGCACACATGCGCCCAACATCTTCTGTTATATGACCAGTTAATGAAGGACATTTTAGAATTATAATGGAATTCTTCATCTGTCAAGAAAAGTCCAAATTAAAGCCTGCTATATTATGGGGCGAAGGGAGTAAGTCATCGTCACTATGGAACTCAATTGCAATTTGTATTTAAGCTGCTTTTAATTTATATTAGCTAGGGCCTCCCTTCATAATATTTCGTCATCATGTTCTTCAAGTTCTGAAGATTCAAAAGAAGAATATGTTCACAACAGGCAGCAATTACCCACTACAAATTGGAGTGAGAACCACATCGACCAGCCAATTCATGCTAGCTTCAATAGGACAATGCATGCAATGCGTAATGGCCTCTAGCTAGCCACCGTACCCAAGCCCAGGAAGGATCAGGTGTCCATATCTTCCCACCCCCTTTCCCACAGTCCAAGGCATTACTTTCCGGAACCTCTAGCTCTGGGCTATATTTGCTCATAGGCAAAAGGGAATTTTGGACAGTATGTCTTGCTCGTGGCACGGGACAAAACGACAACTTATTGCATGTGTTGGAGGGCCTCACTGATGCAGTTGTTTAATGACATAGTGTGCATAGGGCGCACCGAGTTGTGTGTAAACTGATCTGGATTCTCATTTCTAGATTAGAATATCAATGTTGAGTTGGATAGCCTTGGGGACAGAGAAGGTCAACCGTGCGATGTGGAATCATTTTCACAGGGATGTCAGGATTAGGTGACAGAGTAGTGTAGGTTTGGGGACTTGAGGCTGATGCTGGATATTTTTTACACCCAACAAAATTCCAACCTTGGTTTTTCAAAAAAATTCCAAACTTGTCGGCATGATGGTCCAGCCAAAGTTTCACAGTCCAACTAGCACAGTTATAGGGGAGAGAGTTCTGAAGTACTGCACAGGACTCACTCCCACTGACACGCCGTGCTAAGGTCCACGTGACAGTGGGACGAGTCCCTTCGGAGAGGCTTGTCTGGTTATACATGCCTTGTTCCGTAAAAATAGACTAATGATCATGGATCAATTATCGTTACAATAATATATTTATGAGCCTAGTTTATTTTAGTATCATCAAAACTCACACTACTAGAAAATGGCCGATCAGCACCGGTTGAAAAACACCTTAGGTACTAGATTTTTCCAATGAGTACCACGAGGCCGGGACTAGATGTCTCGTTCTTCGTCACCGGGTAAAACACCGGTACCAATGGTCCTTTTTAGTACCCCGTGGAGGTTCCATCTGGTACCAAAGTATTTTTTCAAAAAAAATATTGAACTCGGGAAGTGGCCTGCAATTTTTCCTGGTGAAATACGCGCGCGTGTGCGCCCCGGTATTCGAACTCGGAACCTCTTGACTCGCGTATACGTCTGTTACTATCTCACCTACACAACACTTGTGAAGGAAAGAGAGATATTTTTCCATTGAAGTAACTCATGGACGAGCCTTTAGTACTGGGTGGTGTAAAAGGTATCCATAGGCTTCCATCCATCCCAAAAGTACTAATGCTAGGGTGTTCTTCATTCTGGTACTTTCGGGATGGATCTTCAGCGTGTTTTCTCATAGTGTCATGACATAGGTCTATAATGCAATTACCCTAAATATTCATAGGTAAATTATTAGGAGCAGCTCTAGTGTAGTCTGAAATCAAACTGTGGGAGACTTACGGTTTGATGCATACTGTTGCATAGAACAAAAAGCAGTCCGAAACTCGGTTCAACACTGAAGGCAGTAGATATTGCTATTACTAATTAATGACGCACTCGACTCGATGACTTGTATGGTGGGGATCATGGTTGATATATGATGATCTTAAGCTGGGAATGGATCATGTTTTCTATCAAGATACTAAGTAAGTTTTAGTTCTATTTAGAGCCACATGAACACATAGAGATCATGTATAAAGAATAGTGTTTTCATCATACCAAATAAATTGAATGCCACATAGATAATGCCCTCGAATACGGATAATAAACGTCAAAATTGAAGCAGTCAGTGGGATCAGGTATATACATGTGGACACCATACCACTGCCAACAAGCATGCCCCCGCGCGACATGGGTTTAGGGATTCCAAATGTAGTAGATGACAAACATCCCAATTGGTAATGTAACAACTAATACTAGATGGGAAGTTTTCTTTTAACTTAACCCTGTTGCCCAAAAGTAACCGTGCGGTTAATCATGTTCTGGGAACCTCAACAAGGACGATCGGGTTGGCTTCCACGCTGTGGAGAAGCTGAAGGATCCAAGAGTTAGAAAATATATACACTAGTAGAAAACACGTCAAAGGTCCACTCCAAAAATACCAGAATGAAGATGAACCGGTACCAATGCTAGTATTGGTACCGGTTCATCTTGGTACCGGTACTTTTAGGGTGGATGTGACCTATGGATGAGCCTTAGGTACCGGTTAGTAACACCAACCGGTACCCAAGGCTCTCCATAGGTACCGGGTGGTAACTTTTACATTAGTACCGGGTGTTACCACCAACCGGTGCCTATGGATGAGCCTTAGGTACCGGTTGGTGTTACCAACCGGTACTTAAGGCTCATCCATGAGTTACTTCAAAAGGAAAATGTCTATCTTCTCATCAAAAGTGATGTGTAGGTGGGATGGTAAAAAAGATACACGCGAGACAAGAGATTCTGTGTTCGAATCCTGCCCAACCACTTTTGCCAAAAAATACTAGTCATAGGCACCGGTTCTTGTACCCGGTGTTCATGACCGTGACTATTTGTCTCGGTTTCCGGGTACCGGTTCAAAAACCGGTACCTTAGCCCTTCACCAACCGGTGCCTATGGGCACTTTTCTAGTAGTGATATCAGCCTAGTAGTACCACCTAGTAATAACTTTTAATAATTGGTAACTTTCACATGTCATTGTACATATTTACATATGAATTTCATGTTTTTTCCAGATACCTTTTAGCCTAAAAAAATAAGATATGCTAGAGATAAATGAAAACACTTAAAAAAATAGAAATTGTAAATAAAAAATAGAAATTTCATGTGGGGTGAATAGCTAGACAACTGCATGATTAAATTCTGAAAATCATGAACATAACAAGATCTAGGATGAATAATTCTATCATACTAGCAAGCAGACACAACATAATCATGATTTTAGAAAACATGATTAATAGTTTGTCCTTGGCGTACTAGCGTCATAAATGGATTTTACGTCAAAAAGCCAAGGATTTCTTGTAGTGATAGAATCATAGCGAGAAAATAATAAAGAATAGTAGGCCAAATTAGTGGAACAGGGACAAACATCCCTATCATAGAGTATAGAGAGGACAGCCATTTATAAACTATCCAATGAGGTTTTGGCGAACATTTGAATAAATAAAATAGTAGGTGGACTCAGTGATCTAGCTCAGAGACCCTTGTCCCCGTCTTAATATACTAATCCCTGCTCAGTGCTTGTAGCATCTTTCAGCAGGAGTTTTAAGCTCTAGTAGTTTCCTTGTGGACTTTGGTGCGCCCGCATGTGTGGTACTACTTCATCTGATTCTTTTTTTGGAATAATAATCTATGCTTGGTCTCTGTTAAGCTGAAGACCCGCCGCGAAGAAAGGTGATATATTCCGCTAGACGCAGATCTTTTGTAGGGATGAATGGAGGGTCTATTGTGTTGCGTACTTACGTTGTTGTAGTCCTACCAAAACAAGAGAGGTTTATTAATTATTTGTCCTTCTAAAGCATTGTGAGAGAATTTGTCCATGATTTCATATTACTTTGTTTTTGTTAGTTGAGCATTTCAAAACGAAACCTTTATATAAGCTTCCATTTAACAAATATATTTGTAAAAGTACACATACAAAGCAATGAATAATCACGTTGTTAAGCTGGATTGTGGGGAAGCTGTTTCTGCTTAATTACCATCTTCGTCGTACAGCACCCATCCCTATGCAATCCAATTTCAGCTCCAGAAGAAAACACAGGGGACACGCAATTTTTTGCTTCCTTGGCTTTGTTTCATTTGCCTTGCTTGATAAATAGTACTCTCTCATTTCAAATTATAGGTCGTTTTGATAAATCTAGATACATTGGTTTTGCTACATATCTATATATTATGTATTTCTAGATTTGTAACAAAAGTTATGTATTTAGAAATTCCAAAAAAATTGTAATTCGAAACGCAAGGAGTACTAGTTATAACAGACAAGATTGGCCAACTCACAGTGATACTGTGTATGGGGGCTTCATGAATGTTGACCATGGTCCAACCCACTATTGGGCTGAATTTATTGGAAGGCTAATAAACTTGATCGAATGGTTACACTTGGCCCAATCAAGATGTCAAAATTCGAACAGCTTTCAGTAAGCCCAACTCTACTAATAACTTATTGCGGCAGGGCTTGTGCATCCACGTAATCTGATTCAGTTTCAGTGATATTCTTTTTTAAAGAGGAAATCAAATCTTTAGTGCAATTAGTATTTAGAGCAGCTCATTGGACATGCTTTTGGTTGAGGGAGGTGAAAGAATTATGAACATGACTACTAGACCTATATTGGCACACCAGTACATGTTACATGTGTCTTTGGTCACAATAGAAGTTTGTTTCCAACTTCATTCCCGAGGTAGTAGTCGGTGGAAATAGAACAGTCCAGATTGTTGTGTATTTTAACAGACTGCAAATACCTAAATTACATGAAATTTGTAAAGCCAACATCACAGAACTTGGTTGTAGCAGCATCTCGATATTTTGCGCGGATAGGTAAGAAATTTTTTATCCAGGCACATGGGACCAATCTACTCTACGAATTGAGTGTCTATTGTGTTGGTGCCTATTATATACTTTTAAGTTCTTTATATCATCTTGATGTGACGATCTTGAAATTAATAAAACTTCTCATTTCTAAAAAAATAAAATCTGAACAACCTTCGTAAGCTGCTTCGGAGCAGTTTAAGATTGCCCTTACTCCAGGGCAGGTAACCTTTGTAAAGCCATGAACAAAATGATCATTCGAGGAATTAGTTGAATTTCACTACTAGAAAATGGCTCATTCGTCTATGGCCCTTCGTACCGGGCACTGATTCGGCCGGTACAAACCACCACATTTAGTACCGGTCCGCAGCAACAGTGCCCTTGGGAGCCATTTAGTACCGGCTGGAGGCATCAGCCGGCACTAAAGTGCACCACCGACACCGGCGCACAATGGCTAGTGACCATTTAGTACCGGCTGGAGCCACCAGCCAGTACTAAATGGCGCCCAGGAAATTTGGTGCCGGCTGGTGGCTCCATCCGGTACTAAATGGAGAGCTTTAGTACCGGCTGGAGCCACCAGCCGGTACTAATGCGCCCACTATAAATTGGCGCCTTCTTCCTCCCCGAGCCCGAGCCAGTGCCATTTCACCAGAGCAGCTCGAGCTCGGGTTCTTCTTCTCCTAAGAGAGGTGCCGCCATTTTTTCTTGTTTTAGTGAGTGTTCTAGTCATCAAAGTGCGCCAAAGGTTTGCAACTTTATTCCCTCTTTATTGATTGTCTTCATGATTCGTTTTATGCTCCATAGTTAGAGGAATTTGTAATTTTCGAAATAGTGAGTATTAGCATGATTTCTTTGATTTATTCATTGATTTGAGGTATATAGAACCCATGACTTTAATTGGAGCGAAGCTTTTATGACTAGGTTGAATGTGAATAATTTATAGAGATATTTTTCAATCATTTTCTATATATTAGAAATGACCGTAGTATATTTTTAAATATTTCGAATGAGATGAGTATATGTGGACAATGGAAATTTTTAGAATGAGATTAAAGAGAGTTCATGTGATTTACTTGTATATATGACCATATATGGAAAGTAATTTTTTTATAATGAATTATTGAAAGAAGTATAATAGAATTTTTTTATTATGAAAGGATTATTTTGACACTCTAGTGATGTATTTATTCAGGCTCACATTGAAACAATCTAGAAGCTTAAAAAATCTTTATTTCGAAAAAAGTATACGTCGTTAATCTCCATTCAACAGTGATGGCACTATATTTCGGGGATATACGATGCGCTATAAGGACGTCACCAATAGGTTGGTCGCAACACCAGCATTTTCGGTTAATCCGAACACAGCATTTGGCACAGTCAGCGTGGTCGTTGTTTTACTGAGAGCATATCAACGAGCATGCTGTCTGTGCCAAGTGCTGTGTTTCTATCAACCGAAAATATTGGTGTTGCGACTGATCTATTGTCAACGCACTTGTACCGCACCATGTCCCCCCGAAAGGCAGTGTCATCACCGCAGGGTCGAGGTTACCGACATATACATTTTCCGAAATAAAGTTTTTTTTTCTTCTCGATGGTTTCTGCATATTGATCAAAAGAGTGTTCGCCTGAAACTGAAGGGTGTCAAAATAATTAGGAGATATAGAGATTTATTTCAATTAATTAGATATTTATTTCAATTAATTTATTCAGATTTTTCTGATTGAGAATTAATGTGATTTTGCATTGTAGTTCACATACACTTACCAGCAAGTGTGAAATGCAAACGATGTAGTATTGCTATTGGGGCATTAGTCACATTGTGCCTGCTCTGTCACAGCTCTTTTTAGACCCTTCATTATGTAGATAGGGTGAGGTCAGGACCGACGAAGAATAAAGGCTTAGACAGAGCTGTGACATAGCACTGGCACACAATGATGACTAATGCCTCAATAGCAACTCTAATTTGATTACATTTCAGACTTCATGGTAAGTACCTGTGCAATTCGAATATGAGGATATAATGATGTACATATTTTAATTGTAATTGTGAGAGTAATTCTTCGTCTTTTTTATATATTTTCATTGTTATTTGTAAGAGTAATTAATCTGATCATTGTAATTGTAATAGTAATTAATATTTGGATTGTAATTGTAAGAGTTTTTTCAATCAATTTGCAAATTAAAGTGATTTATTTCAATTAATTTATTCAGATTTTATTGTAATTGTAAGTATTTATAATGTTGTGAAAAATAATAGTGTTTTCCAGTAAAATATGTGTTCAGCAGCTGGAGGGAGTGGCGCCGGTGGGGGTGATTGTTGTCCTTCTGGAGAGAAGGGCACAACTCCAGTAGGTGGTCGGTGCAAGAAACCTAGCGCTTTTCATAGGGCAGCACTCCGTTATTTGAAAAAAGAATATAGAGAATGTATGGCAAGGGGCGAGGAACCTCCGTTTGATCATGTGGATTTGTTGCGGCGTTACGGTTCATCACCACCAAATTCGGAGGTTCCAGCTCCGCCATCTTCTTCTGGGCCAGCTAGAAATCCATCAGAGCATTCTGCATTTCCACGCAAGGACGGTTGAAAACCTATGTGTTGTTGTGCAAAATTTTAAGTTGCATGTTTGTTTTCGGAATATTTGTGTTAGTTTTCGAATGCAATCTATGTATGTGTTGTTGAATAAATTGTGTTGGATGTAATAAAAATGTTTGTTATTAAAAAATTGTTAGTTCTTTTCCACTGAATGAAATTGCCTATCCAATGAGAATATATTATTTGTAGATGAATCGACAATGGATTTACGGCTAGCGCTGCACAATGGCGTGGATTAATGGTCTTAAAACTTTCCTCGATACTGCTGAGACCCACAAGTCGTCGAAAGGTTTCATGTTGTGTCCATGCCGCATTGTCAGAAATCAAAAGGAGTTCTCAAAAATACATACTCTACATGTCCACCTTTTTGAGAAGGGTTTCATGGATAACTATACTCTTTGGACCAAACACGGTGAACCTGGAGTTCCGATGGAAGACAATGAAGAAGATAATATGATGATAACATCCCAGACTGGACTCACTTGTATGAAGAGGGTGTCTTTGAAGTTGAATCAATGCATGAGGTAGAAGCAAATGCTGCAGAAGAACAACAACCACCTGACGAACTAGGTCAGGTTTTAATCGATGCACACAGAGACGCTGAAACTTTGAAGGAGTCAAAGAAGTTTGAGAAGATGTTGAAGGATCACAGGAAAATGTTGTATCCAGATTGCAAGTAGGGGTTAAAAAAATTGGGCACCACACTGGAATGTTGCAGTCGAAGGTAGCCTATGGTGTTTCAGATAAGGGATTTGAGGAGCTACTAGGATTTGTAAAGAAGATGCTTCCAGAGGGGAACGAACTGCCCCCGACAACTTACAAAGCCAAAAAGGTTGTTTGCCCTCTTGGGTTGGACATATAGAAGATTCACGCATGTCCTAATGATTGTATCCTCTATCGCGGTGAATACGAGGAACTGGATGCATGTCCTGTCTGTGACGCAAAGCAGTATAAGATCATGCAAAATCATCCTGGTGATGTCGACGGTGAGCCCGCAAGGAAAAAAGTACCGGCTAAGGTGATGTGGTATTTCCCGATAATACCACGCTTGAAGCGCTTGTTCAGAAACAAATCAAACGTTAAGTTGATGCGGTGGCACAAAGAAGAGCGTAAGCAAGATCAGCTGATGAGACACCCTACAGATGGGTCTCAGTGGAGAAACATGGATAGCAATTCCCAGATTTTGACAGCGACCCAAGGAACATAAGGTTGGGTTTAAGTACAGATGGAATGAATCCATTCGGTGAGTGGGGAGCAGTCACAGTACATGGCCTGTGGCCCTTTGTATGTTTAACCTTCCTTCTTGGCTATGCATGAAGAGGAAGTATATATTGATGCCGATGCTTATCCAAGGTCCCAAACAACCTGGCAACGATATTGATGCATACCTAAGACCGTTTGGTTGATGAGCTTTTATTGTTGTGAAAGCCAGAAGATGTACGTGTGTGGGACGAGTACAAACAAGAGAATTTCGACCTCCGAGCATTGCTATTTGTAACCATCAACGATTGGCCTGCACTTAGCAACCTGTCTGGGCAGTCGAACAGGGGATATCAGGCCTGCACCCATTGCTTAGATGAAACCGACAGCTTGCACCGGAAAAATTCTCGGAAGGTCGTCTATATGGGTCATCGTCGATTTCTGCCCCTCAAACACCCCTTGAGAAGAAAAGGGAAACATTTCAAATGGGAACTGGAAACTTGTGCTAAGCCTATGTTCCGTGACGGAAAGTGTGTTTTCTCGATGATAAAGGATGTTCATGTAGTGTTCGGAAAGGGTCGCGGCAGCCAACCAGTTCCGAATGATGAAAATGGCCATGCACCGATGTGGAAGAAGAAGTCTATATTGTGGGAGCTACCTTATTGGGAAGCCTTGGAGGTCCACAACTCAATTGACATCATGCACCTGAGAAAGAATCTTTGCATGAATGTACTAGGTTTTCTTGGTACTTATGGTCAGGGAAAAGATACACTCGAAGCAAGACGCGACCTGAAAGAAATGAAACAACGAGAAGATCTTCAACCTGAGAAGAGAGAGAAAGGGCAACACTAATTACGTCCTGCTAGCTACACTCTCAGTAAAGAGGAGAAGCAAAGCATGTTTGATTGCTTGAAGAGTATAAATGTACTGTCCGGGTACTCGTCAAATATACAAGGAAGATTAAACATGAAGGAAAAAAAGATCACAAATTTAAAGTCTCATGACTGTCACATCTTGATGAGATAATTGCTTCGAGTTGTGTTGAGGGGTATTCTACCGGAGAATGTTAGATTGGCAATCGTGACTTTATGTGCTTTCCTCAACGAAATTTCACAGAAGGCAATCGATCCAGAGAAGCTCATACAACTACATAATGACGTTGTGCAATGCCTTGTCAGCTTTGTGATGGTGTTTCCACCTTTGTTCTTTAATATTATGACACATCTCTTGGTTCATATTATCAAAGAGATAAATATTCTGGGATCTGTATTCCTACACAACATGTTCCCTTTCGAGAGATACATGTCAGTTCTTAAGAAGTATGTTCGCAATCATTTTCGACCAGAAGGATGTATCGCCAAGGGCTATGGAACAGAGGAGGTCATTTAGTTTTGTGTTGACTTTATTGATGATCTTAATCCAATAGGGGTCCCCATGTCACGCCACGAGGGGAGACTGAAGGTAAAGGGCATACTAGGGAAGAAATCTAGTATGCACATCCCAGAGATTAAAATCTGCAAAGCAAACTTCACAATTCTACAAAATTCATCCCTCGTGGCTCCATATATGGATGAGCACATGAATATCGTAAGGTCTGAAAACCCAGGAAGCCTGAGGCTTGGATTACTAGGCATCACATTGATAACTTTGCTGTTTGGCTTAGAGCAAAGTTGATGGGTGATGGCACGATTGCAGAGCAACTTCAATGGCTGGCAAGGGGCCCATCAATGACAATCATGCAGTACCAAGGGTACAAGATTAATGGGTATACATTTTACACAAGAGCTCGAGACGAAAGGAGCACCAACCAAAATAGTGGTGTGCGTATAGACACAATAGGCAATGATGGAAATAAGGACAGCTACTTCGGAGTCATAGAGGAGATATGGGAACTAGAATATGGGCCTTTGATGATTCCTTTGTTTTGGTGATAATGGGTGAACCAAGATGGAGGCGGCATAATGATAGACCGATATGGGATGACAATTGTGGACTTCAAAAAGATTGGATATAAAGATGAAACATTCGTCCTAGCCAAGGACGTGGCATAGGTGTTCTACATGAAGGACATGTCAAGCAAGCCTAGGAAAAATTCAGTCAAGTCCGACGACGAGCCAAAACGCCACATAGTTCTTCCATGAAAACGAAAAATCATTGGAGTTGAGGATATTTCGGACAAGTCAGAAGACTTTGATCAGTTTGATGACTGTCCTCCGTTCTCGGTTGATGTTGACCCAAGCATCTTGTTAGCCAAAGAGGACGCTCTTTATTTATGCTGCGATCACGACCAAGGGACGTTCGTCAAAAAAAAAATTGTAAATGTTCCATTAAATAATGTTGAGTCATAGTATTGTGTATCCATTATGTTTTACTTTATTGTTCATTTGATGAAGTGATTTTTGTAATATATATTTTTATTTTGTGATCATAAATAATATAAATTAGTATTGTTTACCTATGTATTAGTTACTCGTTCAGTGTTTGCATCTTCAACATGATCCCCTTCATTGTCTACTCCACTATTACCATTTTTCTTGATCTAAATAACATATATTAGCATTTCCATGATTTTTTTAAATATGTTACACACCAAAAACAATTAAAAAGAAAATAAAACAATTTTTTTCGCATATACCTATATTCAATAATTTTTCATGATGCAAAGTGCCCTACAAAATTTTTGCATGTTCAAAAATATTATATCCTTCTATTTTTAATGCCTTTGTCAATTTATTACACAATAGAAATGTATAATCCATAAATAAAATAATTGGTGCAAATTAATAATTTTGGTGTTTTAGTACTGGGCAGGGCCTTGGCCCGGTACTAATCTGCCTCCACGAAAATTTCCCGCCAGTGGGAGCGGTTTAGTATCGGGCAGAGTCTTGGCCCGGTACTAATGTGACCAATTTAGTACCGGGCCATGGTTGCGCCCGGTACTAAACGTCCCAGGAGCCAATTTAGTACCGGGCCGTGGCTTTGCCCGGTACTAAACTGCCTCCACTATATAACCTCGGGGACTTTGATCGAGCGCAATACACGCTCGATCGTCCCTCATCCTCGTCGCCGGCTGCCGTCCTCAATGTCTCCCACGCCGCTGTTGCTCCCGTCCCTTGCTGCTGCGACCCGCCCGGCATCGTCCCGGCCTCGAGCACTGCTGTCACTGCCCCACTCGACCGCCACCGTTGCCGCGCGCGCCGACCCGCCGCCACCCCTCGACGACGTCCGCTGTCTGTGGCCGCCGCCCCGTTCGCCGGGCCCCTCGATGCCGCCCCGCCGCCCTCGACAGCCGCCGCACCTGCCTCGACTGCCGCCGGCGACCCCCGCCCTCGATGCCGACCCGCCGCGCCGGCCGCCCCTCGCCCTCGACGCCGACCCATGCCGCGAGGCCCGAGCTCGACTGCCGTCGCACCGGCTTGCCTCCCCACCAAACCGCCGCGTCGCTCTCGACGCCGGCGTTCCTCCCCGCCGTGCCGGCCGTGAAGGAGAACGGGCTGACGTAAGCCCTTGGCTGACGTAAGCCCTTGGCTGACGTCAGCACTACTATGTGCTGACATCAGCATTTCTTTTAATTAATTTGGAAATAGTTGAAAATGGATATGAAATAGGTAGAAAATTAGAGAAAATAGGTAGAAAATTATAGGAAATAGTTAGGAAATTGTAGAAAATTATAGGAAAACTATAGGCAATTGTAGAAAATTATAGGAAATTGTATAAAATTATTAGAAAATCATAGAAAATTATTGAAAATTGTTGGAGAATCATGCAAAATAGTAGGAAATAGTTAAAAAATCATAGAATCATGTACTTATTATAGATAATTTTTGGGAATCATAGAAAATCTTAGCAAATATTTGGAAAATCGTAGAATCATGTACTTATTGTAGAAAATTGTTGGAGAATCATGGAAAATCGTAGAAAATAGTTGGAAAATCATAGAATCATGTACTTATTGTTGCATATTGTTATTATATATGTGTGAGTTTAATAATTTTGATATTTTTGCATTATGATGTATTTATGATGTATTTAACTTGTAAATTTAAATTGTTAATGGCATAGATATATGATGTAAATTTTGTTATTGTTGGATTATGTGTCAATTTATGATATTCAAATTGTAAATTTATCATATTTTTTGCATTAATTTATTATATATGATGTAAATTATTTGGGAAATTTGTTATATGAACAACCTTAAGGCATAGATCACGACACGTAATTCCATACAAAACTCCGCATCTTATATAATTTCGTGTATCACACATAACTCCGCGTATTATAAATGTTTGCATAGTTATCGAGATGGATCCCTTTCAACGTGATTTCGAAGACGAGTACGCCCTCCATGAAATGATCCAAGAAGGCACCCAGGCCGCAGGGTGTTTCCAAGAGGATCAAAACGAAGATGATGACAACCAGTATCTCAATGATACCGGTCATGGCGATGCCGAAAGTATGGAAGAAATGTATGTGGAAGATGACGTCCCCGAGGTATATGGAATTCGATCACAGGATATGAGAGACTTATGAATGTCAAACGTGTAGTAACACACACACACACACACACACACACACACACATATATATATATAATTTCAGGCTTCCGGATCGAAGAGCTCGAAACGTAAACGAGGCTCAAAAAAAAGATGGAGGGGTGTACCACGATCACCTCGTTGCACTCGGATGGGGAACCCAAGTCTCCCAAGGGGGTTAAGACAACTATGGTGAATCAGTGCGGATGTTATGTCAGGGAGAACATCCCCATTAGCTTCAAGCTTTGGAAGAAAACCAAAAGCACATATAAAGATGCTGACATCGTCCCTAAAATAGAGAAGCAAATGCTATGGGTAGATGTCAAACAACACTTCAGTTTCCCAGAGGACAAAGAAGAAATCTTTAAGGATTGGGTCATGAAGAAGATGACTATTTCTTTCCAGACATTCAAGAAGAACTTGAACAAAGACTACATAAGAAGGGCCGCGTGCCAGACTTCGAGAAGCACTTCGAGAAACAACTTCCTTTTTGGATGCATTTGTGCAGTACAAATTGTCCGAGACTAGCGAGAAAAGGACAGTACAAGCCAAAGAGAACGCGAGCAAGAAGATACACTTTCATCATCTTGGGCAAGGAGGTTATTCGACGGCGATCCCCAAATGACAGAAAATGGAAGACGACCTCACTGCAAGGGGAATCGTACCGGCAACTTTCGACTGGCCGCAGCGAGCTAACCATTTCTTCTACACTCATGGAGGCTCCCTAAACCCGAAAGATGGCTCGCTTATTACTAACGACGCCATAAGAGAAGCGGCCAACAGGCTGGATGAGGCACTAAAGGTCGTGTCCGAAGGCTATTTCAAACCAGACAGAGAGAAAGATGAGCTGACGTACGCTCTCGGGACACCGATACACAATGGACGTGTGTGAGGTATGGGTGTAGTTCCATGGAAGCATGGCTTCAGTGCTGATATTGAGACCTGTCGAAGCCGGTCCAGGAAGAAGGCTGAACAGGAAGATAAGATGCGTGCCCTGGAACAGAGGATAGCTTCGATTGAAGAGGTAATGGCAGCTAGTAGCCAGGCACACCAACAAGAAGCCAGATCAGCCGCCAATTTGGAGAGCAGCCCCGGCTCGCAACGCCGTAGCAGCGTTGCTTCCACGGAGCACCCAGCCGGAGGTGAACCCACAGTGGTTACGGACGAGTCAGAACATTACCCGGTGGATGACATCACCCTGAGGACACCCTGCGAGCTTCTATATCAGCAGAGGCAAAAGATCAAACTGGTCGCGCACGGCATTGCTGAAGTGCCTGTCCAAGGTGGGACAATTCATGGCAGGCCGATTCCGGAAGGATATGCTAGGGTCATGGTCGATCAAGTCGAGCCAAGATGGGAAGACCGCGACCTCGATACCCCTGGAGGCGATGGAGAAGAGGAACTCGAACACGCCGTGCACACATGGATCTATTGGAACAAGCGGTACATACGATTGGCCTTTGGGATACAATTCGCTGATACACCAACTCACGGCCCCGAGGTCGCCAAGTCACCGGCAGCCCAAAGAGGTCCCAGTTCAAGTCCAGCTCCGTGATCACCACCGGCAGCACATAGGAGTCCCAGTCCAGCTCCGAGATCACCACTGGAACCACAAAGGAGTCCCAGTCTGGCTCCCAGAACAGCGCCGGCTACAGAAAAGAGTCCCAGTCCGGCTCCCGAGCCAGCAAGGGACTCAAGTGCCAGCTCAGGGCCTTGGGTCCCACCGTCACTGCCTCTGCAGGCAAGGAAGAGCAAAAGGGTCGTGCCGCCTCCTAAGAAGAGGAACAACCCCAAGAAGAAGAAAGAAAAGCCTCCACCACTGAAGTTAGCATATCATATGACTCAGGAGGAATTGGATGAAAGTGTGCGCGAGCACGTTAGAGCTCATTTTGCGCCAAAAAAGCCTCCACCGGTGCATCAATTGTTAGAGGCAGATAAGAAATACTTCAGATCTTTACTCCAACCGAAGTACAGGGCACCCCTATCGGACTACGACCACCAGATCACAAAGTCCTGGGAGAAGCCAAGAAACCATCTACGCAACCAAGTTCCCCAGCTCGGATAACTGTCCAAGCAATCGATACCCCCGCTCAAAGTCCTCTCCAAAAAGGATGCAGCAACTGCTCAGTTTGTGCTGGAAAGCGGCCTCACAAAAGCTCAGCTGCTCTAAGAGGCTCCAATCGAGGTTCACCCAAGGGCAAACAAAAAACATTTCGTGTTGGGGGAACCTCTTATGTGGGAAGAGTTGATTCCGACGCTACCAACTAGGATGCGTGAGTTGCATGCATGGTACATGAATGCAAGTGCATCGAAGGATGTAGTGTTCCGTGCCCGAATACAAGATAGGCATTTCCATCAGGGGATGGATGACATATGGATTGAATTTGAAAATCTTTATGATCTGTACCATCAAGACGCCCTAGACAAGTCTCTCCTCAGTGTATTTTGTATGTA